>NC_064626.1:841101851-841750065 GCF_023864275.1 Schistocerca cancellata
CGAAAAATGATTGCAACTTAGAATAAAAAACGACTGAGTAAGAGGGATATTTAACTACCATTCAAGGAGATTATTACTAAGGTCTTAGGCGACAATTATCTTTCTGTTGAAGCCAAAATGCTGGAAAAGATGAAGAAGTTGGACTGTTCGATGAGCCGCCGCGGAATTTATTTTTTAAACAGCCCTATCAATTCTTTCCCTAAAAATTTGGGTTATTCCTGAGAAGAACAATGTGAGGACTATTATCAAGACTTCAAAGATATGAAAGACAGTACTGGAACCGTTGCAACAGCAGACAGATGGGAGACTTCTGTTGGTTACTTCGCCGACTCGTAGAACAGGCAGTTAGATGAAACGCTACCTTAGATATGTAAAAATAGAATACTGCATCCAGTCACTTCTCTGAATACTTGTTTATTCCATAAACCAGTTGTTCAAGTTTTCAGACTCACCTTCAGATTGTGCGCATGGAAATTAACACGACTATTTCATAACGTAATGCTGGGCACTGGCTCTGTGACAAGAAGATGTAAAATGCTTTAATGTATCGCCGTGAGTAATGTTTATATGGCGACTTGCACCCAGAAATGAATTCTGTACTTACTGTGACAGTATCGGTGGCTTTGTGCTTCGCATATACCTGGCAGCTGCCATTGTGATTACCAATTGGTTACAGACCACTCACTTTTCACTGGAAATGAATATAAACACCGATTGTCACGAAACGTTGCCAGCACCCAGCATGTGCTGTTCAGCTGATGCTTGTTACAAATATTTTCATACAAAGATATAACATACTCTTCTCAGGGACATTATTTGTTTTTGTTTACATATTACACAGTCGATGGTTGGGCAAATAGGGGTAAAATGTTATTTTACCAGAAGTATAACGAGTGGAGTACTAGTGTCAACAACGAATTTGTAAGTATTGGTGACGACAGAAGGAGTGCCACTGTTGGTGTAGTATTGCTACCAGAGAACATTCTTTATCTTCTGGGATCTGAACCCTGCTCATCACAAACCACAGCATCATATCTCTCGGATCTTGCAGTCAGTATGAATTATGACTTCATCCAGGGTTTTGAAACTTCTAGAAAACTTTTTGCACCTCCAGGATAAAACCAGAATGAAAGAATTTCAGGCAAAAGAAAATGAAACCACAGTTACCTCTAATTATACACTCCTGGAAATTGAAATAAGAACACCGTGAATTCATTGTCCCAGGAAGGGGAAACTTTATTGACACATTCCTGGGGCCAGATAAATCACATGATCACACTGACAGAACCACAGGCACATAGACACAGGCAACAGAGCATGCACAATGTCGGCACTAGGACAGTGTACACCTTTCGCAGCAATGCAGGCTGCTATTCTCCCATGGAGACGATCGTAGAGATGCTGGATGTAGTCCTGTGGAACGGCTTGCCATGCCATTTCCACCTGGCGCCTCAGTTGGACCAGCGTTCGTGCTGGACGTGCAGACCGCGTGAGACGACGCTTCATCCAGTCCCAAACATGCTCAATGGGGGACAGATCCGGAGATCTTGCTGGCCAGGGTAGTTGACTTACACCTTCTAGAGCACGTTGGGTGGCACGGGATACATGCGGACGTGCATTGTCCTGTTGGAACAGCAAGTTCCCTTGCCGGTCTAGGAATGGTAGAACGATGGGTTCGATGACGGTTTGGATGTACCGTGCACTATTCAGTGTCCCCTCGACGATCACCAGTGGTGTACGGCCAGTGTAGGAGATCGCTCCCCACACCATGATGCCGGGTGTTGGCCCTGTGTGCCTCGGTCGTATGCAGTCCTGATTGTGGCGCTCACCTGCACTGCGCCAAACACGCATACGACCATCATTGGCACCAAGGCAGAAGCGACTCTCATCGCTGAAGACGACACGTCTCCATTCGTCCCTCCATTCACGCCTGTCGCGACACCACTGGAGGCGGGCTGCACGATGTTGGGGTGTGAGCGGAAGACGGCCTAACGGTGTGCGGGACCGTAGCCCAGCTTCATGGAGACGGTTGCGAATGGTCCTCGCCGATACCCCAGGAGCAACAGTGTCCCTAATTTGCTGGGAAGTGGCGGTGCGGTCCCCTACGGCACTGCGTAGGATCCTACGGTCTTGGCGTGCATCCGTGCGTCGCTGCGGTCCGGTCCCAGGTCGACGGGCACGTGCACCTTCCGCCGACCACTGGCGACAACATCGATGTACTGTGGAGACCTCACGCCCCACGTGTTGAGCAATTCGGCGGTACGTCCACCCGGCCTCCCGCATGCCCACTATACGCCCTCGCTCAAAGTCCGTCAACTGCACATACGGTTCACGTCCACGCTGTCGCGGCATGCTACCAGTGTTAAAGACTGCGATGGAGCTCCGTATGCCACGGCAAACTGGCTGACACTGACGGCGGCGGTGCACAAATGCTGCGCAGCTAGCGCCATTCGACGGCCAACACCGCGGTTCCTGGTGTGTCCGCTGTGCCGTGCGTGTGATCATTGCTTGTACAGCCCTCTCGCAGTGTCCGGAGCAAGTATGGTGGGTCTGACACACCGGTGTCAATGTGTTCTTTTTTCCATTTCCAGGAGTGTATTTAACTTTAACTCTCCTTTAAAGAACATCTACATAAGGCTGCAGCTCGGTTTATACAACAGGAAACGATCGAAAAATTGAAAAACTATTGTCTGCAGTCTAACTGAGATGAAGAAGATGTACGTATCTATTACTGTCTGTGTGATCTTCTACTTGTAAATGACACTGCTTCCATTACTTCATTTGTAGAACAACAGTGTAAATCAGTAGCGCAAGTATTAGCTTTGATCTCAAAATTAGCTCAGTGAAATTCATAAGTTCATCTGGGAAATTAAGGAAGATTAAGGTTTAAGAATCTGTCGAAGTCGAAGTCATTAGAAGCTTGGATTGGGGGAAGGTGACTAAGGAAATCGGCCACGTTCTTTTCAAAGGAACCATCCGGATATACTCCGTATGTGAATTAGGGAAATCGGGGAAAACCTAAATCAAGGTAACTGGAAAGGGATTTGAACCGTCGTCCTCCCAAATGCTATTCCATTATCACTGCACCAGCTCGCTCGAGCATTTGAGAAGCTTAAAGTTCCACTCAAAAAGAAATTCTTCGTCTGCTTGTAAAACTAAGAACATAAGATTTACCAACAAATCTCTCCAAAAAAATCTTATTTTGATCGGCGTCTGCAGTCTGGTGTTTTTCCTCATCAGACGTAAGTTATGGTGCAAACGTACAGTTGCTTATCCCAAAAGCATCATAAGCAGTCCATTTCAAGTACAGATTGCCCTCCTCTACTCCAGTTTAACAGTATGTCGTGGTAAGAAACGATCTACAAGAAAATGGTTACAGTATTTACAAAATATGTGATGACTACAGTGTACCACAGCGGCCCCAATGAATAAAAAGATTTTATAACTTTGCTCTTTTATGCCAGTCGGAATAATTCTTTTGTTAGATCCTGAACACTATTCTGCTTCGTATTAGTTTGTTCAACAGCCTAAATTTCGTAAATTTTGATTTCTAGGTACATCATCAACTTATCTGGTATTCGTCGAGTTGTCGGGCAGCTCTTCTTCTTCGTTTCTTCTTTCTGCTGGATTCCTGCGACGTTTACTGGTGTTCAAGGTTAAATGATTTGAAATAACGTTTAGTTGCATGTGTTGTAGCGTAACTGTAATAGTTTACAATTATTTTCACCGAGCTATTTCTACACTAAATCAGTAGGTTCATCACAGAATAAATGTCATTCTTCAAATGGTTCAAATGGCTCTGAGTACTATGGGACTTAACATCTGAGGTCATCAGTCTCCTCGAACTTAGAACTACTTAAACCTAACTAACCTAAGGACATCACACACATCCATGCCCGAGGCAGGATTCGAACCCGCGACCGTAGCAGTCACGCGGTTCCGGACTGAAGTGCCTAGAACTGCTCGGCCACCGCGGCCGGCTGTCATTCTTCATAGACAAAGAATATTCCATCACATAGTCTGGGAATTTTGTGTCCCGCATTAAAGTATTTTCTGTTTTGTTGCGGTCATTTTACAACAGAAACAAAAACACGAAACTATCATATGAACATACATTACTTTACCACTAAGGTATAATTTTATGACAACAGACTGATGAGATCATCTATGTTACACGAGAAAAGAAATACAGATAGTACAGATTCTAGTAACATTCTACTTACTACGTTACAACTCTGGTAAAAATGAAAAAGTAGAGCGGACGTTAGAATTTAACGTCGTCAGACTTTATGCACTTTATTATGTACTGGTGCTAATGCAGTAACGCACTTGCAATTACTAATAAATTAATCTAAATACCAACTATAAATAAACTACAGCGTAATCGGGAACTGCCCCTGTTTTATTCCACATATTTTTGTACTTGAGAAATAGCTCTTCCAGAAGGAATGCCCTTAAATCTGTTTCTTTAACATTCGATAAACTTCGCCTTTGTCCTTCAGTACATGAAAATCGCTGATGGTTATCTAATTTTGAAGTGTGTGTGTGTGTGTGTGTGTGTGTGTGTGTGTTTTGCGAGGAGGGACTCTGAACCCTTACTCAGAAGGAACATGGTTAAAACTCCTTCACCGACACACATATTTACGATTTCCATGCTCTCCCTTGTACTGCACAGAAGTTTTCCTAGCTGCCCTCTATTGGAACTCTACCTTTGATGCGGTACACAATCTTGTTCGTTGTATGAGCAGTTTTCATGTAATAGTAGTTTGGTCGCAACAGTGGCTGACTGTATTTCTTAAGCAAAACAGCTGATACAGCTGTTAATATTAAAGAGGAAAACACTTCCTTATGTTCTGCAAAATTGTATTTATTTTGTCACGAACAGGATTTCGGCTTCTCAGGCCATTTTCAGGTGACAATTGAAATTACACATAGTACGGATTCTAGTGTGTGTGTGTGTGTGCGTGCGTGTGTGTGTGCATGCATGTGTGTGTGTGTGTGTGTGTGTGTGTGTGTGTGTGTGTGTGTGTGTGCACATGCTTGTCAGCTTCTGATGCCTATATTGCAGCCATGAGAAAAAACGGTCTAATAAATGTACTTTAATTGATAGTGTTCATCTACTGTTGATAAACTGTGGATGTTCTATCAATACTCCTATTCGTATCACATGATTTATTTATGTTTTACTATTAGTAGTTGCAGTAGCGGTCGAGTAATTCGCACTTATTGGCTGTTTTTTCCTAGCGAAATGTTAGTTACCTGGTGACTACAAGTATCACACCATCACCTTCTATCCTCTTGCAGGCTTAATTTTGATTATGAAATTTATTTCCAGTACCGGGATTCGACTAGAGTGCCTCATTGCTGACGTACTTTATTCAGTGACTTCATCTGCTGAGGTAGGTACTCTTGGCAAGTATTGTTCCACGAACAAGATACTGCTCCTCTCTTCAAGCGTTTAGTAACAGCTGGGTCTGACACTGGCATTTCCGAGCTTCCTCGAATTCTGCCACTTGCAACCTCAGAGACGACATCCCCTCCCTGTACTACGCAGTCTCCTGCTGTTTCCATGGCGGCAGTGCAAAGCAAAATGTCTCTTGCCAACAGTTTCGTTATTTTTTTACCGTAGCACGTCCTCTATAATGGCAAAAGACTCAAAATCCACTCTCCTAGATGTTCAGATTCCTAGAATTCCAATATCTTGTTTGATGTATTACCACGTCTATTCGACCTGTCTTAAAATTAAAGGAAATGTGATGCAGAGCTGCTTGTCTCTAAAATGGTTCTTTCCAGCGATCCAGATGATACTCTTTGTCTTTTTATACTGAAACGTCCCCTTAGAAAAATTATTGAATTACTGTGCTGATAAACCTCTTACATTATTTGCTTTTCAAACAGATGAGCAAAACTGAACGTACTCAGACATTACTCTCTTTACCTATTCTGAACAACACTAAACTGACACACAATATTTTTTAGCGCAACGCAATCTGACTTTCAATAATCCCTACAAGAGAATGGCCCTGACTAACATTAACCTATACCTTTCACAAATCACTTACCTCACGAAAATCTTCGTTACTCGAACTACTGCAATACGGCGAGCGCCACTACAGCTAGCTAAATAAAAGATTCAAAATACTGAAGGCACTAACTACTGATAGGCATAGTTAGCAAATGAAAGATTTTGATACAGAACAAACAATGTATTTACCTTAATAGTGTTCAAAAGTCATAATATATATATATATCAGTTCATGACATCCATTCTTACAAATTTACTGTCTCTGATGGACACATGTCCAGATCGTCCGCTCTCAAAATTCCGTCACCTCTCTCCCCACATCCACCACTGCTGGCGGCTCACCTCCAACTGCGCAACGCTACGCGCTGTTCACATCCAGCTGCCCAACACTACAATAGCAAACAACAATGCAAACCAGCCACAGACTGCACACAGCACAGCTAGTGATTTTCATACAGAGCGCTACGTGGCGTTACCAATATAAAAACATAAACAGCCAACTTACAGTACAGCGTGTAACAAAACAGTACGTCCAAACTTGCAGGACGCAGTCCTCACACTTTGATGAAGAATATGTTTTATATGGACATGGGTCCGGAAAATATTTCTGCTTTGGAACTCATTTTACACAACTCGTTATGATACGCTAACCATGGTAAATACGTATGAACAGAATGTTCCGAAATATAACACGAAACTCCCTTCACATGAAGTGTTCAAAAAGGGCTCCGTTAGCACTGACACAGCCTCACATTTCTTCTAGAGACGATGATGTATCGCTGGAGTACTGAGTATGGCTTCTTAGACTTCTACAGTAAAGGCACGATGATTCTCTGCACCTTGTAACAGGGTACATTAAGGGAGCATTCATATGACTCTACAAGTCTAGTGGCTGTACGTCCGAAGAACGTAGATGACTAGAACCAGGCAATAGGTCCACTTCCGCCTACTTACATGTCACAGGATCTAGAGTGCCTGAAAAAAAAGTGAAACATACAGAAGACATGGTCGGATATCAATATAACACGCACACACCATCAGCTTGTATCTAAATGGTTAGAATTACAGTTCTATCTGTCAGCTAGAACGACAACGAGAATGCATTAGTGCTGTCTGTGGTTAGTGTTCCTACCAGGCCTAGTAGGATATATACAGGGAAAGAACATCGACAGATGTTGAGTGATCACTATGAAGGACAAAGAGATCGTGAGTACTCTTGAGAGACGATGTTGTCAGCACTTAATGCTTCCAGATTGAGATTTCCACTCTGCAGCGGAGTGTGCGCTGATATGGAACTTCCTGGCGTATTAAAACTGTGTGCTGCACCGAGACTCGAACTCGGTACCTATGTCTTTCGCGGGCAAGTGCTCTACCATCTGAGCTACCCAAACACGACTCACGCCCCGTCCTCACAGCTTTACTTCTGCCAGTACCTCGTCTCCTACGTTCCAAACTTAACAGATGCTCTCCTGCGAACCAAGCAGAACTAGCACTCCTGAAAGAAAGGATATTGCAGAGACATGGCTTAGCCACAGCCTGGGTGATGTTTCCAGATTGAGATCAGCACACACTCCGCTACAGAGTGAAAATCTCAATCTGGAAACATACCACAGGACGTGAGTCGTGTTTGGGTAGCTCAGATGGTAGAGCAATTGCCCGCGAAAGGCAAAGGTCCCGAGTTCGAGTCTCGGTCGGGCACACAGTTTTAATCTGCCAGGAAGTTTCATCACTTTATTGCTTGAAAGGAGGTTTACTTTGCCTTTACATTGGGACGGCTGGTCGAAGCGTGCAATATCCAGATCTGTAGCGCATACGAATGAGACAGTGGCCAGATGCTGGACTGCATGGGAACGTCTAGGGCAGGCATATCCGCCACCAAGTTTCCTATCGATCACATCTGGTCACCGCGAGGGGGTATCGCCGTATTGTGCACCAAGCACTTCGTAGCCCCTTCACAGCTGTGACTGCCATCAGAGAATGAGCAATGGCCTTCTGGAACATTCTGCGTCATCCTGCACCACTGGTTGAAGACCGTCCACTGGAGACCAGGACTATACTAAGCTGCCGTTGACGCGACAACACAAAGGACGGCATCTGGTGTGGTGCCCGTGACTGGGAAGCGTCCACTGATGATGAATGACGACCCCTTTTGTTCAGCGACGAATCGCGGTTCTGCACTGCCTGGGATGGCGAGTGTCGGCGAGTATGGCGGCGATCTGGGAAGAGTTCCCGTTTTTGCAACGTTTTGCGGAGGCACAGTGGTATTATCCTAGCGTCACGTTGTGGGAAGTCGTCTGGTATTATTCCAGGTGACGGCTGGTAGTGACTGAGGAAACCCTGACGACACAACGGTATATCACTGACATCCTGCGTCCTCATACGTTACACCGCATGTGACAGCATCATGGTATCCTTTTCCAACGAGACAACGCTCATCCACACACGGCACGTGGCTTTATAAGGTGTCTGCCAGTAAGGTCCCCAGATCTGACCCCATAGGACATGTGTGGGACGAGAGTGGACTCTCAAATTGTGCACGTTTATATTGTTTCAAAATGGTTCAAATGGCTCTGAGCACTATGGGACTTAACTTCTGAGGTCATCAGTCCCCTAGAACTTAGAACTACTTAAACCTAACTAACCTAAGGACATCACACACATCCATGCCCGAGGCAGGATTCGAACCTGCGACCGTAGCGGACGCGCGGTGCCAAACTGTAGCGCCTAGAACCGCTCGGCCACGCGGCCGGCCATATTGTTTCCTCCTCCCCTTCCGGAAACTTAACTTTTTTTGTCGTGTAGTGTATTGTATGGAAACCAACGTTCATTAACACTGAAACTGAGAGGATCTCCTTGGTGTATAACGCAATTGTTTCGTAGCCCAGATAGTCACATCCTTAACAGATAAGGTAGAGTATCGTCTGAAGAAGAACTGTAAGTACGTCCTTTGATCCAGGGTGGAAGAAATTGAGACCGTAAGAAACAGTCAGCAGTAACGACGGCAAGATATTGACAGAAAACCTTTGTTAATGACGCACTTCAGCAGTTGCATGACGCATTGAAGTGAGTCACATTTCAACACATGCAATGATGTGAGTCACAAGTCAGCATTATCCTCAGAGAAAGCAAACACCGTGTGATTCTTATCAGACTTATTCAGATGGCATTTTGCAGACTTACCCAGATGGCATTTTGCACTTAAGAAAGAATTACTTGTGGTATTCTAGTAGTTCTTCTCCTCTGTCTCTCTCTCTCTCTCTCTCTCTCTTTCTCTCTCTCTCTCTCTCTCTCTCTCTGACGTTACCGTCACACTCTGGCGTTGTATTGTCACATATCGCTATCCGATATTATTAAATGATTAGATTCAATTTCCATTTTCCCCTTAGTTAAATTAAGTTTCTGTTACGAATATTAGATTCAGAGTGTAAATTCATCTTATTTCTCACCAGTGTTAAATGTACCTCTACATAGAAACTTTTGTTTTCTCATTTCTTAATTGGTGAAATTACTTCTATGTGACAAAAAGTAATGTTTTCGTGTGTAAACACACTGTCATTTTTGTATCTTCTGTACAATTATGATATATATATTTTTAGTGGCACATAATTTTTAATCTGTGTTTGCGACATTCAGTTGTCACCTGAAGGTGGGCTGAGAAGCCGAAAGCGGTTCGTGACGAAATAAATACAATTTTGCAGTACAAAGTGTTTACTCTTCAATATTACGATATTATTTCATTTTTCGGCGTTTATTTCCCAGTTACCTAGTGAGTGTACTGGAGAAGAGTGTCTGAGTATGAAGCCCTGCGTTCGCCACAGTGGTTGGCGTGCTGCCAGAAGCGTCTCCGTAGCCTCCTTTGTCGACAGAAAGACAGCCGCTAAATTATATCGAGTGTGCCTGCTTTGGGGGGAACGGCCCGTTCATGGAACTCCGTCAACGACCCGGTCTGCGACTACTGAAAGTCGGGTTGGTGCCTGCAGCCCTGGGGTCAGCGTCCACCACGGCTACTCCACAGCCACCAGAGAATACTTAACTACGACACTCTTCCTTTTCTAGCAATTTCAAAAGTTGAGACACTGCAGCACAATCACGCCGGTGTGGGAGACTCTAAAAAAAATCAGCTCAGCGGGTATTACTGCGTCACTGTGTTCAAAGTTGTTGGCACGTGAGGTTGAGCAATTATGAAGACACTGCTTCGTCCAACTGCAAACCTCGAGTTAAGAAATGTGTGTCTTGTTCACAGAAGGAGGGAAATTATATGAGCTTTCCCCTGCTTTTTCGTGAACGTAACAACCATTCTCGTCTCTCATTGGTCACACTGGCCGCAGCATCCCCTGCATATAAGGCTTTTTTAGAGACTGAAGAGTCGAGGACAGTAAACTTGGATTCTGGGCATACCGCACCGGGCCGTCGTGGGGAGAGCATTCTGTTCCAGGTCGATGGAGAGTGTGTCATCTCCAGCTACAGTTTGGTGATGCTCGGCACCCGGCAGCTACTTAAAGGAATGTAAGTAGCTTATTTGCAATAGCACAGGCCGTCGCCTGTGCAGCTCATTACTTGCTTACTTTGCCACGCAACTTCTGTTGCTTTTTTTGGTTACATGTGAAGCTTCTTGTTGTGACACTGACTCCGATTGCCCGATAAGCAGTTCTTACTGCGCTAGCTCCTTACGTTCTTCCACAGTTTTTGGTACCTTCCGCTGTGCTACCGCCAATTTGTAATTTAATTTCAACTACACAATACCTCTCTGTTATCTCACTGTGACTATGTCAGTCACTAAAGTTAATCAATAACTGTTAATCTCAGTTTTGACGTAGATCCCTTATCATTTAGCTACAATATAGCAGGTCAGCAACTGGAAGCAGTTAATTCCATAAATTATCTGGGAGTACGCATTAGGAGTGATTTAAAATTGAATGATCATATAAAGTTGATCGTCGGTAAAGCAGATGCCAGACTGAGATGCATTGGAAGAATCCTAAGGAAATATAATCCGAAAACATAGGAAGTAGGTTACAGTACGTTTGTTCGCCCACTGCTTGAATACTGCTCAGCAGTGTGGGATCCGTACCAGATAGCGTTGATAGAAGAGATAGAGAAGATCCAACGGAGAGCAGCGCGCTTCGTTACAGGATCATTTAGTAATCGCGAAAGCGTTACGGAGATGATAGATAAACTCCAGTGGAAGACTCTGCAGGAGAGACGCTCAGTAGCTCGGTACGGGCTTTTGTTGAAGTTTCGAGACCACACCTTCACCGAAGAGTCAAGCAGTATCTTGCTCCCTCATACGTATATCTTGCGAAGAGACCATGAGGATAAAATCAGAGAGATTAGTCCACACAGAGGCATACCGACAATCCTCCTTTCCACGAACAATACGAGACTGGAATAGAAGGGAGAACCGATAGAGGTACTCAAGATACCCTCCGCCACACACCGTCAGGTGGCTTGCGGAATATGGACGTATATGTAGATGTAGATGTAGATTTAGAGATCCTTTAACTTGTTCTACAATTTGTCTTGCTCAGATGACCCATTAAAAAACAAACATAACCGGTTGTATTCCTAGTTGGGCCATTTCACTGTGTTCGCGTTGTCCATGTGCCAACAACTTCCTTGTTATTTTGTCAAATGCAAAGAGCATTGAAACCTCTCGTCTTATATCAGTACGACTTATTGCCACCACACATTATTTTGTCAAAGCAAAGAGTAGTGCACTCGCTCCAGTACACCATTCATATTGTATGAAAGCAACGAGCACTGCACGAGCTCGACTTGTATAACAGGACATACTGGCCTAAAGGTTCAGTATACAGGGTGTCCCAGGAGGATTGGTCAGTATTCAAGGATACGACAGCAACTATCGTTAGAAGCAAAAAAATTTATATGGACATATGATCTATTCCAAATGGTTTCCGATACAAAACAGATTTAATGAACATTGTTATTTATTTTCTGTGTTAGTCAGAAAATGTTGTTGTTTACAACGTGACACAGTAGTGTAGAAAATCAAAACAAACTGCAAAAGGATTTAGAAGAAATATCGGAATGGTGCAAAAAGTGGCAGTTGCCTTAAATAACCAAAAGTGTGAGGTTATCCAGATGAGTGCTAATAGGAACTCTTTAAACTTCCGTTACACGATAAATCAGTCTAATCTAAAAGCCGTAAAATCAACTAAATACCTAGGTATTACAATTACGAAAAACTTAAATTGGATGTAACACATAGAAAATGTCATGGGGACGGCTAACCAAAAACTGCTTTTTATTGGCAGGACACTTAGAAAATGTGAAAGATCTACTAAGGAGACTGCCAACACTACACTTGTCCGTCCTCTTTTAGAATACTGCTGCGCGGTGTGGGATCCTTACCAGATAGGACTGACGGAGTACATCGAAAAAGTTCAAAGAAAGGCAGCACGATTTGTATTATCACGAAATATGGGAGAGAGTGTCACAGAAATGATACAGGATTTGGGATGGACATCATTAAAAGAAAGGCGTTTTTCATTGAGACGGAATCTTCTCACGAAATCCCAATCACCAACTCCCTCCTCCGAACGCGAAAATATTTTGGTGACACCGACCTACATAGGGAGGAACGATCGCAAAATAAGGGAAATCAGAGCTCGTACGGAAAGATACAGGGGTTCATTGTTTCCGCGTGCTTCATGAGTTTGGAATAATAGAGAATTGTGAAGGCGGTTCGATGAACCCTCTGCCAGGCACTTAAATGTGATTTGCAGAGTATCCATGCAGATTTTGGTGTAGATGTAAAGTAAATTATTCATTACAATGATCATGAGTTGAGAATAGTCAAATTATGTACAAGATTTAAAATTAAACTACCACTATTTACAGACTTAAGACGTACATCTGCTTTCCATACATCCATCATTCACACAGTAGGTAGTTACTTGGCTGTTACCACAAAGTATTGTTAAAAATTAAAGTATAATAAATTTTCATTAAAATGGTCTCTGCGCTTGTTGAGAAATTCATGGATGGAACAGAAGGAGTTGGCCACCAAAAATTCTTTTAAATTATGTTTAAATTGTGCCTTTTGTGAAACTAAATTCTTAATGGTTGCTGGTAACTTATTGAAACTATGAGTTGCTGAATACTGGACTCCTTTCTGGGAGAAATTAAGTGATTTAAAATCTTTATGTATATCATTCTTATTCCTAGTATTGATACTGTGCACTAAGCAGTTAGTTGGAAAAAGAGATGTATTATTTACAACAAACTTCATTAAGGAACAAATATACTGAGACACTGTGATTAGTAGATTTACACTACACATTACTCTTATTATACACTTCCATGCTCTAAAAAAATTTTCTCGGTTTGTGGAGTTACCCCAAAATATGATACCATATGATATAATGGAGTGAAAATAAGCAAAATATGCCAGTTCTTTTTGTATTTATATCTCCTATGTCTGACATCATTCGCATTGCAAACACAGACTTGTTTATGCGCTTTAGCAGTTCGTTAGTATGTTGCTCCCAACTGAATTTGTTATCAAGTTGTAATTCCAAGAATTTTACACTCTCAACTTCTCCTATTTCCATGTCATCATACGAGACACACACTAGAAGGAAATCTCTTGGAAGCTCTTAATTGCATATAATGTGTCTCTTCAAAGTTTAATGACAGTGAATTGGCTATGAACCACTTACAAATGTCAGTAAAAATTTGATTAGCTGTCCTTTCTAAATACATATTTGATTTACTATTTATTGCAATGTTTGTATCATCTGCAAATAAGACAAACCTGTCATCTGCTAATGTAACAGATGACAGATCATTAATATACACAAGAAAAAGTAGTGGACCTAATATGGAGCCTTGGGGAACACCACATGTAATTTCTTCCCAGTCACATGATGTCTGATTGCGTACTGCTGATGTGTTACGTAATGGCACCCTTTGTTTTCTATTAGTAAGATATGGCTGAAACCACTTTGCAGCACTACCAGTGATGCCATAATATTTTAATTTACTTAAAAGAATGCTGTGATTCACACAGTCAAAAGCCTTTGACAGGTCTCGGAATATGCCAGTTGGCTCTAATTTCTTGTCTAATGAATTAAGGGCATATTCACTATAAGTGTAAATAGCCTTCTTAATATCAGAACCGTTAAGAAACCCAAACTGTGACTTTGACAGTATGTTATTTTCACTAAGGAGCTTAAGTAGACACTTGAACATAACCTTTTCAAAGATTTTTAGACGAGCTGCCAAAAGTGAGATCGGTCAGCAATTTGACGGTATTTCTTTGTCCCCATTTCTTGTGGAGAGGTATAACTTCAGCATATTTAAACCAGTCCGGGAATGTTCCTGTGGTAAGTGATTGATTACACAAATAACTTAAGATATGACTAAGCTCATATGAACATTCTTTTATTAACTATGTTGATATGTTATCATAACTACTAGAATGCTTTGATTTCAAGGACTTTATGGTGGATTCTATGTCTTCGGGTGAAGCAAATGTGAATGTCATTTTACTGAGATTGTTTGTGTGCACTGGTTTCAGATATTCCATTGCATTATTTACTGAACCTGACAACCCCATGATATCAGTAACAGAGACAAAAAACTTGTTTAAATTGTTTGCAACACAACATGCAATTATGCGAAAGACCTTGCTCCCCTCCCAGCAACAAGACGCTGCAGATCGCTGGAGCGACTGAGGATACCAACCGATTTCAAAAAAGAGAAGGTCATTTCCGTTTTCAAGAATGGTCGTCGGACACGTGCGCGTAATCATAGGCCTACGTCGTTGACGTCGATCTGTCGCAGATCATGTAATACGTTTTACATTCAGGCATTATGACCTTTTTGGGGAACGAAGATCTCCTTTATGAACTTAGACATGGATTCTACGAATAGAGATCCTGTGAAACTCTGTTCTATTCGTTCATGAGATTCAGAGCGCCGTAGACATTGGCGCCCGGGTCGGTGTCATGTTTTCTGTCTCATTGAAGGCAGTCGATAAAATTCCGTAATGTCATTTCGTAACAAGATGCTGCCTCAGATGTAAAACTTCTGGAGTGTTGTAGGGTCGTTATTGTTTGATCTAGTGGCGTGACATCCTCGAAATGTCCTACATCGCATATTCGTCCAGATTGCGCAATAGTTATAATGGATTAAAAGTAGTGCAGAAGGATCCGCCGCGCTTCTGTGGACAGCGAGTGCATCGCCTCATCGCACCACCTGCCTAGTTAACACCGTAGCGTCTGGTTTTACGCTGTTCTTAGCAGTGCTACTTAATTACGAATCTCACAGATCATAAAAACATTTGCACAAGGAAATTTAGCTTGTCGCTTCGTGTGACGCAGCACTTCCAGCATGAGATTACACGTTCAAGAATGTTGAAGCCTCTATCTAATCGTTCCCATCTTTCTCAGAAGTGTTGCGCAGTTCTTTTCTCCAGAAGCGGCATCTATATATGCGCTTAAAATAACTTCCACTTCCAGCATTGATAATGAGCTTAATTCTATCCATTAGTATACAACATAAATGAAATCCACATACAATGACAGCCTCTAGTCACACAAAAACGTTGCAATTTTCCTGTGATCTCACTTTAAGGTGGAAATTATATTTCGCGCAATTTACAAAACTTTTCAGTTGAAATGAAATGTTTCTTCAGCAAAAATAAATAAAACCATAGTAAAAAAATTAAATTACCACTTTAAACATTAACAATATCTACGAACTGTCAGCATCAGCGTATTTTTACACACAGTCCCCAATAAGAACATTACATACTATATTTCAACACGATGTGTTGCGAACATGCACGAGGTATAGACAGTACACAATAAGCAACGATGTTCCATAACAACGCTGACCGCCATCCGAAGGTCGATAGTAGATAATCGTGGATACGCTGTTACGGTGAAAAATATTTGCGTATTGAATAAAGTCTTTTTGCGACTATGTCCACGTTTTAAGTAAATGTTTCTCGTAGGAAACATTATGTTGAAACTGCCAAGACGAAGAGGTGGTGGGTGCCTGACCTGTAAATAATATCTGTATCTGCAGCATAAGCTAATTAACTGAAATAAGTGCGTATGTTAAATAAATGCAGTTACTAACATGAGAAAAGAATGTTGGATACCCTTGATAATTGGTCCACAGAAATCGATGGGTCCACAGAAAACCTGTGTTTCAGACAGCATGGCGCAAAAGATTATAGGCACAGCGTACCTCTGGCAAGTGCAATCTCTGTGTGAAGCATGTTCTGTACAACTTAGATTTCCTTGACACGTCCACATAAACATGGACGCAGATCATCGACCACTAAGTCTGTTCGTAACAGAATAAGAACAGTTGTTGCACGTGATGCGCATCTTCTGGTTCTCTACCGAAGACATATTAACTTGGTGGAAAGTTTCTTTGCTTTTTCTTGTGGGATGTAGATGTTACCTGTCTCTAACACTACTCTCGAGAAATTTGAGGCAGTGGATTAGAAAAGCGACAAAAGCCTCTTTCGATATACGCTTAATGGACAAACACTCTCCCCCTTCCTCTAAAAACAAAGTTTCCTTGTACTGATCTGCACAAACATACACGTGTGGCCACAAATTAAAAGAGGCCACGAATGCCAACGTGCAAACAGGACAAACCCACTGAAAACGATGCCTTGGGAAGAACAGAAACGTTTGGTTTCTGCCTGAAATCAGTGATACAGCCGGTACTTCACTCAACATCAAAGATTCATTGCTTTTCAAGGAACGGTGATTAGTATCAGACACTCTGCAGCAGACAATAACCACTCTTCATTTTGTTAGGGGATGGAATATGTTACTGTGCAGGTACAGTCGTGCTCAAAAATATCCGAACAACCTGAATTGCATTTCGCCTGATTCGCATGCAACCAGCATAACGCAGCTGTCTAGCAGGTCCTCTAATCGCTCCTTGGTACAGTCGTTTGACTATTGAGAATGGTTCCAACAAGTCACCACTAGAAAACTCGGCTCTGTATCGCAATAATTCAAGATGTAAAGTAATACCACGATACTACAAATATCAGGGAACACCTTATCACAGATAAGACTGTCCTTAAGGCTTGTAAGCTTACATTTATTGCAATAAATGACATACCTGAAATGTTACCATTCTCATTATTACGTCAGATAAGTAATGCACCTAGTAAGTTCGTCGTATTCACGACTTCCTCTTCAAAGTAACATACAGTACTTGTTATTTAACACAAAATGACATTAAAAATTTAAGTTATTCACGAGCAGCTAGTTGAGAATATGTATGAACTTCAAATGACACGACGAACAGTCTCGTTCTGCATATGGATTCAAACCCAGGTCATGCAGGCTAAGATTTCGTGACTGACGGAAACTGTGGTGTCACCGCCAGACACCACACTTGCTAGGTGGTAGCTTTAAATCGGCCGCAGTCCATTAGTACATGTCGGACTCGCGTGTCGCCACTGTCAGTAATTGCAGACCGAGCGCCACCACACAGCAGGTCTAGAGAGACGTACTAGCACTCGGCCCAGTTGTACGACGACTTTGCTAGCAACTACACTGACGAAGCCTTTCTCTCATTTGCCGAGAGATAGTTAGAACAGCCTTCAGCTAAGTCCATGGCTACGATCTAGCAAGGCGCCATTAACCATTTCTAGAGAGAGTTTCACTTGTATCATCAAGAATGCTGTATACAAATGATAGATTAAAGTTAAATATTCCAGCAGCTACGTACTTTTCTTTATAGCATTCATTACGTATCCTGCTTCAGACCTAACGCCAGCCGGCGTGTGTAAACGCGTGCCTTTCGGTTACCCGTCACTGTGGACTGGCTGTCTTGTCAGTCCACAACAGAAACTAACATTCATTCCTGACTAGGCGTACAGAGAGTGATATACCTCGATTTTACACAGTGTCAGTTAGCAAATATCAACTTTAAATTACATAACTTAAACATTTTTAATGCACGCGAATTCCTACCGAGCATCTATTGTCCCTGTTAACGAACTGCGAGAGATGTTAAATATTGCTTCTTCACAGGTAACTTACTTGAAATGCCGTGAGGTACAGCTTTGTGTTGGACAGGGATTCGAACCCAGAACCTAATCGGATTGTTATCGAAGCACAATCAACTGTGACACATCGGATTTTCTCGGCAGTAGCTAGATGTTTTAACTGAAGTGACGAGACGAAACATTAATTCTTTCCTTCCCAGGACTCCAACCCAACACCTACCGCTGTTATATATTAGAGAAAACGAACGTTAAATATGGGTTTGTTACGTCAGCAGCGACATGTGAGCATGTTTCAACTAGAAATAATATGACGAAGAGTTCAATGCTGACTGGGAATCGAACCCCACACATACCGTTGTTGGCTACACTCAAAGAGACGTCAGCTACAGAATTTTTCTCCACCAGCAGCTCGGAATAACATCCTTGAGCTTACAGTGATCTCTCAAATAGTCCTGTGTCTCACTGGGAGTCAAAACTGTCAGATATCGTTAGCGTTAACAACGAATGAAAATTCATTAAAAAACAAAATTATTATCCACCAGCAGACAGGTAATCTCATGCTAGAGCCTGATAATACATAATGAAAACTTTAGTGCCGGGCCAGGATTCGAACCCATTCATGCGCAATATGTGGAGATGTTGAGGCATCTACAGTTTTGAACAAACAACAAATTGTAGTCGAGCTGTATTGTCACGAAGGGATCAAATTCCGCCTTAAGGGACGTCTGAGTTGCATTCCAAGTTCAGAACAAATTTTATCGACATACACAAGCTCAAATAAAAGATGGAATAAGGGTCCTGTGACCCTACATACCGTTAGTTTCGTCACTAGAAATAAATAACTAGTATACGAAAGGTTACTGGCGATAGAGTTCCCACATTTTGCCACTCCTGACTTTTTTGTGGTTCAACCTTACGTCTACTTGGTAGAGAAGGAATATCATGTTTAATGTGAATTCAAATGAGAATGCCATTATACCTTCTTCACTTGGCGTAGCCAGAAGAGATTAGAATCTGTCCTCCCTATTAAAAATCATTGGCAGAAGCTGGAATCGAACCCAGAACATCATCATAGGAAACTATCAGCAATCCAACAGACCACCAACGACTCTTCTGTACGACTCATTTTCTGTCATAACACCGTTGCGGCACATTCGATAAGAATTGTGGCACACAGGCTCCCTGTAATGGTTTGCAGCATGTTCACAACATTCATTTACTTGGTTGAGCGAATCGCCATGAACTAGCTGCCTCGGCTACCCAGTGCATACATTCGACTCTATTTTGTAATCACCGAAATAAAATCATGTAACTGCCACCTACACAGAACAGCCAACAGTGTAGGATGCAGAAATTTAAAGAGGAGGTGTTCCTTTCCATTTGAGCTACTCTATTGCGCTATCTGTTTGTTGAAAACGTCGTGCAGTGCAAAAGAAAAGCTGTAACTGACTGTCTTTCAGAAGTCTAGATCCGGCCATATGCATTATCTCACAGCACTATGGAATGAGGAAGATCTGGAAGAACTGTTGTTGACTTCTGGAGGTACTGTAGGTATATGACAGGTAGTAGCGTAACGGTGTCACGCACCGTAAATAAGATGCCGCGAGTTCCATATTATTCGCTCCTACATATTTTACAAGGAAATTATGCTGTCTGCTGAAGTTACCAATTTAATGGATCTTTGAACATAATTACCTTCACTTCTCAACACAAAATAGCCGCATGTGGAAAAGGGCTAACTTCTGCGACATTTTGTTCTTTTCAGGTTTAATAGATGAACAGGCAGCAGATGCATCTCGAAGCTTTTGTATTATGTATGGGGAGAGTGCATCGTGCCAAAATAGTCAGAAACGCATTTTCTACATTAGCTGTCGCCTGGCAGTGGCATTTTATACTTCTTCAAACCTTGTTTGACAGCTTTAACTCAGAACAAGTTTTCTACATGCATGTAATCAATAAATTGCATGTGCAATGTCAGAGTGTTATAGATCAAATCAGAGAATTCGCGTATATCGTTGATTATTAATTTCTCTCTCATGTTTAGTATTGTTTTAACAACACTAAAAGAAACATTACGAAAATTGTGCACTATATTAAAAGAAATTAAATAAAACTACCCACGATAACCTTATGACGAATGTCTGTTTTGATAAAACTGAGTGTCTGTACACAAGCGTGCCTCTAGCGGCACGAATTAGTAAGGTACTACTCACTTAGATTACGATTGGGTCCGTGTTTAATTCGTATGCTGTGTCATACGCAACACGTATGCAAATGTGGCATTTCATAAATAAAGTTATGTATTCCTAGAGTCCCAAATTTGCTTGTCAGCAGCGGAACGAGGCGTTACCTGGTGTGCAGCATTGTCAGTTTTTCACCATTGCGCTATGAGCTGAAAGTAATTTCTTGCGATTTCCTTATCGATGTTTGATCTGACTGCTTGTAGCTCTTTCACAAAAGGGATAAACACGTTACATTCAAAGAGACTGGAACCACGAACCATAACAGACGCTTTTTTAGAGGTCAGCACGTCACCACAGAGCTAGCGAAGAGGTATGTGTTGCCCATTTCTTTTACGAGGCCAATAGTGGCTAGACTCGTAAACCGCTATGTAAAGGACGAGTTCAGTTGCGATTTACACATGCAACGACTTTCCTGGGCTGAAAAGTAAATTTACAATCTTCTCTTACACCTGAAGCGATAATTACTCAGATTATTCGATGGAATTGACAGGAAAAATCAAGTGAACTTTGAGGCTTAATTCCGTGTACACCAGGAAGTAACTCGTCGATCACAGAGTTGCCAAATATACCCTGCCTTGTTGCCAAATCTCAGTTACAGTACTAGCAGGAAGAAGACGAACCGATGTAATCCTACAGCGGGCTGGGAAGTGACCACAGCTGGCCTTTCCAAGACGCGGCTGCGACGGCCTGGAATACGTAATGCGTCTGATTCGCATTTCTGTAACCAGGTTTAGAGATTGGAGCGTAGTTACTAATAATACTCAAAACTGACTGCGAACTAAGCATCATAAATCAGTAACTATCATAGTTGTTTTTATATTTCTTTCGTAACTGTACTCAAACCTAAGAAACTCATTCACGGACGTTTTTGTGCCTCGCCGTTAGTCGAGCACACCAAAGAAATAAAAAAAAAAAAGAATGTGTGTGTGTGTGTGTGTGTGTGTGTGTGTGTGTGTGTGTGTGAGAGAGAGAGAGAGAGAGAGAGAGAGAGAGAGAAATAAAGATAAAGAAGAATGACATAGAGGGTAAAAAGTGTTGTAAAGAAATTGAATACCGGTATGGAAAGAAATCTTTCATTAAAATAACACGTTCCACATCATTACAAAGTGTCGTACTCATGATCTATGGAACAAGTATTAATCCAATTTAATCTAATCAATCATATTTCTGACTAGCCGTGATGAGTCATGAATTACCGTAATTTTCGCCAATATCAGTAACCAAATCTCAACTTGAAAATAAAAGACCACAGTTTTTGTAATAAACCGGGACTCCTATCAAGACCTTTCATCCCTGTTAACTAACCACGAAAGATGTCTGATATACCTCCATTCAGAAGTAACAATGTGTGAATGCATAAAGGTGAAGTGCATGATGTGATGTTCTATGACGGAGTTACGAACCCAACATGTAATTGGAGTGTTAAGTAAGTAAAATCAAATGTTACGTATCGGTTTTTGTTACCAGCTGCTAGGTGTTTGAATCTAAAATAAGGATACAAATTTTTGTGCCTGAGCGACATTCGAACCACACTCCTATCGTTCTTCTTTATCGTCCACGATTGTAGCTTAAGTATCAATTGCTTACTCACCAACAGTAAGATGTGTGCATGTTTGACCAGAAATTCTTGGCAACACATGTACAGACATTAAAAATGCACGTTAATTTTCACTAGCAAGTAGGTGTGCACGTGATAGGGCTTGAAATGAAATTATGAATATTTTTTAACTAACCACGAAAGATGTCTGAAATACCTCCATTCAGAAGTAACAAAGTGTGTATGCATTTAAAGATGAAGTGCATGATGTGAAGTTCTGTGACGGAGTTACGAACCCAACACGTAATCGGATTGTTAACTAAGTAAAATCAAATGTTACGGATCGGTTTTTTTTTTACCAGCTGCTAGGTGTTTACACACACGTATACAATACAGTGATGGCTTGCAGAAAATAAAGGCGAAACGCGTATGACACTAAAATTGTGTTTTATTCAGTTGCTGTCAGACGGTCCATAAGCAAAAATTATCAGTATACCGAAATACAACTTACTGTGTCGAGCTACCAAGGGAATTTGATGTGTAAAGGTTTTCTCCTGATTTCGGTACAGTATTTTTCTGGAAATTCGCAGCCCCATAAAATAAATCAGAAAAAAAATCATGCACACGCTGGCCCCTACCACAGTTAGAACTGACGACTTGTTGAGCCGTTGCGACACGAGACATGGGCGGTACCAAGGAGCTACGGAAACATTGCTAACAGCACCCCAATCTAATCATGGTGTTGGTCGCTCAACCTCATAATGCATCGTGAAAGATAATAAAAGTTGTCTCTTATGTGAAGAACAGCATTTCTTTAGCCGAAAAATTGAATTTTCTGACTCAGTGTCTTAGATTACATGAGGATTATATAGCACGAGTCATTCAAATGGATAGGTGAGTCAATTCAGTACCATACGCGGAAGTTATTGCACTGTCACTGTGTTGCCAAATGTTTGTGACGATATTGCCAGTTCTCAGCTGTGCTAGGAACAGCTCTGTAGCGTTATGGGAGGAGAATCCCGTGCTTATAATATAGGAGGATACGGAGAGGAGGCGCGGAGTTTGGTTAATATGCAGCATTTTCTCCTACCAGTTGCGTCAAACATTCAGGTGTGCAATCTTCCATCAGGATTACAGTTTGCCACAAAATATATACGAATAAAACACTTACCTTGTTACTTTGTTACAAAAGATTATTTCAGTACAATAAAAAGTCTTTGGAAATCAACTTTGCCCACCTTTCACGAAAAGTAAGATATCAAACACTTTGCACCCCGCAATCGATTGCATCTATGTGCAGTCTTGTGATCATACAAGTAGAATTTCATGAATTGCACGAGAATGTAGAAAAATGTTGGTGCAAACGGAAGCTGTTAGAAACATAGTTAACTAATCATTTTGTACCACGTAATAATCAATTCATTTGAAAATTCAGAAGAGAATAAACTAAAAATTATGCCCATCAAGACAGAAACTAAAGTGCAGATTCGGGCACTGTGCAGATCTGCACATTTTCATCTTCAGATATATACAAATAATAGATACTAACCAGCGTAGTCATTGCTTTCGTAATGTTTCCCTCTTGTTTAGTCTTCTAGTGATGAACTTGATCCACACCCATGAATCTGATTGTTTCTTTGTATCCTTGCATCTACTATCTTTGTGTGTTATTGTTCGGTGTTCAAAAAGCAAAATGTTACGCCTGCTCCCACGAGGTATTACAACGAGGCCCCAAGAAGGCTAACGAATTATAATCAAAATACAGTGAGACGCCAGTTTGTCTGTCGTCATGGTGTTAAGTCGACAGAAATAGTTGGGTGTTATTGCCTGCATCACCGGCATCCCGTTGTCGTCTTCTATTATTGAGATTTTCATATTACCCTGAACACAAGACGCCGAGATAAATGTGTATATTCTCCGTGACGAAACATCCCATATTCCATTCATCCTGATCCATTCGTTGCATGCATCGGCAGCAATGAGTGAAAGGGAAGCTGTTGTGAGCTGACGAATAACAATAAAAATGGTAGTAATAACGAATCAGTAATCAAGGATGTTACTGCATTACAGACGATTAACAAAATAACCAAGAAAATCTGAGCGTTTAATTGGCCCACTGCATAGGTGTTCTTACCACTTTGTTACTGAATCTGTTCTGGTTATTTGCAGAGAGAAAAGAAAGAACCCTGCAGCCATTCATATCGCTAGTACAACGAGATATTACCTATCAGCTATCCTTGCTTTACATCACGAGACGAACATGGCGCCAGCGAGCTGATATCTGAAATACATTTCTGCTTTCTCTCTCTGTCTTAAGTGTATTATTACGTAATTCCAGTTATTGACAGTCTATTTGTGAACTTCTCGCATTCAGTTGGGTGAAACCTATCACAGAAGCAAGCAAAATACAAATATTTCTTGCACCATGCGCATCACACAAGCGAAATCTCGCTGCACTGACGTGTTGTCCGATATATGACACGGAAAACATATCTGATTCATATTGATAAATAAAGCTCTATCAGATACAAATTTGTATGCGTAGCAAGTGTATAAAAGTATATCTTGAAATACGCAGAAAGTCACATGGAGGTATTCGACTGAAACATAGCGACGACCAAGACTGTAACTGGGGTCGACAGCATCGTCGTCTACCACCTTGGCAACTCGAACGGTGACAGTGCTCGGCCGGTTACTTACGTTTACTGGTATCAAAGCTACAGCATGAAAGCACAAAAATGTTAATAACCCGAAGATCATTAGAACCCATAGAAAGTAAAGCAGTCATCAATCGGAAGAGTTGTTTGAACACCACAGTGCTTTAATAGGCACGGTCTTGTTGGAGGTGGTATGCCGTTGCTTCCCTCCGGCCTCTGAGTTGACTTCCCTAGCCAGATAATAGGGGAACCTACAGCTTAACGTGGCTTTTGGACCACAGTGCAACTCGGCATTTTTCACATCAACACACGGGGAATAAGTGCAAAATGGCACATATAAATCGTGGGCCTAACGAGGGATTGAACCTGAGACATTCGTATTCGTTCTCTTGCTCTTTATCACTTTGCCACTATGTAGCTACTACTGTGGTCTCTGCTTAGCATTAAAGATTAAGGATCTCTCATTTGCGCCTGCGTTGGCACATGCGTGTCCCTTAGGAGACCTTACTTTTGGGATTACCTTCGTATAAGTGTGTGTAAACGCCTTCCGATGCCCACTCACGGAAGACAAGGACACACAGACTAGCTTCAACATTATAAATACGCCCCACTTTGAGGATGAACTCAGACTTAGGTTGATAATCATTTTGAATATTTATCAGTGCTGTACCCGCTGGTGTTAAACTCGTTTTCAACCAATGATTACCAAAGCTACAGGAACACAACTTGTGGTACCTCTTAGACAAAATACTTAGCAGTGCTATCAGACGAAAAGGTCAACCTGACACAAACTGTGGGAAGTTTGTTTTACAACCTTCGTACCAGGATAAAGAGCTTTTCCTATCTGAGATATCTGTGAACGTTGCTGCATAAGACGATTTAAGAAGAAACTAAATTCCTTTAGCTACGCCAATGTTTAAAGAAATCGTCTTAACGGCACTAAATCGTGGTTTGTGAATCGTTTACCGGCCGTACTCTGCCGCATTTCGCTGGTTGGAAGGCAAAAAGCTCACTGACAAATTTCACACGAGTAAAAGAGGGACGAAATGTCTCCCACTAAAAGGTCATGTTGTTTTATTTAAATGATTACAAAACCAGATCAAACGAACAATGAGGTTGTCAGTATAAGCACATTACTGTTGTAAGTATGATGCAACGCCCAGGGCTTTTAATGATGAAGGGCCTCTTTAAGTCAGGCATATTGTATACAGAAGTGGAAGAGAGAGCACCACTAAATTCTACAATCCGTATGCATTGCATACACACAGAAATCACTGTTACAGTGTACTTATGGAGCCCAAAGAGTGAACTGCAGATTTACAGGTGAGAAAGAGCACTGGGAAAAAGTCTTCGCTACATTAGGTTACTCTGAGCTAGAATTTGTGGTCAGCGATTAAGTGTAAGACGGCGGGAGTTGCCGAACGGTTCTAGGCGCTACAGTCTGGAAGCGCGCGACCGCTACGGTCGCAGGTTTGAATCCCATCTCGGGCATGGATGTGTGTGATGTCCTTAGGTTAGTTAGGTTTAAGTAGTTCTAAGTTCTAGGGGAGTGATGACATCAGCAGTTGAGTCCCATAGTGCTCAGAGCCATTTGAACCATTTTGAACTAAGTGTAAGGACAATGAGTCGGATGCGGGTTTTGCAACTGTGAAATACTTTCCTACATTAAAGAAGCGAATATTAAATTTGAACTAATATTGCGAAAATTTGGAACTTGGATAACTTACAATGAAAATCTTTCTGTTTACTGCAAAGGAAAACAATTGATTTTCTAAAACATTCTCTGTAATACACAACTTGAAACAGGTAACGTCGACCAAATCATATGGAACAACTGACAGCGACGTATATCGGAAGGCAGTCAGATCCCTTGGCTTTTGGTTTGGCAGTATTCGACAGCCATTTCTAGGCGCAAGTAAATGGAGAAAGGCAGCGCGTTTTTGTTATCAAGTGACGTCTTCATCAATTACTTTAGTTTTAATGTAATCTACGAGTAATTGCTGATGTTTGATATTAACATGAAAAGGATTCAGTAGACAGGGAAAGAACCTGTTCTTGGGCAACTACTTCCATAATGACCAAAAGGCCTTAAATGATCTTCAAGCACATATGTTTCAGCAGCGGTATGAAGAAAATGATAGTAATAATGACGGTAATAATCGATTTATCCGGTAACTTTACTCTTCACAGTGGATTTCTCGAACTAAGAAATTTCCTGAAGTAGTGAAAATTTCAAAATGGCTTCACATCGAGACTATGATGCCTAGAATAGTCTTTACATCCTGCTGACGTGAGAATAGCATAATCTCCGCGTCAGAAGCTTGCTTATACTTAACCATTTAATAGGCCCCCCTTTTTTTCCGCTGTGACTAATTTTGTAAGCTATGAACATCATCCGTTACAGCACACTCCTGGGGCTGGGAAATGTGGCCACAATGGTCTGGTGGAACGAAGTATCACAAGTGCAATGCGTGGGTTCAGGCATTTACTTTTAAGAGGCACAAACAGATTTACTTTACCTCTGGTAACCTCAAGACAAAGACGTTATAATCCAGAATCCGCATTAAACATCACGTTCCTTCATTCCCAACTGGACAGAGCCGGTTTACTTTGAGAAATGCCATAGGTGGAGGTCATTGTAAACAGAAATACTGTCGCCAGTAAACGTACTTGCATTACAAAATTTTATTCAATTTGATGAACCGATAGCCATTTAAAGAAACAGGGCTCTTATTTTACTTGTACTTGATTGAACTAGAGACGTTGAAATATTTGGTGCTGGACTGTGATTCGAATTCGTATCTCCTCTTTCGAGGATCTGAATCTGTCGGAACAGCATAGTTCAGTCATTTCGTTCCTTTTTCCAAGACTGCACGCTTCTCTAGGTTTCCTCCAAAGGTGAGTATGTGGGTCCGATTCCTAATCCAGTACAAAAATATTCATAATTTCATTTCAAGCCCTGTCACGTGCATACCGGCCTGCTAGTAAAAATCAACGTTATTTTTAATGTCTGTTCATGTGTTGCCAACAATTTCTGGTCAAACAAGAACACCTTTTACTGTAGGTGAGTAAGCAATTGGTCCTTCAGATATATACGTGGACGAAAAAGAAGAACGATAGGAGTGCGGTTCGATTGTCGCTCAGGCACAAAAATTTGTATCCTTATTTTAGATTCAAACACCTAGCAGCTGGTAAGAAAAACCGATGCTTAACATCTGACTTTCTTAGTTAATAGTCCGATTACGTGTTGGGTTCGTACCTCCGTCACAGAACTTCACATCATGCACTTCATCTTTACATGCATACACACTTTGTTACTTCTGAACGGAGGTATATCAGACATCTTTCGTGGTTAGTTAACAGGGATGAAAGGGTCTTGATAGGAGTCCCGGCTTATTACAAAAACTGTAGTCTTTTATTTTCAAGTTTAGATTTGGTTACTGATATTGGCGAAAATTTCGGTAATTCATGACTCTTCAGGACTAGTCAGCAATATGATATGATTCGATTAGATGAGATTAATACTTGTTCCATGGATCATGAATACGACATTTCGTAGTGATGTGGAATATGTTATTTTAATGAAAGATTTCTTTACATACTGGTACTCAGTTTCCTTACAAAAAACTTTTACCGTCTCTCTCATTCTTTTTTATCTTTATTACTGTCTGTCTGCCTCTCTCTCTCTCTCACACACACACACATACACATACTTTTTTTTATTTGTTTGGTGTGCTCGACTATCGGCGAGGCACGAAAACGTCCGTGAATCAGTTTCTTAGTTTTGAGTACAGTTACGAAAGAAATATAAAAACAACTATGAGAGTTACTGATTTATGATGCTTAGTTTGCAGTCAGTTCTGAGTATTGTTAGTAACTACGATCCAATCCCTAAACCTGGTTACAGAAATGCGAATCAGACGCATTACGTATTCCAGGCCGTCGCAGCCGCGTCTTGGAAAGGCCACCTGTGGTCACTTCCCAGCCCGCTGTAGGATTACATCGGTTCGTCTTCTTCCTGCTAGTACTGTAACTGAGATTTGGCAACAAGGCCAGGTATATTTGGCAACTCTGAGATCGAAGAGTTACTTCCTGGTGTGCACGGAATTAAGCCTCAAAGTTCACTTGATTTTTCCTGTCATATCCATTGAATAATCTGAGTTATTATCGCATGAGGCGTAACAAAAGATTGTAAATTTACGGTTTTCAGCCCAGGAAAGTCGTTGCATGTGGAAATTGTAACTAAACTCGTCCTTTAAATAGCGGTTTACGACTTCTAGCCACTATTGACCTCGTAAGAGGATTGCGAAACACATACCTCTTCGCTAGCTCTGTGGTGATGTGCTGACCTCTGAAAAAGCATCTGTTATGGTTCGTGGTTCCATTCTCGCTGAATGTGGCGTTTTTATTCCTTTTGTGAAAGAGCTACAAGCAGTCAGATCAAATATTGATAAGAAAATCGCAAGAAAATACTTTCAGCTCATAGTGCAATGGTGAAAAACTTACAATGCTGCACAACAGTTAACGCCTCGTTCCGCTGCTGACAAGCAAATTTTGGGTCTCTAGGAAAATCTAACTTTATTTATGAAATGCCACATTTGCAGTTTCGTAATGTTTCTTTTAGTGTTGTTAAAACAATACTAAACATGAGAGAGAGCCCGCATCTCGTGGTCGTGCGGTAGCGTTCTCGCTTTCCACGCCCGGGTTCCCGGGTTCGATTCCCGGCGGGGTCAGGGATTTTCTCTGCCTCGTGATGGCTGGGTGTTGTGTGATGTCCTTAGGTTAGTAAGGTTTAAGTAGTTCTAGGTTCTAGGGGACTGATGACCATAGCTGTTAAGTCCCATAGTGCTCAGAGCCATTTGAACCATGAGAGAGAAATTAATCATCAACAATATATGCGAATTCCCTGATGTTATCTATGACAGTCTGACAATGCACATGCAGTTTATTGATTACATGCATGTAGGAAACTTGTTCTGAGTTAAAGTTGTCAAACTAGGTTTGAAGAAGAATAAAGTGCCACTTCCAGACGACAGCTAATGTAGAAAATACTTTTCTGACTATTTTGGCATGATGCGCTCTCCCCATACATAATACAAAAGCTTGCGAGATGCATCTGCTGCCTGTCCATCTATTAAACCTGAAAAGAACAAAATGTCGCAGAAGTTAGCCCTTTTTCCACATGCGGCTATTTTGCGTTGAGAAGTGAAGGTAATTATGTTCAAAGTTCCATTAAATTGCTAACTTCAGCAGACAGCAGAATTGCGTTGTAAAAAATGTAGCAGCGAATACAATAGAACTCGCGACGTCTGATCTATGGTGCGCGACACTTACCGAGACGCTACCAGCTGTCATCTAGCTAGAGCGCCTCCCGAAGTCAAGAACAGTTCCTCCAGAACTTCCGCATTCCACAGTGCTGTGAGATAATCCATATGGCCAGATGTAGACTTCTGAGAGACAGACAGTTACAGCTTTTTTTTTTTGCACTGCACGACGTTTTCAACAAACAGATAGCGCAATAGAGTAGCTTAACTGGAAAGGAACACTTCCTATTTAAATTTCTGCATCCTACACTGTTGGAAGTTCTGCGTAGGTGGCAGTTACATGATTTTATTTCGGTGATTACAAAATAGAGTCGAATGTATGCACTGGGTAGCCGAGGCAGCTAGTTCATGGCGATTCGCTCAAGCAAGTAAATGAATGTAGTGAACATGCTGCAAACCATTACAGGGAGCCTGTGTGTCACAATTCTTATCGAGTGTGCCGCAACGGTGTTATGACAGAAAATGAATCGTACAGAGGAGTCGTTGGTGGTCTGTTGGATTGCTGATAGGTTCCTACGATGATGGTGTGGGTTCGATTCCAGCTTATTCTAATGATTTTTAATAGGGAGAGACAGATTCTAATCTCTTCTGGCTACGCCAGGTGAAGAAGGTATAATGGCATTCTGATCTGAAATTCATATTAAACATGATATTCCTTCTCTACGAAGTAGACGTAAGGTTGAACCACAAAAAAGTCAGGGTTGACAAAATGTGGGAACTCTATCACCAGTAACCTTTCTTATACTAGTTATTTATTTCTAGTGACGAAACTAACGCTATGTAGGGTCACAGGACCCTTATTCCATCTTTTATTTGAGCTTGTGCATGTCGATAAAATTGGTTCTGCAAGACGGTGTGGCTGTGTTGTTCTAGGTGCTTCAGTGTGGAACCGCGTAACCACTACGGTCGCAGGTTCGAATCCTGCCTCGGGCATGGATGTGTGTGATGTCCTTAGGTTAGTTAGATTTAAGTAGTTCTAGGGGACTGACGACGACAGATGTTAAGTTCCGTAGTGCTCAGAGCCACTTGAACCATTTTTTGAAAATTGGTGTTGAACTTGAAATGCAACTCAGACCGCCCTTAAGGCGGACTTTGATCCCTTCGTGACAACACAGCTCGACTACAATTTGTTGTTTGTTCAAAACTGCAGATGCCTCAACATCTCCACATATTGCGCATGAATGGGTTCGGATCCTGGCCCGGCACTAAAGTTTTCATTATGTATTATCAGGCTCTAGCATGAGATTACCTGTCTGCTGGTGGATAATAATTTTGTTTTTTAATGAATTTTCATTCGTTGTTAACGCTAACGATATCTGACAGTTTTGACTCCCAGTGAGACACAGGACTATTTGAGAGATCACTGTAAGCTCAAGGATGTTATTCCGAGCTGCTGGTGGAGAAAAATTCTGTAGCTGACGTCTCTTTGTGTGTAGTCAACAACGGTATATGTGGGGATCGATTCCCAGTCAGCACTGAACTCTTCGTCATATTATTTCTAGTTCAAACATGCTCACATGTCACTGCTGATGTAACAAATCCATATTTAACGTTCGTTTTCTCTAATATATAACAGCGGTAGGTGCTGGGTTGGAGTCCTGGGAAGGAAAAAATTAATGTTTCGTCTCGTCACTTCAGTTAAAACATCTAGCTACTGCCGAGAAAATCCGATATTTCACAGTTATTTGTGCTTCGATATCAATCCGATTAGGTTCTGGGTTCGAATCCCTGTCCAACACAAAGCTGTACCTCACGGTATTTCAAGTAAGTTACCTGTGAAGAAGCAATATTTAACATCTCTCGCAGTTCGTTAACAGGGACAATAGATGCTCGGTAGGAATTCGCGTGCATTAAAAATGTTTACGTTATGTAATTTAAAGTTGATATTTGCTAACTGACACTGTGTAAAATCGAGGTGTATCACTCTCAGTACGCCTAGTCAGGAATGACTGTTAGTTTCCGTCAGTCACGAAATCTTAGCCTGCATGACCTGGGTTTGAATCCATATGCAGAACGAGACGGTTCGTCGTGTCATTTGAAGTTCATACATATTCTCAACTAGCTGCTCGTGAATAACTTAAATTTTTAATGTCATTTTGTGTTAAATAACAAGTACTGTATGTTACTTTGAAGAGGAAGTCGTGAATACGACGAACTTACTAGGTGCATTACTTATCTGACGCAATAATGAGAGTGGTAACATTTCAGGTATATCATTTATTGCAATAAATGTGAGCTTATAAGCCTTAAGGACAGTCTTATTTGTGATAAGGTGTTCCCTGATATTTGTAGTATCGTGGTATTACTTTACATCTCGAATTATTGCGATACAGAGCCGAGTTTTCTAGTGGTGACTTGCTGGAACCATTCTCAATAGTCAAACGACTGTACCAAGGAGCGGTTAGAGGACCTGCTGGTTGCATGCGAATCAGGCGAAATGCAATTCAGATCGTTCGGATACTTTTGAGCACGACTGTACATACTATCAAGGGCAGTCACATGAAAACGACACAGACTTTTTTAAAAAATGTTTGCGAACTGTTTATTATTTTAAGAGTAATCTCCGTAACTATATTTATTTCATTGTGATACAAGAGGGCCAGTGGCCTCACGTAAAAATGTTTGTTATTGTCTACGGGTGCATGATCGTACCCAGACGAGCTCCTCTTCGGCTGAGGCAGATCGACGGCCACGAATGTCGTTCCTCAGGGCTCCAGAAGTACGTAAATCGCATGGGGAGAGATTTGGACTATATGGAGGATGCATAAGGGCTTCCCAACAAAATTTCTGCAGCGTAGTGGAATCAATCTTGGCAACATGTGGACGCGCATTATTCTGCAATAGAATGATGCCGTCCGTCAACATTTCCGAGCGTTTGACGGCGCGCTTCAATTTTTGCAAAGTGTCCATGTACCGCTGTGAGCTTGGGAACCGTCTTTCAGAAAGTCAACGAGTAGCGGGCCCTAACAGAAAAAAAGACGATATTCCTTATCGTGATACTGTTCCAGGTGCTGTAGTGCTGTCTTGCTGGAGTGCTGTCTACATCCTCTTCAACCTCTGTTTTTCCGTCGAACAGCGGGCAACCCACTGAGCACACATTTTCCAGATCTTCAGATGCTCTGTCACGAGGACTTGAGCGTTACCATTGCTGATGCCCACCATGAGCCGAACGTCTTCCCCGTCCGCTGTCGGTCATTTCGACGGCAGCATCTACCGCAGCAGTGACAGAAGGCTCAATGACACGTTGAGCCTGTCCGCTGCTGTTCGTCAATGACAATCGATCTTTCGGAAATGTTTATTCCATGCAAACACACGTGCACGTAACATACCATACACAGCAGACAATCGGGCATAAATTTCACTTCCTGAGACTCCTCTTACAGTCAAAATCGCCCTACACCTCGCTGTTCCTCTTTCCCGACCTCCATAGTGATGTCGGATGCATATACGAAGGCATATTGTGGGGAAGGCGAAACTAAGACTGCGCTTTGTTGGCTGTTCACTTAGAAGATGCGACAAACCCATTAAAGAGACAGCCTACATTACACTTGTCCGTCCTCTGCTGGAATATTGCTGTATGGGATCCTTACCAGATAGGATTGACAGAGGACATCGAAAAAGTACAAAGAAGGGCAGCTCGCTTCGTGTTATCGCGCAATAGGGGTGAGAGTGTCACTGATATGATACGCGAGTTGGGGTATCAGTCACTGAAACAAAGGCGGTTTCTTTGCGGCGAGATATCACCAACTTTCTCTTCCGAATGTGTAAATATTTTGTTGACACCCACCCACGCAAGGAGAAATGATCATCATAATAAAATAAGAGAAATCAGAGCCCGAACGTAAAGATTTAGGTGCTCCTTATTCCAACACGCCATTCGAGAATGGAATAATAGAGAAGTAGTATGAAAATGGTTCGATGAACCCTCTGCTAGACAAGTATGAATTGCAGAGTAACCATGTAAATGTAGATGTAGACATTTCTACACACACACACACACACACACACACACACACACACACACACCTACCAGCGTTACCTGCGTCTAGCCACACACACACACACACACATACACACACACACACACACCTACCAGCGTTACCTGTGTCTAGCCACACACACACACACACACACACACACACACACACACACACCTACCAGCGTTACCTGCGTCTAGCCGTGTACTTTATATAGTCTGTCTCGTTTTCATTTGACTGACCCGTATAGCTATCTTTTCATTTGATTATTCTACAAAATCCTGTAATGTTTTGTTTTTTTTTTCCTGCTGGAGAGATGTGCAGCCTCATCTACGCGATCAACTACAAATACAGGGTGTGTTAAAAAGAATCATCCGGTCTAAACAAATCATAACTATTATGTTATTTTAGATATGTGCATGAACAACGTACTGTTGGAAAGAAACTCTCGAGTTTTACATTGGTTCCCGCTACGAAGCAGTAGTTTGCGCCCTCTTCAGTTCTAGTAAAAATGATATCAGGACAACAGAAAGTCTTTCGTGTTCTACGTTTTTCGCAGTGCGTGTCAGTAATAACTGTTCAGCGTGACTTTCGTACTAGATATGGTGTGGATCCTCCTACAGCACAGAGCATTAGACGATGGCATGAACAGTTCCGAGAAACACCTTGTTTGTGTAAAGGAAAATCGCCGGGCCGTTCCCGAGTGTCTGACACAGACGTCGAACGCATCCGCCATAGTTTCAGGACGAGTCCGCAGAAATCCGTTCCCCAAGAAGCTCGTCAGCTCAACATGCCCCCGATGTCCATCTGGCGCGTGTTGCGTCGACGTTTACACATGAAACCATACAAAATTCAGCTACTGCAAGCTCTTCGTGAAGGTGACAAACAACAACGTGTGGAGTACTGTAATTTAGTTCTTGGCAAGATGGAGGGTGACAGTTTTCCTCCACGCTTAGTGTATAGTGATGAGGCAACATTCCATTTAAATGGAAAAGTGAATCGCCATAAAATGAGAATATGAGATAGAGAACAACCACATGAAGTTGTACAACATGAGAGGACCCTCCAGAATTTAATGAATTTTGTGCAGCTTCACAGGAAAAGGTATATGGTCCATTTTTCTTTGCCGAAAACACTGTTACAGGAGGCACATATGTCGATATGTCTGAGAACTTTCTTTTCCTACAGTTGGAGACTGATTCGAACGACTTCATTTACCAACAGGATGGAGCACCGCCACTCTGGCATTTGGAAGTGTGCGAATTTTTAAATCAAAGGATTACTGAAAAATGGAGCAGTTACACTGGAATAGGTGATTCAGCCCTACATTACTGGCCTCCAAGGTCACAGGACCTGACTGTATGTGATTATTTCTTGTGCGGGTTTATAAAAGATTTCGTTTATGTGCCTCCGTTACCAACAACAATGATGAACTGAGATATCGCATTACAGCAGCTGTGGTAGCTATAACTCAAGACACGCTCTCTGCAGTGTGGGAACAATTTTAATGCCGCATTGACATATGACGTGATTCTCATTGGGGGCATATTGAACATCTATGAAAAGGTATGAAAAAAACTTTGAGTTTCGCGTTGATACTTCTGTACTTCTATGTTTACCTTTGAGACACCGCTAACAAAGTACCAGATTTTGCAGAAGTCCTTAAAATTCAGGGGAAGTGTGAAGGGATGTGTGATCTTCATCACCGCTGGATCTCGTACAACATGATAACCACCAGTGAAATTCTGCTACTGAGAACGTAATTGAAAAATTAAATGAACCTGAATTTTCTTTTGGTGCAATTTTCTTAAAGCACCTAACACAAAATTGTTGCACTCGAATTTTTTCAAAACTGAACAAAAAAATTACTAAAGCTTTTCAAAGGTCTAAGATAATTACCAGCCTGAAAACAGGCAAAGTGGAACCGATGCGTCTCACTGCCGATCTTTATAACTACTCAGCATGAATCATTCAAAATAAAGGAGGAAATTGGGCAAATCGTCTCCACTGAACGAAGTGTTTTTGAGAAACATCTGAAATACGGCGTCCACATCTTAACCGCTACAACACTAGAAGAAGCTGGATTTCAATGAGGTCTCAACTCAGCTGCAGTTTTGTGGATCTTACGGCAGCTTATGAAACTATGTGGAGGGAAAGAATGATGTGAAAGTTTATTTAAATCGCCCTATGTCAAAAGCTGGCGTTTCTAGCGAACAAGCGACAATCGTTTTAAGGTGTTCCTGACCGGATAAGATAGTACATGGAGGATTTTTAAATAATGAGATACCTCAGGAATGAGGTATTGCACATCCATGATATGCCAGATATGGACGCCACGAAAAACCAAAATGCAGCCGACCTAGAATTAGTCGTCGAGAAAAAAGGTTTTACGCAGTGTGAGAATGTGCTGACAAGTAATCTGACGAAACTGAGTGACTACGTCCACAAATGGGGACTTCAGCCCAACCTAAATAAAACTGCATTTCATCTAAATTCTAAATAATAACCGCTTGGCTGTGTTATTCTCCGTTCAAAAATATATTTAATAAAGAAGCCCAAAGGAAGATACACGTGAGTTTCGATGGAATTGAAGTACCCCATAACTACAATGCAATGTACCTAGAAGTCGCTCTGGATCAGTCTTGACAGTCAAACAACACTCCGTCGAGTTATTTAATGATCTACACAAAATTGTCAGAAGCAGCTGGCGTGTGAATACCAATATTCTACGCTCTGCTGCACTCGTTTTTGTTTTCTGCTAGTGAATACTCCGATCCTTTGTGAGAAAACAGCGTATATCAAAAACTGATGGGAAACTTAATGAACCCATGAAGGTTATCATTGAAAAGTTAGATGAACTCACTTCAATGGATACCTGTACTGGTTAACACCGTTCGGCAAGATCTAAGACGGAAGGTGGATAAGGTAAACCTACTCCAGAACTCTTCCTTCTACGATGCCCTACAGGATCCACCATATACTCATCTATCATGCAGACACTCTAGGTTGATTCAGGAAGCGTCAGTTCTTTCCGCGTGACTCCCAAGCGGCGGCAGCTCGCTGAACTAACACCCAACCAACTACGCTCACCTTGTTCAGGATTCATCATCGAAGGTTTAAGGTTCCCAACGATGGAGCTAAAACGGCTGAAGTTTCAGCGGTTTACTCTGATCAGAGGAGGTGTAATTGCACCTTGATCAAGAAGGATTTCCGTTCCTCTTCTGACTGCGGGTGCGGAGCAGAGGAGCAAACAGTGGAGCACGTTGTTAAGTAATGCCCACTTCGAGCATTTGACGGCGATCTGAGGAGTCAGTGCTCTGGACTGATTGTCAAATTTGGGCAGTTCCATTCGATTTTAGTTACTTTTGTCTACTTCTAAAACCATACAATATGTAATAATTCAGCTACTGCACGCAGCTTTTTGTTGAAGATACCTGGTAACGTACACCGAGACGACAAAAGTCACGGGGTAGCGATATGCACGTATACAACTGGTGGTATACGGGATATAAAAAGACAGTTCATTGGCGGAGCTGTCATTTGTGGTCAGATGGTGGTATACAAGATATAAAAAGACATTGCATAGGCGGAGTTGTCATTTGTACTCAGCTGATTCATGTGAAAAGGTTTCCGACACGATTATGGCCCCACAGACCTTGAACGCGGGATGGTAGTTGGACCTAGACGCACGGAACATTCTGTTTCGTAAATCGTTAGGGAATTCCGAGTACCACAGTATCAAGAGTGTGTCGAGAACGCCGAATACCAGGTAATTACCTTTTACCATGGACAAAGCAGTGGCTGACGGGCTTCACTTGACGACCGAAATCAGCGGCGTTTGCATAGAGTTGTCAGCGCTAACAAACTAGCAACACTGCGTGAAATAGCCACAGAAATTCATGTGGGACGATACGGTTAAATTTGGCGTTATTGAGCTATAGCAACAGAAGACCGACGAGAGCGCCTTTGCTAAGAGCACGACATCGCCTGCCGCGTCTCACCTGGGCCTCTGACCGTAACGGTTGGATCGTAGACGAGTGGAAAATGGTGGTCTGGTTAGATGATCACCGATTTCAGTTGGCAAGAGCTAACGGTAGGGTTGGAGTGTGGCGCAGAACCCACGGAGCCACGGACCCATGTTGTCAACAAGGTACTGTGCAAGCTGGTGGTGGCCCATAATGGAGTGGGATGTGTTTATATGGAATGGACTGGTTCGTCTAGTCCAACTGAACCGATCATTCACTGAAAATGGTTATGTTCAGTTAGTAGGAGATCTGCAGCCATTCATGGATTTCATGTTCCCCAACAACGTTTTTACGTCATAGGGTTACAACTGTTCGTTACTGGTTCGAAGAACATCTTGGACAGTTCGAGGGAATGATTAGGCTACCAAGTTCGCCCGACGTGAATCCCATCGAACAGTTACGGGACATAACAGAGAGGTCAGTTCGTGCAGAAAATCCTGCGTCGGCAATACTTTCGCAATCATGAACGGCTATGGACGGACGATGGCCCACTATTTCTGCAGAGGGATTCCAACGACTTGTTGAGTCCATGCCATATCGAGCTGCAGCACTACGCCAGATAGAACAAGGTCCGTCACGATGTTACGAGGAATGCCATGACCTTTCTGAATTGAGTACGCGTCCACGCGAGTCGTTTAGAGAGTCACGTCAATGATCCGAAAACTTTTGAACTACTGTGGTTGAGGGGTAGTCAGAGTTTTAATTGTCTCCTCGCAAAATATAATGTTATATAACTAAGATTTTGTTCGGTTGAAAGCACATGCTCGCAGCCCTGATGGACACTGAACCACTTCTTTTCGGCGTCCCAAGCGGCGTGCTACAGTATTGTGGTGCTGGAATTTCTAATGTACCAGGGCTGCTCATACACACCTGCGGCCGTGGTAAAAAGTGCTGTTTTGAAGAGCGCGCCGCAGCGCGTAGTGTGAAGCAGTCGCCCTCCGTTTCTGGCGGTGGCGCCGCTGTGGCAATCGCAGCTTTGCTGTCTCCCTCTGGTGGGAAAGGGGAAAGGTTGCCTGTTCGCGTGCATTTAAAGGGCGCTATGAGCTCGCCAGCCTGCCAGTTGCTCTCCCGAACCGTCCGCTGCCAGCCGCTTCAACGGACGCGGGAAGGCGCTCCGATCTCCCGTCTCACGGCGTTGCAGCTCGCACCGGCCATACTGATGTCGTGGGTTGACTCCTGTTGCTCGCGCGTCGACCGCGAAGTCACTACCCCTCGCTATACGCCGCGGCCCACTGGACTCACGTGGCGACCGCACATGTGCCGACGCTCAAGACGGACAAGTCATCTTGTGTCTCAGTGCGCGACCGATCAACCGATCGATCCAACCGCCAATGACCATTGCCTGAGCAAACTCGAGCAGACTGGCGGCCTAACGCGCAGACTCAGATGCAGGAACTAAGACCCGGCCAGACGACCACTCGCTTTCTCTTACTGGCAGAGTGGAAAGACTCTCATTTCGCCGGCTTTAAAGGTTGATCCGAACAACAGACATAGTAGCACTCCGAACGACAGGCAGACACTAACTGCCTAAGTAATGCGAACGACAGACAGACTAGCAGTCTGGATCAGTCTCTCGTCCCCAGAATATTAAGAATATTCTTTGAAAATAAATCACGGTTCACGAGGGTATAATTAAAATTTTATGATATCCCTCGTATGACACGTACATGTCATTGCATGATACTTACATTTGCTGTCCAGTTAAGTGCTCTGCCGCTTTTCGCGTATGGTTCTGATTACGGTACACTATAGTCGCTTTTTTTCTACTGTGCCATCCCTCCCGTGAGAACTATTCCGCACAAGAAGCGCTATTTCTGGTTGGTTCGCACAGTGCTGAACCCCGAAATGTGCTCTGGCACACATTTCGTGTGTTCTGTCACTGCCAAATACATTTGCATGATTCTTCATCATCAGAAACACTTGTTCTATCTCTCTCTCTCTCTCTCTCTCTCTCTGTGTGTGTGTGGGGGGGGGGAGAGAGAGAGAGAAAGAGAGAGAGAGAGAGAGAGAGAGAAAGAGAAAGAGAGATATCCGTAAACACCATTGTTCGTCTGATGCGGACTCCTACGTACAATAGGGTATCGAGAAGTTGTCAAATGGGCTGTGTTATAAGAACCGCAATCGCTGGCGCACTGAACTGCTGAGGGGCTGCGGCGGCCGGCCCAGTCGGCGGCGGAGCCCGCTGGCGGCTGACTCAGCGGCCAAGGCCGGCCGTCCCGCCCCCGCCCCCACCCCCGCCTCCCGCCAAGCCCGGCACGGCGCGGGTCGAGGGTCGCGGCGCGCCGGCGGCCGGCGGCCGGCGCGGTCCCACAGGCGTCGACCCCGGCGGGCGGCTTCCAATCGGCAGGAATCGCGCCGGCCCGCGCGCCTCTGGTGCTCTCTCGGCCGCCTGCTGCCGCTTCAGCCCCCTCAAGGACACCGCGGCCATTGCCCCCTCACCCAGCACTTTGCTACCGTGTGAGGCGTTGTGCAGCCAACACAATAGAATCGTCCCCCGACGGACTCTGTTTCAAGTCAAACAAAGCCTATCGTTTCTTACGGTACCCTGTCGTCTCGCATGAAACATGGCGGAAAATCCCAATGTACTGCTGAAAGTGCAGTCGTTCTTATTCACTACACCACATAAACAAGAAGTGAGATGCAGTTTACCTTCATATACTATCTTCAACATTACAGCTCAGTGCATGATAAATGAAGACAACTACCAACTCGAGTACACTACAGTACAGCGTACAGTCACAGACGTCACTCTCTACTCATTCCTTCGCAGACGGAGTGTTCAAATCGTACAGATGTTTTTATACTATCGATACACCTGAATCATAAAATCACCGCGTCCAGGCTATGCGTCAGATGGGCTTTTTTTCTGTCAGTGGGATCACACTCTTTTGGTGACCGTGGGCACTGTTCCGGTTGCGATAAATGAGCTGCACTATGAATTGTGGACTTGGTAGCGAAAGCCCTCATAATTCATTATTCACGTTGCGGGAGGTCTTCAACGTACCTCTCTGTCAACAGGAGGAAGTGTACGTTGCATTTTCTCACTTCATTGTGAGCACATTGGTATTACAGCTGAACTAGAAATAGTTTCGTGGGCACGGTATAATCCATATCTCACCAGCATTCTTTGTGCTAGTTACTGACAAAAAGTAAAGCTAAAACGTGACCTGATTTAGGTTGCGAGAATGCAGTTAGTTGGCGTACTCGAGTCCTGTACTTGATTCGTAACTTGTTTACCGGCCGACTAATAAATCCACCCGTGTTCAGGCTCATGTGGACCCATCAAGTTACGTTCCATTTGGAACGTGGGTACACTCAACGACTGTGATATGATTTTCAAATGATAGATCACAGCAATCAATCGCACTTTTCCTGCAGGTTTTATTCGAAAGATCTAGATTTCAGCCTAGCAATTGATAATGGCTAGGAACTAGCCGAAATCTACATTTGCCGAATAAAGCCTGCAAGAAAAGGACGACTGATTGCTGTGCTGTATCATTTGAAAGTCATATGGACTCATTTATTTCTCCTGTTCTTTCTTTATGACGACTTCTATTTTCTCTTGTGTTTCCTCTGTACATTTGCAAATATAACTGAAGTATAGCTTCTCAGGTTTGTACCTCGGTAACACTTCCACAGTATCTCCAGTCAGCTACTGGCCACGTGAACAGTAATAAAACCGAAAAACTGGGACAGGTTCCTGACTGGAAGTGGAGATAAAAAGGTCCTATGAAAATGTATGCGAAATCCATCGTTGCCATGGTAGATGGCGATAAAGAATGAAAATTTCTCTGACAAATTTCCGTATGTTCCCTGTAGCTTGCAGGCTGTGTGATTGACACAGGGTGCTGTAAGCAGCAGAATGGCCCGGTGATCATATCGGGAACAAGACGAGATAGTGCTTGTTTACGGTCAAGCAGATGGAAACGGGCGAGAGACAGCACGGCTATACAAGTACCCTCACAGACACTAACAACATCACACCACATTAAAAAGCCCTTTTTAGGCGTTTGTGTGATCGTGGATCCTTTCAGACAAACGTGCAGATAATGGTGTCCGAATGTTCCCAATTATTTGCAGGTTCAGTGTAATCTCAGGATATTTTAACGTTTCAAAATGTGGAGTCCCTAGATCTAGTGATAACCAGCCACTAAAGTCAGGTCTCGGTGACTACTAGGGCAACCTTCGTGTCATCACACTCTCCATTGTTGCCAAAGTTATTCAAGATGGCGGCGATGACGTCATTCAAGATTGCGGCATGTTGACTTGGCAACATCGCATGACGTCATCCAAGATGGCGGCTTTTGGCGGGAATATAGGCCAATTGTGCTATGTCCAGTAACATAACCTCAAGAAAAAATGGTGGGAATTTTGTATTTTGGCGCGAAAATAGCCCAATTGTGCTACATCCACTAACCTAAGCCTCCAGAAGAAAAAATGGCGGGAAGTTTGAATTTCAACAGGATAATGCACGCAAAGACCTTACTTGTCTTTTTATTATTATTGATTATCATTCATTAACATTTAATATCATTAATTATTATTTATTATCATTTATTATTATTGACCTGCCTCCACTAGAAAATTACCTCCAAATTCAAATTCCAACACAATAATGGCTGCAAAACCTTACTTTTGTTTATTATTATTCATTATTATTTATTAACATTCATTATCATTCATTGTCATTTATTATTATTCATTATCATTTATTATCATTCATTATCATTTATTATTATAGGCCTACCTCCACTAGAAAATTGCTCCAAATTTAAATTCGAACATGATATTCTCTCAAAAACGGTACTTCTATGTATTATTCTCATTTATTATTTATTCAAGATGTCCGATTTTCTCGGCGAGAAAGCCATTTTCCTTACATCCATGAAAGTTCAAATCCCAACACCATAATTGATCACACATATTAACTTTATCCCTCACTTATTTTTTTCACTGGTAGCCTATCATAATCGTGTCAAATAATAAACTGCTCTTATAGTAACGTAAGTCACGTACTTTGATTTTGCAGGGGGGAAGGGACTGAAGATTTTATTTCAGGCAGTACGGTCATCACTTGTTCTCCAACACAGTCAGCACACACATCTTTGATATCGCAGTGCAGTCACTACGACGTCCGCGCTCCAACTGAATTAGTTCAAATCCTCGCCACCCCCTGGCCTACGCCTGTCATGTGAGGCGGCCGGCCACTACCGCGGGGGGCGAGCCCAGTGATCGCTCCCAAGTTGTAAACATGCTTCCGCTGGACACGCGGGAACTTGTCGAGCCTGACGTCACAGCGGCCCCTTGTCTGTTCACCAAGTGTATTCGTCGCATCCGCACGTTTCCCGCCAAAATTGTCTGCCTTGGAGCTGAATCACACAACGGTCGACCGTTCACTGCCACACTTTTGGCGCCACTTTCAAACCTATCGATGCCGACCACTCACCGTCCACCATGAGTCCCTGTGCGAGCGAGAATGCAGTGCTACACTTTTGGTGGCAAAGTTTGCTCGACAGTGGAATCCGCCATGACCATATAACAGCACGTTTGGACCGCACTAGAATGCCCGCTAATTGACTCCCTTTCATGCACGCGTAATAACTGTACAATCGCTGTGCAGCCGCCCCGCTTACGTCACACACATTCCATACACGCGACAGTCATAGCCTTCTTTAAATACCTGGAAAATGACTCTTTATTTCAGACATTACGGTCATGCAGGTGTGTTCCAACTGACTTCTCCATGCTCACACAACGAAACTCCAGAGCGCAGCTGACGTACGCACTGCCGGCTGTACGCACTACATCGGCAGCTCCCTGGCCAGCTGACGTCAAGCGACCAGCGGTGCCCGCGCACCCCCACGGCCAGCGCGCCAGGTAGGCGGCGAGCGGCAATTACTTCACATAGCCACCTCATCAAACTCCTCAAAACCAGTTATTACATTAAGATGGCCACACTTAACATTCTTCTCTAAAATACCCAAATAAACTTACTATTTCCGTTAAAAAAGCACTTTTTAAAAGGTCAATTTCAAACTTAACGTTGCTGGGCACTAATACCCCTCGCTTTATTTTCCCTTATTAAGAAAACAGAATTACTGACGAACTTCCGAAATTGAAAGTCCCATATAGGTTTTCCCTCCCACCACAAACGGGCAGCCGCGCTCGTCTCAGAGTCTGACTACGTAAACATCTTTCCATGACCGCGAGCACTTAGCGCCGGACACGATGGAACCTGTCAACCGCGTGCTGGGCAAAGGATACATTTGGCGCCAGAGTTTGACAGACAGTGGAATCCACCATGACAGCGCGTTTGCTCATCACGAGAACGCTCGCTAATTCACTCCCACCACCCCGCTATATTAAATAATTGAATTTACAATTTCATATACGTATGCAAACGTGTTCAACTCCCTAATTTCAACTACTTTTCGAGGACCAGACCGCCACCTCCTCCTCCTAGGAACCAGCGCCAAGTTTGAAATCTGCCAATAAACAAAGCTCACTTGCGCTTCCGCCAACAACCTAAGAAAATTGTCTCAAACTAAGCCACCAGCACTCAACCCCTTCCTACACGTTTCTGGTAAACGGACTCACCCTGCACTAGGACATGGATGGAGGAACGAATTTACTTTATTTAGGAATGGAGTATATGTATCACACCAATATGTCCCACATCATACAGACCTGCAAAACCCTCCTACATATCTCATTTATTAAGTTCTAGGCACATGCTTGCTAATTGTAAACAGTTAAAAATAAGTCATAGAACAGCCTACAGGCATGCGAACCGCTCGTAAAGAATGTAAAACATTTACCTCCAAATAGCCAAACAACTGCTAATTTTCGGAAATAATTTCAGTGCATAGGCTGATGGAAGGAGGAACGAGTGTACTTTATTTATTTGCGACATATCTTTTTGAAACTTTTACTTCTCATAGGTTTCGATATGTAAGGTGCACCATGATCGGTGCATCGAAGGTTCCGGTAGGAGGGAGAGAGAGAGAAATGGCTCTGAGCACTATGGGACTTAACATCTATGGTCATCAGTCCCCTAGAACTTAGAACTACTTAAACGCAACTAACCTAAGGACATTACACAACACCCAGTCATCACGAGGCAGAGAAAATCCCTGACCCGCCGGGAATCGAACCCGGGAACCCGGGCGTGGGAAGTGAGAACGCTACCGCACGACCACAAGCTGCGGACAAGAGAGAGAGAGAGAGAGAGAGAGAGCGAGAGAGAGAGAGAACATGTTGCGGCAATGGTAATAATATTTAATTGAAGATGGAGGTGGTAAATATGGACCAGGCTTTGAATATTGTCGAATGTGCTTGATACTCTGTATAAAAGTTTGACTCTTTAATTGCGTTTGGTATTTCTGGGTGTGTGTAAAATTAATTTTACTGTTGAAAGTGAGAGAAAGATGAGTTGATTGGTGTTTAGATACAGGCTACGTTTGTAATTCGAAAAGAGGGGATGAGAATGGTAAATTGATTGATGGGCATGGTTTGTGGGGTGATATATGAGTGCCAAGATAGGGTTGAGGACGTTTGCGTATGTTGATGGTGGAATGGGTGTGAGGTTAGGTGCGGTGGGAAGTGTAAATTAGATCTTATTTAGAAAAAAAATGTTGTTAAGTAAGAATAATATTGAGAAGGTTTTTAGATGGCTGGTCACACGAGAAGGCGAGAGCAGGGATGTGTAGTTATGTTTAGTTAAAGGGCCGTGTAATGTCGTGTGAGGAGTGCAGTGTGCTACGGTCTCATAGGAGGTAAAGACATGTGCTGCTATGATGTGTCTAGTGTATGGAGGCTGCACTTTGGAATTATGCTACGTTGATATAAAGTTGACTTTCACCCGCGTTCGGTGGTCGCGACTCGGGATCGCGGTCATGGACGGAAGTATGTGTGTGCTTTGACCGCTGACGAGCGCGTTGACCACGCCAACTCACGCTTGCGGAAGACGAGCAGGGGCTGTGCGAGGTCTGAAACCAGACGGATGGGTGGCTTCACGATCCTGTGGGCAGGCTGCAGAGTGGGGGGTACCTGCACACGTCTGCAGAGTTATTTTGCGAGCAGATCTGCAGGCTCTGCTATGTGTTATTAGGATAGTTTACGAGTACTGAGCGTATCTACACATCTGTGTGATGTATTATTTAGTAGCAGTTTGCTATAGTGTGTACTGAAATTATGATAGGGTGTATCTCTGTTGGCTGTGCAACATGGCCCAGGGCACATCTGGGATTGGTGTTTTGTGATAGCGTGATAGATACACTGTATGGTTAAATAAGGTGTACGAAAAAAATTAATAGAGTGTTCTCAATGATTACACACGCCCAGATCAGAGTGATTGGTTTTCCGTCACCATCTCGGTTGCATGCGAGTAGTAAATGTTTTCCCGGCTGCATTAATCGAGTGTGTCAACGAGCTATGAGCTATTCTGAGAATAGACGTGAAGGCAGGTCCAGACGTGAGACGCCGGCGGTATACATGAGAAGAACAATGCAGCTTTCACAAGTGTCGGCTGTCACGAGCGCTCGGAAGCTGAACTTGGCTGGAGACTCTGGAATCCCTTTCCCGGCCGACTGCAAGCGTGTGTGGCCTGTCTTGGAGCGTAATCTAAGGTGCATAGGCGATATCAATTTCTCCGGTGATAGGTGCGAATGTGACTGTGTTGAGGTCATGTTTGGGGGAGGCCGAGCAGAGACTTTTGGTTGGTTTGGCAGCTGGTGGTGTTTGGGCGTGTCTGTTGCACTATTTTGCGAGCATGTCTGTGCACTGTGCGGTGCTTTATTTGGAGAGTGTAAGAGTACAGAGCTCGCCTGCTGATATTGTGTACTGCATTATTTAAGAGCTGTTTGCTATTGTGTGGTGAAATTAGGAGTTGTTTACGTGTTTGTGGCCTGTGTCAGATGATCACAGTGGGATCGGTGCAGGTGTTTCGTGACAAATATACTATACAACTAAATGAAAGGGCTCCAAATAAATAGAGTGCTGCCCTTCCTTACTTCCCCGAGCAGCACAGCGCAGCTGAGCTGTTTTTGCGCAATAACGGCATACTGCTCAGAATGTGAGCGAGTAGACAAAAAACTGGACAAATTTATCTGTAGAGGAGTTACAGGTCTCGATTGGAATGAATATCTTGATGGGTGTGGTTGTGTTGCCAAGTGTAGTGCACTACTGGAGTTCAGAAACTGCCTTATTTGAGCCTTACATATCGAAACCTATGAGAAGTAAAAGTTTCAAAAACATATATCGCAAATAAATAAAGTACACTCGTTCCTCCTTCCATCAGCCTATGCACTGAAATTATTTCCGAAAATTAGCAGTTGTTTTGCTATTTGGAGGTAAATGTTTTGCATTAGTTACGAGCGGTTCGCATGTATCTAGGCTGTTCTATGACTTATTTTTAACTGTTTACAATTAGCAAGCATGTGTCTAGAACTTTATAAATGAGTTATGTAGGAGGTTATGCAGGTCTGTATGATGTGGGACATATTGGTGTGATACATAAAGTAAATTCGTTCCTAAAATACCATAACCACCTAACTTTAATAAAACACCAGCAAGAATTATTCTACCTGAAATAGGAGCCTCAACATGAGCCTTAGGAAGCCATAAATGAACCAAAAATATTGGTATCTTAACTAAGAAAGCAAGAATTATAAATACCACACGAACAACCGACTCGCAGGCCAGCCCTCACCAAACGCCAACACTGGAAGAAGCGGCCGCTAACACGACCAATAACTCGCAGGCCGACATGACCAACATTACAACAACATTCCAGAGAATAATGGAAACATTATTCCCCGGACGCACGACCACCGAAATAGTCACGAAGATTATGGGGTGTGTCTCACAACTCTTCATGCAGTTCATGTCGGGTACGCTCAACTGGACTAGCTTCCAAGCCACTATCACACCGCTTTTTACACTACTACATGGATAATACACCACACCAGCCCCGAAACGCAGACTTAAACACAATCACACAGATCCTGTTATGGAATGCCAACGGGATCGCAAGCAAAAAAGCCGAGATGGCCGCGTTCATGGAGCGAAAGGGTATCCGAATCGCTCTTGTGAACGAAACACTACTTACGCCTCGCAAACATCTAAACTTCCCAGGTTATTGCGTCTATCGTACCGACCGAGCGGATGGCAGGAGGGGAGGCGGCACGGCAATCATCATACACAGAGACATAGACCACACGAACATCGAGCTCCCAGCACTTGAAAGACTAGAGGCTACGGCCATCAGGGTCAAGTTCAACGGAGCCAACACCACACTGGTATCGCTATACAATCCTCCTAAAAACATAGTAACACGCGATATCAGCACAGTACTCAACATAGCACCGCGGGTAATAGCCGCTGGAGACCTCAACGCAAAACACCCTGATTGGAACTCACGAATACGAACCTCCAACGGCACGAAACTGTACGAACACGCACTAGGCCGAAACTACATTATACTCGGACCGGACGTTCCCACGTTCGTGCCTACACAGGCCCGACATAGGCCAGACGTGTTAGACATAGCCCTCATAAAGGGTATCACATGCACACTCAACCTGACGGTTGAAAACGATCTGGACTCAGACCACATGCCTGTATTACTGCACATGGAAGAGACACTGCAGGACATCGAACCACGCAGGATGCTTAACTACAAGCGCGCGAACTGGACACTGTTCAAGGAAACGCTTGATAGTCGCATTCCTGACACCCACGAAATTAACAACACACAGCAAATCGATGAGGCTGTGGCGGCTCTCACAACTGCCGTCCAAGACGCAATGACTGACGCCATTCCATTTACAACACCAAGACAGCACTCGACGGCCCTGCCCCAGGAAATCCTGGGCCTTATCTCAATGAGGAACCGCCTCAGGAGATACTGGCAGCGTACCAGGCGCCCGTTCTATAAACTGCACGTCAACAGACTCCAGGGCATAATACGGAATAAAATTCAAACATTCAGAAACGAACAATGGGGACAGAAACTCGCTGGGCTGGATACCACACGTCCTGGCGTGTGGCAGCTGGGCAGACACTTCACCAAGGAGAAACATTACATTCCCACGTTACAAGGACCAGACGGCCCAGCCTACTCCGCGACGGAGAAGGCAGAGCTTATGGCCACAACACTTGCAGCGTCTTTCATGCCGAATCTGGTTCCTTCAGACCCAGCATTCACACTTGAAACGGACCAGGAGGTTACACGACTTGTAGCCCAGCCCTCGCGCGACGAAATAAGACGTACTAGCACAAATGAAGTCACATGGGCTATCAAGCACACCAACGCTAGAAAAGCCCCTGGGCCTGATGGCATTCAAAACCGTGTCCTCCAGGAGTTCACGGATAAAGCCGTAGAATACCTCACACACCTAACGAATGCCATCCTGACACACCAACACTTCCCTGACTTTTGGAAGGCGGCCAAGGTTCTGATGTTCAGGAAGCCACGGAAAGACCACTCCCTCCCACAAAATTACCGATCAATCAGTCTGCTGTGCTCGCTCAGCAAGATTGTTGAGAAGGTAATACTAAAACGTATCACTAGGCATTGCATCGCCAACGACACCCTAAGACCGGAGCAATTCGGCTTTAGGAATCACCACTCGACAACACAACAACTCCTCCGCGTAGTCGAACATATAACATACGGCTACAACATGAACAAAGCCACAGGGGCCGTGTTCCTAGACATCGAAAAGGCTTTCGATCGTCTCTGGCACAACGGACTCATACGCAAACTAAGCGAAGCTGGTTTCCCGGACGGACTCGTACGTCTCATACACTCATATCTCACGAACAGATGTTTCAACACTAACGTGCAGGATAAACAATCAACGCAACACGGTATCCAAGCTGGAGTACCCCAAGGAAGCATCCTAGGGCCCATCTTGTTTAACCTGTACTTTAATGACTTCCCAGCGACACGAAACACGACGTTAGCCGTCTACGCGGATGACACAGCCATCCTCGCGCAAGACTGGAAACCGTCGAACATCAACTCACGAATACAGACAGCACTCAGAACAGCTGAGCCTTGGCTGGAGCGATGGCGTATTAAAGTAAACGTCGACAGGTGCGAAGCAGTTCTGTTCACACGCAGACCGAAACTACTGCGCAAACACCAACACTGTAAACCGATAACACTACATACACGCCCAATACGTTTCCGAGAGAAAGTCAGATACCTTGGTGTCTGGCTGGACCGGAAACTTACATGGGGGGACCACATCGAATACGTTGCCAACCGAGCGCACGCAAGGCTCAAACAGCTCTACCCAATGCTCAACAGGGAAAGCACACTGAATAGGAGGGTGTCGAGGTCCTTATACATGACACTGATTAGACCTCTGATGACGTACGCAGCTCCCGTCTGGGGATATGCAGCTCCCACACGACTGCGCCGTCTGCAGATCATACAGAACAAAGTGCTACGAATCATTAGCAATGCTCCACGCTACACACGCACCGTGAATCTTCACCATGAATACCGCCTTGATACCCTCAAGGAAGTATTCAAGAAACACGCCACACGACTATACAGGAACTCGAGACTCTCGAACAATCCTTTCATCCTCACTCTGGGAAACTACGATCACAACCACAGGTGGAAACACAAGCGACCGAAGACACTCCTAGCTAGGGCATAACCACCTATGGTAAACTAACATACGCAAACAGCGACAAACGTCGGTAAGCCCCTGCATATCAGCAACACTGACTGGCAACTACCAGCTGCTATTAGAGCCGACCAACAGGCCACAGCAGGGACACCGACGAGCTCACCCACAGACGCACGAACAATCTGCCAACACTCCCTCACACTGTGCCTCCGGTATATGACCTATCGGACAGAAGACCGATAACAAACCTAACTGTTGCAGGTTGCAGGACGCTGAACGAGGACTCTGTACCAGCACCCAGCGCCAGCCGCCGAGCAGCACAAACGCACAACGTCAAGGTATCGACATGCATGATACCCACTACTAACAAAGCCTATCCTTGCACGACCTATCGCAGGCAGCAAGACAACCGCTACTGCTCTTGCCGCCCGACCTAACTTTCGCAGAGGTTTTTTTCCCTTGGCTCTTGCTTTGGCACCTTTTTCCCTCTGCCCTTCAAACCGCTACCCTTCGTCAGATTTCGACCAATCTATCTCCAGATGAGCGCGTATTAATGGTTAATCCTAACCAGACGTACGCAAACATCGCAGTACCCACATCCTGCGACACCTCACTTTAGTGAATACTAACCCTTATGCAGAGATGGCAGTAGACCTTTTGTGTTGGCCATCATGCCGGTATGGGCGTGGAGGGGCTCCACCTCTAACAACACACACACATCCATCCATGGACCTAGTGCAGGGTGAGTCTGTTTACCAGAAACGTGTAGGAAGAGGTTGAGTGCTGGTGGCTTAGTTTGAAACAATTTTCTTTGGTCGGTGGCGGAAGCGCAAGTGAGCTATGTTTATTGACAGATTTCAAACTTGGCGCTGGTTCCTAGGAGGAGGAGGTGGCGGTCTCGTCCTTGAAAAGTAGTTGAAATTAGGGAGTTGAACACGTTTCCATACATATATGAAATTGTAAATTCAATTATTTAATATAGCGGGGTGGTGGGAGTGAATTAGCAGCGTTCTCGTGACGAGAAAACGCGCTGTTATATGGTCATGGTGGATTCCAATGTCTGTCAAACTCTGGCGCCAAACGTATCCTTTGCCCGGCACGCGGTTGACACGGTCCATCGTGTCCGGCGTTAAGTGCTCGCGGTCGCGGAAAAATGTTTACGTAGTCCTACTCTGAGACGAGCGCGGCTGACCGTTTGTGGCGGGACCCTTAGGCGACGCCTTCCTGGAGCGCTGGCCGTGGGGGGTGCGCAGGCACCGCTGGTCGCTTGACGTCAGCCGGCCAGGGAGCTGCCGATGTAGTGGGCTCAGCCGGCAGTGCGTACGTCAGCTGCGCTCTGGAGTTTCGTTGTGTGAGCATGGAGAAGTCAGTTGGAACACACCTGCATGACCGTAATGTCTGAAATAAAGAGTCATTTTCCAGGTATTTAAAGAAGGTTACGTCTGTCGCGTGTATGGAGGGTGTGAACGTAAGCGGGGCGGCTGCACAGCGATTGTACAGTTATTACGCGTGTGTGAGAGCGAGTCAATAATTAGCGGGCATTCTAGTGCTGTCCGAAAGTGCTGTTATATAGTCATGGCAGATTCCACTGTCGAGCAAACTTTGCCATCAAAAGTGTAGCACTGCATTCTCGCTCGCACAGGGACACATGGTGGACGGTGAGCGGTCGGCATCGACAGGTTTGAAAGTGGCGCCAAAAGTGTGGCAGCGAACGGTCGATCATTGTGAGATTCAGCTCCGAGGCAGACAATTTTGGCGGGAAACGTGCGGAGGCGACGAATACATGGGGTGAGCAGACAACGGGCCGCTGTGACGTCAGACTCGACAAGTTCCCGCGTGTCCAGCGGAAACATGTTTACAACTTGGGAGCGATCACTGGGCTCGCCCCACGCGCTAGTGGCTGGCCGCCTCACATGACAGGTGTAGGACAGGGGGTGGCGAGGATTTGAACTAATTCAGTTGGAGCGCGGATGTGGTGGTGACTGCACTGCGATATCAAAGATGTGTGTGCTGCCTGTGTTGGAGAACAAGTGATGACCGTACTGCCTGAAATAAAGTCTTCAGTCCCTTCCCCCCTGCAAAATCAAAGTACGTGACTTACGTTACTATAAGAGCAGTTTATTATTTGACACGATTATGATAGGCTACCATTGAAAAAAAAAATAAGTGAGGGAGAAAGTTCATATGTGTGATCAATTATGGTGCTGGGATTTGAACTTGTTATAGATTTTTGTTATGGATGTAAGGTAAATGGCTTTCTCGCCGAGAAAGTCGGACATCTTGAATAAATAATAAATGATAATAATACATAGAAGTACCGTTTTCGAGAGAATATCATGTTGGAATTTAAATTTGGAGCAATTTTCTAGTGGTAGGCCTATAATAATAAATGATAATGAATGACAATAAATGATAATGAATGATAATAAATGACAATGAATGATAATGAATGTTAATAAATAATAATGAATAATAATAAACAAAAGTAAGGTTTTGCAGCCATTATTGTGTTGGAATTTGAATTTGGAGGGAATTTTCTAGTGGAGGCAGGTCAATAATAATAAATAATAATAAATGATAATAAATGATAATAAATGATATTAAATGATAATGAATGATAATAAATAATAATAAATAATAGTGAATGTTAATGAATGATGATCAATAATAGTAAAAAGACAAGTACAGTCTTTGCATGCATTATCCTGTTGAAATTCCACCTTCCGCCATTTTTTCTTCTGGAGGCTTAGGTTAGTGGACATCGCACAACTGGGCTATTTTCGCGCCAAAATTCAAAATTCCCACCATTTTTTCTTGAGGTTATGTTAATGGATGTAGCACAATTGGCCTATTTTCCCGCCAAAAGCCGCCATCTTGGATGACGTCATCACCGCCATCTTGAATAACTTTGGCAACAGTGGAGAGTGGGGTGACACGATGGTTGCCCTACTACTTCAGTGCAGTGAGGTAGAGAGCAGCACCCGCAACACCACAATGTTTCTCAGACTGCACTTACCACCATTATCCTTCCCAGCGATTACATTGTGAAGCTGTATCTATTGAGAGTCTGTTCCTTTATTCATTAAGGATTGATTCAGGATCTATGTTGTTGATTCCACAGAAACGGTCTCATTTCTACATCGGTGACACAGTGGAGTTTAGACCAAGTGCTGTAAGGCTCCAAAACATTTTGTTGGGAACTTTCAATTCCTGATGTAATCCATTGTGAACTTACAACTTCCACGTATTGTTGTTCTGATGTGAGGTTGTTACTTTTGGTCGTATCTTGGTGTGCGTGTGACGACCATTACCTGTACGTATGATATATGGCACGGTTGCCATGCGCACAAGTTTGATAGACGGCGTAAGTCGGGAGACAGGTGTGCGCAGCTCCCAAGTTCCGGAGGACAAACTGCCAGATGTGAGCAGATGATAAATTAGTAATCGCTATCAGGATGTATTGTTCACGAAGTAATCGTGCCTCTCAGGAGTGAACTGGTATACTAAAGGTTTACTGCATGGGGAATTTCCCTAGTGCTGGGTTTGAGTCTGGCTAACGTCCCGAGCAGTTTACGTCACAGATCGAGGAAACTCGGATTCTGCTCAATGTTGCGATTGCCTCACGCTTAATCGGCCTCTGTTGGTACCATATGGCTTTGCGTTATTAATTTAATATAAATATTAATCATGAAAGTAATTGTGGAACATATACTGAATTACTCACTACAGTGCAAGTCAGATATAACAAGAGGACCTAATAAATAAATAAAATATGACAATGATGATTCAGTCTTCTCGAACGTTCCCTCGACCCGAGATCTAGTGCACCTGTTGTTACGACAGTGGGTCTCATCGCCGTAATTTATTCTCGCGATAGCAATCCCAGTCAGTTTGATATGATTTAGTTTGTATAATAGACAGTTAACTCTTGTTTAACTTTGTAACATTTGTCGGTTATTTCACGTTAATGTTACCATCTTGTTTTCAAGCTGCTAAGTTCTTGGCGGATTAAAATTGAGTGCCGGACTGGGAATCGAACCAGAGACCTGTGGGCGGGTATTGAGTCGTGCATGGATACATCAGTTATTTCGATGCTAGCGCTCGTCTAGTGTGGAAGGCTCCAGCTGCACCGTTTTTTAGCTTTGAGTCGAGACAAGAGTGGGGCACGACGAGTCCGATATACACCATATACGGAACACAGGTCTTATCCGACCACCGACTATCGAATGAAAACAGTAGGTAGCTGCAATAGCACACTCATCAGGAAAGAAAGAAAGAAAGAAAGAAAGAAAAGTATAGTAAATTGGTATTCGACAGATCCGTCATATACTGTGACGAAATAATAGGATACTGCAATGATGAAATAAAGTTCAACCACAGTAATGTAATTGATTATTTCACCCTGCAAAGATAAAACTGTATAGTACCACTAGATAATAAAAATAAAATACGATGCTGATAAAACTCTCCTATCAGCATCGTATTTTATTTTTATTTTCTAGGTCATTGCCGCTCGCTACCATCTTTTAAAAAAAGATTATTAAATTTTAACTACCGCTTTCACGAGATGACGGTATATTGGACGTGAATGGTGGTGAGTGGCTACAGGGCAACGTTCAACGTTACTATGTTATAAATAGCGTATATTGCCGTAGGATGCACCGATAAGTGGTGCGAAACCAGTCGCAGATTTAATAAAAATCACTCATACAGCTAGTGCGGAATTTTCGTTGGAAAAAAATTTCTAAGTATGGCTGTGGTTGCCCGCCCTACAAAATAACATGTAATAGAAAGTTTAAAAATAGCACATCTATATCAAAACGTTTCAACGCGGCAAATCAATTAAACTTTACCGTAAGAGTTAAATAATTAAAAAGACAATGACTGTTAATTAAAATCTTTATATTCGATAATATATTCAGAGAAGAGCCTCAGTGGGGCCGCCTCGTGGTTTCTCTATAAGAAGTTTTTGCTTCTGCTGCGGTGGAACTCGCGGAATAAGGCCCAGTCTCCCCGCCACTGATGGCTGGGGCACTCGACCGCATGCCAGGCAGCTGTGCCATTCGACGCTTCCCAGAGTAATAGGTTTCTGGATATATCAGAATAAGCATTCAAGTTTAACTACTCCTGTTCATTCGGGGTAATCCCGGTTACCGTTACCTACATGCGCAAATTTCCGTTACCTCCGGTAGGGTGTGGCCGAACGGTTCTAGGCGCTTCAGTCTGGAACCGTGCTACCGCTACGGTCGCAGGTTAGAATCCTGCCTCGGGCATGGATGTGTGTGATGTCCTTAGGTTAGTTAGGTTTAAGTAGTTCTAAGTTCTAGGGGACTGATGACCACAGATGTTAAGTCCCATAGTGCTCAGACCAATTTCAACCATTTTTTCAGACTTTAATATTGGGCAGAGTGCAAGTGTGTCTGAACACCGAGCACCGAACACTTCTAACGATTGCCCTCTGCAGCTGACGACCCAGCCTGTGCCGATGTTAACACCACCACATCGGCAACTACGACTCAAATGGTCACTTGACCATCGGCACTGAATGTTGGCGCAGTGGCAGAGTGTTGTATGGTCTGACGAATCCCGACACCTTCTTCATCATGCCGATGAAGAAGTTTCCTAGTTTCACTTTATTTCAGGTTCACCAGTTTCTCCCCAATCTCCTTTGCAGAGTCTTCTGCTCCTTACCATGCGCTGCATCTTTCTTCGGTGTCCACACTGCTGTCTTCGCTTTGGCTCGCTGTCTATTAACGGTTGCAGTGTGTGTGACAAATCTATGTTCCTTCTTCATCTACTTCTATTTCCATTTTTTCGACTTTCGATGGGAAGTATTGCCTTACTGCTTTCAGTTGCTTCGCGACACAAGCATTGTTATCGGTTTTGTTTCTGTTCTCAGTGCCTGTTTCGCTAGAATTTTTTGTTTGCTGTTTGCTTTGTTCTTCTTTTCGTTTACCATCGATTCTTTTGGCAGTCCTTGCGGCATGTCTATTCATGATTCTGGAGCTTCCACAATATTGGCGAAGACTTTTTCTCTCTTTCGGTTCTAATCTTCATATCAATGTCAATTACTTTTATATTCTTGTATCATTGCTGCCTTCGATTTTCGGATGATTTGTACTGTTAGAAAAAGAATAAATAGCCATACCTTAGAGCTATGATTGGTTCAAATGGCTCTGAGCACTATGGTACTTAACAGCTGTGGTCATCAGTCCCCTAGAACTTAGAACTACTTAAACCTAACTAACCTAAGGACATCACACACATCCATGCCCCAGGCAGGATTCGAACCTGCGACCGTAGCAGTCGCGCGGTTCCGGACTGCGTGCCTAGAACCGCGAGACCACCGCGGCCGGCAGAGCTATGATTAACAAGATGCTGAAACTACCGTTCACCCATAACGACGTAGTGGCAGAATTAAATGTGATTAAAAAAGTAGCCAGGGCAAACACATTTAAGGAACGTAATATAACTAAAGCTTATAGCAATCTAATGTCAAAAATATACGACAAACGAGACAACAGGTCCAGAGGGCAAGAGTCTTGTACCGAGCGAGGTGGCGCAATGGTTAGCACACTGGACTCGCATTCGGGAGGATGACGGTTCAAACCCACGTCCGGTCATCCTGATTTCCCTAAATCGCTTCAGACAAATGCCGGGATGGTTCCTTTGAAGGGGCACGGCCAACTTCACTCTCCATCCTTTCCTAATCCGATGGACCAATGACCTCACTGGTTGTTCCCCTCTCCCGAATTAACCATCCAACCAAGAGGTTTGCTACTACGTTTTCCGACAGAACTGCTGGCGCCTTCAGGAAAACGGAAGTAAAAATTTAATTTCAAACGAAAGGTACAGTTGGGTCTAGACTACGTCACAAAACAGTCAGTAACAGCAACAAATACTTAAGATCCGGTGTCTTCAAGATCAACTGCCAAGACAGTGATAAAGTTTTTTCGGTCAGACGTGAAGAAGTTTCAAGATTCTCTTTAAGAAACAAACATATAGCCAAAACAAGAGTGCATTCGGTAGACATTTAGGTAAAGAAAAACATGTGGCAGGATATATAGAGAATAATATCAAAGTATTGCACAAGCACCAAAAGTACCTAACGGAGGTTCAAATGGTTCAAATGGCTCTGAGCACTATGGGACTTAACATCTGAGGTCATCAGTCCCCTGGAACTTAGAACTACTTAAACCTAACCTAAGGAGATCACACACATCCATGCCCGAGGCAGGATTCGAACCTGCGACCGTAGAGGTAGCACGGTTCCAGACTGAAGCGCCTAGAACCGCTCGGCCACACCGGCCGGCATTAAAGTCTGATGTTGGATCCGTCACAGTTCACCGTCTGTCCTGTTTTACCAGTGTGTCCAGCTTACGACGTCCGACACACGTAGTATGGGGTGGCCGCCCAACCCCACGACGTCTGGACGTGGTTTCACCTTGGTTTTTACCACGTGTTGAAGACGCTCTCCGCAGCACACTTCGAAAACTCGCAAGTCGTGCAGTTTCCGAAATGCTCGTGCCGAGCATCCAGGCCACCATAATCCGCCCTCTGTCAGATAGATCGCCCGGCTTCCCCACTCGACACACGGACAGTACGCTCACTGATAGTACATGCACAGTCTGACTAGCAGTAATTCCTGGCAGGTGTCACTGATATCGCCTGAATGGGTTTATATCGATAGTAGGTCGGTAGTCATAATGTTCTGGCTAATCAGTGTAGTTAATGTTAACAAACTATTGTTATTATTAATACAGAAATGAAACAGAATGTTGTAAATATAATAAAATAAGAAACAACTCAAAATTAAAGGAAAATGAAAGTTGTAAATGAATGAGTTCCAGCTCGTATATTATTACATCTGTTACTGGTAGCCTTGGAAAAGTACTTGTTAGGCTATTAACTATATACACACATAAAAAAACGTTTTGCATCACCCCGGTTCTCATAACGCCTGAAGATAGACGTTGACTGTGGATATTGAATCACAGTCACAGTCGCTTTGACTGTTCAGAGATGTCACTAAACCCGTCCGAAGTCGTAAACAACCATGCATGAGTAGCGCCTATTAGGCGGAGGGGATCCGACAGCCGATCAGTTCCAGTCATTCCACTACGATGGAGGTACCCGGCTCGTGTTGTCTGTAGTTCAACCATGCCTAAACGGACAGTATCGCGCTTAGATCGCGTTCGCATTGTTACTTTGTGCCAGGAGGGGATCTCAATAAGGGAAGTGTCCAGGCGTCTCGGAGTGAACCAAAACGATGTCGTTCGGACATGGAGGGGATCCAGAGAGACAGGAACTGTCGATGACATGCCTCGCCATGTTGAATAATGCTTTTCGTGCAGCAACAAGACGTCGTGTTACGAGTCAAACTGTGCGCAATAGGCTGCATGATGCGCAAATTCACTGCCGACGTCCATGGCGAGATCCAGCTTTGCAGCCACGACACCATGCAGCGCGGTAGAGATGGGCGCAATAACATTCCGAATGGATCGCTCAGGATTAGCGTCACGTTATCTGCACCGATGAGTGTCGCATATGCCTTCAGCCAGACAATCGTCGGAGACGTGTTTGGAGGCAACGCGGTCAGGTTGAACGCCTCAGACATACTGTCCAGGCAGTGCAGCAGGGTGGAGGTTCCCTGCTGTTTTGAGGTGGCTTTATGTGGAGCCGACGTAGGCCGCTGGTGGTCATGGACGGCACCATAACGGCTGTACGATACGTGAATGCCATCCTCCGATCGACACTGCAACCATATCGGCAGCATATTGGCGAGGCATTCATCTTCTTTAATTACAACTCGCACCCTCATCGTGCACATCTTGTGAATGACTTCCTTCAGAATAACTACATCGCTCGAGTAGAGTGGCCAGCATGTTCTCCAGACATGAACCCTATCTAACATGTCTGGGAAAGATTGAAAAGCCGGCCGCGGAGGGGGACCGGTTCTAGGCACTTCAGTCCGGAACCGCGCGACTGCTACGGTCGCAGGTTCGAATCCTGCCTCTGGCATGGATGTCTGTGATGCCCTTAGGTTAGTTAGGTTTAAGTAGTTCTAAGTTCTGCTCAGAGCCATTTGAACCATTTTGAATCTACGCCGAATCGCCGTTGAAGTGTGGGACAATTTGGACCAACAGTGCCTTGATGAACTTGTGGATAGTATGCCACGACGAATACAAGCATGCATCAATGCAAGAGGATGTGCTACTGGGTATTAGAGGTACCGGTGTGTACAGCAATATGGACCACCACCTCTGAAGGTCTCGCTGTATGGTGGTACAACATGCAATGTATGGTTTTCGTGAGCAATAGAAAGGGCGTAAATGATCTTTATGTTGATCTCTATTCCAATTTTCTGTACAGGTTGCGGATCTCTCGGAACCGATGTGACGCAAAACTATTTTTGATGTGTGTGTATAGCTACTTCTAGGCCTGTTTATGCTACGTCATACTACATCACCCCCACTGGTATGTGAGTGGCTTGGCAGTGCTCGTGTCTACACATTCAGATGTCGGTGACCAATGACTTTTAAAATTTATAGTCTCTCCTAATTATATTTTATTAGTGATTATCGCTTCATTTTATGGAGGTATCTCTTCTTGTTAGTCTTCTGCTGTGTTCTTCTGAACTGTTGATGCTATTTTGATATTCAGAGCGTCCACTTAATCTGAGAGACTGAAAGTTAAACTGTTGCTTTTTAGGTTTTGAATGTGCAATCATATTAAACAAATTTTGGCCATTTACAATTGTCTGTAAATCGTAGTGTAATTGTTTGCATTCCCTCTCTACCTGGAAACTGAAAGAGAAATCATCAGCGAAACCTCCCTCTCCATATTCCCACATTGGTTCGTTCCTACATCCACTTGCTCTAGTTGTTTGCATTATCGATCACCATATCTCGAATAGGGTGAATGTCACCCGTACTGAACCTGTTCTTAATGCTTGGCAATACGCTGTATATTTGCTTTGCAGTGCTACCAGCACCCCAGTTGGATTGCTATTCGTCTCGTCTTCAGGCTCGTAAGTGTGTTTTAATAGAAAGATGAGCTGTTGTGATTTCGGGTGCTCGGTTATATTGCTCACCCCCAACCAATACAATGGTATCCATAGGATATATCTCGAGAATCGTTTGAATAACATCATTTCTGATGTTAGGCCGCGTACTTTAACAGTAAAACAACTGAAATACCGACATTCGAAATACAGTAGTTAAATGCCCTAACAGCATGAACAGTGAGGATGGCCACAAGTTGCTAACGGCCTGATTTCCAGCGCTCTCAGGCCAATGGGCCGTGTTTGTTCACCAGCCAACAGCTCCACATGACTTGGGTTCGATAGCATAAACAAGCGGCACAAGACAACTGCCATGCAACATCCGCATCTCGCTGCAGGAAAACGCTACCCATGGGTACAAGCTGCCGATTCCCTATTGCCTGTCAGTTACCTGCCAGAGTAGCAAAGGCAAAACCTACAGCCGGCCGAAGTGGCCGTGCGGTTAAAGGCGCTGCAGTCTGGAACCGCAAGACCGCTACGGTCGCAGGTTCGAATCCTGCCTCGGGCATGGATGTTTGTGATGTCCTTAGGTTAGTTAGGTTTAACTAGTTCTAAGTTCTAGGGGACTAATGACCTCAGCAGTTGAGTCCCATAGTGCTCAGAGCCATTTGAGCAAAACCTACAACACAGCCATCCCTTCATAGCAATGTTTACTTCTAATTGCCCAATGGCATTCCACGATGTCCCATCGGCAGTAGCGTGGCAATCGAAGTAAGACAATATACAGGTGAAGACCGTTACCAGAAACTATTAGTCAGTCGATCTGAAGAGGACCGCTGCAAAGACTGTCGAAACGCCGGTTTTAGTTGTTTTATTGTTATTAATAGACATTACGTTGCGACCTGTCTGTGACTGGAACTTCTATGTTAATGATTATTAATTAATAATACTCTGTCGTCAGTGAAATTTTTTATTTGCTAGTTGCTTTCCAACACATGTCGGAGCTACAACTCGATTTTCAAGGACTGGGCGTTACATCTGCTTCTCATTTTCCCTAAAAGTGACAGAAGAACACAGCTGTGAGATTTAACGGGATAAATTATATCTCAGCCGAAATAAATTATATAAAGCAAGGGAAATGATAGAGATAAAGTTTAGTAACATATTTCCTACGTTTGGCCACACGAGTTTCCTCTTCTGCTCTGGTGAGAAACTTCCATATTTGCACTTACGTTTTGAAACAATTACTGGATTTACTGTTATTTCCATTCGTATAGCTGAAGAAATGAAATAAATTTAAAAAATTATTTAGAGGAGTAACAGTTAGCAGTTTTAGTTTGACATGAAGACGAAACTTAACATGCTCGTTTACAAAAATGTTCAAATGTGTGTGAAATCTTATGGGACTTAACTGCTAAGGTCATCAGTCCCTAAGCTTACACACTACTTAACCTAAATTATCCTAAGGAGAAACACACACACCCTTGCCCGAGGGAGGATTCGAACCTCCGCCGGGACCAGCCACACAGTCCATGACTGCAGCGCCCCAGACCGCTCGGCTAATCCCGCGCGGCTATGCTTGTTTACATACAGTGATTTAATAATCATTGCAGTTTACTAGTTTTATAGCTATGTATGTAATTTATACTTTTTGCAATATAAGTTCACACATATTTTAGTTATGAATAAGTGAAATTGCATGCAAAATGTAATTCGGTGTATTCTGGTGGTTGTGTTAGAAAAGACGGCGGTTGTGGTGAGGGACAGGGAGAGTGGAGACAGAGAAAGAGGGGGAGAAAGAGACCAAGTTAAGTGGAATGAGATGTAGATGAGAGGTTGTCTTTATTTTTGAGCCAGGGATAAGGAAACGTGTTCATTACTTCTTGTGAGACTTATATTAATGTAATGTATTGTATTCGCAGTCCGTTGATTCATCATGTCAGTGGGTTGGAAAATCTGTTATCTAATTCCAGTGCCTCTAGTATATTGAGATTTGAGTCTGAAGGTGGTCTTCGGCAGACTTTGAGATACTTTTTGTCTGGAATTTTGTTTTTGTTGTCATAAAGGTGAATTGCCACTGTAGATTTATGATGTACATTTAACCGAAGAGTTGACAAGTATTAATCATATCGTGTGGCAAATGATCAGCCTATTACACCTATGTAAAAACTGGATCTGTCTGGACATGTCATCCTGCAAACACCTGATTACTTTTCTTTGTCAAGTTACTTGCAACTTTGAGGTTGGACATACTTTATTTTATTATACGTGCAGTAGCTCATTTTCATGCCATATCTTTATAATTGACTGAAAATTCTACAAGAAGCTCTTCCAACGAGTGGAATACTGAAACATTTTACGGTTTTTTATATTTTGGTGACAAGTGTGTTGTTCCCTATCTCTTTTATTTTCATGCGATTGAAGAGGTAATCAGTACTGGATGAAGAATATCCGTTATTAGTGGCTAGTTATCTGATTAACTCAATAAACACAAATTCATATGGTACCATTAGGATAACCACTGCCCTATTAATCATAAGTTTTTACGCCTCCTGATTTTGAGCCGTGGGATGAAAGGAGTTGCGGTGAATACTTTTGTCTGTAGTTATTTTCTTTGTGTAGATGGTGAAAGTCTTCTTGTGTCTTTATGAAGATAGATTTAATGTCTTATCTATCTCATGTTCGACGGAGAATTTGAGAGCGGTCTACGGCACTGCAGTCATAGACTGTGCGGCTGGTCCCGGCGGAGGTTCGAGTCCTCGCTCGGGCATGGGTGTGTGTGTTTTTCCTTAGGATAAGTTAGGTTAAGTTGTGTGTAAGCTTAGGGACTGATGACCTTAGCAGTTAAGTCCCATAAGATTTCATACACATTTGAACATTTTTGGATAATTTGATGTTGAGGTGGAACTGACTGAAAATGTTACGTAACTGTTCTACTTTGCTTTTGTTGCCATGGAAAAGTATGACAATATCATCAACATACCTGTAATAGTAAATTACTTCACTAGCTAATGCATGATTAGAACAAAAAAATCTGGTTTTCTAAGTTTGTCAGCTAAAACGGCCGAGAGACTTAATCCCATGTCTAACATATCAAGCTGTTAATAAAATCTGTTTTTAAATTGGAAGTATTTATGCTTCAATACACGTTCAGGGAGGCCCATGAGCTCCTTTATTTCTGTTGCTGCAATTGGCTTAAATTTAATTAGATATTTGTTTATGGCTTGATTGAGACATTGGCATACAGATTTACAAGATCAAAAGATGCTAGTCTGATTTCACTGGGTACCTGCAAGACCTAGACTGCCTGAGTGAATTCTGTGTTTTTTGTGGATCTGCTGTTTTCAGAGGCGTGTGTCTTCTTGAGGATATTGGAATGCTGGGCTTTTTCTAGAGTTAAAAAGAGGCCAAACTTGACCACTTTCTTTTGGGCTGGCTCTTAAAACACGTGGTTGATGATTAATCGTGATTATGTTTTTAATTTCTTGAAGTGTGAGGCGGAAATCGCTATTTTCATGGCTTCTTTGACTTTTCTCTGGAACCACTGCGTCGAATATTTCCTAATTTCTATTCGGTTACTTTTGGAAAAGAACTCTTCTGTTTCTTATACGCGGTCATCTATCTTCATTATGACAGTGGCATTTCCTTTATCACATGTGATAGCTATGGCTTTCTTTCCTTTCTATTTTTGTCTGATATTATTGCCTGTTTCTCTCTCTCTAAATGTGACATTATGTAGTTTTGGTCTTCCTCAAGCGCTTTAAGTTATAAGGTTTCTTATGAGTCACTATTATTACACGCGCAAACAAAGTTGACGCTCTTCGCGGTGGCTGATAGGAGCGACCGCAAAGGCATTTCCTATTTACAGTCGCTCCCATCAGTCACCGCGCCGAGCGTCAACTATTTTTGCGCGACTGTTACCTATTCTGTGGGATATTTTATTCCAAAAGTTGCATTTTTTATAATGTCACTGATTATGTGATCTGTTGGTTGTTAGTCTCATTTATGCCTAATTTTGTGAAGAGGCCTTTCTCAAGCCGACAGATTTCATCCATTTCAAAGTGAATGTCTGTTGTGTTGATAACTGGAGGCTGAAACTTCCGTGCGGAAACTTTTTCATGAATTGTTGGTACATTTTGTGAGTTTAGAACCTCATCTTTTTTACAGATGCATTTATTTGTCTTTTTCCGTTGTTTTTGCTGTTTTACCATAAGTAGTGTTCACATTGTGTTCATATTCTATTCAATGTGTAAGCATGCCTAGCTGCAGATCAAATCTGTATACTATTCCATTGAGATGTTGCTTTCTTTTGTAAAGGGAGCGAATGTCGTGCAGAATCAACAATTTTTGAGCAGATGTAATTTCCTTTGTAGCATTTCTGTCTTTACGTTTCTTAAGAATCCGTGCATAGGTGGATATTTATCTGTTTCTACGGTGTGGACTGTTGAATTCGATATGTTTTATCGTTTGCGCTAGTTGAATTGTTTTGAACTGTTATACACTCCTGGAATTTGAAATAAGAACACCGTGAATTCATTGTCCCAGGAAGGGGAAACTTTATTGACACATTCCTGGGGTCAGATACATCACATGATCACACTGACAGAACCACAGACACATAGACACAGGCAACAGAGCATGCACAAAGTCGGCACTAGTACAGTGTATATCCACCTTTCGCAGCAATGCAGGCTGCTATTCTCCCATGGAGACGATCGTAGAGATGCTGGATGTAGTCCTGTGGAACGGCTTGCCATGCCATTTCCACCTGGCGCCTCAGTTGGACCAGCGTTCGTGCTGGAAGTGCAGACCGCGTGAGACGACGCTTCATCCAGTCCCAAACATGCTCAATGGGGGACAGATCCGGAGATCTTGCTGGCCAGGGTAGTTGACTTACACCTTCTACAGCACGTTGGGTGGCACGGGATACATGCGGACGTGCATTGTCCTGTTGGAACAGCAAGTTCCCTTGCCGGTCTAGGAATGGTAGAACGATGGGTTCGATGACGGTTTGGATGTACCGTGCACTATTCAGTGTCCCCTCGACGATCACCAGTGGTGTACGGCCAGTGTAGGAGATCGCTCCCCACACCATGATGCCGGGTGTTGGCCCTGTGTGCCTCGGTCGTATGCAGTCCTGATTGTGGCGCTCACCTGCACGGCGCCAAACACGCATACGACCATCATTAGCACCAAGGCAGAAGCGACTCTCATCGCTGAAGACGACACGTCTCCATTCGTCCCTCCATTCACGCCTGTCGCGACACCACTGGAGGCGGGCTGCACGATGTTGGGGCGTGAGCGGAAGACGGCCTAACGGTGTGCGGGACCGTAGCCCAGCTTCATGGAGACGGTTGCGAATGGTTCTCGCCGATACCCCAGGAGCAACAGTGTCCCTAATTTGCTGGGAAGTGGCGGTGCGGTCCCCTACGGCACTGCGTAGGATCCTACGGTCTTGGCGTGCATCCGTGCGTCGCTGCGGTCCGGTCCCAGGTCGACGGGCACGTGCACCTTCCGCCGACCACTGGCGACAACATCGATGTACTGTGGAGACCTCACGCCCCACGTGTTGGGCAATTCGGCGGTACGTCCACCCGGCCTCCCGCATGCCCACTATACGCCCTCGCTCAAAGTCCGTCAACTGCACATACGGTTCACGTCCACGCTGTCGCGGCATGCTACCAGTGTTAAAGACTGCGATGGAGCTCCGTATGCCTCGGCAAACTGGCTGACACTGACGGCGGCGGTGCACAAATGCTGCGCAGCTAGCGCCATTCGACGGCTAACACCTCGGTTCCTGGTGTGTCCGCTGTGTGTCCGCTGTGCCGTGCGTGTGATCATTGCTTGTACAGCCCTCTCGCAGTGTCCGGAGCAAGTATGGTGGGTCTGACACACCGGTGTCAATGTGTTCTTTTTTCCATTTCCAGGAGTGTATTACCCATTTTGCCTGACAAGGTTCATTATGTTATTAATAGACATCGCATTTTGGGCTGCCTGTGACTGTAAGTTCCACGTTATAGTGTTTCGTAATGACGTGGTATAACATGCAAAGTGATTTTATTCGAATTGACAGTGGTCATGAATCCTATGAATATGTATTAAAGACATTTTTCTTTTTACTGAAAACAACTACGACAAAGAAGCACATCGAAGAGGGCGCACTTTGAGAGCATAAGGATGGCTATAAGATGACGGCAAATGTAGATAAGTAAATAAGTCGGTAGAGCACTTGTCCGTGAAAAGCAAATGTCTCAGTTTCGAGTTTTAGTCTGGAGTACAATTTCAACCTGCTAGTAAGTTTGAAACCAGCGCAGCCTTCGCTGCAGAGTGGAAATTCATTCTGGAAAATCTGGTACCTCTTTTATCCATCATTACAGCATGCGAACAGAGATCTAAATGCTTAAATAAATAAAATATTGTGCCCGGTTGATTTTTGAAGGACGTAACTTTACTTAAAACTCATCGTTAATGTTTATACAGCAGTTTTAAAAAAAGTGTATATTGCTACAGGAGGTAGTCATTGGCAAAACCAGAAGAAAAGTTCCTGTAATGATATGCCTGGAAAACAGTACCTGTTCAGATATGAACCACTCCGTCCTGTCATTGCCATGTGTCTGTTACGCGGAAGCAGACACTATAGGTATTGCTGCTTGTTATTATCACACATCCTGACACATCCTTCAAACCTTCTTTACGGTGAATCATTCCCTTTTCCATATATACCTCCCTGCATCCGGACTGCGTCACATGCATTAGTCATACGTTTCATTAACTTCTCCCCATTCTCGATCCCTTTAAATGTCCCCATATTCAGGAATCCAACGGATTTATGTCCAGTAAACGGGAAGGCCACGCTACTGGACGTCGTTGACCGCCCATGAAACGCAGCGGTGAGGTACTGCCGCACCATCAGTAGAAAATGGGTCGATGTCCCGTCGTGCATAAAGCAATCTCTTTTTGCAAGGGTAAAGTTGTCCAATAGCGCTCGTGCTTCATTCCGCAGAAATCGGTGAATGCAACACCTGCTATTCTCTTCAGTAAAGTGTATGGCGCTATGAGTACCACTGGCAAGTCGTGCCCATATACTGATACTGAAACGATACTGATGACTCAGGTCCAAGATTGCTCGAGGATTTGCTACGTCCCTCACTAGCGTGTAGTGGTAATTTACTTTGTCTACACCACTGAATACTACTCAGTACACGTTACAAGTAAACCGTCCCACAGCTCATTAGATATTCGAATTCTTATTTCGGCTTTGACCAGTACTCTGTAGGAATATGTGAGACCTTTTTTATACGTCCTGAATATCAACGCACCCTGTGTGAGAACTGTAATTGTAGATTTGTTCAAATACAACAAGCCTTTATACTGTGGTAGGATTTAATGCTGTTTCTTCCAGAGTTTCATGAAACTGCAAAATCTTCAGCACAGGTATAGCTTGTTATGGCTAGTTCGTAGTTTCTAGTGTTTGTCTGGCACTCCCGCCGCGCAAGTCACGTAATTGTTCGAGCAGGCATGATACTATATTGAGCGCTGCAGCGTATAGGGACATCTCGACCCCGTTCGAATGCGAGTACTCTTTGTTCAGTACTAAATTATCTCCAGAACAGTGGCCATTTGATGGTGGTGCATCGCGTGAGGGGCCAACATGACGGAAGCCAAAGTTATTCGCAATATATTACACAGCGATCACAAGAATTGGAGCGAGGGATTTGGATGAAGAGAGGCTTTGAACAGAGAGTTGTGCGAGTGTGGGTTTACCTTTAAATAACTTTTATTTACTACCATATATTATGACATGGAAACTCTTAACTTCAACAGAAATCGCGCCCTCAGTTTAAGGAAGAAAAATTTTCTGCCCAGGGATCTTTCTTACTTAAAATGGATACAACAATACAAAATAAATAAAGCTTACTTTGAACAGAATTTTCCTAAAAAGCAATCTTCCTCAACCTAAATGAGAAGTGGAGACTAATGAAGAAACCAGTATCACAATATTAACCTGTAATACCTTCACAAGTGGGCTGTGAGAGTTCACACTGTATGGCGGACGAGCAGCTGCCACGGTGAAGAGATACATTTTACTAGCATGAAACTCCATCGAGTAGCCAACCATTGCTGATGGAGGAAACAACTATACAACTTCAGATAAGGAAAGCAGCATAACACAGAAAAAACTTAATGGCCTCACACACTGAATAAATCAGAATCTTTACTTTAGTACAAAAACAATAGGACAATAAAATATCACTCACTTGTGCACCACAGCCCCAAAACATAGGTCATTTTACACAATTTGTATTGGCTTTCCCGTGTTTGAAAACACAACAATAAGTACCAGCCGAATTCATCACGGTGGTACCTGCCACACGATAATTTACTCCACCAGTACTGACCAGCTGCCCATTAATGTGGACCACAGAAGCACAACTCTTGGTGCTCTGCACAACACTACTGTAGCCGAACTCTCCACCGTTCCTCGGTTCTGGCTGTGCGCTGCCATCATCTTCAGCACATTGGAAAAAGAAGACCGTCCGCTCCACAGTTAGAAGACGTCCACGCACAGCTTGGTCATGCTCTGATTTGTCTGCTGCGATTCTGCAAATACGCTTCCAGCTCCATGGCAGTCAACATTCCAGCCTCTTGCTCGCTTGCTGTCTGTCAACTAACTGTCTCGGTCCTTCAAGTCGGCGGCACCTTCCATGGATAACTATGGCCAACTCCTTGCCTAGCCATGCCGATGAAAGACAGATCCGGATGGCACGTCTCCGGTGCTGGCACAAGACGATGTCCTCTCTAGCTCCACGCTGCTACCTGCGTCCGCGGTAGCTCGTTGACCTGTCACACCAACACAAAATATTGTGGCCAGCGCAGAGTCCTTGGCGCTGCCCCACAATTTGTCACCCGCTGACTCAGCGAACAGCGGCGCTGGCCCAAATCTATGTTGCTTGCTTGGCCCCGTTCATCAGACTTCCACTTGCTGTGTCACGTCGCCTCAGAAAAGCTCTGAGCGGTGCTGCTCCTGTTCACTTGTCACCAGAGACACCTTCTCACTATATTACAAATGCCCGAGTAGTGCTGCTAAAAAAAAGTAGAAACAATAAAAGTGAAAAAACGTCTACGCTGGGTATCCGAAAGAATGGGTGACGTCACAGGGAGAAATGTCGCGGAGCTCGGCACAAGTGTGCGTGCGCTGGACAGAAAACATTGACTGCGAGTACCAATCTTCAGTCTATCGGACAGATCAGTTACTCCTTCCAGTTCTCCGTCATTTTCAGAGAGAATTACAGTAATCACTTTCGCTATCACTATCTACGCCACCTAAAAGTATTATTATTTTATCTGTTTCATCGCCGAAAGAGATTTCTTGCAGCATATATTCTCGCTCAATTCTTTTAACGTGTTCGCACAACGGAATCCAGACATTTTTAGTCAATGAATTAAGCTTCTCACACAAATGTTTCACGGATGTTACGTTGCAAAGAACGTTCCTAGAAGCTGCCAAACCTTTCACAAGGCCAAACATTCTCTAATGAATTTAATTCCGGGTGGTAAGATGGATGGCCTATACAACGTGACCATCGGTTTGTTATATCTTATCGACGGAATACTCGACGGTTCTTGGCGTGGTGCTTCGAAAAACCCCATATAGCATATAGAACAGGTTGTAGCATGTCATTCGAGAAAGGGATACGTTTCTTTCTAACCACGTTCTGATATCGTCTGTAGTAGAATCAGATGCTGCAGCTTTGTTTATTTTAACTTTGTGATATCGAGCGTCGTCAAGAATTAGTACAGAGTTAGGTTTTAAATTGGGAACCACATTTTCTGTCAACCAGTTATAATTTTGTTGCTTCATGTGGCTGTGATAATCTCCTGTTGATTTGTGTTCCACAAGAGAAGCGCATTAGGAATAAAGCCATTTTCACCGCCAACAAGAGTTGTTAGTAAGCATTGTTCCTTTCATACAGGTTTGAGGAGACCGTCACTGGTATTGTCACTTAATGATTTGTCACTGACGTGTGAAGATAAAATGAAAGTTTCACCAATGTAAACAATATCTCTGGTTTCCTCGCTAAATATTAATTTCTTTTTTCTCGGATGTAGCTTCCCTCTAACAATATGAGCCTGCTGTTGCTTTCTCTAAAGTCTATAGCTTCTTTCAACTTCTGTTTAATGCCTTCCACTGTAGGCACCAGTTTTTCCGTCAGATAAAAGTTATAAACAATTCTAACAACAGCTTCATCAAAACCATCAAGTCTATTATTTTTTGAGTTTAATTTTTTTTATCAAAAAAATTTACAAATTTACTTCCTCCGCCACATTTCGATAGGCTGCACTCCCTTTTAATTTTCTGGAATTGCTATGCGAAACGCCTGTTGCCATTTGGGCTCTCAGTTGAACTTTCCGCACCGGGATGTTCCTTCCCTGAGTGGACTCATCTTCCATAAACGTTTTGTACAATTTCCCTAGACTGACTATCCAGTCTTCTGCCTTCCAATTTTAAGGTACTGTTAAGCGTCCTAATTTCGGTATGAAGTTCCTGTGCACTAGTAATACAAGCACAGGAAAACACACAATGTGCGCGCATGGGAAACAATGCAGCGAAATGTGTTGACGCTGAACAGTACCTCTCTTCGCATGTGCAGTGGCCACCAGTCAGTTACATTGTGACGGTCGTGAGGCATTCGGGTACCTGGCGCGGGGTGTAAGGCCGACTGGACGAGCGGGAAAACTACAGAATAAAACCAGAACTAATAAATGTTACGAAATAGACAATAGCATCATATCACAAAGAAATCGTAGTGAAGAAACATGTTTAAAGAAATACACTGTAGGTGGAAGTGGATTCGTTAGGAGCGATCAAAACGTTGCTGTTTGAGAGCGTTGCTACAGAATACATGCAGCCTAGCGTGACTCCGATGTGGGTATAGAAGCACCGACATTTAGTCAAGGGATTACTGTGGCCTCCGAATGGAAAAATGTTGTATATCTTCTTTTGTTCTCCGCAATTTAGTTACTTTAAAGAACATTTGATGGTCGAAACAAAGTGTCCATGACAGAACTTGAACAGTGCTATTGAAAAACAATATGGTAGTTTTATTAATTAAATTTAAATAATGACACAGAATCTTAATTCTGATGAATAAGTTTTTAATAATTGACATAATTTTAAAAAGTGTAAAGCAGTATGTGATAGTGTATCACCATCGCAATCTGGATGCATAATTCTTTGGTTCAAATAGGGTCCTAGTTAATTAACAGTAACACCAACTTTGACTGATTAAAAATATGCATATAAATTCCAAACGAAGTGCATCAGGAGAAAATGACACAGTGAAAAAACTGGAGAAATTCATGTCGATATCGATGCATAAACCGGAGACGGAAATAATTTGATAGTTTTTGTTTCTTATAAAGTTCAAGCACAACAGTTAAGTTGCATCCACGATTTCCAAATAAGCCCGAAGAAACTGAACTATTATAACATATCAGAGGAATCAGCACTACACATGAGTTACGTGGTTAATTTAGATACGTATTTTCAGCAACAGTAACAGTAAATATCTGCGTGCGGTCGCGAACTTGCAGTAGGTGGTCCGGACTCCAAACTCTAGCTTTCCCTGTGGTGCACAAGACTCACAGTAAATACTTGCGTGAGGTCGAAGAGTTGTAATACTCGTATTTTGTGCACTGATATTACGTCATGAAACACCATCTGTGATCAGGACTATGAATTATTTTTCAAAGAATCGCAAATACGAGGGCGTGCTGAAAAGTAATTCCTCCGAATTTTTTATTCGTTTCTCACGCTATGCATATTATTTGGTGTAACGTGTAACATGGCTGTATGTAACGTAACTATGTCGGATGCGAGAAACAGCGTCTTGTAATAGAGTTTCTAACCGCAGCAAACGTGCTTCCAATTGAAATCCATACAAGAATGATAATTGTGTACAGTGATGATTGTATGAACATCAGTAATGTGCAACACTGGATTGTTTGTGCTCGTAATGAAGGAAACGGTGGTGATAACCACAACATGTATAACAGAGCTCTGAGTGAGCGACCGTGTAAGGCAACCGACGAAACTCATCAGAACCGGGTTGATGGACTCATGAGAGAAAATCAAGGCACCGAGCGTGCATACAACTTTCTCTACAGCTGTTCTGTAATGATGGCCTGTACACACTCTCGTGAGAGCTGTGTCTGTGTTATCCGACGATTTTCTTTGATCCATTCATCAATCCGATTCCGATGAGTCTTGCGAACGACGGTTAAAACGTGCATCCGGCCATCCTGATTTAGGTTTCCCGTGATTTCCCTAAATCTCTTCAGGCAAATGTTGGGATGGTTCCTCTGACAGGGCACGGCCGGCTTCCTTCCCCATCCCTCCCTAATATTATGGGACCGATGACCTCGCTGTTTAGTCCGCTCTCCCAAATCAACCAACCAACAAGCATGAAGAACCCGCCGTTGCACATTACTGATGTCCATACGGCCACCACCATACACAGCTTCCATTCTTCTATGGATTTCAACTAACGTTTTCTGTTGTTAGAAACTCGTTTATGGCACTTTTTTTTTCTCACGCACCACCATAGTTACGTTACATACCACCTTGTTACACGTTACAATTCGGAGCTCTCTAGTGGCAGAGGGTTGCAACTTGCGCCAGCGAAGCGGGAAAGTCGACCGAATAGTACGCAAGATATGTAATACCTCAACGGATATTGAGAACAGAATAAAAAAATTTGGGGTATTATTTTTCAGCACCCTTTCGTATAATTCGAGTGCTGAACTGTTGATAGTAATGGAAGCCTTAAAGTCTGACGTTACAGTCCCCGTTAAGTACAAATGAGTGAAATAAACGATTGATTCATCAAACTGTAGCCGCATTATATCAAGGCTGATTGTTTTCCTCCAACTGTATACTGCAGTTTAATGGATTTCCTAGAAATATCAGAGCAGTAATAGGCGAAACGACGGGAACTACACAAAGGATGCTAACGAATTTAAAGCTTGTAACAAACTTCAATTGGCCCATACGTTGCTTCTCAACTCATTTTATTCTGAGGCGTTCTGTGACGTCTTCAGCGCTGCTGAGAACGCGAACTGTATCTGTCATATTTCTATGGGTCTGACGATCCTACACTACAAAACGTCTTTTAAATAGCGTCTTTGCATCATTACTTTGCTAACTTCACCAATGAACTATACACTGGCTGAATGCTAAGCAAAGGGGCCCCGGGTTCCATTCCCGGCCGGCTCGGAGTTTTTCTCCGCTCGGGGATTGAGTGTTGTGTTGCCCTTACCTTCGTATCGTCTTAATTGACATTACTGTTGAGATGACTGAATGGCCACGGCCCATAAGCAAGTAAAATGAAAAAAAGAAACTATAAATTGCGCTTAAATAAAAGTGCAAACTCGACTGAGACACTGGAGGCCTAATGCATTGATTTTTCATCAGTTGCGCATTCAGAGTAGGGAGTCCTTTCGATAACTCAGTTCCACTATTTGGGGAGATTTTGGCGGTCATTTATAGTGATAGCTCACCATGTCTCATTCATGTACTCCTGCCCTGGGAACAGTAAAATGATGTGGAACTGACCAGATTTTCAAATAAGCATGTGATCTGTAAAAGACTGGGATTAAAGAACAGCGGGATTGCTTTGGATGAGCACAACATTCTTATTGATCGCATATGAATTCCAGCGACAAGGTTTCAGAAATAGTTCTGCTATGTTTCCGATTGTGTAATGTCTATGACACCCTGAGGGACTAATTGTGATGTTGAATATACATACGTCAACAGCTCATTACTTTCAGATGACTTCAACGGGAACAAATAACCAAATTCTTCAAAATAATTTACCTGTGTAACGTGACAACACTCAAAACATTCCATACATAACTATATCTGTTCCGCTATTACAAAGAACTACATCTTAAAAGTAGCTGTTCAAAACATCGACTACCATCATCGTACCACACCATACAGTGACATATTACACGCTACTGAACGAATCACCCAACGAAAATGGTGTACAAATTCAGCGTTGAATGCTTTTTTTTTCACGTTGTTGATCTCTGGCTGCCGTCGTCGACGTGGTCCAGACGAGGACAATGTAAGCGATTTCGTTACGCGGCATAATCACCATGTGGTCGGTGAAGGAAACATTTTATTGAAAAACCCATTTCAAGCTCCACACTTCTGTAATCAAAGTGTATTTATAATGACTGGCCTCGCTTTAAGCAGCAATAAGGCTTTAATTAGCCTCCACTCTTGTAATGCTGGTTTGAACCCCGTTACTAGCAGTTTACGCTCATAAAACACGTTGTTTGACCACTAGACCGAAAAACATACGCCGCTTACCGCATCCACTTCATCGTCTACTGAACCCAATAAACGTGCTTACATGGCTGCAGAGAAACGTAGCAGAGTCGACCGTCAAGCAATCAACAACCCTTAGATTTTCACTGAAACTTTACTGCCATGTTAATAAATGTCACAAACCTCGTTCCACTATCACAAACCTTCTGAATTTGGCTCTTAACGATATAACCTATCTTAGGACAGCCGCTTACAAATAACACATTTTCTTCCTAAATCTCGTATATGGCATTTCAACAGCATCTTACACTTTAGCCGCGTGTGAGAGGAATCGAAACAATAAATCCGTGCTTTCTTTTTTGCTCTTAAAAACATCAAGTCTTCTAGACCACATGACTGCGTTAATAATCAAAAGCTTACGACCTGTAGTCACGTCTTCGCCCCGTTTATCAGGAGTTCACACATCACTCCTCAGAGATCATCAGATTTCAAATTTTCTTGAGTCCCAAACAAATTCACAAATTGTTGAGGAAATCGTCGAATGATTACAGAGGGGCTGATTTTTACCTCAGTAACGTATGTACTTGTTAGCGCTGCTTTCTTCCTCTAATTACCCCTGTAAGATTAGCATTATTGCTTTCCGGTGTGACGTCTCACTGTCACTGTTGTCGCCTTAATATTCAAACAAAAACTCCATTCGCATCCTGAGAAACCTTTTCGCTTCTTTAATAAAAAAAATCCAGGAGCCCATGAACCCTTGCTGAAGCCATCCAGGACCAAGAAGAGAAGCTATTAGTCTGACGTTGAAGGATAAAATATTTTTACTTTTCTACGTGATCACCTTTTAGGTCCACTCACTTTCGTACATTGTTGCTCCAGTAAGCACATTTCACCCACAAAGTACGATTTGGCGAGGTCTCCGAAACAGCTACCTACAGTTATACTGAAAACATTTTACAGGAACATTTTTCTTCAGTTGCAAAAATAGGTGAACACCACAAGGTGCCAAAATTGGTGGGCTGAATGTGCCAACAAACTGTACTTTAAGTCCGTCAATTATCCCACTGCAAAAGCACGTTCAGGGACAAGTACAGTATCCTAATGGAAAAAGGTTCTTTTTCTTTCCAAAACGCTTATGTAGTATACTTCAGTTATTTTTTTACAGTTTTCAAGGCAACCAATAATAAGAATGTTTGATTCCTCTTACTGCTTTGATTACTATTTACAAGGTGTACAACTTTGCTTCCGCCGTTTGCCGATAGGTGGCGACAACGGTTAGTAGCGGTCGAAAGAAACAGATAGCAGACGTCAGGCAGTTAGCTTTGGCCTCGGTCAGCATAACCTCATTCAAACATTAGTCTGCATGATAAAGTTGATAAACATTACTCTGCATGATAAAATCGTTCTTGATTGAAAATGTCAGTTTACGAGCCTAATTCTCGTCATTTGCGGGAGGCGTTACTGTTTTGTTTCAATATGAAGAAAAGAGTGGCTGAGTCTCATCGAATGCTCTCAAGTACATATGGTAAGGACGCTATTAGTGAAAGAACGTGTCGTGAGTGGTTTCAACGCTTCAAGAACGGTGATTTTAACTTCGTAGACCGGTGTAGTGGTGGAAGAGAGAATGTTTTCGAAGATGCAGAACTGGAGACATTTCTAAGTGAAGACTCGCGTCAAACTCAAGAAGAATTGGGACGATTAGTGGGGGTGACACTGCAAGCCATTTCAAAACGTCTCAAGGCTATGGGCATGATTCAGAAAGAAGGAACTTGGGTCCCGTGTGAGCTGAAACCAAGAGACGTTGAACGGCGTTTGTGTGTTTGCGAACAGTTGCTTCAGAGGGAAAAACGGAAGGGATTTCTGCATCTAATTGTGTCCCGGGACGAAAAATGGGTTCATTACAATAACTCTAAACGCTAAAAACCATGCTTCCACGTCGACCGCTAAACCGAATATTCACGGCTCGATGATCATGCTCTGCATTTGATGTGTGAAAACCAAATGAAACAATCACAGGTACTCGTTATCGAACGCAATCAATGCGTTTGAGCAGAGCATTAAGACAAACGGCCGCAATACAGCGAGAGGCACGAAAAAGTGATTTTGCAGCACAACAACGCTCGACCCCACGTTGCAAAAGAGGTCAAAACGAAGTTGGAAACCTTAAAATCGGAAGTCCTACCCTACCCGCCGTACTCTCCAGACATTGCTCCCTCTATCACGTGTTTAGATCAATGTCGTATGGCCTGGCTGACGAACACTTCCGATCTCATGAAGAAGTCACAAATTGGATCGATTCGTGGATCGCTTCAAAAGATGAACAATTTTTTCGACGCGGGATTCGTACACTGCCCGAAAGATGGAAGAAAGTAGTGGCCAGCGATGGAAAATACTTTTAATGATACATGTGTAACCAATTTGTTTCATTAAAGCCTCAAATGTTGGGGAAAAAACGGTGGAAGCAGAGTTGTGCACCTTGTAGCTGTTACGCACTGCATCCACGTCTGATCCACAGCAATGAAATAGTTCCAAATCAGTTTAACACTTTTAAAAACGATCTTTAAATTACTGATGAACAAGTTTTCGTATTTTTTAAGGCAGAATTCAACAGCGGTATTAGACTTTACTAGAGACAAATTTTTAATCTAAAATGTGTTGAACACTTCCTTCTCCTGTCCATAAACAGCGTCCCATACTTCTCACACTTGTAATTACCGATAGTTTAATGTAATGTTTCGCACTTTCTAGATATTTTCAGCACTATTTAAAAAGTTTCGAATGACTTTCATGTGGAATGCCTGCAAGGGATGTACGTTCGCGATTAGATACAACGGCATATTTTTTCAAATGAATGCTGACAAACAGACTCCTTATAAACTTTCTCATACTTTGAATGTACACTGGTGTCCAACATGAAAGCAACAAACGGAAATTTTCTAAGGATGCGTTTATTTTGCCACAAAACAGTATAAACAGTTGACAGTAAAGTAGAAACAATGTACAGAATACAGGACATAATCAACTGCAACATGAATAACTGTAGACAAAAATGGTTTACATGTTTTCGAACTTAACGGATTTGCACACACATTCTCAAAACTGGGTAATGTGCTCAGTTGGTGTTTGACCACCTCTGGCACCAATACAGGCCCGACAATGACGGGACGTGTGAAAGATGTCATCAATCACATACTGAGGCAATACTGCCCCTTCTTTCTGCAGAGCTCTCACAAGTCTTGGAGAATGATTAGTGGATGCTGACGTGATGCAACCCATCTCCCTGGTGAATCACAGACATGCTCTATGGGATTCAAATCGGAAGAGCGAGCAGGCCACGCCCTGCGTGCAGTATATTCCATTTCCAAAAAAACATCCAGCAACCATCCTCTATGAAGTCAACCACTATCGTCCATCAAAACGAAGTCTGGGCACACAGCACCTCGCAACAACTGCGCATGACATCCCAAGATCTTCTCACGGTACCTGTTAAATCTTGCTGATTCACCCATACAATTTCATGAAGAGGTGTTCAAGTGGTCAACATAATCCCTGGCCACACTCTAACGTTTGAGACTGGTTCTCGTCTATCTTGCTACCGCAGTTGCACAAGGATGCTCTGTGAGTGTTTTAGGAATTTGGTGTTGAACCTACAGCCTGCAAGGTAGCAAGATACCATCTCACACATGCAGAGTTCAGAAGAGTGCAGTAGTATGGACAGACATGTAATCAGACAATGATCTCAATGTCTGTTCCACTACACTCCCTGTAAACGAAACATTATCGCTAACAGAAATTAGTGTTTGGGTTCAGGTGTAACTATATGTTAGCAAAAATTGAAAATCTTAGATTTTCGTTATTAAGGTTTATTTTTACTCTACGCATGACTTCATGACATAGCAAAATTACGTGCAGGATGGTAACATATTGATACTGGGTTTTCACAACTGTGAAGTGAAATTCCTAACTATTCTAAGGTTCCCTAATGGTAAGATAATTGATGACCACGTCAGGGGTCGATAAAAAAAGAAATAAATACAATTGGTGCCAGAGATATCAATTACGCTAAAATGCAAAATGAAAATTCCCAAAATTGGATGGGAGTCGGTAAAGGTCAATCAAAAGGAAGTACACAATTAAAACAATTCCTAACTCTTGAGTGGCTGATCAATCCTTTTCATTAGATCGGACATCTTGCATGTCTGCAACAGTTAGGCCCGACAATCGTGAATATGTTTAACTACAGGTCATGTACGAAAAAAAAAAGAAAATATAGGAGAGACGGAGACGACCGCAGTTCTGATTGTCAATTGAATATCACTTGCTGGAATGACGCGAGCGCGTGAGTGTGTTTACCTTTCGTCGGCGGCGGCAGTGGCGGCTGTAGGCGAGACCTGTGAACCTGAGAATCTATTCTAAATCTCTCTCGACTGTTAAATACCAGTCAGATACTGTAACGCCGGAAATACATATCCTCCTATTTCCATCTATTGTACTATAATTTTTTCTCCTTATTTTGTTGCATGAAGGTATGACAAATCTGTGTCTTTATATATTGTAATTGTTTTACTATTTGTGTATATATATATATATATATATATATATATATATATATATATATATATATATGCATTTATGTCGATGTATAATTGGTTTGTTTTGTAAATACTATTTGTATTTTTACACTGAGTCTTGCCTAGGGAAAACTATGCTAGCGAGCGATTACATCGATAGGTCGTGTGGAGAACCAAAGTGTTTAGGTTCTTTGGTAGTGTTAACTCGGCCGCGTGGAGCACGGGCAGAGCAGGGTCTGGCGGGAGTAGGGCGGTGGAGCAGGTGTGTTGTGTGACGCTCCCGCGAGTTGCCGCGCTTTCGGGGTTTGGCAGCATGTAATTGCGCTCGACTTGCTACGATAGTTTCTGACACGGTGTCGCGGAAGGGAAGCATTAGCTGGCGCACATCAAGAGCCCGTTTTGCCTGGTGACAGTGTCGAGAAGAAGACGCGCCAACATCCAGCTTCTGCAACAGCGACGGCCGACAATGAGTGACTGTCGCCACCTCCTCGACCAACGACTTCAAACCTTCAATCAACCAACAAGGAAGACTGGAAGCACGTAAAGTTGTAAAACTGTATGGTAGACCTCAGCTTTTCAAAGTGCTCCATTTGCATAACTAAAATTACAGCAACTTAGCATGAACATTTGTTGCTCATTGTCCCAATTGCATTACCAAGCAGGGTCCCTTCCTTTTCCGGAATGAACCCGAGTGTTGTTGAAATTCAAACGCCAGCATTAAAGTAATATCATTCCATTTCACTGCTTTAATTTCAAAGTTCAGTTAAAGTATTCATAGCTGGATACAATATTTAGATTACACAAGCACAAATTAAGAGTGAGAGTTTTGTTACCATTTTTTAGCTTACCTGTGACTGCAGCTCAGCTTGGTATGTACTAAATTTTACTATTGTTAATTGTTCAGAATCATTTAATTAAAGTTCAAAGCTAAATACCTTATTTCTAAATTGCGTAGATTCAAGTAGCTTTTGAAATGATTGTTGAGGTAGCCCAAGACTAACTTTATTTTATTGAATTTCGTAGAGCTTTAGAAACAAAGTTCACTATTAATTTCAGTCACTAAATTAACTTTCAATTTTCCGGTTTTATTAATTCTTTTGCTAAATTAAGTCAAAGTGTAGCGAAATTTATTACTTCTGACAAACATTCAGTTTTCACACAACACGTGTCAACCTTCAGTTGCCACGCTTTTAGTGCTAATTAAATGTGCAATAATCTTTCTTTTTCAGTTATTATAGTAGTTGTCCATAGGACTGGCGACCGTAATTTTCCCCAAATCTCAAATATCTAATTAACGCCAATTAATTGTTAATGTAACGACTGCACATTTACTTTCTTTATTAATTTTACCCTTTTCTCTAAATTAATTTCCACCAATTTCATTTGCATTTTTCCTTTTATTTAGATGTAACCCTTTCCTCCCTCTTTACCGTCAAATTAACTTCGGTGACGATTGCTTTTCCCAAATTTCTATTAGGTGCACGCGGTTTAATTTTTCACTGTCATTAAGGTTAATAGGTGAGACAGAGGTTACAATACATCTCCTCTGTCTTCAGTGAAGCTGAGACTCCTAGTTATTCCCTAGCTAAATTAATTGGCATGGTACACGATATTTGATTGTTATAGCACATACGTTGTTGCCCTCAAATCGCTCACAAGCATTAAGTATCAGTGCTTGATGCGATTCTCCATACTAGGAGACTTTGCAATTTAAGACGAGCCTGTCAACAAGTGTTCACGTAATGACTCTCGCAATCGTCTCAGCGCAGCGTGAGTCACCTTGATCAAACACTTGACGATTTTCTACAAGAGAAGAGCCAATTTTTCTGTCTGTAATTTGCCTATATCAAAGATGGTGGCTACATGTTTGCTTTCTAGCCAATCAGGGCGTTCGTACTCTTTATAATTCCACCCACTAGAGTTTTTTTAGCCTATTACTGGCGTCATTTCTTTCGTAGGGCAGAGTTTAACTTCTGCTACGTAATACTGAGATGAACAGTTTTTTTTTTTTTTTTCATGCGAGTTTTAAAGCAGATGGCTACAATGAGTCACCAATGTTTTGAGTTGGGTTTCTCCAGATGTTTTATGTGGGACCTCCTGCCGTGTTCCAGTAGAAAGGCTTTCTGAAGGATCGTCGTTAAAAGCAGGGATGAGGGCTGCTTTTGCCGGCGGCCTATGCAGTGGCGGCGGCGTTTCATTGTGTCCACTAGGTATCCCATGGCGAGAGTTTTTTTGCTACACAGGATGGTGTGCCGCCGCAAAACTCTCATTTCCCTCAGAAAAACTCTCATTTCCCTCAGAACTGCGTCTCGTAGCTCGGATCGGGGAAATTACTTGCATGCAATTACTAGTTTGAGAGTTAATGGTTTATATTCACAAAATGATGGCTTATTTATTATATCTGCATAATTATAAAATTCGTTCAGTTTCACATAACTATGTCATGTGAAACATCGAGTTAACCGGAATTGTTTCAGGAATTCAATATAAGGTGTGTTATTTGTTTGACATCTTACAACACCATTAGGGATCCTTCTCAATATTGGTCTCTTTCCACCGTGTTTGGGCCCCGATATCGTTTTTCATGTGCCCTCCAGATGCGAATCCGTCGATAATCACTCTCCAGATCAAATCAGGACTCATCTGTGAAAACAACATTGGGCCTCCTTTCGACCTTCCAGGTGACATGTTGATGGCTCCACTCTAGGTGTTCCCTTCTCCGAAGACATGCCAAAGGTAAACAGACAGCAGGTTTCCAACAATAAAGGCTACTCTGCTGAAGCCTTCTGTGAACTCTTTGCCTCTATACAACACGTGCAGGGGATGTTGTGAGGTCAGATGTCAGTTGGAGTGCAGTACTAAGGCGATACCGTCGCGCCCTTACACCTAAATAACGGTCCACTCTTTCTGATGTCACACGTGGTCGACCCTGTCCTGATCTCTGGGACACGGTCTCGGTCTCTGTAAACTGTCGCCTCATCCGAGAAACAATGGAACGATTCACATTGAACCATCGGTCCACATCAGTTGTCAACTCTCCTGCTTTCATTCTTCCTATGGCCCTCCACATCAGAGAGTCTCTACGCATCTTCTCTGTGCCATACTTCAGCTTTTGTGAGTGTGTACACAGTGACTGTAGATGTGGGATTACCCTGCAAACACTATCCCAATTGATAGGTGCTGTGACACCATTGATAGTGTTGTTGTCTGTTGATCGGAATGCCATCTTACATGCAGAACACGATCGTAACGACATCTGTTGACAGTTTGTGTGATTATACTGTGAATTAGACACAGGATGGGGAAACAGCAATTTGTTGCTTTAATTTTGGACGCCAGTTTATTTCTGATCACAAGAAAGAAAAAATGTCAAAATTTTAAAATTGCGTGGTATTCTATTTTATCAGTTTGAACAAAATGAACACAAATGGAGTTATTTAAATGGCCTCGTAGAGAAAACTATTTCACAGATCATACTGACACCTTATGTATTACTAAAAATCAGGTGTATTGTCAGAAAGGTTTCAATCGTTCTAGTTTTTTGGTCTTTAGAGGCCCATGTAGTAACTAAAGGCGATTATGTATCTGTGGAGCCAATTTGTCCAATTATGATTAGTTTAGTAACGAAAAGATGGATTCGCCATGAAAAATATGGTGTACAGCTGGTCCCAAGAAATAATTTTGCTAGATTTATGTGGTCGCAAGACATGTATCGTCTCGTATCGTATCTCTAAGATTGTCTGTCTACAAGTGAATTCTTGTTCCACAAAAAAAACTGTTGGCCTTTCTTCGGCAAATGGCTTTACAGAATTTGCTGAACCGATTCCCCCCAGATTACTAATCAAATTTGTATCGTGGCATGCTTCTCCCACAGGAACGACACAGGAATCTGTCTCTGTTTCTGGTGATGTCGATTTTGCATGAAGTTTGTGACAGACATTATCTGTGACTTCTTTACTGAGTTTAAACTTATCGGCCTCGCTCCCACTTCCTGTCCCAAGAAGAGGCACACAACCTAAACCCACGTGTCACCAATGTGCGCCATGCTATTGCTCTGTAATCTTCCTCCCTCTCGTCGTTGACTGTTATAACGTTATATAGGGTGTTAAAAGAATACTCCGTATTTTGACAAATGGTGGTATGGACCAAAACAAGACAAAATGTTCAGCACACATTGGCTCTAAAAAACGTACCTTAAGAGATACGAGCACTTTTTCTACTTCGCTTTTGCAAAACACATCTCTTCCACTCCAAGCTCGATGCTGTTATGAACGCCCTACAGAATTCATTAAATAAATGAGGACACATTCCCCTGTTACTGTCCATGGAAAGAACTTGCACTTGTATTATCGCTACCCATTTATTTAGCAAAAGTAATTACAAGTAGTGATAAAGTACTGCATTAGCAGCTGCAGGCTGGTAGCCACAATGTGGTGGTATGTGGGTCAGAATAACCTACCACAGACAGAAGGGGATTGCGAGATGTAGCTAGTCATGCTCAGAAGAAAACTGCCCCATGCAGCGGTAAAGACCACATGAGGCAGGTCAATGTCACCACACCAGGGCAGGTCTCTTGTTACGGACAACACCACCAGCTGCCAGGTTTTAGTGAAATAATTGCGACTCGGTGTGAAATAATATGTTTGAATTTTGAGACAGAGGCAGTTCTTGTCACCAGAGTCCAGCAGCACCACCACGGCGTCAGGGCCGTGCTGGACAGTGAGACGATGGGGCCTCGCCAGCAGCAGCCATGAATGAGTTCGAGACAGGGCTGTGCCTGTCGCTGCCAGCACTAAGTTCCTCATGGGACGGTTTCACAGCACCGCCAACTTGCCGTCAGCATCTGCGGTCCCCACCACTGAGTTCCCTCCCAGGTACACAGTAGCCACAGTCCGACTTCTGCCAGGGAGATGCGAATCAAGTCCCACTCACAGCAGTCTCCACACACCGCCGCAGTGACTGCGTGCGGAGCCGAGGGGTCTTCCATGGCGCTGTCACGGATGTAGCAGTAGCGCGCTGCTCACGTCCTGACCATGGCCTACAGAGGCCACCGACGATCCTGGGAGCCTACCTTCAGCATTGTGGGGCACCTATGCAGTATCCTCACACCAGGGCGGAAGCTGCTGCCAACACGTCTGCACCGGCTAGGGTCAATCTAGTCTGGCATGTTTTTCCTCACCAAGCCATGACAATGCATGTACCGTAATTGAATAAAAGCCTTCTCAATTGTCTGCAGTGTTTCCACTGGGCCCTCCAGCCCATCATCACCACCACCCACCCCATCGAGTGCAATTGCACTCTTCACAGCAAACATCTGTTGATGTTGTCCCTATAAACCATATTCACAGTACCGGTAAGTGCAGTACATACATTAGTTCTAATGCAACCAGTTTGCAATAGAAGGGATGTTTTTCACAGCAGCGAAGATGAAAATTGTTGATAGTTCTTAAAGTGAGGATTTTAAACCACATGTTTACGGAACATTTTTCTTGTTTTGGTCCTTACTACAACCTCTCAAAATATGGCATGCTTTTTTACGCTGTACGTATTTATAATCTCTCATTAGCACACATTCAGCTGTATTGTGACGATTCAAAATCCACTACATCCAGAAACCATAGGAAATCATTTCCCACTAAGAGATTCGCCTCTGGTGTAAAGTTCAAGAGTTTTGTGTCATTTCTTATGAAAAGCTGTCTTCATTTCTTAGGATAACACAGTGGCCAGTGCTGTAGGCGTGGCTTTTTCCACAATTTCAGGAGGATTCTTATTGAGCCAGTCTGATGTACAAAGTCTCTCAAAATCAGGAATGCCTAACAGGTTTTCTGTACTGAGCCTGCTTCAAGGCATCTAAAGCAGTTATCTGACTGTACGTTCATTGAAATGGCATGGCCTTTCGACGCAAATTGTTAAGTGGAACTACCAGCTGAGAAAAGCCTAAAATGAACTTACGGAAAAAGTTGATCATCCCAATACATCGAGCGATATCTCTCTTATTCTTAGGCTGAGAAAAATCCCTTATGGCCTCGGTACGTTCTGTGTCTACCCTCACTCCACTCACTGACATTAAGTATTCCAGGAAAGATATTTCCGAAGGTGTCAAATTGATCTTACTTGGCTTGATAGTAAGACCAGCTTCCCTAAACCTCTTCAAGACCTGGCGTAAATGGTCAACATGATCTTCAAATGCATTGCTATACACATCCACGTCATCCAAATAGGTGTACATGAAACGAAATTTCATCCCACCCAACACAGAATTTAGGAGTCTGGACAAAACAGTAGATAAGCCAAATGAGACACGGTTAAATTCAAACAAATTGTAATCAGTTCAGAAGTCGTTTTGTGGTTTAGAATCCTCAGCAAAGGATATCTCATCGTAAGCCTGCTTGAAATCTAACACTGTAAAGAAAGGGACACTCGCGAACCTCGTGAAACAATTGTGCAAATCGGGAAGAGGCACCGACTCGAGAACTACCCAACGATTTAGTGCTCTATAATAAAAAATCAGCCTATACTCTCCACCGCTTGGTATGGGCACCAGAAACATGGGTGACGTGTATGGAGATGGTGAGCTGATAACCCCTTCTTGCTAAAGTTTATCAGTTTTTGTCATTTCCCCCATCTTGGATTGGGGGATATCTATAAGATGGGCGGCGGACTGGGATATTACCTGTCAACTGAATTCGATACTGAACACGATTAGTAAACACCGGACGCTCGCTAAGAATATCCGGATATTCTTCCAGAATCATCACCAAGCTCTTTGCTTCGTCTTTCTTCGAATGAGCAACATCATTTAACTTCTTTGTACTCGTACGTAATTAAACCCGACCTTGGAATGACTGCAAAACTGATACCTCCGACCTGATATAATCTTAAACCAAAATGATCTGAAAAATTCAACAGCAGTTTGCCTTATCAAGAAAATCAGAATCCAAAATGACATTAACAGACAGATCTTTTACAATACCAAATGTAAGGGTCCACGAGAAATCAGAAATCTTAATATGAGCCCTCAGTCTACCCACAATGGGAACAGACTCGCCATTAACTGAAAGACACTTTTGCTTCAGTGGTGTTAGTTCAGGAAATGTACACATGTGTATATACCTTAAAAACAGCTGTAAATTTAAACTCAAATTACTGTCCGAGTCGCAAAGTGCGCACACTAGATCTTAAGGCGTACACGTGCGGCAACGAACCACGGCCCACACCACTGAGCTTATTACACTCCGGCGGCACCCAATACGCATAACGAAGGCGAGCAGGCTACTCTTTGCGTCAGCTGGTATTACTGTCTTTACGTCCCGGGCAGTTTCTGGCAAAATGGTCTGGCTGCGCACTACGAAACAATTTCCTTGCCTGACAGGATTTCATTTCTCAACAAACCCGTGAGGAGCAGCTGCACTTGCCTCAGCAACACCCTACGAACTATCCCTTTCCTCGCCATTAAAACGAATCCTTTCAATACTGCTATCAATGCAATCGAAATCACGATATCTTACAGGTTTCTGACAGAATGCAACTCTCGAGTGGTCTTCCTGCCGCACACCGTCTAAAATACTAGCAACAGTTTGTTCTTCAGTGAAACTAAGGCCGAAAAAACTTAAGCCATCCTAATACTTTCAACATAGTTAACGAAGGTCTCTGTCGACGACTGAACATGAAAATAAAACTCGTTAGTAAGCTCATATGTCACTCTCTCAGAAACAACTTCTTTAATAATTTTATTGTGCAAATGCTGCAACGATTCGCCTCCCTGAATAACGTTATGTATCACTCCGGCTAACCGCCCTCGTTCAATGTAGAAACCATTTGTAAAGTAACAGCATGAGAAATTTGAAGAACATCAATATGCATCGCCAGCCTAGCAAATAACCATAAAAGTTTCACAGTACTGGCCCTCGTTCCAACGCTATGCTGACCGATCCCCTCCAGAAACGGCAACATCGCATTCGGCAATTTACCAAACGAGTTGGAAACTTCAGTCTGTCTGCTATTAACTGACAAGTCTGCCTGGTTACCAATATCCTTTGACCTTTATTTTGCCTTTCCACTGAAGCACATTCATTTCTATTGAAGGGAAACAATTTTTTGTAATAACTGATCAATTGTAACATTTTTCTCGGAACCAGTATCAAAAACTCTTAACATACCCTACATAGAGATGACTGGGATGAGATTGAATCCGATGCAGCTGCGAGAGTTGGACGTAGCTTTGAATTCCGGCAGGCAGCTCAGTGCACACGTGGAGCGAGTCCCTTACGTCGCACGCCGTCTCTGCGGTGATACACGAGGGCCAATCAACGGCGCCGCGAAGCCTCTGTAACACTTCCGCGACACTTCTTCCACAGACTGCGCACTCACGCTAAGTTCAAACGTTAGATGGTTCAAAAATGGTTCAAATGGCTCTGAGCACTATGGGACTTAACATCTGAGGTCATCAGTCCCATAGACTTAGAACTAACTAGCCTAAGGTCATCACACACATCCATGCCCGAGGCAGGATTCGAACCTGCGACTGTAGCAGTCGCGCGGTTCCAGACTGAAGCGCCTAGAATCGCTCGGCCACACCGGCTGGCCGTTAGATGGTGTTCGTTGAGATGTCCTATACCCAAAATCACTCGCGACGTCCTGATAACCAGTTAACCTTGAAAGCAAAAATCTGAGCACTACACAAGTGCCCAAAAAATTGTTTTAACTGTCTTAAGCACAGTTACAGGAGACAATATATTCTCGTTTAACGTCGTTCATGGTATGAAGTTACAGCTTAAATGAATGCTCTGCTACCATCTGGTGTGGAGCGAGGATTTAGATTGAACGGTAAATTGTAACGTTGTTGCTTTAATTTGTTCTGCAAGCGGTGCTGATAGACAATAAAAGCGGGTAAAAAGCCGTGAGCTGTCTGAGGAAGTTAACCTTGCATTACTGCGCAACTGTTTCACCAGGTATCCAGTCTAGCTTACCAAATTCCCAACCAGACTAACATTAATTATAATCTTTTAATAGTCATACGACAACCGGTGATATATAAGAGAATTTAAATAAAAAGAAATAAATCAGTTTATATTTGGAAATTTATTTTGACATTGATCATTGAAATTTCAGCATATTAAACTTGATTCATAACTAAACTGGTGCCTTATTTAGGATTGTGAAAATGTGAGTTTGTGATCTTACAGAACACATCAAATATGGAGCCAAGATTGGGAGACTGCATACAACACTGCATTCATAAAATAACATACGAAGAACGTTGAAACATGTGCAAGAGGAAATTAACCCCTACCAACCGATTCAATTTTCACCCAAAGAAGTTACGTTCGAGGGCGATCCGGTCCGTCATGTGATTACCACACACTGGTATACTAAATTCATACTAACTCTCTGTGAAATCTGCCCGCAAAGAACAGCTGAGGGCTACTTTGATGATTACACCACATGCTTCACATGGTCAACTTGGTTTACACAAAGAGTGTAACTCCACAATAATTTTGATAATTAAAATAAATTAGATCGAAAAGCAATTTACAAAAGAAAAACCTCGAACTGGTTACTAACGTCTTACTAGTAACCTGATTGGTCAAACCACTGTATGAGCACGTGGTACTGGTCTCACAAAGTAAACCCCACGTGGGTTGAACATAAAGAAAAGTTGCTATATTGAAAAATATTGTCAAGACGAGACGTTATAATCTCACGCAAATTCGCATTTAAGATTGATGATCTTAGTTTGAGTTACTGATCAACACGTGGTTCCACTTTACTCACAAAGTAGTGACAAAGCAACTACCGGAAGATATTCTGAACTTCACACGCAAATTACACTGCGTTGCAATTTAAGATAACATTAGATATTTTAGAGCTAAACCTCAAATAAAGGTGATTAAATTTTCAGTTAGGCTGAACTTAAGAAATCCATTGTCCTACGGACTTAGCAGACATGCGCTTAGCCGGAGATCTTACCACTTCAGACGCTCGCCGCAGACAGACTGCCGTGGTCCCTTCCTGAGGGTGGCTCACAAATACAAAACGGAAGTGGCCAGAGGGGCAGCTTCCTATACCAACATGACAAGGGACGGACAGGACCATACTAAGAATAGAAACCTCTCTGCTTTTAGGAAGCGTAGCTACCTGTTCCAACGTTGGTCCTACTGTTCTCTAGCAGACAGGCTTGTCTGCTACCATCAAGCATGCAACTAGAAATACATTTGCTCATTCATCCTCTCACAAAGAAGGGAAGGGGGATGACAGTATCTTATCATATACAGTATATAAAAGAAAGCGGATGTAGGTTCCGTATGAGACTGTGTGACATGAATTACATATAAACTGTGTTTTAAAGTGTAGTAGTGTGACAGATCGTTCTTGTTTATGTATAAAAGTAACACGTTCCACTACTCAGTCTCCTCCCAGATAGTCAGAAACGCCACAGTAAATTTAGAAGAGGAATTTATGCCGTAAATGACAACAGATTTAAGAAATTAACATGAAAGGAATCCAACAGAGACCTTTCATAACCCCAATGCTCCGGGAAAAGACTGTGCAGGGAATATTCTGGCCATGCTAGGACATTCCCAAGGAGGCATCTCACACCCTACTTAAACCAAAAATGTAAAGAAAAGGCAAAAGGTCATCAGCTACTTACTAAAACACAATAATTTCAACAAATCTTTAAAATTTACCAATTTCAAACAGAAAAAGAACACAATCTGTGACACCTATTTAAAAGATAGTGTAGACCTAATTCGGTCAGCAAGTAAAAACAATGGTTCCTGTGTCATTAATATGAAAACAATTTCTGGTTGTTACCCTTATGGAGTTCACCAGTATTTGCTCATTGCAAGAGCCAACTGATCACAGGAAAATTTATGACTGTTGATTAACAAGTAAAATTTATGGAAATAGCAAAGGTGCCACAGAAATTAAAAAAAAACATGAAAATAACATCAGTATTATAAAGCAGAACATTACAATGCACAATCTGCAAAATCAAAAAAAGATAAGAGAAAAAAAACATGTTTTACAAAGTGGTTATCACCAAAAAATTCTATATCTTATAAAACTAATAATTTGTAGAATTAAAATAACTTTGTGGAACTAATTTAATCACTCTGCTATATTTCAGTTAGTTAGCAAACAATGACCACTGTGTCATTATACTGAAACTACAATTAATTATGTGATTGTTACCCTTAAGGGGTTCCTCACAATAAATATGCCCCATGCAAAGGCTAATCGATCACAGTCCAATGAGAATGAGTAGCTATCTGACTGATAAACGAAGCAATGCCACTTGAATGAATTTACGAAACAAAATATCACAAATCTAATACACCACACAAGAACAAACATTGATCAATAAAAGAGCTCTGAAAGTACAATAGTCAACATCTAAAAAAAACACCAATAAACAAAACACCTGCAAAATACAGGAGTCAAAGTCTAAAAAAAACAATAAATAGAACACCTGCAAAATACAAGAGTCAGTCTAATAAACACCAATAAATCGAACCCCTGCAAAACACACGAGTCAAAGTTTCTCTGACAGAAACACACGTATATGCATTGAACTAAGAACAGTATAATCACTGTTCACTGACACACTCAGTAGTTCCACTGTTCCGTGGCACAATATAAGGGGAGGGGGGGGGGTTTCGTCGTCGCAGCTGTCAGTAGAGATTTTTGTCCATCTGTTGCGTGCAATCCCGCCGTCTCTGCCCTCTCATGAAGTTTCTCTTGGTGGCCCGTGTCGTGCATCTCGATTTGGTTCGATGTTTGTGTTGTCAAATTCGTGCGGTCTCCTCGTTTGACGCGCCAGGTTGATATTCCTGGTCAAGGATGACACTTAATGGCTCTTCTTTGTGCCACCCGTAGCTACAGAGAACGTCGAACTATGATTTACTGTCGCTTGACAGTGGGCATCCGTCAGGAAATGTTGATAGGTGTCGTTCAAGTCTGCCAATTTCTCTGGACAGTACGTGTCAAAAGGCTCCACGCCCCTTTATCCCCTGTCTTCTGTCGTTTCACCGCGGCCGTCTCCTCACGGTCGCGTGCGTGTGGTGCATTGCCAGCAGATGGATTTCCGCGCGGTGGACCGCTCGGCCATCTCAGGTCATCGCCTCCACCAAGGGTCGCACTGGTGCGGCCGGCCATTAGCTCCGGGTACAAGGGAAAGTGTTTGCCGCGTACCCTTCTTTTGTTGTCGGCCGCGCTCCCGAAGTGGCCCGGTTGACAGTGTGTCCTGCTGGGAAACCCGCCTGTTTACAACTAGTCCTCCTCCTCGCTGCTCCCACTGTCTCGTAAGAGTTTAGCCGGTTCGCTTTCACGTTCTCAACTGCATTCACAGAAATTGTTGATCATATTTATGTGATTACAAAATGTCATACATAATACCACTTAGTATTGTCTTTCACAATTTTTAAGAACAAAAGTGAAACTTAATTTTTTTTAAATAAAAGTTAGATGAATCGACAATACAAAAATAAAAGTTAAGTGATTTGACAATATAAAAAAATGAAAGTGAAATGACTTGACAGTATAAAAATAAAATTAAATGAACTGCAATATAATATCTAAATACACATCACTAATGTGGATCACTTGCGTTTTAATAAATCAAATGCTACTTATTAATTCACTAAAATGAATAGGATTATGCCTTGTGCAAGTATAGGTCAGGACAGCATAGGGTTCACATGTTATTTACACACACACACACACACACACACACATGCACACCTGTTGTCTATACTACAAACTAACTACCCATAAACATGTATTACTCAAAATTCTACTTCTATCCACTACTAGTTAATCCAACAAGCTACTTCAATGCTACTTCAACAAAGTGTTTACACCACTACAACATTGTTCTAATTCGTCCTCTTCCTGACGCTCGCCGCATATGTATTGTCACACGATAAATATGGAGAACTTTCCTTAAACATACACAGTAAAAAGAACAATGGTTATTTACACGCCAAAACATTTATACCAGTTGACACACCTGATAAGAGACTCGCAATTATACATTTATCATACTCATATATTCACACATAAAACAGTAAGAAAATTTCATCTAAAATTACGTTATCACAAGAATTAATCACACAGATGACTCTGAGAAGGGTAAAAACATTTTCATTATACAGGTTATACTACTTTTCTTACCCATTTCGTTCCTTCTTTAAGTTACCTTTCGCTTCCAAATCAGTTATTTCGCCTGTGGTGGTCATTCTGCATTCATTTCTCATGAATGGCAAGATTGTGGTCACCTCTATTCTGTAAAACAGTTTCATCTTAACATATTGAACTTACAACACACACAAAAGATTCGAATCCTCCTGTAGTTTAAATGACAAATGTTTTGCTTCATCCTTATTACCTTAAACCAAGCTTTCCTTCGGTCCCATAACCAAAATTATTTAATCTTCCTCTATCTTCAAGAGGAAAATTTCCTCAGTACAAATCATATAGGCTGCAGTGCATCCCGCACCAGCGAAAACAGTAAGTTGTAATGCTCACAGCATCAGCAAAACACATAAACGTAGCTTTTCTGGGACAAGTATTAACGCAGAATAATTTTTCAGGCTCTGGCTCAACATCAATCAAGACTACAGAAAGGATCCATATTTCTGTTCCATTCTCCATTTGCTGAAAAACTGATCGTATTTGACTACCACAGGGCCACGTAAATTACACAAACCACAATTCTTCTTTCACCTTGAAGGGAATCAATATAATGACGAAATCCACAGACAGCACTTTACATACTCAGCTATAAAGAACAAAAAAGACATATATCATCAATATTAACATATCATCGCATATTGGGAAGCCAATGGTTAAACAATCGTATTATCGCATCCTGTTTTCAAGATTCCAAACTTGCTCATTCCTTTCTCAGAGTTCTCCTATCTTAAAATATTCATACAGCACGCATACTATAGTAAGAGGTCCCCGTTTATACTGACAGATATAGAATAGTAATAGATAGATAGTAGCACTGAAAGCAGAAAATCGGAAACAAGGCTACTAACAGCTGGGGACCTGGGTTTGCCAGACCCATAATACCCACAGATCGGATATTCCCCTGAGTTTTGCATTAATTCAACACAGATCTTGCTTCTATCAGGAGCGAGTCTTTTCAGTTTACACAAAAAAAACCATAAACAGCATTTTACTCGTTCACAAAGAAACCTTTTATCTTCACATTTGATCCAACCTAAATCCTAATTGCACAAGGAAAGGAAAAAAAAACCCGCAAACATCACTTCAATCAATCACACAGAAACATCTTTATCATTATTTTTACCAGCATATCATTCAAAATGCATACGTCACAAATTTAAACTAATCAATTCTTTCTCCTCACCGTCCTCTCTACTCTGCACTGTCCTCTCTATATACCCTATGTACACATTTGCCATGTCGCTCATTTGTTCCGATTGGGCGCCTTCTGCGCTGATCGTTTGTCATTGCCGGTTTTGTGCATTTCCATTTGCTGGATTATGTCTAGGGTTAGCCGGCCGAATTTCAACATCATGAGGTGCTCCGCCTACAGTCCTATTCCCACCGTGTTCACCGTAGTATCGATTCTGGTTGCCGTAACTGTTGCGTTCACGATCCTGTCCACGTCCTCGATCATTTCCGTTGTTCCACCTGTGTTCGCGACTGTTACCCCAGTTTCTATACGGCCGGTCCCGATTATTGTTCCGTTCGCGTCGCGATGACCAGTCACGCCGTTGTTTAGTACTACGGCCACGACTGCGATCGTGCTGCTGTGCCCCGTAATAACTTTGTGCCTGATTAGGCGGGCATTCTCCTACATCTACATCTACATTTATACTCCGCAAGCCACCCAACGGTGTGTGGCGAAGGGCACTTTACGTGCCACTGTCATTACCTCCCTTTCCTGTTCCAGTCGCGTATGGTTCGCGGGAAGAACGACTGTCTGAAAGCCTCCGTGCGAGCTCTAATCTCTCTAATTTTACATTCGTGATCTCCTCGGGAGGTATAAGTAGGGGGAAGCAATATATTCGATACCTCATCCAGAAACGCACCCTCTCGAAACCTGGCGAGCAAGCTACACCGCGATGCAGAGCACCTTTCTTGCAGAGTCTGCCACTTGAGTTTGTTAAACATCTCCGTAACGCTATCACGGTTACCAAATAACCCTGTGACGAAACGCGCCGCTCTTCTTTGAATCTTCTCTATCTCCTCCGTCAACCCGATCTGGTACGGATCCCACACTGAAGCGCAATACTCAAGTATAGGTCGAACGAGTGTTTTGTAAGCCACCTCCTTTGTTGATGGACTACATTTTCTAAGGACTCCCCCCAAGGAATCTCAACCTGGTACCCGCCTTACCAACAATTAATTTTATATGATCATTCCACTTCAAATCGTTCCGCACGCATACTCCCAGATATTTTACAGAAGTAACTGCTACCAGTGTTTGTTCTGCTATCATATAATCATACAATAAAGGATCCTTCTTTCTATGTATTCACAATACATTACATTTGTCTATGTTAAGGGTCAGTTGCCACTCCCTGCACCAAGTGCCTATCCGCTGCAGATCTTCCTGCATTTCGCTACAATTTTCTAATGCTGCAACTTCTCTGTATATTACAGCATCATCCGCGAAAAGCCGCATGGAACTTCCGACACTATCTACTAGGTCATTTATATATATTGTGAAAAGCAATGGTCCCATAACACTCCCCTGTGGCACGCCAGAGGTTACTTTAACATCTGTAGACGTCTCTCCATTGATAACAACATGCTGTGTTCTGTTTGCTAAAAACTCTTCAATCCAGCCACACAGCTGGTCTGATATTCCGTAGGCTCTTACTTTGTTTATCAGGCGACAGTGCGGAACTGTATCGAACGCCATCCGGAAGTAAAGGAGAATAGCATCTACCTGGGAGCCTGTATCTAATGTTTTCTGGGTCTCCTGAACAAATAAAGCGAGTTGGGTCTCACACGATCGCTGTTTCCGGAATCCATGTTGATTCCTACATAGTAGATTCTGGGTTTCCAAAAACGACATGATACTCGAGCAAAAAACATGTTCTAAAATTCTACAACAGATCGACGTCAGAGATATAGGTCTATAGTTTTGCGCATCTGCTCGACGACCCTTCTTGAAGACTGGGACTACCTGTGCTCTTTTCCAATCATTTGGAACCTTCCGTTCCTCTAGAGACTTGCGGTACACGGCTGTTAGAAGGGGGGCAAGTTCTTTCGCGTACTCTGTGTAGAATCGAATTGGTATCCCGTCAGTCCTACAGTCCTATTCCCACCGTGTTCACCGTAGTATCGATTCTGGTTGCCGTAACTGTTGCGTTCACGATCCTGTCCACGTCCTCGAACATTTCCGTTGTTCCACCTGTGTTCGCGACTGTTACCCCAGTTTCTATACGGCCGGTCCCGATTATTGTTCCGTTCGCGTCGCGATGACCAGTCACGCCGTTGATTAGTACTACGGATTGTATTGTATTCCAACTCTTGGAGAAGTATCTTAAACGTTCCCACGTCCTCTTTGCATCGTCCCGCAAGAATGACGTGGCGCAAGTGCATCGGCAATTTGGTGATGCATATACTAATTAGTTCCGCAGGCCCGTATGGGTCGTATAAAAATTGATTTGCCTGCAGCATGTGGTCGAATAGGCGTGCAGGGCTGCCGAAACCAGACTGGTTCAAATTTGGCAGCATAGTTATGCCATGCTTAACCCTATCTTGTGCCGCTTCCGACCAATAGGCGGACAGAAAGGCTTGCCGAAACCCCCGAGTGGAGTTGCAGTGACGCGCTGCCAACCTCATGCGAATCGCCGGTTCGCCTTCCAAATAGCCACACATACACTCCTGGAAATGGAAAAAAGAACACATTGACACCGGTATGTCAGACCCACCATACTTGCTCCGGACACTGCGAGAGGGCTGTACAAGCAATGATCACACGCACGGCACAGCGGACACACCAGGAACCGCGGTGTTGGCCGTCGAATGGCGCTAGCTGCGCAGCATTTGTGCACCGCCGCCGTCAGTCTCAGCCAGTTTGCCGTGGCATACGGAGCTCCATCGCAGTCTTTAACACTGGTAGCATGCCGCGACAGCGTGGACGTGAACCGTATGTGCAGTTGACGGACTTTGAGCGAGGGCGTATAGTGGGCATGCGGGAGGCCGGGTGGACGTACCGCCGAATTGCTCAACACGTGGGGCGTGAGGTCTCCACAGTACATCGATGTTGTCGCCAGTGGTCGGCGGAAGGTGCACGTGCCCGTCGACCTGGGACCGGACCGCAGCGACGCACGGATGCACGCCAAGACCGTAGGATCCTACGCAGTGCCGTAGGGGACCGCACCGCCACTTCCCAGCAAATTAGGGACACTGTTGCTCCTGGGGTATCGGCGAGGACCATTCGCAACCGTCTCCATGAAGCTGGGCTACGGTCCCGCACACCGTTAGGCCGTCTTCCGCTCACGCCCCAACATCGTGCAGCCCGCCTCCAGTGGTGTCGCGACAGGCGTGAATGGAGGGACGAATGGAGACGTGTCGTCTTCAGCGATGAGAGTCGCTTCTGCCTTGGTGCCAATGATGGTCGTATGCGTGTTTGGCACCGTGCAGGTGAGCGCCACAATCAGGACTGCATACGACCGAGGCACACAGGGCCAACACCCAGCACCATGGTGTGGGGAGCGATCTCCTACACTGGCTGTACACCACTGGTGATCGTCGAGGGGACACTGAATAGTGCACGGTACATCCAAACCGTCATCGAACCCATCGTTTTACCATTCCTAGACCGGCAAGGGAACTTGCTGTTCCAACAGGACAATGCACGTCCGCATGTATCCCGTGCCACCCAACGTGCTCTAGAAGGTGTAAGTCAACTACCCTGGCCAGCAAGATCTCCGGATCTGTCCCCCATTGAGCATGTTTGGGACTGGATGAAGCGTCGTCTCACACGGTCTGCACGTCCAGCACGAACGCTGGTCCAACTGAGGCGCCAGGTGGAAATGGCATGGCAAGCCGTTCCACAGGACTACATCCAGCATCTCTACGATCGTCTCCATGGGAGAATAGCAGCCTGCATTGCTGCGAAAGGTGGATATACACTGTACTAGTGCCGACATTGTGCATGCTCTGTTGCCTGTGTCTATGTGCCTGTGGTTCTGTCAGTGTGATCATGTGATGTATCAGACCCCAGGAATGTGTCAATAAAGTTTCCCCTTCCTGGGACAATGAATTCACGGTGTTCTTATTTCAATTTCCAGGAGTGTATATTCTATCTTATGTGAACTTGCCCAGTCGGGGGGAAGACAAAACTCAAATTGCTCGAGCCATGTTCATGGATGTATTCCTTTTTACGAATTTCGAAATATCTCAAACTTTCTCACCGTAAGGAAATGTTTGAAATCAAATCCCCGCATTTCCTCTCGGCGAGGCCCTTGAATGTTTCTATTTTTCTTATGTCTGCCCCTCAAAATACATTGTTCCCTGTCGTCAAAATTTCCCTCATGGCCGGAGTCCCTCTCTGCACTGTTCGTATGGCTATGTTTAGTGCTATTGGTGAATTCGGAATCACACGCCATGCCGTTTTCCAGATGCGCCACGCGTTCTTGTAATTCGCCTGTTACTGCTTTGTGCCGCCTGTTCACTTCGAACTGTCCCTTCTGAAATCTAAGAAGCGAACGCACTTCTTCAGTCTCTGCTGTGTAGTATTGTTCTCGCTTTCCGTCACCTTAATCGTGCCTGCAATGTCCGCTAACGCTGCAATCTTATCATGTATTTGTCTGTTGTCCTCCGCCCCAGTCTGCTCCAATTGTTCTACTTTCTGTTCGAGTGCGTGAATCGCTTGACTGTTGTCCGCTACTGTGTTGCTAACGGACGTGGGACAATGCGTTTCCACCTCCTGGACCCTTGAGAGTACCTGCTGGCGTTCCCTTTGGCATTCTTCTCTCAGTGCTTGGAAATTCCTAAGTAGCTGTTCTTCACGCTCTTTCGATTCCGCATCGCGATTCCGCTTGCCCTGTTCTAAGGCTTGCAGACGATCATTGATTTGTTCAAATGTACGGTCTAATTCTTTTATAATATCACTTTTTATTTCACTTGCCAGATTGTTTATTCTTTGTGAGATATCATCAGACACTCTCTGCATCGACTTATCGACTTTATTTGTCTGCTGGATTAGTTTTTGTTCACCTAGCTCGCGGATCGATTTTTCAGATTTCTGCGTCATTTGTTCGCCTAGCTCTCGGATCGATTTTTCAGATGATTCTTTTTGTTCTCGGAACGATTTGTTTGATTTTTCTGCGTTTTCTTTATTTTGTTGCAATAAGGCTTTCATGAGTGCTGCCAAATCAATTTGGTTAGTTGGAGGCAAATTAATTTCTGGCTCTGATGTGAGCCCGTTCGTCCTGTTTTGCATTTCCTCTGAAATATTCCCCAATGCATTTTCGGAACCGACTGACGCGTTAATATTTGAAATCAAATTACCCCTTGGTCGATGTTGCTTAAGTTGTTGGACCACCTACTTTTAGCTTGGTTACGTGTCTGCATTAGTTCAATTTATACCCGGTATGCGACACACTAATCAAAATAAATGTATCCCCCAAAAATTACGACAGTCACACGAAAGGTACCCAACCTAGTACGCACTTTTTCACACGCAAAACAAATTTATATCTTTGATCGAAGTCAGTGCAATTTACAAGCGAGAAAAAAAACACATACATATAAAACGCACAAATATAGAAAACAAAACAAGACAAAAAACACAACGCCGCTCAACAACGCAGTGAATCTTTTGAAAGTCTCCTCAGAAACAACGCAGAAGTTGTTTGAGCGCTGCAGGGAAAAAAAATTAAGATTATAACACGCTCGCAATCTAACGTTTCAGAGATTCCAGAGTCTAGCGGAATCACAGAACAAGGTCGCCATGTGTAATGTTGTTACTTTAATTTCTTCTGCAAGCGGTGCTGATAGACGGGTAAAAAGCTGTGAGCTATCTGAGGAAGTTAACCTTGCATTACTGCGCAACTGTTTCACCAGGTATCCAGTCTAGCTTACCAAATTCCCAACCAGACTAACATTAATTATAATCTTTTAATAGTCATACGACAACCGGTGATATATAAGAGAATTTAAATAAAAAGAAATAAATCAGTTTATATTTGGAAATTTATTTTGACATTGATCATTGAAATTTCAGCATATTAAACTTGATTCATAACTAAACTGGTGCCTTATTTAGGATTGTGAAAATGTGAGTTTGTAATCTTACAGAAAACATCAAATATGGAGCCAAGATTGGGAGACTGCATACAACACTGCATTCATAAAATAACGCACGAAGAGCGTTGAAACATATGCAAGACGAAATTAACCACTACTAACCGATTCAATTTTCACCCAAAGAAGTTAGTTGGTAGCGCAATCCTGTCCGTCATATAATTACCACACACTGGTATACTAAATTCATACTAACTCTCTGTGAAATCTTCCCGCAAAGAATAGCTGAGAGCTACTTTGATGATTACACCACAAGCTTCACGTGGTCGATTTGGTTTACACAAAGAGTGTAACTCCACAATAATTTTGAGAATTAAAATAAATTAGATCGAAAAGCAATTTACAAAAGAAAAACCTCGAACTGGTTACTAACGTCTTACTAGTAACCTGATTGGTCAAACCACTGTATGAGCACGTGGTACTGGTCTCACAAAGTACACCCCACATGGGTTAAACATAAAGAAAAGTTGCTATATTGAAAAATATTGTCAAGACGAGATGTTATAGTCTCACGCACATTCGCATTTAAGATTGATGATCTTAGTTAGAGTTACTGATCAACACTTTACACTTTACTCACAAAGTAGTGACAAAGCAACCACCAGAAGATATTCTGAACTTCACACGCAAATTACACTGCGTTGCAATTTAAGATAACATTAGATATTTTAGAGCTAAACCTGAAATAAAGGTGATAAATTTTCAGTTAGGCTGAACTTAAGAAATCCATTGTCCTACAGACTTAGCAGACATGCGCTTAGCTGGAGATCTTACCACTTCAGACGCTCGCCGCGGACAGACTGCTGTGGTCCCTTCCTGAGGGTGACTCACAAACACAAAACGGAAGTGGCCAGAGGGGCAGCTTCCTATACCAACATGACAAGGGACGGACAGGACCATACTAAGAATAGAAACCTCTCTGCTTTTAGGAAGCGTAGCTACCTGTTCCAACGTTGGTCCTACTGTTCTCTAGCAGACAGGCTTGTCTGCTACCCTCAAGCATGCAACTAGAAATACATTTGCTCATTCATCCTCTCACACAGAAGGGAAGGGGGATGACAGTATCTTATCAGATACAGTATATAAAAGAAAGCGGATGTAGGTTGTATGTGTGACATGAATTACATATAAACTGTGTTTTAAAGTGTAGTAGTGTGACAGATCGTTCTTGTTTATGTATAAAAGTAACAAGTTCCACTACTCAGTCTCCTCCCAGATAGTCAGAAACGCCACAGTAAATTTAGAAGAGGAATTTATGCCGTAAATGACAACAGATTTAAGAAATTAACATTAAAGAAATCCAACAGAGACCTTTCAAAGTGACTAGGCCTTGAAAATATTTAACAAAACTAAACAGTCTCCTTATCGATCCTTGAGAATATTTAATACACCCAGCATAACTGATCAATGAACAATGAGGGAAACGTCTCACTATCAAGTTTATTAGCATTTCATAACAGGGAGAACAATTCAGATTTAATTTTACAAAATGCAGTTCCGACCCACATGGAAAGGATTCTCAGATTGGCTCCATGGACGGTTAAGACAGTACTAAAACAGAAGTAAGGTAGAATGTAAAAGACGCAAAACAAATCTTAAGCCACCGAGAATCGGCCACAAGTAACCTAGATAGTGAAATTCTAAGGACTCATTTTAACAGCTGAGCAACGAGACCGTGAATAAGGAAACTTTTAAGTTTAGTTCTACATAAAATAAAAACAAAAGAGGACAATAGCACGCGGAGAAAGTGGCCCAGGCAAATAGCTCGTTTTCAAGGGAACAGCTTGTGCATCGAACACACGCGAGGCTCACCTTTTGTAACAGCACCCTGTCAACCCACGTGTCCAGCGGTCTCTGCAATCGAACCTCTCATCCGCGTCCACCACATTGCAGAGGGTACCAGGCCACATCTCGTCACAAAATAACCAAGTAGGTTCGACGCCCAAGAAATGACTCAGCTTGACCAAGTGACCATCGCGTCACGAAATTCACAAGCGATGCCACGATCTAAGATACAGAGGGTACCCATAGTTTAGTGAGAATGGGGTTTGTGCCTTGCATGAGCATAGCTGCGCTACTTAACAGACTCTGCGCGTAACGCCGACAAGAAGTCACAGCCCAGGGGCAAAAGTTTAATATTTCTCTTCCCGGGCAGCCTCTTCGTGAGCGTCTCAGCTCACCTCTAGAAGAAGCCTCACAAAAACCCACGGCGGCGCCATCAGAGCGGCCGCTGCCAACTTCAGGCGAACGACAGCTCGCGTAAAATCAAATCGAGCTATCGCGTTCGAGATCGAGCCAGCACCAAATTAGTTCAATAATGACATAATGTTGTAAAAGGTTATCTTGGCTGTTACTGTAAAAAGACAGTGCCAGACCTAATGCGAAACGCGTTATGCACAACATCAAATAAATTTTATATAAGTTTAATTGTGCGTGCAGTAAAGGAACATGTCAACTCACAGCTGACCTGCAGTACTCTCCGTGACCCCATGAACTAAAGCACGGCAATTTCTTGCGTGCTGCACTTTCTCCCGTTGACTTTCCAGGTTGGAATCCATTACTTCTGCGATGCCATCCATCCTTTGCCGCCCTCTTCTCCATGTACCTTGGATCTTACCCAATATTAACGTACACTCCTGGAAATTGAAATAAGAACACCGTGAATTCATTGTCCCAGGAAGGGGAAACTTTATTGACACATTCCTGAGGTCAGATACATCACATGATCACACTGACAGAACCACAGGCACATAGACACAGGCAACAGAGCATGCACAATGTCGGCACTAGTGCAGTGTATATCCACCTTTCGCAGCAATGCAGGCTGCTATTCTCCCATGGAGACGATCGTAGAGATGCTGGATGTAGTCCTGTGGAACGGCTTGCCATGCCATTTCCACCTGGCGCCTCAGTTGGACCAGCGTTCGTGCTGGACGTGCAGACTGCGTGAGACGACGCTTCATCCAGTCCCAAACATGCTCAATGGGGGACAGATCCGGAGATCTTGCTGGCCAGGGTAGTTGACTTACACCTTCTAGAGCACGTTGGGTGGCACGGTATACATGCGGACGTGCATTGTCCTGTTGGAACAGCAAGTTCCCTTGCCGGTCTAGGAATGGTAGAACGATGGGTTCGATGACGGTTTGGATGTACCGTGCACTATTCAGTGTCCCCTCGACGATCACCAGTGGTGTACGGCCAGTGTAGGAGATCGCTCCCCACACCATGATGCCGGGTGTTGGCCCTGTGTGCCTCGGTCGTATGCAGTCCTGATTGTGGCGCTCACCTGCACGGCGCCAAACACGCAAACGACCATCATTGGCACCAAGGCAGAAGCGACTCTCATCGCTGAAGACGACACGTCTCCATTCGTCCCTCCATTCACGCCTGTCGCGACGACGACACGTCTCCATTCGTCCCTCCATTCACGCCTGTCGCGACACCACTGGAGGCGGGCTGCACGATGTTGGGGCGTGAGCGGAAGACGGCCTAACGGTGTGCGGGACCGTAGCCCAGCTTCATGGAGACGGTTGGGAATGGTCCTCGCCGATACCCCAGGAGCAACAGTGTCCCTAATTTGCTGGGAAGTGGCGGTGCGGTCCCCTATGGCACTGCGTAGGATCCTACGGTCTTGGCGTGCATCCGTGCGTCGCTGCGGTCCGGTCCCAGGTCGACGGGCACGTGCACCTTCCGCCGACCACTGGCGACAACATCGATGTACTGTGGTGACCTCACGCCCCACGTGTTGAGCAATTCGGCGGTACGTCCACCCGGCCTCCCGCATGCCCACTATACGCCCTCGCTCAAAGATCGTCAACTGCACATACGGTTCACGTCCACGCTGTCGCGGCATGCTACCAGTGTTAAAGACTGCGATGGAGCTCCGTATGCCTCGGCAAACTGGCTGACACTGACGGCGGCGGTGCACAAATGCTGCGCAGCTAGCGCCATTCGACGGCTAACACCTCGGTTCCTGGTGTGTCCGCTGTGCCGTGCGTGTGATCATTGCTTGTACAGCCCTCTCGCAGTGTCCGGAGCAAGTATGGTGGGTCTGACACACCGGTGTCAATGTGTTCTTTTTTCCATTTCCAGGAGTGTATTTCCAGCGAATACATCTTTTAGAGCGAATTATGTCTTTTCACAACGTTCCCAAAGTCAGTTTTTGTTTCAGTATCAGACTTTCCAAGGAGCAATCTGGTATCATTTGCTGCAATACTGACTTGTTCGTTGTTTTTTCGGTCCATGGAACTAAAGAATTTCTTCCAGTTCCGTAATTGAGAGGTGTCTGTTCTACGCCTTTCTTGTGGTCCAAGTCTCACATCCATACGTCACAACTGGAAAGACCTAGCCCTTACAATACGGAACCTCGTTCTTAAAGTTACGTCTCTACTCCTTGTTGTGGGTTGGCAGGAGAGCCAACACCGTATTATTAGATGAAGCCGAAAGGCACGCGTTTTAGCTCACGCAGGCGGGCGTGAGGTCTGGAACAGGACAAGGAAATTAGACTTTAGAAAAAAGGACGTAGCTGGTGGAATACTTAACTTTAATCCATTAATGATGAGCGTCGCTCTTGACGGAACATGTTTTACAGTATCAATAGTAACTGGTAATGGCGCCTTGCTAGGTCGTAGCAAATGACGTAGCTGAAGGCTATGCTAACTATCGTCTCGGCAAATGAGAGCGTATTTTGTCAGTGAACCATCGCTAGCAAAGTCGGTTGTCCAACTGGGGTGAGTGCTAGGAAGTCTCTCTAGACCTGCCGTGTGGCGGCGCTCGGTCTGCAATAACTGATAGTGGCGACACGCGGGTCCGACGAATACTAGCGGACCGCGGCCGATTTAAAGGCTACCACCTAGCAAGTGTGGTGTCTGGCGGTGACACCACACTCCTCAAAAGATTTTCAAGGTTGGACATTGACCATTGCCAAGTAACAAGCGTTCCTTGATTTCAGAGCTGCAATCAGCATCAACAGAAATCTGGGAGCCGAGATGACTGAACAGAGAAACTACCTCCGTTGCTTCTCCTCCTTCACGCCATGAAGTAATAGGTGTAGTTGCTACAACTTTCGTTTCCTTGAATTCAGTATTAGACCAGCCTTTGCACTTTCTTCTTTCACCTTCAGTAAGAGGATCTTAAACTTTTCTCGCTTTCTGCGATCAGTATGCAAATGTAAGGTTATTTACACACTGACGGAAAAAAATCGCAACAAGAAAGAGTTGTGCGACATAAACAAAATTTGGTAGGCGTGTTTATACGTCTGAAAGATGATGTTTGTTCAGATTCCTCACCAGTCGCATTAGACTGGCGCTAGCAGCGCCACTATGAGGAGACAAATCAGATTTGCTTTCAGTGTACGCTGTAACGGTCATCGTGAGCATTAGTTATCTTTGAGATGGGACGAGGTGATTTATGTTAGTCAATAATGCCTTTAAGGCGACAAAGACGCCATTATCAACATCTCACTGAGTCTGGACGAGGTCTGTAATGGACTACGAGAAGCTGAAGGTCCCTTCTGTGATATGGCAAAAAGACTTAGCGGGACTGTTGCCACTGTACATGGATGCTGCAAGAGAATGTGCGGTCGCAAGGAGACTGGGCTCCGGACGGCCTCGTTGCATTACTGAGAGGTAAGACCATCGCGTATGCCTCTGGCGCATCGCGCTGCATCTGCAGCAGTAATCTGAGAAACATTTGGCACCACAGTGACCCAACGACCCGTCACAAATCGGTTACTTCAAGGACAGCTCGGAGTCAGACTCCCTAAAGCGTGCATTCCATTCACCCCAAACCACCGCCATTTGCGACTTCAGTGGCGTCAATTGAGAGCTCATTGAAGGGCAGCGTGGAGGTCCGATGAAAGCTCGTTCGGTGCCACTGATGGGCTGGGTGTTGGTTACAAGGAGGCCTGTTGACGGCCTGAAACCGATCTACGTGCTGGACACACTGGGCCCACGTGTGGAGTTATGGTCTGGGGGTGTGATTTCGTATGACAATAATAGGACTCTCGTGGTTATTCCACACACCCTGACTGAAAATTTGTCGTTCTACAGAGTGTCGACATGATGCGTTGGGTTGCTCGATCGCCAGATCTGTCACCAACAAAGCACATACGGGACGCCACTGGACGACAACTCCAGCGTCGTCAACAAACACCATCAAGCGTTCCTGTGTTGACTAAGTGCAATAGGCATGGAATTCCATCCCACAAACTGGCATCCGGCATTTGCACAACACAATCTACGCAATTTCGCATGCTTGCATTCAACATTGTGGCGGTTACACTGGTTATTAATGTACCAGCTTTTGATATTTCCAATGGCTTATCTTGAATGTACATTACCCGATATCTTGCAATGTTTATCACTTACATATGTTACCTAGACAAATTTATTACCGAACTGTCATTACTCGCCATCAATAATTCTTTGGTGTTGGGATTTTTATCCGTCATTGTATTTGTTCCAGCTATTTTAATTCCGGTTTCTTCTTCAGCTAACGCCTCATAACGCCTCATAATGCGCTCCGCATACGGATTGAATAAAGGTGGTGAAAATATGCAGCCATTCCGTGTTCCTTTCTGAATCTTGACCCATTTAGTTGCTTATTTCGGTACTAGTTCGCAAAGTATTGCATTTATGTGTTCAATAATGACTGCTCAATAATACGCCATAGCCATGCTTGGCTCATCAACTATATAATGAAACCGCAATCATTTTACTTGAACATTGAAGTTAGTTAATTTTATTGAAATCTTGTCAGAATATACGTTAATGTCTGTCTGAAATGGTGGAACGTTATCCGAAGCACGCCCTACTGTCTATGCAGACGCCTCTGTCAGCTACGGTCTGTGGCAGTGCGGGCAGTAATTGTAGCATGAGTAAAGTCTAAAGACGAGTGAAAAGATGAATGACTGACATTGCGTCTCATTTTATACTTAGGCATTAAGTAACGTATAACCAACCACACTGCCTTGAATTTGTAAATGGGCCATCTATGCGTAGAGGCAACAAGGTTGAATATTGTAAAAGGACAGCGCTCGTACTACCAGTAAAGGTTCTTACAGTCAGTTTCAAACAGGAGGGCCGATTTCCATCACTGGATGGATAAAATGACTCCTTACTTTCACATGTACCGGCAGTCCGAAGTCGCAACCTTGCGAGTACCTGAGATTAAGCTCCGGTAGGCCCGTTTGCTTCTCAGAACGCAGCACAGCTGGAACTGTTCCACGCGGAGCCAGGTCGCGTTCCGCAGCCCGGGCATAATTGCGGAGCGCTTTCTCGGGCCGCGTCGCAGCGGCTCGCCCACGGCGCCGGCCGCCTGTCGGCCGACACGGCGATCGGAGGCGTTTCGCAACCAGAAAGGCGAGCAGCGCCGGCTCCAGAATTTTCTGCCGGCCTAGGTGCCGCAAGGGCAGCTTATGCAAGCCCGTCTCCTCCAAAAGCGACGCCCACGCGCCCTCGCGCACCAGCGGCACGCCCGGGACGCGGCCCTGCCTCCCCGCTGCTTAGCCTGCCACTGCTACGCTCCGTGTGACAAACAAGTCATCGACTTCACTCTGTACATACATAAACAAACACGCTCCCACATACACTAGGCTTTCATATTTCATGTCTGCTGCATATCGTCCCATGATCAAACTAAAAGTAGTTCTATCCTAGCCAAGGTTACCAATCAGTTACCGTTTATAACAACACCACCATAGTCAGAATATTATTTCATTAGTTTTAAAAATATTCTTCAAAGTTCTATTGCTTGTTGTACGTAATGTAATATTAAATACGACGCGCAATGAAATGCATAGAATAAGCGATCACATGTACCTCAACAACATTTGGATCACAAATGTTGTGAGATTGTTTCCTAAAGCAAGAAATGTACTTCTCTTGTGCTTTCGTTTCAGTTAATAAGACGCAAATGAAACTGCTGTGGACTTTCTGATGCAATGTGAGTTGATTGATAAGAAAAATATCCAGTTCTTAGTAAAGACTGAAAATAACTTTCCCGTCTGGTGGGCTGTGGAAACCCCGACTTCAAAATCCCGTTTTTAAATATTTTCAGCTGTGTATAATTTATTCTGTTAGGTCTTAATCCGATAACAGTACAAGGCGAGTCAAAAGTCCTTGGACACCTTCATAAGTTGGAAGATTAAAGGGAAAATTCAAATGTGATAATGGGAACATAGGTTTGACGTGGGGCCGCAACTTTTGGAGTTAATGTCATTCATGGCCGCCTTCTTGAAATCCGCTATTTTGGATTCAAGTCATTTTTTTTAATGGGAAGGGGGGTGTATGACACATCAAATAACACTCGCTTGAGCTCTGCAATTGAGTGGCGTAATTTGTTTTTGTCTATCTTGTACAGTTTAGAAGTTATTAATGTTCAAAGTTACTTTGATACCGACTCATGTCTCTCTTTGTTCCAGGTGATCTAAAATGGGTCTGTCACGTGAACAGAAGATCGAAATCATATCAGGGGAACGCAGAAACCGAACAATAGCAGCTGACTACAACAGACGGCACCCAGACAGAGAACAGGTATCGCACAGCACGGTGGCTCACGTGATCACCAAATTCCGGGAGACGGGCTCTGTTCACGATAGGGCACGCAGTGGGTGACCAAGGACTGCCACCAATGAGGAAACTGAAACTGCGGTTGTTGTGTCTTTTGTGAAAAGTCCTAAACGAAGTACCCGTCGTGTGGCCCTAGCATGTGGAATAAGCCAAACCTCCGTTGTCCGGATATTTCACACCAATAAGTGGGATCCTTACAAGCTGCAGATGCAACATCGACTTAACGAGGATGACCCTCATCGTCGGTTGGAGTTCTGCCTGTGGGCTACTGAACGACACTAACTGGATCCTTCGTTTGCCAAGGGCAACTTGTGAAGGTGTCCAAGGACTTTTGACTCGTCCTGTATTTGGATTGTGCATTTCAGATTCCACCAAACACGAACGTTCAGCACGGTTATGGGTAGCCATTTTTTAAAAATAGAACCTGCAACATTTTTCAATCCTACATAATTCCAAAAATAATCCGATAGCCAATAAAGCGCTTAAGCCGCTTTTTCCGTTACCTACACGTCTTAATTAAAGCGCAAATCATATAAAGATGCCAACCTTGGCCAGAACGTAATATTTAAAGTAAAAATTAGCAGAAAGACAGTTTTTCAAAACTTCGTAATTTCGTCGATCGCAGCAGTCATAGGCATATTATCGCTGATATCCAGTGACAACATACTAAAGCTAGTTTCACTGAGCTTTGTGTATGCATCACGAAGAAGCCCGCCTGGTTGGCCGTGCTGTTTAACGCACGGCTTTCCGACGGGAAGGAGCGCCGGCCCTTGGCACGAATCCGCCCGGCGGATTTGTGTCGAGGTCCGGTGAGCCGGCCAGTCTGTAGATGGTTTTTAGGCGGTTTTCCATCTGCCTCGGGAAATGCGGACTGGTTCCCCTTATTCCGTCTCAGCTACACAATGTCGGCGATTGCTGCCCAAACAAGTGCTAACACGCAAACATAGGGGTTACACTCGTCTGGTGTGAGACGTTCCCTGGGGGGTCCACCGGGTGCCAAACCGCACAATAATCCTGGGTTCGATGTGGGGCGGCAGAAAGGTGAAGTGAACTGCGGTAGTCGTCGTGGGGTTGCGGACCACTGCGGCTGCGGCGGGGACGGAGTCTCTCCGTCGTTTGTAGGTCCCCGGTTAGCATAACATAACATGCATGACGAAAAGTAAACATTTAATGCTTTATCCTCCCTGCAATCAAACTGGTCTTAAACTTAAACGTATTTACAAATGCTTCTGCCACGAACATTAAAGATAGGAAGGAGGAGCGATAAACATTGCAGTCAAATTCTATATTTGTGGAGAGACCTGCCGATTCTCTGTGCCTCCTTCCACTACGTCTAAATATACAGGGCTATTACAAATGATTGAAGCGGTTTCATAAATTCACTGTAGCTCCATTCATTGACATATGGTCACGACACACTACAGATACGTAGAAAAACTCATAAAGTTTTGTTCGGCTGAAGCCGCACTTCAGGTTTCTGCCACCAGAGCGCTCGAGAGTGCAGTGAGACAAAATGGCGACAGGAGCCGAGAAAGCGTATGTCGTGCTTGAAATGCACTCACATCACTCAGTCATAACAGTGCAATGACACTTCAGGACGAAGTTTAACAAAGATCCACCAACTGCTAACTCCATTCGGCGATGGTATGCGCAGTTTAAAGCTTCTGGATTCCTCTGTAAGGGGAAATCAACGGGTCGGCCTGCAGTGAGCGAAGAAACGGTTGAACGCGTGCGGGCAAGTTTCACGCGTAGACCGCGGAAGTCGACGAATAAAGCAAGCAGGGAGCTAAACGTACCACAGCCGACGGTTTGGAAAATCTTACGGAAAAGGCTAAAGCAGAAGCCTTACCGTTTACAATTGCTACAAGCCCTGACACCCGACGACAAAGAGATTGGAAAACCGATGGATCGGTCGTGGTGGAGATCATGATCAGCAATTCATGTCATGGCCTCCACGCTCTCCCGACTTAACCCCATGCGATTTCTTTCTGTGGGGTTATGTGAAAGATTCACTGTTTAAACCTCCTCTACCAAGAAACGTGCCAGAACTGCGAGCTCGTATCAACGATGCTTTCGAACTCATTGATGGGGACATGATGTGCCGAGTGTGGGAGGAACTTGATTATCGGCTTGACGTCTGCCGAATCGCTAAAGGGGCACATGTCGAACATTTGTGAATGCCTAAAAAAACTTTTTGAGTTTTTGTATGTGTGTGCAAAGCATTGTGAAAATATCTCAAATAATAAAGTTATTGTAGAGCTGTGAAATCGCTTCAATCATTTGTAATAACCCTGTACGTGCTATTAGCATCTGCAAAAACCTTCAAAATCCACCTCAAGTAACAAAAAGAGACGTCAATTACGCAGTTCATCGAGTGAACGTCATTACCAAGCAAAGAATTAGTTGGTAATTGACAGTAACGACCCATGTTTCATTTAATCTAATCTTTCAAGAAACTCTCGTTATTTGATGACATTTGTGCTACCGTATTCTAGTGCACTCTAGCGAGACCTCTAGCGACAGATTTAGCAAGACTTTACCACAGCGGATAGAATTGACAATACCACAAACAAAATAGTATCTACAACACTATAAAATCGTTAATACTAAACGTCCGTTAATGACACATCAAAAATAGCAGAGAGGTAGACACACCAGTATTTGAGAGTCAATGATAGTAGGAAGGCAAAGTTCGTCCTGGTAAAGTCTGCATTGTTGCCAAATGTATCCAAGATGACAGTTCTACTTTGGTGGTCCCGCACCTCCTCTCCCTGGGGTGTAGATGTGGCAATGTTGCAATGAAAGTGATATGCAAGTTAATTTAATTGATATGCAAATTAATTAAAGTAATTACGCAAATAAATTAAATTCAAAATGGTGGAAAATTCAAAAAGGGTGGGAATTTCAAAAACAGGTGGAAATTCAAAACATTGTGGTAATTTCAAATTTTGGATCCCTGGTTAACAATACCACCACCAGAGGGCGTTGTTGGAGTGCCTACCTCCCCCACTTCCCCTCTCGCATTTCCCACTTCCCCAACTGTGAATTGGAAAGAAAAAGGCTCAATCTGTGCTGTGCTGCCGTGTGATGTTTTCAGTGGATGAGATGTAGGTGTTGGACAAGAAGGAGTTTATCAGCTGTATTAGCTGCAAGCATGGACTGTGTCCACAGTTCCCTGCGTGATGGACGTTGCACAGGTGTTCCAGTGTTTGTTGCAGGCACGGCTAATCGATGTCCCGACAACCTTGGATCACAGATCTTTATGCAGAGGTATGGAATACATCACTACTCAGCATTCATGTAGCTGAAGGTAAGTATCCTGGAACGTCTGAATGTAACAATAAAATGTAAAACGTGCATGTGTTATAATTTCCGTATTTCATACAAATGGATAGATATCCTCCCAGATATAACTGCACAATATAATCGAACCAAACATAGCACAATAAAAATGAGGCCAATCGATGTTCATAATAATGGACTCATGGATTTGGCATATTATCATATTAAAATGCCAGATCCACAAACAGAAATTTCATACAGATGGTTTGGTACATACCTCAAAACACAAGACAGCATCTGAGAAGTCATACCTACCCAACTGGTTTGCATTGTTTTTTTCTTTTAAACTTATAGTTTGCATGCCCAACATTTATAGTTTCCAAAGTGCCGAGAACAAAAATCCAGAACTTAAATCTTACAGGATAGCAGTGGCACTGAAATTTCAGGATGCTTTTATCCAGAGGAATTGCAGAAGAGCTCAGAACCGCAAGAGTTTCTCATAGAGAGAATCATAAGACGGCGAGAGAAGAGAGCACTAGTCATATGGCTTTGTTTTCCTGCAACACAAAACAGTTGGATTCACGCTAACAATCTGCTATATAATGGGGTGCACAGAGCACAACCAGCACCACAGCATAACACGTATGATAGGATGCACATAATCGGAGGTGCTGGCATTCTCGACAAACATCCAGTTGAACTGCAAATTCTGGGATGTAACTACTGTGGATCTATTAAAAGCTTCAAAAACGATTGGCTCGTGGTGAAAAGTGGGTTTAACGTGCCTGACAAGGCATGTTTGGAACACAACATTGCATACGCAAAACGTAAAGATCTCCCAGGACGCCACACTGGAGATCGAAATTTGGCTGATAAAGGCAAGGCAATATATGTCAGAAAGGATATCAGTATACAGCAGCACATTGCAGCATTTATAATCCATAAACCCATGCGTGTAGATTTAAGTTGGGCTTGTGTGTGAACTTCAAGGAAGTTACGAATGCCACATGTCATGCGCTGGAGAAGAAGAAGACAATGAAGAAGAAGAAGAAGAAGCCAGGGCAGGGGTGTTTAAAAAACTGTATCCTGACAGCACTGTATGTGGCTAAGAACGCTCTGAAGCATAAAAGATCAGTTAAAGCACCCTATTGATACCCAAGACAGATGGAATCATATCCTTCCTCATTCCTACCCTTGCAGATCTCTCAGTGATGGGTTCACTGACTAGTGATGTTGCGACAGCTGCAAGAACAGTCAAGAACGCCCAGGAGTCGCAGAAGCAGCTAGAGGAAGCATGAAAGCATAACCGCATGGTGGAAGCAGCTATCGGAAAGGACTATACTTAAAACTATACAAGAAAAGACTACGCCTCTTCATCTATTAAAAAAAAGCCCGTTAACCATCCTACAGTATAGACCACTTACAAATACAGACCTGCTCAAGATTGTTAGGAGGAAATTCAGCATTCAAAGTGCTTATTCAGGATACTTTACTGAAGACTATGTGGAAATCTATAGAATGTGGAATTGTGAATCTAGATGTTACTGGGGGCCCCTGAACCCACTGGGTGGCACATGTTAATAAAGAGCAAGTAATGTCCACTCTCTCTATTCATTTGGAGGCCTGCAACCACTAGAAGAGTTACAGTGATATTTCACTGGCAGAAGACGTATCTTCTACAGTTTTCATCGCTACCAAGACTTTAATACTTACCCGTTCGGACATCTGTGTTTCATGTTTCTCCTAACTTTTAAGAAAAAACATGTATATAAGGAGGTGCATTAAGCATCCACTCGTCAGATGACGTTCAGATACAATGTCGTATAACTCTGACTTTAAAAGAACTATCAATAGTATTACGCGCGAATTACTTCCCGCCGATTGTTTTAAGCAACGAAGAGCGGGGTATTGCGTTGATTCGACTGGAGACTTACAACAGCATTCCGAATATCTGCAAAATAATGGTAGAAAAGAAATTGTGGAAATAGAACATGTTGCATATCATATTGACCAGTCCAATGATATGTCAAAACAGTCTGGGAAAGGGACTGTGTTACGTGCAAACATCAAAATACTTGCATCTGAAATAAAGCCATCGAATGCAACGGCTGACTAACCAGAAAGGCTCGGTGGGACTGGGTTTCACAAAAGGACAGGTTTTGCAGAAGGGTCCTAGTAAGCTTCACAGATAAGATTAGGCCGTGAACATACTTCCTGTCAGCGTAATCCATGCCGAGTGTAACATTGTAACAAACTCCTATTTCAACAACAGATTGGTTCATACGATTTACAGATTTTTCCCGTCAGTCTGAACTGAATATAAGATAGTAGAGGCCCCTACCAATGCTATATAACAACCCGCAACAGTTCAGACATTGGACTATTTGGAACTGAGTACTGCGGATGAGGGTAATCACTTGTTGACTTTCTTGGTGAGGAAATCGTTGCACGACAATATCTAATGTCGGATTGGCAATGACTTCAAATGAGCAGATGCCTGTTGATAACAACGAACTGCAACTCGTTGGAACCTTTCAGACACCAGAAACGGTGGCAACCTTCAATCAATCGGGACTCACAGCAGCCAGCACATCCCCTTCATCCACGTATTGCCAACTAGGAGGTGACGGGTGTAAGGTAGAAAACCACCACACACAAATCACAGTGTGACACTTCACAACAGAACACCAATGTGATAACATGTGCAAACCACGAGTTTCTTAAATCAGTAGGTTTGAAACCCAGAAATAACATCATTCAGTATCACTAACACGGTAGAATATGATAAGCATATTATACACAAGGAAAACTTCTCGCATAAACCTTATGCTTCAACAAAATTTAACAGGAACGATGAAATTAGGATAGTCATCACACACCAGGACACTTTAAGTGCCCATGCAAGAGTTTCATATATCTGGAGAGGGATTTTAAGAAAGAGAATGGTACTGCTACAGTGGGATCAAAGCTTTCACATAATGCTTTAGCGTTCTGTGTTATGAGACACGGTCTGAACTTAACGGGGTCGAGATTGACCGTATGAATAATGTGGATATCATATCAACTCTTAAAACATATGTCCCTGCTTCTCCCTCGGATATGAACAATGTAGAAAATGGAGAATGGTTCGTACATAAAGCAAGAGGTGGAAATGTTAAAGAGTATAGGAGATTTACTGCATGTATACCTCTAAAACTGTTTTTGGGTTACGATGAGGACGATAAGTGAATTATTATGAATGGTAAACAGGAGCTTATTATGGTGTGGAGTGCAACAGGTAACAACTCATGCAATCAAAGAGCTAGTGACGAGAACGAGATCACCGTCAACAGAATAATATGGAAAATGCTACACATCACTCTATGTGATGAGCAGCATTTAAAGCATTTAAAAGTTCTGAATGTAAATGTATTAGTACCATTAACTTTCCAGTCATGGGAGCTTTTCGAGTATCCAGTGCACCGACGGCAAGCAGACAAACATGGGCTATTAAAACTTCTGTTCAATTGGAGATTCCGATATTCATCATACTTGCATTTTAGACCGATAGAACAGGGAGACCAATAGAAGAGTGACTGTAATAAATGATTCCACCGAATTTGACAATTACAAGGTAACTAATGCCAGACTCTACCTGAACTCAGAATTTTACCCGTTTGACATTTACACCTGAACTGGGATGAAAATGTGTCCAGTCTAGCATTTGACATGTTTGAAAGGTTCCGTTCTTCTTATTGTGAAGAGGAAGGATGTCTACTCCGTGCACGGGAATTTAAGCAGCTGGCACTGATCATTGCAATAGACAGCTCAAAACAGAACGTGATAGTTAAGTCGGGACCTATAGTTGCGCAAATTGAATCTGAATCTTCTGCAAATTTCCCAGAACACCCTGCAGCGTATGCTCTAGTTCTGCATGACTTGGTGATTAGCTACTGCCCGCTCATTGGTGTTGTGCAGTGAGCTGCACAAATGAACAAGTGCAGCACCATACGTGAAGCATTTCACAATGGAGTCTCAATGTGTGAACATCATTGCAGACATTCAGGGTTTCCATGATAATGAGCACGGATAGTTCATATTTAAAGATGTTTCATTTGTAGCGTGGAACCAATGACCTCACTGTTTGGTCCCCTCCCCGAAATCAACAAACCAATTATTTGTAGTGTACACAGAAAATGCTGCAATAGTAGAGACATTCTCAGCATGCACCGCATAACCGAGGTCTTTCAAGGATGTGAAATGTGATAAAAAACGGAGGAGTGCAAAGTAGTTAACACATTTCTACCACGGAATTCACTGGGAAGAAAAATATGGTTACGTCGCTTCAATTATTTAACCATATTGACACCATCATTTACATCAAAGGTGAGGAGAAGATCGAATGTATGCGTGAATCTTCAAGTTTGCTGCCATTCAAGACTTGGAATTCCACAGATGCCCTGTTCTCCATCGACTCAACTAGAAAAAGCTGTGTGAACTTGGTGTTGCTGTGTCTGATTATGAAAATGTAAACTTACTTTTTTTTTAATTTGGATGAAAAATAAATGAATTTTTATCTCAGAATCTGCGGACTTTATTTCTTTCACACTGTATGTACCTTTACCCAGACACAAAGTCTGAGGTTCTCCTCAGGTGCAGGAGATATGATTTTAAATATGTCTGCCATATGTAATTTGGAAGCAGACATATTCACACGCCACCTGCTCCCTCAACGAAACACATGCTGTGCACTAGGCATATTTCAATGCAAGAATTACATGTATTTAGTTATTCTCCATCTTAAACTTCACTTCCTGAATAGCACTCTTGTTCAAAACTAATATCACTTGTCTCTTGCACAGCTTTTATGTATATATACAAATAGGATAGACTTTCTGTTATTAACAACAACAAAGACATATGGCAATGAATTCTTTTTCGTTTATTCAGTTCTCACAGTTTAGTTCTGAGACTACAATTTGGTTCATGAGATACAATTTGGTTCATAAGATTACAATTTGACCCTTGAAATTACATTATAGTTCTTGCGATACAATTTGGTTCATGAGACACAATATAATTCTTGAGATTACAGTTTAGTTCTTGAAACTAAAATTTGCTTCTTGAGATTACAATTTGATTCTTGAAATTACAGTATAGTTCTTGAGATTGCATTACTATTCTTGAGATACAGTTTCGTTCTAACAATAATTTCTTCCATAGCACTGGTTAAGGATATTCTTTTACAATTTTTTCGAGGGCACTGGTTGAATATTTTTAGGTGGGCTTCAAGCTATTTACAGAAAAACTATTCGGATTGGTTGGCGGCAGGTGAAACTTACAAACTACCATATTTACATGACGTGGAGTGGCTATTTACATGATAAGCTTAGTTCTCTGTGTATTCCCGTTTTAATACACATTGTGTACGAATATTTACAAATGAACACACAGTGTGGATATATTTTTCATTTACACACACACACACACACACACACACACACACACACACACACACACACACACACTCAAACACAAACACAAACACACACCCTTATAGTAGAAATATTTACACTAAGCTGAACGAGCCATACTAATCCACATACATATAACAATGACATTTACTTTCTCACACGCTATTTTTCATTCATGCACTATTCTCATGAATTGAATAGTGTGCGTATGGTCGACATTCAGTCCCATCATCACAAATGTCTCGCATATCGTCATGAGCTGACAAACTAATTTTAGACTGCAGCTTAGTGTACACCTCGCGTGGTGGCTGCAGTGCAGCACCGCGAAGTCCATCACACAGACACCACAAGTAGTCTTCATTCTCGAGGACCCTTGATGCTGCATGACGCACACCCTTTGCCCGCCACTGGGTGGCTCCTTCCAATATGCGATATGTGTGCATCTTGGATTATAGACCTACAAATTCCCCATTCGGTGACCCATCCGCCTCGTCTTTCATTAGGCTGATTACCTCCTTGTTCTATGGAACAATGGCGAAAGGAATATTTGCCTTGTATGAAGACATGTCGAATTCTTTAGCGTGACACCTCATTACTTCATATGGATTGAGGTTCTTCACCCAATAAACGAAGCTATCTTTATTCATATACAGTAACTTATGATCTGCAAAATGACGTTTCGCAAGCCCATCATGAAAGCTGTATACGAGGAATTTGGATAGGTCTAGGATGTACATCCCCACATAGACGGGTTTCATGTACTCTACTGCAGTCTTCGCCATCTCCACAGCAACTAAGTTCTTGTTGAATGTGTTACATGTTTGAAATTTGCTGTGGCGGCACACTTCCTTACGCCATGACGCCCATCCCAACATGACCTAACAAGAATTTCGCCGTGTTTTCTCTAACTCTCCGTCGTCTTACCGAAAATGTCTTTATTCATCAATTTAAAGAAACATTATCGAAATCATTTCATGTTGAAATTAATATACCCTGCTTGAAGGAGATAGCGCACCTTATTGCAAGTAACTCCATCCCTAAATCGAATCACTGCTGAGGAGTACAGTACCAGTAGTGAATAATGTACTGCTCCTTATTCCCCAGCATTGTCATCAACTTGGGGATGGTGTCACCCTGCGTAACTAAATGCTCTGGATATAGTGGCAAATCGCTTTGCGCATCATATAAACTTTCAAGGTATGCCAGGTCTACCTCCAGAAAATACCGTACACCACAATCAGCCGCCATACCACAACCACTACGGAAAGTTTCACCTATTCAGGCATATTTATCATCGGACAGCCATCGAATCTCGCCAATCAGCAGCGATTGCTACATGGAATGCCTGTACAAGTTGTTGACATCTAAGTGCATAATGTAACTCGAATCGTAAGATGCACTGGACTTCTCATCCACACGTGGGGTATTTGCCTTGGTGTGTCTATGGACACATTGGCAAAGTCCGCCATAGTCCCTCCACTCAAAGAAAAGAAGAATGTCGAGATTAGTCAATAGTTCGATGCTGACCTTCGTTTTCTTGAGTATGGCGTTCCAAGACAACCCTGGCGCTGTGTAGTAAAACGCATGGTCCAGAGAATATGTGGTCAAGCATACATTCTGGAATTTCTCGAATACATCAGCAAGCAAGCGCAAGTCAATGTCCCTGTAAAGTCTCGCATACTCGCCCAAATTTGGTATGTTAAATTCCTGCAATACATTCACAGCTTGCTCATACTCTGTGTCAAATATGACATCGCCTGTGAGATTACTGTAGAACGCAGTTATTTCGGGTGGCCTGGTTTCGTTGAATTTCCCCATGCAATCCAGACACTCGTATGGGAATAACCCCTTCCTTGTCACATGCTGAAACTTCGCGTCATCATGATGTGCAGCTCGGGTGATGCACATACCATCTTGAGCCAATGTCATCAGAAGTTTCTGAAGTTGTGCGTGCATAAAGCGTAGCGAGTCCAGGAAGCGGACCGTAATTCTTGGCGTCATCATCCGTTTGGCAATTAAATATATTTCTCGATGCTATCACGCAGGACACTGACCTGATAGTTCTCAATACCGAAATTAGCCAAATGCTCAGTGATAAAGTGAGTGTCATACCTCCCCCCCCCCCCCCCCCCCCGCCCCTAGATTTTCGATACAGACAGGTCTGTGTCTTGGTGCCTCATACTTCAAAAAACATTCAAATGTGGGTGAATTCCTAAGCGATCTAACTGCTGAGGTTATCGCTCCCTCGACTTAAATACTATTTCCAAACTAACATAAAGTCGCTTATGCTAAAAACAACACACATCCATTCCCGAGGGAGGACTCGGACCTCCGGCAGGAGGGGCAGGGCAATCCGTGACGTGGCTACTCAAGCCACGCGGAAACTCCGTGCGGCACTCATACTTCAAGTTGCACATGTTATGGGCAGCAGCACCATGGAACTTGCTAGTTAGGTGACAATGATCCGTGCGAGGAGTTTCTGCTTTCCAATCTGATCGCTCCCTGCAGATATGACAATCAACTGCCGCCTTATACAAATCTCTATACTCCTTTGATCTGGTCATGGGAGTGTTGCTATAGTAAAGCTTATCAACCTCCCATGAAAGTTTTTCCAGCTCAGAGTGCAACCAAATCTCAGGGTTATCCCTGACTGAGCTGTGCTGCGGCTCGCGGCGGTGCTGTGTGTAGGTTTCTGCCACACCGTATCGTTTAGTTGGCATGATTGCATTGTTTGTCTTCTTCTCATGTTCATTGGCACCACTCGGTTTCGTATGCGTTGCCTATCCACTAGTGGCAGCAGCGGCGCTTATCAATGTGTAGTTCTGCTGCCCTATCTTTGGGGCGACCTCGTTCTTCTTCCATGTGGTATGGGTGTGGAGTTCGGTTGGGGACGCATGATCAGCGAGGTCCGAGCAGAGCGACAACACGCCGGGACCGCCGGATCGAAGGGCAGGGGGCACAAGAGTGCATGTTTAAGTTGGGTGCATTGCAATTCGCGTAGAGAAACCTCCGCCATTGTGAAATCTCGCGATTCTCCAGTGACTTGGGTTCGTGTTGCTGCTCGTAGTGTTGCCGAGGCGAAAAGCAGCGAGTGGAGTACATGGGGAAGGCGGATCTGATAGCCCTCCTGAGCTTCTAATTACTATTTACTATTTTCAACTCCTTAAATTGTTAAGTTCAACCAGCGGTATTTTTCTGTCTTGTGGCCGCTAACGCCCCAGTTACCTGCCCTGGGGTTATTGTATGTAACGGCAGTGTACATTTCCTCACCTTGCCGATGCTGTCCGGTGAGGTGTGTAAGTTTGACAGCTTGTTGATTGTAGGTTGGGTGGCATTTTTCTACCTTAGTGGTAGTCATTCCTTCTTGTTCTGGGCGCTCTAAGCACAGTATTCTATGAGCGGAGCCCAGACTGCCAATTCCGGCTTTGGCGAAATTTTATATCTTGCATCTGTTTTGTTGGATGTCGGGTAGTCGCTCGTTAGACTGCCACTAGTCCGAGTTATCATCTTGTGATCTGGATGCAGCTCTTGGCTGCCTTTCTCTTCGCTCGCGAAAGTGTTTTTGGTTTGACCTAATCAGAGGTCGATTCCTGGAGCACCATCTGTCATTGGCTCTTGTGTTTTATTTTATTATTTTATTATCAAGTAACCATCATTTGTCTCACCTGTTCAGTGATCTGTTGTTTGTTTTTTAAAATTAACTTTTGCTGTGCCATTCGTGGTATAACAGTATATTTGCTAAATTTTTTATAATTGCCATTTTGCCGTTAAAGACCTTCAGCTGTGATTGTGGTTACTTGCTTTAAAATTCTGATCGCGACCACATTGCGTTGCTTTCAAAAAATTATTTGCTGTCTGTATTTTATGAGTTTGTTAATTTTTTTAATAACTGCCATTTTGGGCCTTAAAGGGCTTCAGCCGTGATAGTGATTACTTGCCTTAAATTTCTGATTGCTACCACACTGGCTTGTTTTAAAAAATTATTTACTGTCTGTATTTTATGTATGTTTGTCAAATTTTTTAATAATTACCATTATGGGCGTTAAAGGCCTTCAGCCGTGATAGTGGTTACTCGCCTTAAAATTCTGATTGCGACCACATTGGCTTGTTTTCGAAAAATTATTTGCTGTCTGTACTTTATGTATGTTTGTTAAATTTTTTAATAATTGCTATTCTGGCGTTAAAGGCCTTCAGCCGTAATTGTGATTACTTGCTTTAAAATTCTGATTGCGACCTCATTGGCTTGTTTTCAAAAATTATTTATTAAAATAAATGAGTGAAATTGCAAAGCAAACCAATAATAATTGATTCGGGCCCGGTCCACAATCGTAACCCAATCCTGTCTTCCTTAATTACCTGGTTTCACTGACATATGTTTTGTGACGGTTAAGATTTGAATCATACGAACATTGAACTTGATACACTGCTGCAAATGGTACGTGTTTTTCTGTGAGGGCTGTATGTGAGGCTGTAGAGTCGCCTTCACAGTGTGACACAGGACCAAGGAGGCATTCAAAATCTGCATTAACTACAAAGGGGTATCGCTCCTTGTGATGGACAGTCTTAAACTTTAAGAACCTCTTTTCCTTGGTGGACATTATAATACGTAAGGTTTCATAGCAGAACAATCGATTTCATGTTTTGCTGAAAGGCCGCTTGTGGAAAAATAATTCAGACATCTTAAGCAAATATGCTGTACATGATGATTTTTTGACAATTGGAAGGATAGAAAGTGGGAGATATCCTCCGACCACCAGTAATGATAGTTTTCTCCTGGCATGACGTTACTAATCTGGTGGGAGGACAGTACTGCTTCCAACCTCGGAAACACTGTGATTATGGGATGATTGAGCAGGACGCTGCTGCCGGTCTTCATTGCCCCAGCGAGAGAAACGAGGCTGGGGTGATGCAGGATGATGAGGTGCACTTGCTCCAACTCGCTGCTGTCGGCCTTCGCTGCCCCAGGAGGGGCACCGGGCTGAGGTGAGTCTGGACAGTGGGCCCCTGCTCCAGATGGCTATTTCACGGGGGTGGTGGTGTCTGCCGTGGACGCCATAGCGGGACTGTGGGGACAGTAGCGGCGGCAGAGAAGGAGGCGGCGGGGGCGATGGGGGTTGATGGTGGTGGCGGGTGTGGCAGAGGCGGCTGCAAGCTCCCTCCTGCATGGTGAGACATGCCTAATGGGGCAACGTTTGCTGGTGCTACCATCTGCCACTATACCCTGACCTCAGCATACTATGATGGTGTGATGTGAAGAGAAAAAGGAGAAAAAGTAGACATGTTATAAACTCGTCTGCTGCAGCTGAAAAGAAACAACAGACACTGATTATATACATGTAGTGTAGATAGTTACCTTATTCCTCATTTCACCAACACATATGTCGTCGCAGGTCTCATGGTCAGCTGGGACGCACTCAAACCACTCAGGCATTGGAGGGGAGCTGCGGTCACAGTATGCCCATTCGTGTGGCATTTTCTTCATTGAGTCTGGCATGGAGGACTGGGGATGAGGGAGCTGCGAGTCATGTTGATCTACGGATGCTGTAACATGAACAGCGGAAGAAATACGAGTTCGAAACTTTTCTTTTCTAAAATGTATACTACGATAGCTGATTCCTCACGACTCACATGATGGCTACGAAGGAGGCTGCTCACTGTGATACCTTTCAACTAATCACTCAGTCTTATCGAGGTCCCACACTGTATCAATAAAAAGTAAACTTCCTCTGAAGTGAATATGTAGTTTGAACGCTAAATTATATACTCACATATCTGATCTGGTGGTAAGACAACAGGTGGATCTGAGGACGCTGAGCAAGCACATCAACCGATCCTCTTTCAGTGTCCATCCGCCGAACCGAATCCTCTTGCTTTTCGTGCATAATGGCTTTAACAAAAATGAAAAGGAATTTGAAAAATATAGCAGTCGTTTTAACGAAATCCATGAGCTGCGGAATAAAGAACTGAAATTACGAAAAATCACACACAGGGCTGCTAAATTTGACCTAAGAAAACACTTGATATTAATCGTATGCCAGGAATCCACTGACGCTAAATTACGAATGAGAGTACTCGCACAGTAGTTATTTAACGAAAAAGTACACATATATAGCTAGTAAATCTCCGAATCACAGTCGTTTTAACGAAGACCCGTACGCAGAGGCAGTTGATTCTAATTTCTTGGCATACACTTGGTAAGAATCTCCTTTGGACGAAATCTGTAGGCTACGAAATAACAAGCGAGAACACACGAGAACAGTAGTCATGTTAACGAAATCTGTGAGCTACGACTTTAAGAACACAAACAGGTATTAATGCCGAACTCAAACTCCGGAAAACATACACACAGAGCTAGTAAAGTCGAGCTAAGGAGGCATTTGATACTATCGTATAACTTATGCTAAATTATTAATGAGCCCTTTTTATGAAAAATCACACCTGTGTAGGTAGTAAATACCCGAAGTAACAGCCGTTTTAACGAGAAAACACACAGAGCTACTAAATAACAATTGTTTTGTAATAACAGGCGCTGACGAAAATACGTAGAGCTAACTGGTCCTGACAAATGTTATGATCAAACACGTACACAGCGAAAACACAAAGTATAAAATCCAGAACTATGGAAGTTTTTTTAAACTTACATGGCAGCTGTTGTGGTTGAATCACAGCTGGAGCTTTTTGTTGTCTCTCAGCCTCCAGTTGGGTCACAGCTTCGTGGATATATGCTGAAATAATGACAAGTAACGTTACTACGAAATTCTCCCCGGGACGTAGTTACAGTTTTTATCATGTAACTGCAATATTGACTAACACATACTTGTGAAAGCACGAAATTATGTACTTACACGGTAATTCACTCTCCTTTTCCTGCCTTGGGCGTTTACTGTCAATGGAGCTGTTGCTGATGCTTGCAAAAGACTTAATCTTACACTTACTATCACAGAAACGAGCAAACTGACGAACAAAGAATCACAGCTACAGACAGAATGAGGGAGGCTGAGTCAAGCTCTTGTTTATACAGAGCCAAGATAGTTTAGAGGCAGCCAATAGGAATGCAGGAACAGCGATCAACAAGTTGAAAAAATCTGGGGATGAATGCTGGAGCACACACAAATTGTAAGTCTTTGTCCTATAGGCAGGAAGCTGCCAATGTTCCCCTTCATCTTCGACTTCTATTAGGAAAGCCTTTGTGAGTATACCTCTTTTTGAGATTATTTGTTTGTTTCAGCCAAAACTGCGCGTTCTCACACATACAGAGGGTAACTGCATACTTTTAGACTTCTCATAGAAGTACACTGACAACGATATAAATTGAGAGTTCCAAGGAAACATTTCTCGGCATTCTGCATCCCTCCCAGGAAAGTCTGTTGGTGTCAACATCCAAGCCACCGTCAGTTTTAACCTATAGTTCCAGGATGGTTTTTGTCAGCATTCTGCACCCTCCCAGAAGAGAGTTTTGTTTTCTACATCAAATCAGCCGGCCTTATAATTTTCCTGAGATTCATGGATGTTTTTGGAGAATGGAGCGATTCCTGGCAGCATTGTTCTTTGTCGACGAGAGCAGATGTTTACCTTTATTTTTCTAGGAAGTGCTTAGAAACTGCCGCAATAAGGTGAGGTGGTTCCTGCTTGCATCCCCATACAACTCACCCGAGCTGCAAGGATGGCTTTGAAGCAGGCGGTGAATGATGAGGCGGTTCTGGTGATTAGAGTTTTTTGTCTGTGTTCACTGTTCTTTCTAGGAGGGCCTATTGAAACCTCCCCTTAGAAAAATTTATGAATTACTGTGCTTGGATACCCCTTACGTTATTTGATTTCCAAACAGCTGAGCAGAACTGAACGTACTCAGACATTTCGCTCTTTGCTTATCCTGATCAACACTAAACTGACATACAATATTTTTAGCACAACGCAATCTGACTTTCAATTATCCCTACAAAAGAATGGCCCTGACTAACAATAACCTATACCTTTCATGAATCTCTTACCTCACGAAAATCTTCGTTACTCGAACTACTGCAATACAGCGAGAACCACTACTGCCAGCTAAATAAAAGATTCTAACTGCTGAAGGCACTAACTACTGATAGGCACAGTCAGCAAATGAAAGATTTTGATAGAGAGCAAACAATGTATTTATCTTAATAATGTTATAGTTCATGACATCCAGTCTTACAAATTTACTGTCTGATGGACACACGTCCAGATCATCCGTTCTCAAAACTCCGCCATCTCTCTCCCCACATCCACCACTGCTGGCGGCTCACCTCCAACTGCGCAATGCTACGTGCTGTTCACATCCAACTGCCCAACACTACAATAGTAAATATTTCAACAATGCCAACCAGCCACAGACTGCACACGGCACAACCAGTGATTTTCATACAGAGCGCTACGTGGCGTTAGCAATATAAAAACCTAAACACCCTACTTACACTATGAATCCGCCGTCCCTTTAGAGTGGGGTCGAGCCAAAGGTATACACCATAAACGATTTCAATATTCATGATGATTAATTGAAAAACCCTCAGCTGCCAACAAGTGCAGTCGATATACCTCGATGGGGACAGCTGAAAATGAGTGTCCCGACCGGGACTCGAACCCGGTATCTCCTGCTTACATGGTAGACGCTTTATCCATCTGAGCCACCGAGGACACAGATCAATAGCCGCTTCCCGTACACGCTTCCGGTCGGCGCACACATTTTCAGCTGGCTCCATCGAGGTATGTCAACTACACCTGTCGGCAGCTGAGGGTTTTTCAATTAATCATCATTTATTCTACAGAAGCGGCACGGTCATCAATGGTATCTTTTCTTTCGAGAGCAGTTACTATCTTCATATATAATTTCAGTATTCGCTTAGAAACATGTAGCTTCTCGGAATTTTACAGTCGTTAAGGGGCTCCGGAAAGGCTCAAACTCATGAAAAGTTCAATTTTTACTTTTTTGCGTTTTCTGAATCTGCAGACTATTACCTTTTAATAGATATATAATTTATTCAATTCCGAAGACTACAACTATTTTTAAATTTTTTTTGAAATGTGTTCTACATGGGCGTGACCCACTGTGGCGCTGTTAAACTGCTGTCAAATGGTGTTATTATTAACGTCCGTGTTCATCAGGTACAGTTTAGTGATGTGAGATAAAGTATGTGTTGTGGCTAACCTGTGATGGTTCGATATATATCGCTGGTGTGATTGTTGATTGTTTCATGTTTATTTACTCTGTCGTTATCTCGAAAATATTCGTAATTAATTCTGTTTCTTGAGTCTCTGTTTTGTTGAAGTATAATAATGAGTAAAAGTAAAGTTGCTGTTGCGACTTTCAATGATGGCAACATTGTAAGGTGCAAGGTATTTAGAAATATTGGAATGAAGATAGGTTCTAACATGGTACGAGCGATGCTTGCTTTAGACAAGGAACGCCTTCGGGCTGCAGACAGGTCTGTAAAGAGTCTAGAAATACAAGCAAGAGTAAACAGGAGGAGGAACAAGAGGAAGCTGGAGGAGGAGTTTGCAGAGGATGAAGATAATCCATCCTATGGACCTGGAATGCACTAAAAAGTTAATCCAATCTTTGTCGCTCGATTCCCAAAACTTTTATTTTCTCATACTAATTACATGTTTTCTAAGGATCTTCCAAACATATTTGTTTCAAACTTTGAGTAAATGTTACACAGTACCTTCTGCACAATTTAACACAGCCTTTTTCCAAAAAAACCGTATATTTTTGAATATATAAATAAAAAATTGCAAAAAAATGTTGTGAATTTACATTACAATTGAAAAAAATCATCTTTAATAACTGAACTAAATTTTTGTAAAATCCCTGTGTTAAGTTGTAGCCCATATTCCAATAAATAATCTGTAAAAAGTTCAACTTCCTACCTCAAATACTTTGTGAGGAAAGATGTAATTTATAAGCGTTACTTTAACATTGCAAGTATAGGGCGTTCCGGAGCCCCTTAAAGGAAGCCACGTCATTAGTGCACAAAAGAACCTGCCCGTTGGCCGGCCGCCTCTCTCTCGTTTGTCCTGACTCGGCACGCTATGGCGCTACCACCGCGCCGGCTCCTGGGAGAACTGTCCACAGGGCACTCCGTGGACAGCTGCCGCCTTGCACGCCCAGCATCTCGAAGACACCACGTGCGCAACCGTGAAGTCGCGGCACTGGCGCCGCAGTGACGGATTTTTCTCTGGCGCCGCACATGTGCTCGGGTTGAAAGTGTGAGTTCATGTGTTATTCGACTTGTGCTACACGTTAGGTGACCTTTGCTGGTTGTTTTAATATCAGTTATTGACGTTTTTGAATCATATAATGATATATATTAGGATATGTAGCTGTCAATACATGCATCTCTCACACCAACAGCCGAACTTTTCCTTCAGAATAAATAAATAAAGGCTGTACCATCGTCTCCAGCAGCTAAACACAGAATGAGTCTTTTTCCTGCCAATCCATAAGCTACTGCTTGTCTGAGAAACGTCACACAGGATTAACAGTTCTTAAAAAAAAAAAAACACAAAAAAAAAACCGTCACTATTTAAATAAGTGTGGGAAATATGTGAAATATTTTCTGATTTTTTAATATCTGTAATACATTATTGAGAAATCTGTTCTGACATAGAGTTATTTTGTCAGTAACTGGCGTTGTGAGATTTAAGTGGTTGTATTATGAAATATGTTATGAAAACAGCGCCCAACCTCTAATTTAAGATCTTTTTTGTTCAACGCATTTTATTTTTCCATGCTATTACCAGTTTCGAACTTTTGTTCATCGTCAGAAGTCTGCATTGCTGGAGAAAAGCTAATCACACTTTGGTTGTTTTGTTTGCGGCGGACCACGATCGTGAAAATATATTGACTGATTAAACAAAGGTAAACCCAGGAAGAAATAAGGACAGTATTATGAAACGGTTGGTCCAGCCTCACTGGCCGGAGACAGTGGTCATGTAGGTGCGAGCTATGCTTGCGTGAAAGTGTGTGTGTTTTCTACTTTAGAAGAAGAGATTTCAGAACAGACTCTAAACTGTGAGATATTTCCAGAGGCACAAATGGACTCGGACCACTATTTATAGGTTATTAACTGTAGATTAAAACTGAAGAAACTGTAGAAAGGTAGGAAAGCAAGGATATAAGGATAAGTCTTAAGAACCAGAGGTCTTTGAGAATTACAGATGGAGGATTACATAACGATTGACAACAAAGGGGGAAAGACAGCAGAAGACGAATGGGTAGCTTTGAGAGACATAGTTACTGCAGCGGAGGAACAACTATGAAACAGGGCAAGTCCTAGTCGAAATCCGTGCGTATCACAGGAGATATCGAATTTCTGACAGCAGGAGAAATATAAAAAAGCAGCAAACGCAGCAGATGAAAGGGAATGCACACGTCTAAAAAATGAGGTTGACAGGAAGTACAAAATGGCTAAGCGGGAATGGGTAGATGACAAATGTAAGAATATAGAAGCTTGTTATAAGTACCACCTATCAGAGGCCTGTATGAACTTCAAAGACTCATATAAGCCAGAAAGTAGGCCACTGTGGCCGAGCGGTTCTAGGCGCTTCAGTCCGGAACTGCACTGCTGCTACGGTCGCAGATTCGAATCCTGCCTCGTGCATGGATGTGTGTGAAGTCCTTAGGTTAGTCAGGTTTAGTTACGCTTAAGTAGTTCTAAGTCTAGGGGACTGATGAGCTCAGATGTTAAGTCCCATAGTGCTTAGAGCCATTTTTTGGGAAGGCCAGAAGTAAACAACGAAGGGACCGCTGAATAGTGTAAGTGTTATATGAACGGGCTATACAAGGGGGATGAACTTCGAGGCGTTATTGTAGAAAGGCTAAAAATGGTTCAAATGGCTCTGAGCACTATGGGACTTAACCTCTGAGGTCATCAGCCCCCTAGAACTTAGAATTACTTAAACCTAACTAAACTAAGGACATCACTCACATCCATGCCCCAGGCAGTATTCGAACCTGCGACCGTAGCGGTCGCGCGGTTCCAGACTGTAGCGCCTAGAACCCCTCGGCCACGCCGGCCGGCTATTGTAGAAAGGGAGAGGACGTAGATGAAGATGATATGGGAGATATGATACTGCGAGAAGAGTTGAAATAGCGCTGAAAGACAAAATTGTTCAGGCTTTCGTGGCCAGTTGTTGACAAACTGCCCATTGGCTTCTGTATCAGGTTCTTCGGCCGACGTTCATGTAATGATTTTACTGACGTTTCGCCAGCACGAGTGGCTGGCATTGTCAAAGCTTCACCCTCTAAGTTCACCACCGGCAATGGAGGGTGAAGCTTTGACAATGTCAGCCACTCGTGCTGGCGAAACGTCAGTAAAATCATTACACGAACGTCGGCCGAAGAACCCGATACAAAAGCCAATGGTCAGTTTGTCAGCGCTGAAAGACTTAAGCCGAAACAGTGCTCCTGACGTAGGCGAAACTCTACTACTGATATACCTGGTTGAGCCAGCCATGACAAAACTGTCCACCTGGTGTACCAGATGTATGAGACGGCCGAAATACCCTCAGTCTTCAAGAACAATGTATTAATTCCAGTTTGAAAGAAAGCAGATGCTGACAGATGTGAAAATTACCGAACCATCAGTCTCTCAAAGCTACAAAATACTAACTTGAATTCTTTACAGAAGAATGGAAAAATTTGTAAGAAGCCGGCATGGGTGAATATTAGTCTGAATTCCGGAGACATGTAGGAACACTCGGGGCATGCTGACACTACAACTTCTCTTAGAAGATAGGTTAAATAAAGGGAAACCTACGTTTCTGTAGACTTAGAGAAGGCTATTGACAATGTTGACTGAAATACCTTCTTTGAAATTCTGAAGGTACCAGTGGTAAAACAGAGGAAGCTAAAGGCCATCCTTTACAGAAACCAGGAGGCAGTTATAAGAGCCGAGGGCCATGAAAGGTCCAAATGGTTCAAATGGCTCTCAGCACTATGGGACTTAACTTCTGAGGTCACCAGCCCCCTAGAACTTAGAACTACTTAAACCTAAGGACATCACACACATCCATGCCCGAGGCATGATTCGAACCTGCGACCGCAGTGGTCGCGCGGTTCCAGACTGTAGCGTCTAGAACCGCTCGGCCACTCCGGTCGGCGCCATGAAAGGCAAGCAGTGTTTGAGGTAGGGGTGAGACAAGGTTGTAGCCTATCCCCGATGTTATTCAATCTGTACACTCAGCAAACAGTAAAGGAAACCAAAGAAAAATTTCTAGAATGGATTAAATTTCTAGTGGTTCTAGGCGCGCAGTCCGGAACCGCGGGACTGCTACGGTCGCAGGTTCGAATCCTGCCTCGGGCATGGATGTGTGTGATGTCCTTAGGTTAGTTAGGTTTAAGTAGTTCTAAGTTCTAGGGGACTGATGACCACAGAAGTTAAGTCCCATAGTGCTCAGAGCCATTTTTTGATTAAATTTCAGGGAGAAGAAATAAAAGCTTTGAAGTTTTCCGATGACATTGTAATTCTGTCAGAGATAGCAAAGGCTCGAAAGAGAAGCTGAAAGGAGGATATAAAATGAACATCGACAAAAGCAAAACAAATATAAAGTACTGTAGTCGAATTAAATCAGGTGATGCTGGGGGAAGTAGATCAGGAAATGAGACATTCAGAGTAGTGGATATGTTTTGCTATTGGCGCTTTAAAATAACTGATGAAGCCCGAAGTAAAGAGGATATAAAATGTAGACTGGCAATGGCAATAAAAGCATTTCCGAAGTAGAGAAAGTTGTTAACATTGAATATAGATTTTAGTGCTACGAAGTCCTTTGTGAAAATATTTGTATGGAGCGATGCCATTTATGGAATTGAAACAGAGATGATAAACAGTAAACTAGAAAACAATTGAAGCTTCTGAAATTTGGTACTACAGAAGAATGCTGAAAATTAGATGGGTATATCACGTAGCTAATGTGTTGGTACTGAACAGAACTGGCGAGAAAAGAAATTTGTGGGACAACTGGACTAAAAGAAGGATTCAGTTGATAGGATACGTTATGAGAGCTTGAAAGGTTGTTCGATGAACCCTCCGCCAGGTACTTAACTGTGAATATTGCAGAGTAAACATGTAGATGAAGATGTAGACATCAAGGGACCACCAGTTTAGTTTTGGAGGAAAGTGTGTGTGTGTGTGTATGTGTGTGTGTGTGTGTGTGTGTGTGTGTGTGTGTGTGTGTGCGAGTGTGTGTGTATGTGTGTTTTGAGGGAGGTGAGGGAAGGGAGGGTAAAAGTCATAGAGGGAGACCAAAAAATGAATACAGTAAGCAGCTTCAAATGGGTGTAGGTTGCAGTAGGTACACGGAAATGAAGAGGGTTTACACAAAATACAGTAGCGTGGGGAACTTCCTCAAACGAACAACATATATATGTGTTGTTTTCTCTTGCCTTTCCCAAGTAGAAAATATCGGGCGTTGCACTGCTTAATTAACTCATATTCGGGAGGAGAGAACTTCAAACCTCCATGAGGCCACTCAGATTAAACCAATTTTAGTGAATGCTAGGTTGCTTCCTTTTTAAAATGCAAACGCTTTTCCTTCAAGATCTTTGTTCCTTCCATTACGTATTTGTTGCGATAGGTCGTAAAATCCTAATGTGCCTTTCTGCTTTTTCTCCATTTTACAGTGATATCCTCTGTTTCATTCCCTTTCCTTTATCCATCAAGATTTGCTAATGGTAATTTACCGAAAAGTTTTACAGCAGCATATTTTACCCATTTCTGTGCCAAAGGTGGTTAAGTAGAGGTTAGTCTAAGTCTTTCTTTCGACTGGTATAATAATCATGAATGTCACTGTTGTTTTTAAACTGGTCCATGTTGTTGAGAACAAATTTCATTATTGAGTAAATGTACTGTGAGGCTATTGTAAGAATTCCTAACCTTTTAAACAGATGCCTACAAGAATGTGCGATTATGAGCCCCACACATTATTCTAACCACTTTCTTATGAGCGGTGAATACTTTTTGCCTAAGTGTTGAGTTATCCCAAAATATTATTCCATAAGACATCAAGGAGTGAGAGTATGCAAAGTATGTTAGCTTGCTAATTTCTATATATCCTCAAAATTAGCAATTATTCTGATTGCAAACGTTGATGAATCTAGTCGCTTTAGAAGATCCAAAATATGAATTTTCCAATATATATGCACCCAAAAACTTAGTATCCTCTACCCCGGCTAGTGACTTCTGTTGAAGTGTTATATTTATTGAAAGAACTGTACTCCTTGTAGTAGAAAATTGGGTGTACTCTTTTTTTTTATTTTTTTTTACTAGATTAATAATGGTGCTTGTACCATCAACAAACAGTGTAAGTTTAACTTCTTGTTTCAGATAAGAGGGGAGGTCATTCACATATATCAAGAACAATAGGGGAGACATGATCGAACCCTGTGGAAAACCTAATGTAATTTCATCCCAGTTAGATGCAATGGGAATCTTCCTTAAATCACATAAGCCATATAAAGAAACTTTTTGCTTCCTTTTCTGTAGATATGACTTAAACCACTCATATGCCGTTCCATTTATACGATAGAATTGAAATTTCTGTAACATAATGTTACGTTTCACACAGTTAAACGCTTTGGATAAGTTACAGAAAATTCCTATTGGTGACAGTTTACTATTTAAAGACTCTATTATGTGGGCAGTGAAATTGCATATTGCTGCTCAGTGGAACAACATTTCTGAAATCCAAACTGTGATTTACGAAGTATCCCATTACTGTTGAGATGGGGGGGGGGGGGAGATTAGTGTTCAACGTCCCATCGACAACGAGGTCATTAGAGACGGAGCGCAAGCTCGGGTGAGGGAAGGATGGGGAATGAAATCGGCCGTGCCCTTTCCAAGGAAGCGATTTAGGGAAATCACGGAAAACCTAAATCAGGATGGCCGGAGACGGGATTGAACCGTCGTCCTCCCGAATGCGAGTCCAGTGTGCTAACCACTGCGCCACCTCGCTCGGTGTTGAGATGGCTAACCACTCTTGAGTACATTACTTTCTCGACAATTCTTGGAAATGTTGTGAGCAAGGATGCTGGCCGGTCATTATTGACATCTGTGGTGTCCCCCTTTTGTAGAGAGGCCTGACAATGACATATTTTAACCTGTCTGGGAAAATACCTTGAGTTAGTGATGCATTACCGATGTGACTCAAGACATCAGCTGTAATTGCTCCATATTGTTTTAATATCTTGTTAGGGATGTCATCTACTCCAGCTGAACATTTATTTTTCAAAGATTTAATGATGTTCCTTATTTTACAAGAGGTCATTAGATGAAAATTAATCTGACTAGGATTTTTCGAAACTGACTCTTCCATGTACTGCATGGCTTTTTCTTTTGAACTATTCTCACCAATTTTTTCACCTGCACTTAAGAAATTGTTGTTAAATACGATAGCTACATGTGTACTGTTGGTTAAGATGCTCTCATTCTCTTTAATAGTAATATCTACAATAGTGGTTACTTTTCCTATCTCTCTTCTAACAACATTCCATACTGATTCGATTTTATTGCCCAGGTTGTTAATTTCATCTCTAATATACATATTTTTTCATTTTATGACAACTTTTCTCAGAATGTTACAATAATGTTTATAGTGTAAAATTACTTCTGGGTAGCTGGTGATTCATGCTGCGTCATACAATTCTCTTTTCCTTTCTGAAGACACTTTAATACCTTAGTGGTCCAAGGTTTCTTTGAAAAGTGTTTGGCGTTACGTTTATACGTTTAATAATTTTTTTGGGGAAACAGTGTTCAAAAAGGGATATAAATTTATCAAGAAATATGTTGCATTTATCATTGGCATTTGGCTTATTATATACATCTCCCCAATTAATATTTCTTAAACTTTCTGTGAAGCCCTCAATAGATATCGGGTTGACCAGCCTTACACTTTTATTTAATGGTTTCTGAACTGTACACCCTGTAAGTTTTGTAAGTTAATCAGTTGTGCATCATGGTCTGATAATCCATTTATCACATGGAAAACATGTGTTAGTTTTACATCCTCTTGCTGCATAAATACATTATCTATTAGAGTGCAACTGTCTTGAGCTATACGTGTAGGGAAATTGATCACTGATCTAAGTTGATCTAAGTTGTATGTCATTAATAACACTTCTAGTTCACTTTTCCTATCAGAAAGTGAAGTTGTTTTGTAGAGTTTTTTTTTTCAGTTAATCTCTCGAAACGTCAGCAGTTTGTTTTATTTTATTGAAAATGATGCCGGCTGTGAAAGCCTATGAATGTATATCAGATTAGTAATTTGTTTGTGAAGTGACAGCCGGCCAGAGTGGCCATGCGGTTCTAGGCGCTACAGTCTGGAGCCGAGAGATCGATACGGTCGCAGGTTCAAATCCTGCCTCAGGCATGACTGTGTGTGATGTCCTTAGGTTAGTTAGGTTTAATTAGTTCTAAGTTATGGGCGACTGGTGACCTCAGAAGTTAAGTCGCATAGTGCTCAGAGCCATTTTGTGAAGTGACATTAAGTCATTCCCTACTGGCATTTCATAAAAAAAAAATAATTTGCAGCTCAATTTAGACATACTTCGTTTGATTTGCAGAGATAACGTACATAGAAACCGCAAAAATGGGCACTGACTTACTGTGCACAACACCGCCGCATCTTTAACAACTTTTTTGCGTGTAAATGTTGCTTAAATTATACCCAAGTAGCAGAAATAAGCAAGAAACAGAGCATACGGAAAAACACGATGAGTTCTTCGTACCGAGCGAAAGGTGAACGAAGCTGACAAGTTAAAAAACGAAAAGCTGGTTTACCGTAGATGTGAATCGTCGGTCACGCTTCAGTTAAGTTTTGTTATTCAGAAAGGAGTTTGATGTGTATCGCACAAAAAGTCGCCCTGCCGGCTCAAAGGAACTGCCGCCCCGTTCTACTCGTACTGTAATAGCGGCGGCGAGCGGCATGCGAACAGTCCGGCATTTAACTGGATCACGCCCAGCTCAAACGGTTCTGGAGGGTCGCGCAGCTGCGGTACGTGATACCAGCGATACCCGGAAATTATTCGTAGTTGCTAAAAGCATATACCTCCACAGCAGTCCATGTTTAAAGCACTAATTTCCGTATTTTTCTTTCACAATACTGTACACATAAGCGACAGCGCCGAAGAAAATCACATGTCATTTCGCAAATAAACTATACTACATCTAGAATGAGATTTTCACTCTGCAGCGGAGTGTTCGCTGATATGAAACTTTCTGGCAGATTAAAACTGTGTACCGGACCGAGACTCGAACTAGGGACCTATGCTTTTCGCGGGCAAGTGCTTTACCAACTTTTTTTCTTTCTTTACGGTGTTTGAACGTTAACCACTTTTTTATTTTATTTTATTTTTGTTATTATTTTATTTTTCGTCTTTTTTAATTTATTGTTTTTTTTTGTTGAACGAGAAAAAAATATGCTGTGGGGATCGGAACCAACGCACGAAGAACTACATTTGGTTCATTTATTATTATTATTATTTCTATTTTTATATATAAAGGAAGAAAATTACTCTTCCACTTCAGGTGTTGGCCCCTATCAGCCATACTACCCCCAAAAAACTATCTAGCCTAAAAACAAAAACAAAGCTAGTGCCACCGCCACTTTCATCCTAAAGCTAACTAGGACGGCCGTTCGCCACCACTTCTGGTTCCGCCCACGAACAAAAATTAAATATGCCTCTGAACATTTTTTTTAAAAAGAAAAGAAAAGGAGAAAGGAAAGGGTACAATACTTTATTATATTTTATTTGTTGCTCATTTTGTTCTTATGTATTTAATTGTAATTCTGTTTTTTGCGTTGTCCACAGCAGCCAGACGGCGGGATGTCCTGGTCGTCGTCCCAAGCACGACTCCCGCCCCGTCCTCACAGCCTTACTTCTGCCGGTACCTCGTCTCCTACCTTCCAAACTTTACAGAAGCTCTCCTGCGAAACTTGCAGAACTAGCATTCCTGAAAGAAAGGATATTGCGGAGACATGGCTTAGCCACAGCCTGGGGGATGTTTCCAGAATGAGATTTTCACTCTGCAGCGGAGCTTCTGTAAAGTTTGGGAGGTAGGAGACGAGGTACTGGCAGAAGTAAGGCTGTGAGGACGGGGCGTGAGTCGTGGTTGCGTAGCTCAGTTGGTAGAGCACTTGCCCGCGAAAGGCAAAGGTCCGGAGTCCGAGTCGCCGTCCGGCACACTGTTTCAATCTGCCAGTAAGTTTTACACTACATCTGTGCAAACACTCCATAAGTGTGGGGGGGACGGGGGGTGGGGTCCTTAGAACCAATAATAGCGAATTTCTGTCATGTTCCCCAGCGTACTGAATAAAATTCTGTATGCTTCAGGACGAACTCCAGTCTGTCTTGTACTCACAGTCTCTATGCGAGATTTTCTTCGTCAAATACTGGTTCTCTAAATTTACACGAGAAAATATCGCGAGAACGACGTCGCTTTCTTCTATAGGTACCAATTTAAGATCCTCGCTCATCTCTGTTACACCTCCGTCTGGACTGGACAAGCCTGCTACCGTGTTAGTAAAATTTCTCTGAATTCCTTCGATTTCTGTCTTCTCCAAAACCTGCAGCAGTAGAATTTTTCATACTAGCGCATCACATCCGATTTCATTTACAGATGTACTAAGCTTTCCCAGAATACCTCCAACAGGCCGGCCTAGGTGACCGAGCGGTTCTAGGCGCTACAGTCTGGAACCGCGCGACCGCTACGGTCGCAGGTTCGAATCCTGCCTCGAGCATGGATGTGTGTGATGTCCTTAGGTTAGTTACGTTTAAGTAGTTCTAAGTTCTAGGGGACTGATGACCTTAGAAGTTAGTCCCACAGTGCTCAGAGCCATTTGAACCAATATCTCCAACAAATATTAGTGTTCCATTCGCCTTCCCTGGTAATGATTTTATGTTTACCAATAACGTTGTAATTGCACAGTAACGGGCCAACGGCCTTGCCACGAAAGTAACACCGATTCCCGTCACATCACCCAAGTTAAGCGCTATCGGACTTGGCTAACACTTGGATGGGTGACCGTCTGGGGCTGTCGAGAGCTGTTGGCAAGTGGGGAGCACGCAGCCCCTGTGAGGCCAACTGAAGAACTACTTGAGTGAGAAGTAGTGCCTCCAGTGAAGGAACCTGACGACGGCCGGGAGAGCGGTGTCCTGACCGCATGTCCCTCCACATCTGCATCCAGTGAAGCCTATCGGCTGATGATGACACGATGGTCGATCGGAACCGTTGGGCCTTGCGAGGCCTATACGGACGGATAGAATAGTATCGGGTTCTTTATGTTACTTACGGACATTAGTTTACATATATCTACATTTAAACAGAATTTCCATTCATTACGCCAAAGGGAAGTTTTCTCCAAATTTTTACTCTGACGTGATCAGATATTTTCCAGTAACATAAGTATTAGGATTGTATCAAACAGAAGTGGAACCGATTTCTAATTGTTTAAATATTTTCCCTCCTCCATAACTATGTTTCGTAATTTCTTTCGCCACACACTTTTCACTTCTTTCTTGTATCGCTATATTTCTATTGTTCCTTATATATAATGAGCAGTTCAATGAAAACGAGACAGATGGGGAAAAGTGAGTAAACCGTATAATATTGCCGGCCAGAGTGGCCGAGCGGTTCTAGGAGCTTCACTCCGGAACCGCGCGACCGTTACGGTCGCAGGTTTGAATCCTGTGATATCCTTCGGTTAGTTAGGTTTAAGTAGTTCTAAGTTCTAGGGGACTGATGACCTCAAATGTTAAGTCCCATAGTGCTCAGAGCCATTTGAACCATATAATATTTTGAAAGTAATCACCGTAACTGTTAATACATTTATCCCATCCCACTGTGAGACAAGATGTTCAATGCCTTCACGGAGAAATAAGTTTGCGGTTGCTTACGGAACTATGATTTTAACCAGCCGTGTACCTCGATCTTCGCGGCAAATCCACGGCCAAGAATATCTTTCCTCAGGGCTTCAGAAATATGGAAATCGCATGGGGAGACACTGGGACTGTTTGGGGGATGTTTAAGGGCTTGTCAGCCACGATCTTGTCAACATGTGGGCCTGCCCACGCTGCAGAAGTTTCGCTGGGAAGCACTTACACGTGGATTTACGTTGAACGAACAGGTGCACGCCTGGGTACAATTATGGTTCCATGGCCAGTCACAAACATCTTTCCATGAAGACATTGACTGTCTCGTTCCACAGTGGAATAAATGTATTCACAGTTATGGCAAGTACATTTAAAATAATAAAAAGTTAACTTACTTTTCTTCCCTCAGTCCTGTTTACATTTGACTCCACTTCTATGTCATTCGCCATATTTCGTTTCATAAAACTTATTTCTGGTACCAATGTTCGTATCTGGTATAAAGTGATATTTCTACATCCACGGTCATGATTCGTACTGTGATTACAGTATCAATTATCGCAGCAACGACATGTGGCAAACGTCCGTTTGAACTTATTCATTTTAAGTATAACACAGACAATGTTTGTATAAATTGTGTTAATTCCTGTTTTTGAACCTACAAATGTGTGTGTTCGTTGTTTCTTGCGTTTCATGAGCGGTGAAGCAGCTAATCGGCAGATCGGTCAGAATGTTGAAGTCACCGGACGCAGAAATCAGAGAGCAGACGGCCGTGCGCAGGAAGAAGACGCCGGAAACTTCCTTTGATGCTGTGGCCTATGTTTTTAACAAAGAAATTACGTTTCATAAACGAAAATTTAATATTGTAACTTCAGTTCTACATCAGAGTTCGATGTTAGCTGTTCCGAAAGAACCACTCTTGATGGCAGATGTACTTTGAAATACTTACGTAGCAGTCATCTGTGTATGGTGTTACGAAACAAAACGTTTTGTGTCTTCTGAAAAGAAAAGTGTTAAAGAATTACTTATTTTTGAAATTGATGACACCAGTTTACTTATACTGAGATGTGTGTGAAGACCAGGAAGAGCGGCGATTTTTGCTGAATGGAAATTTATGTACCTTACTTCGCTGAAACTATGTTGTTGTTGTTGTGGTCTTCAGTCCTGAGACTGGTTTGATGCAGCTCTCCATGCTACTCTATCCTGTGCAAGCTTCTTCATCTCCCAGTACCTACTGCAACCTACATCCTTCTGAATCTGCTTAGTGTATTCATCTCTTGGTCTCCCCCTACGATTTTTACCCTCCCCGCTGCCCTCCAATACTAAATTGGTGATCCCTTGATGCCTCAGAACATGTCCTACCAACCGATTCCTTCTTCTGGTCAAGTTGTGCCACAAACCTCTCTTCTCCCCAATCCTATTCAATACTTCCTCATTAGTTATGTGATCTACCCATCTAATCTTCAGCATTCTTCTGTAGCACCACATTTCGAAAGCTTCTATTCTCTTCTTGTCTAAATTATTTATCGTCCATGTTTCACTTCCATACACGGCTACACTCCATACAAATACTTTCAGAAATGACTTCCTGACACTTAAATCTATACTCGATGTTAACAAATTTCTCTTCTTCAGAAACGCTTTCCTTGCCATTGCCAGTCTACATTTTATATCCTCTCTACTTCGACCATCCTCAGTTATTTTGCTCCCCAAATAGCAAAACTCCTTTACTACTTTAAGTGTCTCATTTCCTAATCTAATACCCTCAACATCGCCCGACTTAATTCGACTACATTCCATTATTCTCGTTTTGTTTTTGTTGATGTTCATCTTATATCCTCCCTTCAAGACACCATCCATTCCGTTCAACTGCTCTTCCAAGTCCTTTGCTTTCTCTGAAAGAATTACAATGTCATCGGCGAACCTCAAAGTTTTTATTTCTTTTCCATAGATTTTAATACCTACCCCGAATTTTTCTTTTGTTTCCTTTACTGCTTGCTCAATATACAGATTGAATAACATCGGGGAGAGGCTACAACCCTGTCTCACTCCCTTCCCAACCACTGCTTCCCTTTCATGTCCCTCGACTCTTATAACTGCCATCTGGTTTCTGTACAAATTGTAAATAGCCTTTCGCTCCCTGTATTTTACCCCTGCAACCTTTAGAATTTGAAAGAGAGTATTCCAGTCAACATTGTCAAAAGCTTTCTCTAAGTCTACAAATGCTAGAAACGTAGGTTTGCCTTTCCTTAATCTTTCTTCTAAGATAAGTCGTAAGGTCAGTATTGCCTCACGTGTTCCAGTATTTCTACGGAATCCAAACTGATCTTCCCCGAGGTCGGCTTCTACTAGTTTTTCCATTCGTCTGTAAAGAATTCGTGTTAGTATTTTGCAGCTGTGGCTTATTAAACTGATTGTTCGGTAATTTTCACATCTGTCAACACCTGCTTTCTTTGGGATTGGAATTATTATATTCTTCTTGAAGTCTGAGGGTATTTCGCCTGTTTCATACATCTTGCTCACCAGATGGTAGAGTTTTGTCAGGACTGGCTCTCCCAAGGCCATCAGTAGTTCCAATGGAATGTTGTCTACTCCGGGGGCCTTGTTTCGACTCAGGGCTTTCAGTGCTCTGTTAAACTCTTCACGCAGTATCGTATCTCCCATTTCATCTTCATCTACATCCTCTTCCATTTCCATAATATTGTCCTCAAGTGCATCGCCCTTGTATAGACCCTCTATATACTACTTCCACCTTTCTGCTTTCCCTTCTTTGCTTAGAACTGGGTTTCCATCTGAGCTCTTGATGTTTATACAAGTGGTTCTCTTATCTCCAAAAGTCTCTTTAATTTTCCTGTAGGCAGTATCTATCTGACCCCTAGTGAGATACGCCTCTACATCCTTACATTTGTCCTCTAGCCATCCCTGCTTAGCCATTTTGCACTTCCTGTCGATCTCATTTTTGAGACGTTTGTATTCCTTTTTGCCTGCTTCATTTACTGCATTTTTATATTTTCTCCTTTCATCAATTAAATTCAATATTTCTTCTGTTATCCAAGGATTTCTACTAGCCCTCGTCTTTTTACCTGCTTGATCCTCTGCTGCCTTCACTACTTCATCCCTCAAAGCTACCCATTCTTCTTCTACTGTATTTCTTTCCCCCATTCCTGTCAGTTGTTCCCTTATGCTCTCCCTGAAACTCTGTACAACCTCTGGTTCTTTCAGTTTATCCAGGTCCCATCTCCTTAAGTTCCCACCTTTTTGCAGTTTCTTCAGTTTTAATCTACAGGTCATAACCAATAGATTGTGGTCAGAGTCCACATCTGCCCCTGGGAATGTCTTACAATTTAAAACCTGGTTCCTAAATCTCTGTCTTACCATTATATAATCTATCTGATACCTTTTAGTGTCTCCAGGGTTCTTTCATGTATAAAACCTTCTATCATGATTCTTAAACCAAGTGTTAGCTATGATTAAGTTGTGCTCTGTGCAAAATTCTACCAGGCGGCTTCCTCTTTCATTTCTTAGCCCCAATCCATATTCACCTACTACGTTTCCTTCTCTCCCTTTTCCTACACTCGAATTCCAGTCACCAATGACTATTAAATTTTCGTCTCCCTTCACTGTCTGAATAATTTCTTTTATTTCATCATACATTTCTTCAATTTCTTCGTCATCTGCAGAGCTAGTTGGCATATAAACTTGTACTACTGTAGTAGGTGTGGGCTTCGTATCTATCTTGGCCACAATAATGCGTTCACTATGCTGTTTGTAGTAGCTTACCCGCAATCCTATTTTCCTATTCATTATTAAACCTACTCCTGCATTACCCCTATTTGACTTTGTGTTTATAACCCTGTAGTCACCTGACCAGAAGTCTTGTTCCTCCTGCCACCGAACTTCACTAATTCCCGCTATATCTAACTTTAACCTATTCATTTCCCTTTTTAAATTTTCTAACCTACCTGCCCGATTAAGGGATCTGACATTCCACGCTCCGATCCGTAGAACGCCAGTTTTTTTTTCTGCTGATAACGACATCCTCTTGAGTAGTCCCCGCCCGGAGATTCGAATGGGGGACTATTTTACCTCCGGAATATTTTACCCAAGAGGACGCCATCATCATTTAATCATACAGTAAAGCTGCATGCCCTCGGGAAAAATTACGGCCGTAGTTTCCCCTTGCTTTCAGCCGTTCGCAGTACCAGCACAGAAAGGCCGTTTTGGTTATTGTTACAAGGCCAGATCAGTCAATCATCCAGACTGTTGCCCTTGCAACTACTGAAAAGGCTGCTGCCCCTCTTCAGGAACCACACATTTGTCTGGCCTCTCAACAGATACCCCTCCGTTGTGGTTGTACCTACGGTACGGCTATCTGTATCGCTGAGGCACGCAAGCCTCCCCACCAACGGCAAGGTCCATGGTTCATGGGGGGGGGGGGGGGGGGGGCGCTGAAACTAAGTGGTGTTTAATCTCCGACTTATCGAGTGTGCGAGAAGTGGTATGAACGGTGAATACAGGAATGGTTTTCAAAGTATAGTGATCTGATAGGGTAGATGAGCGAAACATTATCAGTTTTATTATTCAAGAGGCGTCTAAATTGAACACAAATTACATAATTAATCGTTCCCTGCATTTAAGAATTTTAATACACTTACCAGACACACTTTTGCTTACGGATCTTTGTGTTAACAGTCATCCCTGGTCCGCATACTAACCGATAAACGAATAGAACATCTTTGGTTCCACGTCACGCAATTACGCCAAAAGATAGTTTTTCTGAAGTATTTGTACTATTCAGTGGCCACAATTCGACCGCTAGAGCGAAGTGAACATGTCTAAATAATAATTTTACTAATCCTCGGATATATAGAGGTGTAGTTGGGCGCGATCTGTGTGAGGAAAGTAGTGGAACTTACTTTGCCTACGAGCTAAGTCAGAAGAGTCTTTAAGCTTCTGATCACTAACATACCTATAGAGAGGTTGTGACGTAACCCAGCCTGAGACATTAATATCTAAGAGGCGACCGTGGGAACGACAGAAATTGTGGGCACTAGTGAAGATATAAGAGAAAGTCATTGACAAAACCCAAGACGTACAAAACGAGAAGATACGCCCTGATGAAAGAAGAAATTCGGAAGTAAGAAAAAACAAGTAAGAAGACGAAGCGAAATCAATTAACGAAAGTTCAAGAAAAGAAGAAGAAGCCTTTAGGGAAGCAGAGAGGGTCTCTTTGTACAAGTGGAGTTTCTAAACCGACAGGTCGAGAGACCGGCAACAATTTGCAGCTGACAGTGTTAGTCGCAGCGGGACGCAGAGCAAATTGCAGCCGACGCAGTACTCCAAAGCAGTAGACGCACATCTCCGTCCAGAATCAGTACTGACAGGCGCCTTTGCAGCGACTAACCCCAGCGTAGAGAACAAACGGATGCGGTGAATCAGATTAATAGTTGCAACGTTGTTTAGTGTTCTTTAAAAGGTTTGAGAGACTGTGGTGACACTTTTTCGTGAGTTATCGAGAGCAAACTGAATCAGGTGGGTTTATTGAGCCATGGTGCCATTGAATTAGTAGACTGTTCTGTCTGGCGCTACTGGCTCAGGTGTAGTATCGACTATCCCTCTTGCGGCCCCATTGCCAATACCTATTAGGAAGTGTTGTTATCTCTGGGTTGTGTCCTTAGAAGGTCTTTGTTTGCCGATATATACAGGGTGGCCCATTGATAGTGACCGGGCCAAATATCTCACGAAATAAGCATCAAACGAAAAAACTACAAAGAACGAAACTCGTCTAGATTGAAGGGAGAAATCAGATGGCGCAATGGTTGGCCGCTAGATGGCGCTGCCATACGTCAGACGGATATCAACAGCGTTTTTTTTTAAATAGGAACCCCCGTTTTTTTATTACATATTGGTGTAGTACGCAAAGAAATATGAATATTTTAGTTGGACCACTTTTTTCGCTTTGTGATAGATGGCGCTGCAATAGTCACAAACATTGTATAGTTACATATTTTCTTACTAAAAGATTATCAAGTTTATCCCTTGTCACTAATTTAAATTGATGTCTTTACACCCAAGCTGCACTTCGCAATCGGTATCGAACTGTCTCATGTAAGCCTTCAGCAGGGGTAGAAATTTTCCTGAACTATCATTGCTATAAGGTTATATACGCGTACATCTTTCAAAAGCTGGAGTCAGCAGTGTGCCTCGTCAATTTTCTTTGCATGTTTCTGTAGACGGTAAGTTCCCACAGAGGTTGCAGAAGGTGCTGGCATTTTATCACTTTCTATGTAACATGCCTGCTTCTGTCTCTATTTTCAGCTTTCTAAACAGAAAGGCTAGGCTAACAGACTGCCTGTTTGGCTTTCACAAATTCATCGCTCGGTACAGAATATATCTTTTCAGAGCGTCTGCAATTGAACAACACGCTAGTATGACAGAGTGGGCTCCAGGAGCGTTTTTATCTGATTTACAACTTGACCTCTGTCCCCTGATAAGATAACAATCTAATTAATTAGTTACTTATTGGTCTCTTACGTACTTGTGTTCTGTGAACCGTTGTGCAATCGATAGATTTCGCCGCAGTTCCTAGTAGAACATCTTTGCCTTAGGAGGGCTAGGTTCGCAGGGAAATCATATGATTATGATGATGTTTGGTTTGTGGGGCGCTCAACTGTGCGGTCATCATCTCCCTACAAAGTCCCAATTTTTACACAATCCAGTGTTTACATAGTCCAAGCCAGCCACTGTCACGATGATGATGGTGATAGTGAAATGATGAGGACAACACAAACATCCAGTCCCCAGGCAGAGAAAATCTCCAACCCGGTAGGGAATGGGACCCGGGACCCCGTGATGCAGAGGCAGCAACGCTGGGAAATCGGAGCCGAGTGGAGTGACAGTGAGATCGCAAAGGTGAGACAGTCGCTCGGGGTGGGGCAGCCAACTTGGAACCTGACGGCGAGACGAGTAGTGTGCCGGCAGTTGGTGGCTGGCGCAAGTTCGGCAAGTAACAGGCACCGACTCTGAACGCAGCAGCGATACGAGGGAGAGAGACTCAGGCGGGTTTCTGGATTGCGAACCCTTATTATCTCGGTTGCGGCAGGCTGCTAACCCTTGCACTTGGGGGCCGCGTACCGCGGGAAGTAGCGTGTTGTGACCTTCAGCGACCGACCGCGACCTGAGGCGGGGCGGCGGACCGCCGCTGTGTTGGAATTGGGTGTCGGCTCCACGCTGTCCTTCCTGGACCGTTGAACCGACATGTCTGGCGAGCTTCCGATTTCGTTTATCACGAGTGAGTCGAGCAACGGCAGTAACCACAGCTATAACTACCATTTCCTATACCATTACTTTCACTGTCTAGTTCGGCAATTTTCTGGTTGTTTGTTCGAGGTTCGCTTCCGGTTCCATATCAGACTCCTGGTTGTCGATCCCGCTGCCGTCTCTAGGGAGGAGAGCTGTGCGTACACTTCTATAAAACTATTGAATTGTTTTTTATTTAATGCTCCAATCTGTGTGCTATTTGCCAAGTTTGATCTCAACTACCTAGTTAGCTGCTGTAAGGTGTCGGATTTGTGACGGTACGCATTTATATAAGTGGATTCCTTTCATGCGCCACGTGCTCCATGTAGTATTACTGGAGCGTACAATTTCATCTGTTGTCTTACTGGGTGTTTATACTATCAAGTACTGTTTGTGGAGCGTCGTAATTATTAAGTCTCTCTCAGTAGAGACTTCATTTTGCATTTGTTACTACTATCTTATACGTGGCTTTAATGTTATTCAAAACGTTATGTTCTATCTGCTGTTAGTCAGGGGTTCGTTAGTCAACCGAACGTGTTAGCTCCAATTTACTGCTCCGTTCCGTGTGACGGTTACTTGTTTACCCCTTGTCCACGTGGCGCGAGTTTGGTACAATTTGTGGTTGGCAGTCGAACTTCTTGCACGGTAACTGTATTAGTAATATTGATTTGACTGCGTTAACTCACTGAAAAATTATTTACTTGATTTTCTTGTTGCTGTAATTTTGACTGTAGTGCGGCGGCGTTCGGTGTATAGTAGAAGCCTGGCTCAATTCCTGTACGAAATTCTGTATTTCTCTGTTAATTAGGCTACCATTTGTGTTTCTTTTGGTGTGCTGCGCGGAGTAGCCGTGCGGTGTGAGGCGCGGTTCGCGCGGATCACCCCGTCAGAGGTTCGAGTCGTCCTTCGGCCGCGGGTGTGTGTGTTGTCCTTAGCGTAAGTTGGTTTACGTTAGATTAAGTAGTGTGTAGGTCTAGGGACCGATGACCTTAGCAGTTTGGTCCCATACGGACTTACCACAAGTTTTCAAATTTCGTTTGGCGAACTGCCTGGCTGAAGGACCAGGCGCAGCGTCCGAAAGCGGAGCCAGGTTCGCACTCGACCGCACGGCCAGCGGGGTGCAGGTAATCCTGCACCACTTAGTCTTTCCGGGACTGCTAGGCGTTGGCAAGAGAAGGTTGTGTAGCACGTCGTTGTATTTATGGCGTCTTAATCACTGCGCGCCTGCTGCACCTCTCCTTTAATTTTTTTTTATTTGTGGCTTGTGCAAGCTGTTGAAGTGTTAACTGGCTAATTTGCCAGTTGAGTAGTTACTAGATGTAAATGTGGCTCGTCCTACTGGTAGATTATTAAACTTATTCCTTGCTGCATTGTCGGTTTTTTCACTTGCCAAACGCTAGGAGATTTAAGATCTGTTAATTTCATAAAGGTTCTCACTGACTATTTGTACCATTCACGACATCATATTTAACATCGGTTTCGTCTGGTTATTTCTCTTGCGTACTTTGCGCACCTCCGTTGTCCTGTTGTATAGTGATTTTCTTATATGGTGATTACTTGCAGACTATACTCCTATTATAACTCTTCCGAGAAAGAATTTTTAACTGTTTCATTGCACTGGTACGGTTTTTAGTATTGCATTTAATCTGTTCGCTGTTAATCAATCTGGTGCAGTTTTATGATTGTAAATTGTTCTTTTTCTTATTAGTCAATACCAGTAGAGATATTTTTCCAGTAGATGTTTAATAAACGTAATTTAGTGTGTTCTGTTAAATTAAAGAGTTACTTCACAAGACGAATGATGTTCAGTCTCCCTTGGGCCCTGTCCTTCCTGCCAGAGACAGCCTGACGCGGGTATTGCGTACTATTCTGTCTCTCTATGGACGCTCTCTGTCACACCCTCCCTCCTCCCTGTCCCCTGATCAAGTGTTTGAGGAGTCCTGTAGCGTTTGAGTGTCGGGATCTTTGAGAGAATGGGCTCCTGAGGCGCTGCGACTCCGCGTGCAGTAGCATTTTATTCTATCAAATGCCTGAACACTGGCAGCGCCAGTTGCCCACGAGCATTGGCGGCAGCAGCAGGAGCCTCGTAAATTCGCCAATGTTGCAAAAAGAGTCTTTTGGAGCAGCAACAGTAGGCATCCCGTAAGTATTTGTCAAATGTATTTGTGATGTTGATGCTATTACAATTCTTTCTCATTGATATTATAATTGTTTATTTTTGTAATACTGCTCCCAGTAGCGCTACCATCAGCAATATAACCGAGCCAGCAATGAGTTGCATTGCTTGCAATTTACTTTCGCGTCACCACGCAGTAGCGTGAAAGTATTAATTAACATTTCCCTACCGATCGTAATGCTACAGTGGTGCGGGCACCAAATTGATATTTTTCCGTATGACAGTCTACCTGTCGTGACTAATAATGCCAATACACAGTGGCGTAGGTCGAAAAAAGTTATAGATGTGTGTTAGCGCAAAGCGCCACCACGATTGTCTTTCTGTCTGTGGTCATAGCAGCAGCTATAAATGCTCTAAAAAAGGGGTGCTCTGAAGCAGTGAAGCATACGCAGGCGGTCAGATTGTGGCTATAACACATTACGTCACTTGATATCTGTTACGCCATTTGACGCACCAGACGGATGTGTAAGTACTCCCACCACGATATTTACGTATTTATTCACAGAAAAATTCTATAACAACTGTTTTCAACACCCAATAGAAAAACAGCTAGCCAGAAACAATCTGCTCGCCACCAAATTAGAAACTTTTCGTCACCATGCAAGGGTGTGAGTAGGTAGTAGAAAACATAACTACGTATCGATTGTGATGTGGCAGTAGTGGTGTGGGCTGGCAGTTGAAAAAAATAATTAATACGCTCCTACATGTCGTGAGCAACAACTCCAGTACTCAGCTGTGAAACGCAGAGTAAGTGCTGTCCACTGCAGGTCGTCTGTTCGACAATACTGTGGCAGCAGTAGTCGTTAATTAATAAAGGGAATAAGTGCGGTGGACACTATAGCTGAAAGGAAATAGTTGCTTCCAATAGCACAACGTTGTGAAGATTGGGGGTAGTGTCAGTATAGCCTTCTTAGCATATGCACAGAAGAGCTATGCCAGCACTCATTGACGTCTAAGAAACAAAAAAAAAATTAATATTTTTTCTACCTGCCGTGGACGGCAAATCAAAACACACACACACACACACACACACACACACACACACACACACACACACACACACAGTGGTGATAATAGGTGTGCCAGATTAATACCGTCATGCGAGAGCTCTCCAATGTACAGTCTTTTCCAGAATATCGTGGTTGCATTGACCACACTGTAGCTAAAAAGAAAGGACACTATGCGTCCAGCGCAGGGAGCAAAGAGGATCAGGTATTGTCTATTTGTTGATAACGACACATTACATCATTCGAGGCACTGGTAAATATGTAAGTACTCTCAGCAACTTTTTTTTATATATTTATCCATATTTCCCTCGACAAACTATCTGAGCAAAGACTGCCACACCAAAACCAAATCACTTCTGTGTCCCATTATATCATTCAAGGCAGACAATACTGCAGCAGCAGATATGAATTCCTAGCTAAAAGGACACTCTGGAGCAGGAAGACATAGGGAGAGGATGAGACAGCGGCTATCTGTCGATAATAAATTACACTAACTGACGTCATTTCGAGACATCGGCAGATATCTAAGTACACCTCAAAACGTTTTAAGTATTTATCCATAGCAAAATTCTATAAGCACTACCGATTTCCAAAAGGTTATGTATAACAAACCCAGCCGCGGTATGGTACATTTCTTAACCGGACACGGACTTAAACCGCGTGAGTCTGAGGCAGACACCTACATGCACATGCGGGGAAGAAGGTTCCCCAGAACACACTGTATTTTTCTGCGGGCAATAAGCGAGCAACAGAGATACACTACACTTAGACTATATACACTCCTGGAAATTGAAATAAGAACACCGTGAATTCATTGTCCCAGGAAGGGGAAACTTTATTGACACATTCCTGTGGTCAGATACATCACATGATCACACTGACAGAACCACAGGCACATAGACACAGGCAACAGAGCATGCACAATGTCGGCACTAGTACAGTGTATATCCACCTTTCGCAGCAATGCAGGCTGCTATTCTCCCATGGAGACGATCGTAGAGATGCTGGATGTAGTCCTGTGGAACGGCTTGCCATGCCATTTTCACCTGGCGCCTCAGTTGGACCAGCGTTCGTGCTGGACGTGCAGACCGCGTGAGACGACGCTTCATCCAGTCCCAAACATGCTCAATGGGGGACAGATCCGGAGATCTTGCTGGCCAGGGTAGTTGACTTACACCTTCTAGAGCACGTTGGGTGGCACGGGATACATGCGGACGTGCATTGTCCTGTTGGAACAGCAAGTTCCCTTGCCGGTCTAGGAATGGTAGAACGATGGGTTCGATGACGGTTTGGATGTACCGTGCACTATTCAGTGTCCCCTCGACAATCACCAGTGGTGTACGGCCAGTGTAGGAGATCGCTCCCCACACCATGATGCCGGGTGTTGGCCCTGTGTGCCTCGGTCGTATGCAGTCCTGATTGTGGCGCTCACCTGCACGGCGCCAAACACGCATACGACCATCATTGGCACCAAGGCAGAAGCGACTCTCATCGCTGAAGACGACACGTCTCCATTCGTCCCTCCATTCACGCCTGTCGCGACACCACTGGAGGCGGGCTGCACGATGTTGGGGCGTGAGCGGAAGACGGCCTAACGGTGTGCGGGACCGTAGCCCAGCTTCATGGAGACGGTTGCGAATGGTCCTCGCCGATACCCCAGGAGCAACAGTGTCCCTAATTTGCTGGGAAGTGGCGGTGCGGTCCCCTACGGCACTGCGTAGGATCCTACGGTCTTGGCGTGCATCCGTGCGTCGCTGCGGTCCGGTCCCAGGTCGACGGGCACGTGCACCTTCCGCCGACCACTGGCGACAACATCGATGTACTGTGGAGACCTCACGCCCCACGTGTTGAGCAATTCGGCGGTACGTCCACCCGGCCTCCCGCATGCCCACTATACGCCCTCGCTCAAAGTCCGTCAACTGCACATACGGTTCACGTCCACGCTGTCGCGGCATGCTACCAGTGTTAAAGACTGCGATGGAGCTCCGTATGCCACGGCAAACTGGCTGACACTGACGGCGGCGGTGCACAAATGCTGCGCAGCTAGCGCCATTCGACGGCCAACACCGCGGTTCCTGGTGTGTCCGCTGTGCCGTGCGTGTGATCATTGCTTGTACAGCCCTCTCGCAGTGTCCGGAGCAAGTATGGTGGGTCTGACACACCGGTGTCAATGTGTTCTTTTTTCCATTTCCAGGAGTGTATATATATATATATATATATATATATATAATTCTAGCAGAATACAAAGTAGACAACAAAACACGGGCTATCATAGAGCAAACTTTAACCAGCACGACCTCCAAAGTAAAGTTCTGTGGGGAACTATTGAGCCCTTTGAAATTCGCACGGGTGTCCAACAGGGCGATGGCCTCTCACCTCTCCTTTTCAGTCTAGTGTTAGATAAGGTAATAAAAGAATGGGAAACATCACAACAGGGGATAAGGGGATAACCTTAGGAAACCTACAGATTAAATGCTTGGCTTTTGCAGACGATTTGGCGATTGTCACAAAAGGTATAAAGAAAACAAAAGACGCTATTGAAAAACTGCACGCAATCGCTTCCAAAACTAGACTACGGATCTCTTACGAAAAGACACACTTTATGAGCACAAAGAAACTCTCATCTCTGAACACAAAGTATGGCACGATTTACAAAACGGCAAACTTCAAATACCTCGGTGAAACACTACAAATGAGTGGAATATACAGAGATTCAAACGAAGAAAGAAAGACTAAACTGGACAAGGCATACAAAGTAGAGTGGAATCATTACAACAAGAAGTCTATCTCACAAAAAGCCAAATTACGCCACTACGACACGGTGGTGCAGCAGAGACCACACTAATCCTAGGGCATACACGTATCGGACAACTAGAAAAAGTAGAACGGAAAATACTTAGGAAAATATCTGACGCAACTAACAACAATGGAATATGCATCAAGAAACCTACAGAGGAACTATACAAACATACGGAGACAATCACAGAAAAGATTAGAAAACGCAGACTACAATTCTATGGACACCTATACAGAATGCCATCACACAGGTTGACCAAAAAGATCTTTGACTGGGTAACCACTAGAAACAACAAATGGGTGGCAGAGGTAAAAAACGACCTGAATCAACTCAACATAACAGCAGACACAATAAACGACAGAATAAAATTCAGAAATATCATTAAGAAAAGTAAATTACATAAGATACAATGTGACAAACGAACAGGCGTAAAATGGACCGAAGAACGCAAGCAAGATCACAGCTGGAAGATGAAAGAAATATGGGCAACCAAAAAGGGAATCAAGATGAAGCCGAAGACACAAAGACGACAAGAAGCATGGACAGAGGACCGGAAACAGAAATACAGCGAGCGAATGAGGGAAGTTTGGGCAGCAAGAAAGGCAGCAAAAGGAACTGGCCATGTAGTCTAGCCCAAATGCGCTCTTTAGGGGCAAAACACCAATAATAATTATATATATATATAGGAATAAGACACGAAGAACAATGGCCACAATTAAATGCACTGACAAACAATATTCAAAAACAACGCATGAAGAGTACATGCCGACACGACATAACAGACATGCCTATGTGCAACGTAACAACAATCTCCAGAGCGTGGACAGCGATACCCACAGTGACAGCGAAAATAGTGACAATGAGGAGGAACAGGAGGAGGAAGCTGAGATGTGACAGCAAATAAGCATAAGGTGCTGGCGATCTAGCCAAGAAATCACCAAATGCTGCACATGGATGGGCACCTAAAGTAGTTAATATATATGATTAGTAACAAATAGGGCAAGCAATATTATTTCTCTACTGATAACCATTTGCGTGTGTGTGTGTGTGTGTGTGTGTGTGTGTGTGTGTGTGTGTACGTGTGTGTGTGTGCGCGCGTGCGCGGGCATGTGTTTCTGTCTGTGTGCGACTGGTGGTCAACGGTTCGAAGAAACTATTCCGAGGTATTCACCGTCACTCACATTCGATGATGGTACTAACAAATCTCTCCTCTATCCTATGATCTTTTTATATTCTTCTTAAAAAACAACAAAATTTTATTTACATTTCAACGTTAAATTATTGTGATTTTGAAAAGTATCATTCTTTGTAAATGTTGTAGATGAAACAAAAGAAAAGAAAACTGTAAAAAGATGAAAAACAAAAATTGTAAGATGTACGACCTGTTTTAAACATAAGGTAACAGGTCTATAATTTGGCAATAAATAAATAAAATAAAATAAATAACAAATACCACGCCACGACCCCTCTACAGTAGCAGATTGTGTGACATTAAGTAAAGTTCTTTAAAAGGTTACTGATTTCCAACCAGAGATGCTGAACTACAGAAAAAGATGCACACGTAGCTAGGCGGCTTTTTTCTCTAATAAGTTACGTTAAGTACCACCACTTAGGTTCTCTTACGCCTTCGGTACACCAGACAGGTGTCTAAGTACTCTCAAAGTATTGTTTTATCCACATTCCAGACCGCGTCGCGTCGACGCCATGATGATGCGATTAATTTGCCATTATTATTCCAACAAAAGAATACACGGATAAACAGGGAGAAGGACAACGTCACAAACACTGTATGCAATGCCCTGCAAGACCGCCCCAGCAGTGCCGTGATATGCGGGCTAACAAAGGCGGGGTGTCTAAAAAATGGTTCAAATGGCTCTGAGCACTATGGGACTTAACTGCTGAGGTCATCAGTCCCCTAGAACTTAGAACTACTTAAACCTAACTAGCCTAAGGACATCACACACATCCATGCCCGAGACAGGATTCGAACCTGCGACCGTGGCGGTCGCGCGGTTCCAGACTGTAGCGCCTAGAACCGCTCGGCCACTCCGATCGGCGCGGGGTGTCTCCCTAGCAACGAGACTAATGTAGATGTATTAAACGTTGCCAATTTCCTATTACCGCAAGAGCTCCTATCTGTCTCATACTCAAAATGAATCGGTATTAACATATTACCGCCGCTAGCATAGTCTTCTCGTAATTGACAATCGAAACAATCTCTCAAAAAACGCATCAAAGCATATGCATGAGTCTACAGGACCACCTGTGAAGGCCTGGGAGGACGGGGAAAGTTGGCTGAAGGGGGGGGGGGGTACTGCGGGACCTGCCCTTTTGTTAAATAAGGCGCATTTCCTATCCCATACTACAGCTGTGTGAGGAGGAGGAAAATTGACGCGCCTCCGGCTAGGCAGGCTGGCGGACGGGCAGACGGGCTTGTAGATCGCGACTGGTGATTTTTTTTCTGTGATTGACGCATACTGCATGGACAGAACGTAACAAGCACGTATTTATTCCATTGCTTATGTCTCCTGTGGTGCTTTGGTTCCTCTTGTTTCGGGCTGGACTATACAGCGCAGTTTTCTCTCTCTATAGCCAGCTTAACGACAGAGTTGCCTATGGACAGCGACACACATTTGTTTTTAAATAAAGTGCATTTCCCGGCCTATACTACGGCTCGAAGGCATAGCAATGTGGTGTACCTACAGCTACAGCGGAGCAAGCGGACGTGCTGCTGCTGCGATGTGGCGCTGCACAGAGGAGGTGTCGCCGTCATAGAGTGCATTGCTTACAGAGTTTGTGATACTCTCCTTCTCCCTTTTTATCGGTGTATTCTTTTGTTGGAATAATAATGGTAAATTAATCGCATCATCATGGCGTCGACATGATGCGGAATGCGGAAATATGGATAAAACAATATTGAGAGAGTGCTTACATACCTGACTGGTGCCCCGAATCACGTAATAGAGCCCAAGTAGTGTTACTTAACATAACTTATTAGACGAAAAATTCCGTCTGTCTACGAGTGTATTTTTTTCTGTAGCCCAGTATCTCTCGCTGGAAATCAGTAGCCTCCTAAAAAAACTTTACGTGATGTCACACAATCTAGAACTGCAAGAGAGAGATCGTGGCATGGTATTTGTTAACATTATCTTGTTAGAAATCGCTAGTACTTATAGAATTTTGCCATATATAAATACGTAAAACGTTGTGGGAGTACTTAGATATGTGTCGATGTCTCGAATGACGTCACTTAGTGTAAATTATTATTAACAAATAGCCGCAGTCTGATCCTCTCCCTAAGTCTTCCGGCTCAAGAGTGTCCTAGATAGAGTGTAACAGCTAGTAATTCATGACTGCCGCCACAGTATTGTCTGCCTCGAATGGTATAATAGAACACATAGTGACTTGGTTTTGGTATGGCAGTCTTTTGCTCATGTAGTTTGCCGAGGGGATATATGGATAAATATATAAAAACGTTGTTGGGAGTACTTACATATTTGCCAGTGTCTCGAATTATGTAATTTGTTGTTATTATCAAACAGACAATACCTGATCCTCCCTCCACCCCTGTGCTGTATTCTCGAACAGACTGTCTGCAATGGAGAGTACTCGCATAGCGGTATTAATCTTGCACACTAATAATTATCTTTTTCGACCTACACCACTGTGTGTGTGTGTGTGTGTGTGTGTGTGTGTGTGTGTGTTTTGGCGTTGCTGTTCACGGCAGATAATTTTTTTTCCCCCTGTTCCAACATCAGTGCTTGCTGGCGGAGCTCTATTGGGCGTATAATAGCTAGGCTATATTTGCACTGCCCCCATTTTCCCAACATTGTGTTACTGGAAGCAACTATTTCCATTTTAGCTATAGCGTCTGAAGTATTTATTCCCTTTAGTAACGGCTTCTGCTGCCGCAGTATTGTTGTACAGACGACCTACAGTGGCGATGCTGCCACATCACGATCGTTACATGGTTACATTTTCTACTACCTACTCACACCCTTGCGAGCTGGCGTGAAAGTTTTTAACTTTATGGTGAGCAGATCGTTTCTGGATCAGTTATTTTGCTATTCAGTGTTGGAAAAAAAATTATAGAATTTTTCTCTGAACAAATACGTAAAGATCGTGGTGGGAGTACTTACACATCCGCCTCGTGCGTCAAATGCCGTAACACATCTCAAGTGACGTAATGCGTTATAGGCACCATCTGATTCTCTCTCTATGCGGCACTTCTCCAGAGCACTCCCTTTTTCAAAATGTTTATAGCTGCAAATAATTCTAGGCTGCTGCTATCACCAGAGACTGACGGACAATTGTGGTGGGAAACGCCTAATAATGCCACACTCGCTGTGCGCTAACAGACACCTGCAATTTTTTTCGACCTACGCGACTGCTTATTGGCATTATTGCTCACGACACGTACGTCATACGGAAAAATATTAATTTCTTCAACTACGTGCTCGCACCACTGTAGCATTACGACAGGGAAGGAAGTATTAATTAACTCAAACGCTATTGGGCTTCTCAAACACTATGTCAGGGAAGGGGAAGGGCTGAAGTAGGAGGTAGGGTGCGACATAGATCGTACAGAGGGACACAGAGCACAATTACGTAAGAGACCAATTAGTAACCACTTAATTAAGTTTTATCTTACCAGGGGTCGAGGGTCAAGTCATAAATCAGATAAAAGTTGTCCTGGAACCAGCCCTGTCCTACTACTTACGCTACTAATGCCTTTCTCGGAAATATCGTCCCAGAAACCGATTAATCTCTCTTCAGATTACCGCCCTGCAAGATATGTTCCCATTTTTTGTACGATAAATGCTGGCTGTGGTAACCCACTACAAAATTCAACTCGGAGTCTTCCTCCGACGCCTCGTCTTCGCTGGGCTTTCACGGGAAGGAACAGAGCTTCATAACGGCCTCATTTGAAACAGCCCGCTCAATATTACGGTACGGAAAGAAAAGTAAATAATAAAAGTGAGTCATTGACTTTGTTGCGCCTACTACAAGATAAATAACACTATACATGTAATAAAGTGGACCTCTTTCATGATGTATCCAAATTTTTAATTTATTTTTCACTATGTCTGATTCTCTAAACTAGAGGGTATAGTGGGCTGTTCGGGACCCGATGAACTAACTGTTTTACAAAATTTCATGTGATCATCGCATTTTTAAAACTGTAAACAACGAATGAATCACACTGCTCCCTTTCCTGTTTGGCCACTTTACTTTTCAGTATTTTCCAGCTCTACTTCCCAAAGCCTTCGCACATTACGGTGCTGCTGCGTGGCACCCTGATACCACTAGGACAGTTTAGACGTGTTTTAGAGAGGGGTTTTCTTGTCTCCTCAGTCTTCCACAATACTCTTCATGAACTTTGGAAGTTGTAAAAGGCAGAAAAGATTGGTCTCTACGTCTAGGACCGCCTTGTTTACTACAAGATTACGAAAAGGGTTTGTCATATGTTAACTTTCGGAACACAAGTGAATCAGGGATACCGAGTAGCAAAAAGCGCTTTTAAGGACTCGAGTCACACATCAGTGAGAGGAAGAACTGCTGGAACTGAGCAATAAGAAACAGTGCTAGATAAATCCAAAACTTCGCACCTATTGTAACGAACAGACAGGAATGTCTTTGAGTGGATCTATCCGTTGGTAAATTGCTTTTAACTCCAACGGAAGAACCTAATCTTGTAACGCATGTAATTTAGAAATCGGCATTCTAATGAAATGCTGCTTATTTTTTAGGAAAGCGTCACTTGTAGCTTTAATTGAGGTTTTCCGCTTTAACAGTTCATGCACTGCCACAACATCTCCCTAAGCGTTAAATACAAAGATTACAATATTTGCAGAGTGGCTGACTCGTACATTTTTAAGCTAATCTGCAATCGGTCAGTCACTCATAGCTGTCACGGCTTTTAACCTCATTTTCCATGTAAATAATTCGTTAGTTTCGTCCTGTATGATGGTATTTATCAGCTATTTAGTTAAAAGCACAGAGAAAATTGCTTATTTGCGGAAGATTGAAAAGGCATCACGAATTGTCAAACTCATTCTAGGAGAGAGCTGAATGAGCATCGTGGTAGGAAATTTAGTTATCATAAGTTTTTATCTTTTTTGTGGTCTAGTTTTTAGCTTTAATGATAGAACATTCGTTTTTCGCCGACGTGAGTGAGACCTTCAGCTGACTTTGCGAGCTATCAAATCATTGTGTTTAGTGATTTAGGAAGAAGACAAAAGTTTTGAATCAAGGTGTCCGTACCAGTCGCTGAAGGTGGGCATTTCCGAATAGGCGTCCATCTTCAGTTGCTGCAGTACTAACATCAGTACAAGCATCGTAAAAATTAGACGCAGTCGCTGCTTCATCACACCCACAGCGGATTTTGTCTCTGTTCCGCTCAATTGCCGTTCCCTTTACGTAACTGACAATGGCCGGGTAAGAGGTCGAGTAGTGCGACTGCCCCGCCCACGGCTTGTGAAATGTTCCGCAACGGCATTCGTGTAATGAGACGGTCGGCGTAATCCTCAAGGAGCAGACAAGACGTAAGCTGCTGTGCGACTAAAACACTAGGCCAGCTCCACAAAACGTCGCATATCTAGGGCAGTTAAAGACAAGAGGAGCGCATGCGCGACACTTGTAGTAGCATTACGTCTGCCGACATTCCGGATATCACGCATGTGACGTAATCTTACCGTCCCACACATCACTACTAAAATTCTCTATCCCCGCACAAGTTTTGAAAGCTTCGAGAGGCGTAAGATACACAACTTTTCACTTATCTTCATTTTCTCTTCTTCTTGTTGGCTGCAGATATTTCGTCCAGCGGTATATTCTTGCGGCTGAAATTTTGATTTTGTAGGTTCTCATTGAACTGAATAACCGATAAAATTCTTTCTGTTGCTATGAATATATTTTTATTTTATCCCGTTCTTCTATACCAGACTGACTTAACAATCTCCCTTTTCATAAAACCATCAATTACGTTGTTGCAGACAAAATTAAAAAACACGTACGTTTCCATCAGAGGCATGCCCACTACTACCTAGATTCTGCGGTACTCATAGCATTCCAAAGAGTTTACAAAGCAAAAAAATTTACAAACGTTCTTGACAAAAGAAGAATCTTCGCTAAAATATATATTATGTGTAAATGAGTCCAGAAATAAATTTAATAATTAGCGTCACATTGTGCAATTAATAATATGAATTTTAAGTATGCCAGACATTTCGTAGTTTCAAATATTTCTACAAGAAGAAGAATTTTAGCTGTATTGATTGTAACAGCTTAAGTTCTTTTTATAAATTTTAGCCTAAAATATAATACATTGTATACAGAATCAAATGAAATTCTTTCAGTGAACTAGCCGATAATGTTCACCTATACCAGATTCGGGATTAATCCTGGTATCGGCTACTTCTATAAAAAAAAGATTATATTAGAAAAGAGCGTCTCGCTAAAAACAGAACCTGCATTAGGAAATTTTTCTGCAACATGTCCATTAGCCATTGTAATCCACAATCAGGTATTCTCAGTTTCATGAAGTTTAAATAAGTACGAGCAGCAGCAGTAAAGTTATTTGGCTACCTTGGTTGCATACTGGACAGTCATTTAAGACTAGGGATCCGAAAGTGTCATAGTGGAATAATTTCCCTTGATTTTTGTTTTATACTGATTATTACTATATACAAAAAGGGCTGGAAAATTATACGGGATTCAAACATCCATTACTCTGTAAGAAGGGCTCTTCAGAATTTGTATAATGACTCAAAATCGAGAAAAAAGTTGGTAACATTCTATCCCGACGGTTTCGTGGGAACAGGGGTTTGCTTCGAGGCTGCTGTATGTCAACCACCAAGCTTCAAATTTATGCAGCAAAAGTTCTGAATCAACGGAAAAGGAAATGTAGAGAAATGGGTATAGATATCGGTGAAACTTTCTCGTATATCCTTATTTTGCGGACGATCATTTAGAGATATCCAGTGATAAAGATCATCTACAATATATGACACGAAAACTACAGGAAGAATATAAACGATGGGGCTTAGAGCTTAACCCCCAGAAAACAAAACATCATCCAACAGGAACAGAACTCTCTGTCATCCTACTCGATACAGAGGAAACTGCAGTTCGCCGTAGTTACACATATTTAATAGAATTTGATACAACAGGTAAAGAAGATCAAGAAATGCCTAGTTAAGGCTATAAGACTAACACCTTGTTCAAATGGATTATTTTGAAGCAGTGAAACAGGAAACACACGGAAATACATTAACTATGGCTGTATGGGGCAATGACATGGAGAGCTACAGAGAAATGCATGTCTTCAGACGATATTTTGGGATACCCACAGCCGGCCAGTGTGGCCGAGCGGTTCTAGGCGCTCCAGTCTGGAACCGCGTGACCACTACGGTCGCAGGTTCGAATCCTGCCTCGGGCATGGATGTGTGTGATGTCCTTAGGTTAGTTAGGTTTAAGTAGTTCTAAGATCTAGGGGACTGATGACCTCAGATGTTAAGTCCCATAGTGCTCAGATCCGGGATACCCACAACAGAGGAGACAAATAATGAACGAATGGACGTAGGTGGGTCGTTAATAACTGAAATCGAACGGAAGCAGTCAATATGCTACTACGACAGATACGATAGAAAAAAATTGGAAACCGGGCATCGAACAACGCCGGAGGGTTGTAAGTAGACTGTTTACGTTTTTATGTCGGTAACGCCACGTAGCGCTCTGTATGAAAATCTGTGCTGTGTGCAGTCTGTGGCTGGTTTGCATTGTTGGAATATTCTAGTGTTGGGCAGCTGGCTGTTAACAGCGCGTAGCGTTGCGCAGTTGGAGGTGAGCCGCCAGCAGTGGTGGATGTGGGAAGAGATATGGCGGAGTTTTGAGAGCGGATGATCTGGACGTGTGTCTATCAGAGACAGTAAATTTGTAAGACTGTATGTCATGAACTGATATATATATTATGATTTTTGAGCGCTATTAGGGTAAATATATTGTTTGTTCTCTAGCAAAATCTTTCATTTGCTAACTATGCCTATCAGTAGTTAATGCCTTCAGTAGCTAGAATCTTTTATTCAGCTGGCAGTATTGGCGCACGCTGTATTGCAGTAGTTTGAGTAACGAAGATTTTTGTGAGGTAAGTGATTCATGAAAGGTATAGGTTATTGTTAGTCAGGGCCATTCTTTTGTAGGGATTTTTGAAAGTCAGATTGCGTTGCGCTAAAAATATTGTGTGTCAGTTTAAGCACAGTCATTTATAATTTTTCTAAGGGGACGTTTCAGGGTGTTCTAAAACTGATACACCAAGTACCAATCCTATTTTTTCCTTAACTTGAGCTCTAATAATGGCAGCAAATTATACCTCTTTTTACACAGAGAATACGACAGGTATTATAATACGTCCGTATTCTTGCCAAGTGACATCTCTGAGAGTATCTGACTACAGTCATCCTTCACTGCAAACAATACTTTCACATTTCATGAGATCATTTCAAGCTAATGAGCCGTATTCGACCAAGGACCATGTTCTTTTCTTAAACGATAATAAAGAGCTGTGAATTGAAAAATAAATCCGCTTATTAAAGACCGTTCAGATCCACAGTGCATTTACAATCCTAGAGTACGCATTTTTATGCTCATTTCCGGCCCCTTGTGTATTTTTCGTCGTTATGGGCATTACGCGTTTGCGTCACTGTTCTGTCTGCGTTTTATTAGCAGGACGGGTGTGAACACGAACCGAAATTATTTGCTAAACAGCAAATATTCTCAGTTTGTGATGAGTGCTTCGTAGAAAAACGGATGAAGGTATTTGTATACTTAGGTACGATGTAGCGTGGGACGCTATGTAAATTCTGTTATGATTCATAATTATTCTCTTATCATCAGAAGGAACAGATTAGGACAAAATGGAAGATGTCTTGGCTACCCTCAAATGCATCATTGTCCTTTCATGTATTAGACCGTTTGCACCCGCTGAGGAGACCAGTCACCTTTGTATTGGACTAAATTATAAAATTATATATTATAAATTGTTCATAAATTTTACTAAGATTTATTACAGCAGTATTAAATACGCGCCTAAATGCCGCTGCTGTAATTTTTAGATCTGATGATAACTGCAAATCCGGAAGCTGTTATCAGTTTTAATAAAATGGCGTGTGACCAAGACAATGGCTTTTATAACTCTCCTTTCAGGAAGCATTTCGGGTAAAGCATCTGCATTTCGTGCCCAAGCCTTATTTTGCAACTTGGTTTTTCTCATGACCTAAATGCTGCAGCATGGTATTGACTAGCGGAAATTCTTCTACGCATTTCATCAGTGACGGATAGCGGAGGCGCTTCACTGCTGTGACTTCTCTATGAACAGGAGTGGTATAAAAAAATGGCTCTGAGCACTATGGGACTCAACTGCTGTGGTCATAAGTCCCCTACAACTTAGAACTACTTAAACCTAACTAACCTAAGGACATCACACACATCCATGCCCGAGGCAGGATTCGAACCTGCGACCGTAGCGGTCGTGCGGTTCCAGACTGTAGCGCCTTTAACCGCTCGGCCACTCCGGCCGGCCAGGAGTGGTATACTTCCTTGGTTGCAGGCCATTGTCATATATAGTTGTGTTTGAAAATGAATTAAGCTAAGTTAAATTTTGCATGTGATTTTCATTTGAAGATTATAAATTGGAATTGCCGTTTTCGTCGTTTCGATTGTAAGAACCGGCAGCCATGTTTAAAGGTAGACCTGTGCATCGTTTCGTAGCCTGTACGGGAAACCAATTTCGTCCCAGGGACGAATTTAGGAATATATTTTCTATTATAATACTATTATGATCACCTAAGTTATTGATTACATGACGCATATTTCATACGGGAAAACACGAAGAATAGAATTCTGAATCTATTATTGACACTGTTATTGCTATAAAGTCGAACAAGACGGGATACAAAGTGTATTTCAAGAAACTCTGTGAAGTCTCCTCATTTCACTGAATAAATGGTCAAAAAAAAAAACATTTGACGGTCATCAGGTTTGACACTTGAACTTGAATATTGTTCTGACATGAAGGAAATATGTTATCTTATAAGTAGTGAACATTTGCCTCGATTGTCTTTAATTTACCTAACCCACAAAAACATGGACGAAAAACGGAAGATACTGCCCTTGAAAAGACATCCAAATCTTAGCGTTAAGAGACGAGAAAGCTATCAATGGTTTGCAAAAGTAGAAGTCGCCTGCCCGTCGGTGTGCGGCAATCCGCAACTCTCTCGCGCTATGCAGACCGGCAGTTCTTAGGCGGCGCGAGCGGTTCCAGCTGAATTTTATTTTCACCAAACCATGGTTACTGATAAAGGTTTACCTCTTAAATATTGAATCTACGAAGTATAAGGTATCACACCAAATGTTTTAAGTGAAAAGTATTGGAACAACACGCATTTTTCTGAAGACTTGCACAGTGACCACTTTTTCGTTTCTAGCAGTGTAGTGTGGACAGTGCCACCGTAACAGAATCCTGTGTTTGTGATTCGGACTTCCGGGGACCTTTGCTAGGCATCTTCACGCCTTACTATCTGGAAGAATACCAAGCGCTGCAGCACACCGTTCTGAGTTTTGTATCAGGTGAAGTCTAACAGAACAGAGACGGTATCAATATAAGCTTATTAATTCGAAACTGTCACAACGGGGTAGCTGGCATACATGAAAGGATTTAAAAGTCAGTCTCATCTGCAATATTTTGCACGGTTTTTTTATTTTTATACCGCACGGCTTTCCGGAGCGGGAAGGAGTGCCTGGTCCCCGCCACGAATCCGCCCGCCGGACTTGTCTCGAGGTCCGGTGAGCCGGCCAGTCTGGGGATGGTTTTTTGGCAGTTTCCCATCTGCCTCGGCGAATGTAGGCTGGTTCCCCTTATTCTCCCTCAGCTACACTATGTCGGCGACTGCTGTGCAAAAAATGGTTCAAATGGCTCTAAGCAATATCGGGCCTTAACATCTGAGGTCATCAGTCCCCTAGACTTAGAACTACTTAAACTTAATTAACCTATGGACATCACACACATTCATGCCCACGGCATACCATAGCAGCGGTTCCGGACTGAAGGCCCTAGAACCGCTCGGCCACAGCGGCTGGCTGTTAACTGGTAACATACATAAATTAGTAGTCATATTAATTAATAACAGGAATTGCAGTATAAGACATGATCACAAATATTTACTAAATATTTTGATTGTAAGTTTTCTTTTACTCATAGCGTTGTATTACAACTTTTCTTGTGTGTAATAGGTTAATATTGCCGTTAATAAAAACAGATGAAATGCACCGATTGCCTACAGCTCCTCAAAGATAAGTAAAGATTTGGAACATGACAGGCAATTCCGGGAAAAACAGCTTTCCTTCGTACTTCCGAAGAGTCCATGATGAATACTTGTAGGAAAAGAAAAGTGTATCTGTGGGCCTTAATGCGTCAAAGAATTCCTGGTTCCTCTTCGTTCCACTTTTCTTGACTCTCATTTTCTCAGACTTTTTTTTTGGGTCATCAGTCTTCTGACTGGTTTGATGCGCCCCGCCACGAATTCCTCTCCTGTGCCAACCGCTTCATTTTAGAGTAGCACTTGCAACCTCGTCCTCAATTATCTGCTGGATGTATTCCAATCTCTGTCTTCCTCTACAGTTTTTGCCCTCTACAGCTCCCTCTAGCACCATGGAAGTGATTCCGCCATGTCTTAACAGATGTCCTATCATCCTGTCACTTCTCCTTCTCAGCGTTTTCCATATATTCCTTTCCTCTCCGATTCTGCGCAGAACCTCCTCATTCCATACCTTACCAGTCCACCTAATTTTCGAAATTCGTCTGTAGCACCACAGCTCAAATGCTTCGATTCTCTTCTGTTCCGGTTTTCCTACAGTTCGTGTTTCACTACCATGCAATGCTGTACTCCAGACGTACATTCTCAGAAATTTCTTCCCGAAATGAAGGCTGGTATTTGATATTCGTAGACTTACTTTGGCCGGGAATGCCCTTTTGCCATTGCTAGTCTGCTTTTTGAAGTCCTCCTTGCTCCACTCATCATAGGTTATTTTACTGCCTAGATAGCAGAATTCCTTAACTTCATTTACTTAGTGACCATCGATCCTGATGTTAAGTTTCTCGCTGTTCTCATTTCTACTACTTCTCATTACCTTCGTCTTTCTTCTATTTACTCTCCATCCATACTCTGTACTCATTATACTGTTCATTCCATTCAGCAGATCATGTAATTCTTCTTCTCTTTCACTAAGAATAGCAATGTCATCAGCGAATCGTATCATTGATGTCCTTTCAAAGAAATGGTTCAAATGGCTCTGAGCACTATGGGACTTAACATCTGAGGTCATCAGTCCCCTAGAACTTAGAATTACTTAAACCTAACTAACATAAGTACATCACACACATCGATACCCGAGGCAGGTTTCGAACCTACGACCGTAGCGGTAGTGCGATTCCAGACTGAAGCGCCTAGAACCGCTCGGCCACCCCGGCCGGCGTGCGTTTAGACCTCGCGGCTACCCCGCACGGCAAAATTGGACATGGGGCGGTGGTAAGGATCGAAGCCGATCCAATGGCTGAGCAGTCTCGTGGGCTGTCATCCACATTCTGAGGACAACTGACACTAACTATATCTGGCGGGCCACTTGAATTTGCACGCGCAACTGCCTGATTGGATAACTTCAGTGGTAATTTAAACTTCTTGTATTAGCATACATATAATTGAGGAAGTTCTTAACACAAGCGCTGACTTTAAAGCAATTTATTTACCGACCGGTTTTAGTCCATGCCCATGTTCATGGCAGTCAAATATACAATTATAAAACCAGCATTACATACCATACTTTTCCGGAATCCGTTGTACTGCCTTAATTCGGTTTAATGTCTTCGTTTGTGGTGGTCAGTGCCTACATTTCACACAGTAATTGTGTTCAGAATTTTTATGCTTGACTTAAATTATATACGTTGGATTTCGGAAAATGTATGATACGTAATGTCGTTTTTATAATATCATATTTGACTACCGTGAACATGGTGCTGGACTGAAACGGTTGGTAAATAAACTACATTGAAGTCAGCATTTGTGCTATGCATTTCGTTCATTCAATGCTAATTAACTCGGCAACGGCGCAACGTATCGATTCTTTTTCTTAACAATTATTTCTCAGCATGACCTACCCTATAACGCCGTTACCAGCTTTTCATGCCGTTGCCGACAACCCTGTGTACCGGATACAGGTATAGTCTGTGAGCTATCCACTAAAGTCGTACGGTTCTTGCAGACCCGTGTTAAAAGTGCAGAAGAGGATGCATACTCGCGGAGAGAGCTGTCCACCATCAGGGCTGGCACAGCTCGCTGGCAGTGGCATCAGAACAAGCGACCCCTGTTCGGCGCCACAGAAGCGGCTAATGCCCTCTGCCAGGCAGAGTCCGCACAGGCTGTGCTCTGTCCCGCCCTGCAGCCACGCCACACGTTCCCTTTCTCCGGCCTGCAGGTGAACATACCTGCGGCGTGAGGGAAGCGCGCTCCGCAGCCGCCTTTTGTGCCGCACCTTTCACTCTCCGCGCTGTGAGCCTGCCCTCCACACCCTCTGGTCAGTCGGCGACAGACAAGGCGTCCGTCACCGTAACTGAGGGCATCACCCGACGCCGTAGCCGAAGTCACGAACACACGTCTCGGCGAGACTGGAAAGTAACCGGTTCTAATCCTGGTGGCGGTAGATGTTTCACAACTGTTATTAGGGTGGTAATGACAGGAGAGGTGGTCGCGTAAAGTTCCTATTCACCACATTTTGCTTCAATACCCTCCATTAACGTACCCTCCAATAAAGTGCCCTCCCCACCGTGCCTCATGGACAGAGGGCATGTTAGTTAATGTTCCACAGATCATTTGAACGACTGTTTTGCCGAAATGACGTGGAATGTGTCAGTTTACATGATACGTATACATGATCAGTGTTACCATAAATGAAAATATTACTTCTAGTCTTACTCATGCAACTATGCTTGAAAAGTAGGCCTTTTTTATTTATTTATTTATTCATTTATTTGCAGTCTACCACTTTTCAAATAAAATTCTTCGATGGAATAGAAGAAGTTGTCAAGGAGAAATGATTTGATGTTATATTTAAAATTTGTTTTGGCTATAGTATTGGGCAAATGTTCAAAAAATGTCCTTTCTCCCCCGCTGACAGCTTCAATAATGGCTAATAAAGGTCATTTTTTTTCCTTTAGCGTTGTAGGTATGGACATAACTATTCTTCCCAAATGGTGATGGATTGTGCAGTGCTCCTAGCCTGTTTCGGTTGTCGGGCATAGTTCATTGTTACCTACTTTATTGAGAATTAAAAATATCCCTTCATGCATGTAGCTTCAACCACGCTACAGGCATACGTTCCCAGCATGAGTTCTTGCAGTGCCTAAGTGACAAGCCAGAGAGAAGCAATTCATTCCAGTAGCAGCTATTGACAGAGTACACTTTCAGACCTCCAATGCATGCACCAACTAAACACACCAATGGCTAGCCAACAGTAAATCAATCATGTGAGAGGAGTCATGCGGTTGCTGCTTCCGTATCCTGAGGGGATGAGGACAGTGAAGTCGCTCTCTTGTTCCTTAGCTTTGAGACGGAGCATACGGCCCCATGTCGTCTACCTTCGTACCTATTCTCCCAAACTACCTTTCTCTCCCCTTCTTATTTCCGTATTTCGCTGACACACGGACTGGCAAACTTCCATACCCCAGCGTGGACAATCCATCGATATACATCGATATATACAGTACGATATACATCTTACAGTTAGAATATAGTCCAAAGCTTGTCTTATATCTCTCTTTCATTTCAACCCGCCAAATTTCCGATGCACCCCTCTCCCAAGCTTGACATGGGCCGCCTCCACACCTGATGCAGTCTGTTCTTTTAGGTGTCTGATAGGGGACCGCTTACCGTTCGCTCCAAAGAGTAGCCGTGAAACTGAATTTGACATTCAACGCTGTATGGAAGAGTTGCTGCTGTTACAATGTATGGGGCGGGAGCTCGGCTGCATCTTGCTGTGTTGCGCAGAGCGTGCTGTGTAAACACACTCCGTTTTCTTTTTTTTTTTTTTTTTTTTTTTTTGGCATGTTGTGTCGAAAGAGTGATCCCCTTTGGCGATTTTTTCTTCTGGAATGGCAAGGTGTAAGAAATAGTTTCACTTTATTGCGTATTCGCTTGCAAAGGGACTTGGGCTCTCTGTGGGTCATTGAGTCCTTTGACGGGTGTTGGTTAGGTAGTCGCACGAGTGACTGACAGTAACTATTTACATGTAAAATACCGAATAACTGAAGATTACATCATCTTTGATGGTCCTCTGGGGGTGCAATAATGGCTCAAGGTACGTTGTATTTGTGCCAATGTCGTGGTAGGGCCTGGCCTACATTCTCAAGTTTGCGGACATTTCCTCGATACTCATCTGATCTTCTCAGTGACGTAGTTTGATCTTCTCAGTGACGTATTTTTATCCAGTCAGCTCGTGTATATCTATCATCCTGGCCCACCTCGGGGCGCCTAGGCTCCACTTCAAACATCTGTTCTCTAGTGGTTGCAAACTGCGTATATTAGTCACATGTTGTTCAAGACGTCGAGCTGTACAGCAGGGAGGGTTGTACCGTTGGTCTATAAAGTTTTCATTTCGTTGACGGGTTTAGATTCCTGCTCGTGAAAAACGAGGTGAGTGCCCGGATCATCTTCATAGTATTCAATTTTCTATGTTTTATGTGTGGGGTACAAGTCATCCCTTTATCCAGCATCACTCCCACGTATTTCGTCGTCGTAATCCAGGGTACTGGCTGTCCATTGATGGCAAGTCACGTCCTCATTTCCGGCCATTCCTTCGCAAATAGCACTGCTGCAGTTTTCGTAGGGTTTAGGGTGATTTTATTGCTCTTTGCCCATCGTTCGGTGTTGTAGCTTCATTCTGTTCACAAGTTGATCGATGTTCCTTTCAGAGGCGAGGAAGGCCGTGTCATCGGCGTACAGACTGGCGGTGACGTGTAGAATGGTGGGAATGTCGTTAATATTCAAATAAAACAGGCAAGGCGATATCACCGCTCCCTGTGGGATGCCACCTGAGACAGTTTTCAGTGAAGATTTCTTCCCATCCATTTGTACAAACAGATACCTGTCCTGAAAAAAGCTATCAAACAGCTTGATGTAACAGGGCAACGGGTTTGATCAACTAATTTGACTATAAGCTTGTCACGACACACCCGATCATATGCCTTTTCGATATCTAGGAAAACTCCAACTGTGGAGTTCCGTCTATTCAGGTTGAGTTGTACGGACTCTGTGATCCAAAACAGCTGAAGCTCCGCCGATAGCCGTGGCTGGAAGCCAAACTGTTCGTGGCGGATGAGGTTTTTTCTTCCAGATAGTCTTTGAGACGCTGTAGTAGCACCCGTTCCGGTATTTTGCCGAGTGTGGGCAACTGAATAATCAGGCAGTAGCTGTCTGCCAACGGTGGGTTTTTTCCTCTTTTGGGAATAGGGATCATCTTCACCGTCTTCCAGTCTGCAGGCAAGTAGCCGTTAAATAAGCAGCTGTTGATAATTCCAGTTAAGATAACGATGGCCTTTTTCGAAAGATGCTCAAGATCTGCGTTGGTCACAGTCCATGCCAGGCGCCAAGTTTTTCGTCTTCCTTTTCTAACTTCAGCGGGAGTGCTAAGAACAGGCCTCCGTTGTGTGGGGAGTTGGCGGAAGTCGAGGATTCGCTGTCGGATACGGTCCTCTTCCCTTGCGACCTCTGCATCGTGTGGGGGCGGAGCTGTCATGTGGTGTTCATAGACGACGGCATACAATTCAGATTGGCCAAGAGAGTCGTATATGAGGCCATCGGGGTCGCATATTTATCTCTTTGGTGGTCTCGGTTGGCGTAATACCCTGACAAGTTGCCACTCTTCCCTAGTCTGGAGAAACATTTCGTCCATCTTTGCCTCCTAGAGGTCTTGCCGCCATTCTTCAGTTCGGCGGCGTAGCTCCGGGACAAACGATGCATCAGCCCTCTATCTTCTGGATTTCTATATCGTTGCCACCGTTTTCTGTGAGTATTCCGGCGATGCTTAATGTCGGTGAGATGAGGAGGGAATTTTTCAAATTGATGCTCATCGCGAAAGATATTAGTCGCTGCACGTCTTGTTGTCCGTTGGATTTTAGCTGTCAAAGTTGCCACAGCGATGTCAATTTCCGCAAATGTAGAGACTGCTTGGGTCGGTCGGGCGTTATCGTTAAGGTATGTCTCAAAGAAGTCCCAGTTAACAGCTCTGGAGCTTGGAGGCCGGCACCCTCGAGAAGTCCGAGAACTGGTAGACCACGCATTCTAATGGGCCAGAAGCAAAGTGCACTTGCCGGAAGCTGCCAGCAAACACAGGTAGTAAGCTGTCTCGAGTTGAGCAGGCTATAGAGCACAGCGTGCCGTACACGTGCATGCTGCGTGTGAGTTTGTGCCGTTGGGGCCCAACATGTTCAACCGGTACAAGCAGTGACGGAGTTACAAAGTCGTCCATAAGTGGAATAAAACTTCAAACGTGAAAAGAGGTCAGTGATAAGTTCCGCTGATATCATTTCAATCCTCAGTGGAAGCGAGGAAAAATTACAGGACTCTTTAATGGAATGAGCACAGAATATAGATTGAGACAAAACAAGAAAGACGAAAGTAGCGAGGAGTAGCAAAAATGAGGTTGGTGATAAAATCAAAATTGGGTACCACGTAGCAGATGAAGTTAAGGATCTCAGTTGCCTTGAAGCGAAATAACGGCTGATGGACGAAACAAGGAGATAAGAAGCAGACTAACGTAGGCAAAGGGAGCATTTGTCGCTAAAAAACGTAACATAGGCACTACTCTGAGGAAGAAATTTATTAGTACCTGCGTCTGGATTACAGCATTATATGGTAATGAAGCATGAACTGTGGAAAAAGTGAAAAAGAAGACAATAGAATTGTTGGATGTGACAGTGCAGTAAATTAGAGTAATAACAAATGAGAAAATTCTCTGCAGAGTCGGCGATGAAAGGAATATACGGAAGACACTAGACAGAAGAAAGTAAGAAAACAAGGAACAAGTTATTTGGTACTAGAGAGATTCGTGGAGCAAAAACAGTAGAGGAAGTCAGAGATTGGAATGTATTCCAGAAATGAGGACGTTAGTTTGCTATTCTGATTTGAAGAGGTTGACACAGGAGAGTCTTCAGTATTCTGAATGGCTCGATGTAGCCCGTCATGAATTACTCTCTCGTGCCAACCTCTTCATCTCAGAGTAACTCTTGCAAGCTATTTCCTCCACTATTTGTTGGATGTATTCCAATCCCTGTCTTCTCCTGTAGTTTTTACCCTGTACACCTCCAGCTAGTACAATGTATGATGTCTTATCAAATGTACTATCATATTGGCCCTTCTTCTCGTTAGTGTTGTGCGTTTGTCCCTTCATTAATTGATTCTGTAGAGAATCTCCCCGTTACAAATCTTATGTCCAACTAATGTTTAGTACCTTTTCATAGAACCACATCTCAAACTCTTCGTTTTTCTTTTCCGAGTTTTCCTACAGTCCACGTTTCACTCCCATACAATGCTGTGTTCCATACGTACATTCTCAGAAAATCCATCCTCAAATGACACCAACACTGAACTGGTAAAAGGCATGGGATAGAGATATACACATACACTCCTGGAAATGGAAAAAAGAACACATTGACACCGGTGTGTCAGACCCACCATACTTGCTCCGGACACTGCGAGAGGGCTGTACAAGCAATGATCACACGCACGGCACAGCGGACACACCAGGAACCGCGGTGTTGGCCGTCGAATGGCGCTAGCTGCGCAGCATTTGTGCACCGCCGCCGTCAGTGTCAGCCAGTTTGCCGTGGCATACGGAGCTCCATCGCAGTCTTTAACACTGGTAGCATGCCGCGACAGCGTGGACGTGAACCGTATGTGCAGTTGATGGACTTTGAGCGAGGGCGTATAGTGGGCATGCGGGAGGCCGGGTGGACGTACCGCCGAATTGCTCAACACGTGGGGGTGAGGTCTCCACAGTACATCGATGTTGTCGCCAGTGGTCGGCGGAAGGTGCACGTGCCCGTCGACATGGGACCGGACCGCAGCGACGCACGGATGCACGCCAAGACCGTAGGATCCTACGCAGTGCCGTAGGGGACCGCACCGCCACTTCCCAGCAAATTAGGGACACTGTTGCTCCTGGGGTATCGGCGAGGACCATTCGCAACCGTCTCCATGAAGCTGGGCTACGGTCCCGCACACCGTTAGGCCGTCTTCCGCTCACGCCCCAACATCGTGCAGCCTGCGTCCAGTGGTGTCGCGACAGGCGTGAATGGAGGGACGAATGGAGACGTGTCGTCTTCAGCGATGAGAGTCGCTTTTGCCTTGGTGCCAATGATGGTCGTATGTGTGTTTGGCGCCGTGCAGGTGAGCGCCACAATCAGGACTGCATACGACCGAGGCACACAGGGCCAACACCCGGCATCATGGTGTGGGGAGCGATCTCCTACACTGGCCGTACACCACTGGTGATCGTCGAGGGGACACTGAATAGTGCACGGTACATCCAAACCGTCATCGAACCCACGTTCTACCATTCCTAGACTGGCAAGGGAACTTGCTGTTCCAACAGGACAATGCACGTCCGCATGTATCCCGTGCCACCCAACGTGCTCTAGAAGGTGTAAGTCAACTACCCTGGCCAGCAAGATCTCCGGATCTGTCCCCCATTGAGCATGTTTGGGACTGGATGAAGCGTCGTCTCACGCGGTCTGCACGTCCAGCACGAACGCTGGTCCAACTGAGGCGCCAGGTGGAAATGGCATGGCAAGCCGTTCCACAGGACTACATCCAGCATCTCTACGATCGTCTCCATGGGAGAATAGCAGCCTGCATTGCTGCGAAAGGTGGATATACACTGTACTAGTGCCGACATTGTGCATGCTCTGTTGCCTGTGTCTATGTGCCTGTGGTTCTGTCAGTATGATCATGTGATGTATCTGACCCCAGGAATGTGTCAATAAAGTTTCCCCTTCCTGGGACAATGAATTCACGGTGTTCTTATTTCAATTTCCAGGAGTGTATACGGATGACAATAATATCGCTTACACAAGATATAAACGGGCAGTGCATTGGCGGAGCTGCATTTGTACTGAGGGGACCCACGTGAAAAGTTTTCCGACTTGATGATTATGGTCGCACGACCAGAATTAACACTCTTTGGACGCGGAATTGTAGTTGGAGCTAGACGCATGGGACGTACCATTTCGAAAATTGTTAGGGAATTCGGTATTCCGAGAACCACAGTCTCAAGAGTGTTTCGAGAATACCAAATTTCAGGCATTACCCAGAGGTGTACAAATACTCCTTCCAGCCTGCCTGTCCCTATCTCCTCTGCAACCATTAAAGCAGGTAAACCTGCCACATCGGAGACACACTAGTAGACGTGTACTGAAGAAAAGCGGCAAAAGCGGGCCAAGAAAACTTGGGTTTTCTTAAGCCTGGAGGGGTTTCAAGGGACCCGTTAAGCCTGCTGCACCTGACAACAGGGTGTGCTGTCAAGCCGACGTGGCTACAGAATAGCCAGGCATATGTCTGCAGAGGTGGTTTCACTGCAGCTCATTTAGCATAACGGTGGAAGCAGCAAAATGAACAAACCGAGCAGGCCGAGGAGAAAATAAGAGCTGGGGTTATATATCAGTCACTAAACAGGGCCCAAGTTCGTTAGGGGAAAAGTTGTCGTCTGTTAACGACGCAGCATCAAGTAAATCGATAGGTGTCTCGCAATGAAAATTTCGTAAATAGTAAAAAAAAAAAAACCTCATTTGGGAACCTCGAGTATGTCACGGCATGTATGTATATTTTACCAGCAGTTTTCCCACTCCATAAATATTTTGAAAGGGCACAAAGAGTTAGTGGCAGAGAAGTGTGTGGAATTGTGTACTAAGGTCTTGAGGCCATTCAGCAATGTATAGACTTTCTAAATTTAGGGCACACATCAACTGAAACAAGAGAAAAACGTGGCTCAGTGGGTATTAAAAACCATACTCTAGTGGTATGCAAAGTAGTGTGAAAAAGCTTAGTATGAAAGAAAATCTTCTCCTTTCAGGCATGAACGTTTTAGATTAATATAATATGAAAAACGAACTTCTTGTTTGCTAAAATGTCTTTAGGGAATTTGGAATGAACTATTTGGCCGCTTAGAATGGATTCAGCGAACCGGCATCCAGGAAAAAGTAGTAATATTCTATAAGCGGGGTCTTATTTGGCTCGAACACGCTAAGATTGCAGAAACTAGTCTTCCAAAACCCTATTTTCGTTGGCGTTGTAGTATAACAGACACCTCCTGGTTCTTAGGTGCGAAGGATGGTTCTGCTTACCACAGAAAACATGTATTACAGCTTACCTGACGGTGGTTCGAATTGAGAATAGATGGTACTAGTTGCGACAGGGTGAAGCTGTAGAGAAAACTGTTCACATCGAAATAAATGAATAAGAGCGAAAATACCCCGAAAGGGAAAAAATAAAATCCACAATTTCTTCCCGACAATGGCTCCAAATTAATACACATTTTACTGAGTCTAATCAACTTCCGAACCCTACGCATAGCACTGCTATGTAGGGCTTAGCACAGGGCGAAGACGGGCAGACAAGCAAGACTGCTGTAGCCTCCCTTGGTTGGGCGCAGGTTGGTTTCGATGGGAGTAGAGCAGCATTCCAGTTCTGCTGACATCGTGCGGCAACTTGCCTGCCTGGTTAACCGCAAGCATTGGCAGGTTAAAAGATAACCGGGAGCAGTGGCGATTGCACAGAGTTGTCACTGCTAATAGACAAGCAACACTGCGTGAAATAACCACAGAAATCAATGTGGGACGTGCGACGAACGTGTCCGTTAGGACAGAGCGGCGAAATTTGGCGTTAACGGGCTGTGGCAGCAGACGACCGACGCGAGTGCCTTTGCTAACATTACGAGATCGCCTGCAGCGTCTCTTCTGGGCTCGTAACCATATTGGTTGGACCCTAAACAACTGGAAAGCCATGGTCTGGTCAGATGAGTCCCGATTTCAGCTGGTAAGATCCGATGCTAGGGTCCGAGCGTGGCGCAGACCCCAGCAGCCATGGAACCAAGTCCGCAAAAAGCACTGTGGAAGTTAATGGTGGCTCCATAGTGGTGTGGGCTGTGTTTGTGTGGAACGTTCTAAGGTCTAACTGAACCGATCACTGCCTGGAAATGGTTCTGTTTGGCTACTGGGGGACCATTTGCAGCCATTCATGGACTTCATGTTCCCAAAAAACGATGGAACATTTAGGATGATAATGCACCACGTCACCAGGTCACAGTTTTTCGCGATTTGTTTGAGAAACATTCTAGACAATTCGAGCGAATGATTTGGCCGCCCAGATTGCCCGACATGAATCCCATGGAACATTTATGCGACGTAAACGAAAGGTCAGTTCGAGCACAAAATCCTGCACCGGCAACGCTTTCATAATTATGGACGGCTATACAGGAAGTATGGCTCAGTATTTCTGCAGGGGCTTCCAACGATTTGTTGAGCCCGTGCCACGTGGAGTTGCTGCACTACGCCTAGGGTGACCATATTTTCTTCGGACAAAAGTGGGACTTTCATACATTTTCTTAGTCAAAAAGTGAGACAATTTTTATTTCTCGTTAAATATCACTTTTAATGCTAACATTTCTTCTTCCTCTGCAAATATAGCCTTCACTGATATTTGTGTGTGTGTGTGTGTCTCTGTGTGTGTGTGTGTACAAAACCAAACAAAGAATGGAAAGACTGGATAGAAGTACATTTCAAGTTTTCAGAAATTTACTTATTAAGAAATGTAACATTCATAATACAGAATATAGAAAGACACGCAGTAACAATCATTACAAAATAAGTGTTAAGTGAACTCATGGAATTCATGGTTTTGTGGATTACACACTGCAATCATATTTCTTCGAAGATGAAATTTCATTCAGCAACTCAGGTTTGCCTAATAGGTATGAATAGAAGTCAGTGCAGCTGTATTTACTGAAGTTTAAACAGGTCAGTAAAATACACTTAACGCTCCTCACCACAAATCTATTCCTCTCATCTGTCCACTGTGACGATAGTGAGTTGTAAACTCTTTCAACATTTGCATTGTGGGCAGGGAGTGAAAAGAAGTACTGCGCTATATTAAGTGATTCTCTGAACTGTTCATTACACTGGCAAGATCTGAAAAACCTACACCATTTTTCATGTGCCATCAACTGATTCCATTGTTCACTGTCTGTTTCCACTTATTGTTTTACAAATGACTGTATATGAACTATTTCATCAAATAAGAGGCTGTCATTTACTAGAATGCCCTTTTCATTTAGCCACATTAAATTATTTTCCACTACTGACCATTCTGGTGGTTCTGTGAGCATCATCCATGAGAATACAGAAAACTCAGCTATTCCCTGTAACTATGAGGATTAATAGTCTACTGAAGCATCATAAAACGTTGATACTGCTATGTCAAATTTCTTAACAGACTAGTCATCACAATCATTCAGCAGTTTTTTTACACTTAGTGGTACAAAATGTTCATGTTTCCTTGAATTTAGACTTGTCAAAGCTTTATTTAAGACTGCTAATACTTCACATATGGAATTATTCTGTTTCTCAATGCTCAGAATGCATTGTTGGAAAACACTCATTTGTGAATGTACAAAAAGTAAATAACATTCATTTATAGGATCACTGAAAAAACTCTTTAAGATTGCAGGGCACTTTGAGTTAAACTGCGACAAAAAGTAAGATTTCAAAGGTTCATACATTTTCAAGATCCTTTATATGGCTGGCAACAATGAAAGCCATCTTGTTTTGGAAAAGGAAAGTAAATTTTTGTAGGTGACACCAACAAATTCACAGAATTCAGTGAGTTCTGCAACACGAATAGAAAAAAAAGAAGAAGGTTGTACAACTTAATGACAATGCAGGTAAAACATCACAAGCACTTTGAAGTGTGTTATGAACAACATGTGCTGGACAACCTATGCCAACAATGTTAGAGTTTTTTAATTTTTCTTTCGGATGTGTGAAAACGTTATTACCCTCTTTCATCATTAACTCCCCAAAATTACAGTCTGCACCAAATGCAACACACTTTGAGGTGATACTGAACGACTGTATAACATGAGAAAGATAATTGGAAATTGTTTCGGACTTTTCGTTCGAGAATTCATCAAGATCAAGCAATTTCGTCTGCAGTCCACCCTCACTTACAGAAAAATACCACAGGAAAAATTTTCTGATGCCCATGGTTGCTAGCATCAGTAGATATTGAAAAGTATTTTGCACTGTTTACAGCAGCTATTACCTGTTTCTGGGAATGCGGAGCTATAACATTGTTGATAATTGCTTCACACTTTGTGCAATCTCATTGTTGATAATTGCTTCACACTTTGTGCAATCTTAAAATCAGGAAAAAATTTTTTTTGTTTAGTCATTTTGTTCAGTCATTGGAACGATAGCTTTGGTCGTGTTTAACAACATGGAATGACAGGGTTCCTTCTGCTACGGCTACGTTCTTCTGTTCCTGTGTATTTGAAGTTACAAAATATCTCGTCATTTTTTTGCGAGGAACCTGCCGACCGAAGATTCTTCCTGTGTTTCTCTGATTCCATATGATGCTCGAAATCTGCAGCACCACCATGAGACACGGATACAGCACAGTTACATACGCTACATTTTGCTGAACAGTCATTGTCTGTAGCAGTGAAGCAAGGAAATTTCCTCTGAAGCTCTTCCGAAAATTTTGATTTTCGTTTCGGCATCGCCACGACGTGCTAGCACTTCAAGAAACTGATACTGAGTGCTGACAACAATGGCAAGCAAAAGCAAAGAAAATAAGAAAATGGCTCTGAGCACTATGGGACTCAACATCTTAGGTCATAAGTCCCCTAGAACTTAGAACTACTAAAACCTAACTAACCTAAGGACAGCACACACACCCATGCCCGAGGCAGGATTCGAACCTGCGACAGTAGCAGTCCCGCGGTTCCGGACTGCAGCGCCAGAACCGCTAGACCACCGCGGCCGGCAAAGAAAATAAGAGTACGCAACAATTATAGAGCTTAAGCTGTACATTATCAGGGGTACCAACGTACGGAATGTGTTTCAATTGATAGTTTACAAAATCGATACTGAGAAAATATTTTAACCACTTTGTAAATGTCTGAAAATAATCCTTGAAAATCGGGACAAATTGCTTGTTTAATAAAAAAAAACGTCGGGACAAATTTTTGAGCCTCAAAAATGGGGACGTATGGTCACCCAAACTATGCCGGACAAAAGGAGGTCATACACGGTGTTGGGAGGTATTCCACGACTTTTGTCACCTCGGTGTATGTTTGATGCAAATAATCTTCTTCTGGCTGGGAACGCCCTGTTGGCTTGCATTAGACTGCTTTTTGTGTCCTCTTTTCTTAGAGCGCCATGAGTTACTGTTTAACACCGTTGAGCTAACAGCCGTGTCATTTTAGATTCGCTCTCTTTCAAAAACCAGTCTCGTTATTTACAGTCTTATTCTGCACTTTGTCGATGTGGAGAACCGCTAGTGACGTGAGCATCCTTTGTACGGGGCTTCTGACGAACCGTAGTTTACGACGCACCTGACCCTCCCGCGGAGAATCCACGGAAACTCCAGGGCTACTGAAGCGTCTACTTCTCTGAAAGCAGCGGCGTGAGGAGCGCATGACACGCTTGCGGGATCCGCTTCATTCTGCTGCTGCACAACAGTCCGTTCGCATCGTACAAGGAGTTCGACAAAGGCCCCATTGTTCTTTTGAAGCTACAACGCCGTTATTCGTTTTACGGGTGAGCACTTTGCCCCCTGAGAAACACACCAACTAAATAGTCGCTGCCATCGCGCCTGTCCGATCTTCGTAAGCTTGTACTTTCATCGAGGCTTAGCGAAATTTCAGTTTACGTTCATCAACATATGCAATTTACACTTAAGTGATTGGCAGAGGGTGCAAAGCACTTCTACGTCGTTCCATTCTCGAATAAAGTACAGTAAAAATGAAGTAAATCTTTCCGTGGGAGCTCTGAGTTTCTTATATCATCACGGTGATCATTTCTCCCTATGAAGGCCGGAGTCAACAAAGTATTTTTGCTTTCGGAGGAGAAAGTTGGTGATTTGAATTTCGCGAAAAACTCTCTACGTAAGGGGCCTTTACGTAAATGATTACCACCCTAATTCACTAATCATAACTGTGGCACTCTCTCCTCTCGCATAGCTTTCAAATACAGAAAATTCGTGATCGCACAAATCTCTATTAAGCCTTACGCGTTTCAAAATTTCATCAGACTGAAGTTGTGAAATTAACGATAGCAACTATGTCCATAAGTATGCATCTAAGTATCCCAACATAAATAAATTTCAATTAGTTTCGTACTTACATTCATCTACATCTACATGAAAACTGTACAAATCGCACTTAAGTACATCGCAGAGGCTTCATCGTACAACCTTCACAATAATTCTCTATTACTCCAATCTCTAACAGCGCGCGGAAAAAAGCGAACACCTATATTTTTCCGTGAAAGCTCTCATTTCCCTTACTTTATTATGACAGTCGTTAATTCCTGTGCTGGTCGGCGCCAATGAAATATTTTCGCATTCTGAGGAAGAAGTTGGTGATTGAAATTTCGTGAGAAGATTCCGCCTCAACGAAAACTGCGTTTGTTTTAGTCATGTCCACCCCAAACCCTGTATCATTTCAGTGACGCTTTCCCCCCTAATTCGCGATAATACAAAACGTACTGCTCTCCTTTGAACTTTTTCGATGTACTTCGTTAATTTGTCTGGTAAGGATCTCACACCGCACAGTAGTACTCTGAAAGAGGTCGGAGAAGCGTAGTGTAGGCAGAGTCTTTTGTAGATCCGTTACATTTTCTAAGTGTCCTGAAAATAAAACGCAGTATTTGTTTTTCCTTCCCTACAACATTTTCTACGCATTCTTTCCAATTTGATTTGTTCTTAATTTTTCTAGGTATTCAACTGAATTTTCGGTCTTTAGATTTGGCTGATTTATCGTGTAACCGAAGTTTAACGAATTCCTTTTAGCACTCATGTGGATGACCTCACACTTTTCGTTATTTAGGATCAATTGCCAATTTTTACACCGTACAGATATCTTCGCTAAATCGTTTTGCAGTTTGTTTTGATCTTCTGATGACTTTACTAGACTATAAACGCCTGGGTCATCTGCAAACAACCTATGACAGCTACTCACATTGTCTCCTAATCGTTCATAGAGATACGGAACAGCAGAGGGTCTATAACACTACATCGGGGAACGCCAGAAGCCACTTCTGTTTTACTCTATGACTTTCCATCAGTTACTACGAACTATGTCCTCTCTGACAGCAAATCACGAATCCAGCCACATAACTCGGACGATAGTCCATAAGCACGCAATTTCACTACAACACGCTTATGTGGTACAGTGTCAAAAGCCTTCTTGAAATCTAGAAATACGGAATCAATTTGAAATTCCTTGTCAATAGCACTCAACGCTTCGTGCGTGTAAAGAGCTAGTTGTGATTTGCAAGAACAACGTTTTCTAAATCCGTGTTGATTGTGTGTCAACAGACCGTTCTCCTCGAGGTTATTCACAATACATGTTCCAAAATCTTGTTCCATATGGACGTCAATTATATCGGCGTTTACTTTAGTGGATTACTCCTTCCACTTGCCTTGAATATTGGAGTGATCTGTGCTAACACTGTTGTCGAAAATATCTCCAGTGCTATATCGCTCAGAGAAGGCACTGATTGTGTCTTGCCGCTAGCATGCATTCGACTAGAATCTCTTTGGATTTTCTGGCAGCTTTTGAGACAGTTTTGTTATAGAAACTATTATAAGCATCTCGCAGTGATGTCCGCGCTAAATATCGAGTTTCTGTAAAAGATCGTCGGTCTTGGAGATTTTGTGTTGGCTAAAATTTGGCATGTTTTTTTCCGTTGTTTCTGCAACAGTGTTCTGACCCGTTTTGTGTACCAAGGAGGATCTGCTCCGTCGTTTCTTAATTTATTTGGAATAAATATCTCAATTGTTGTTGATACTATTTCTTTGAATTCAAACCACAACTGGTCTACACTTACATTGTTAACTTGCAATCAAACCTTAGAAACAAACTCACGAAAGTGAGCACATGGACTGGCTGCAATACAAATCTCATCTCAAGTAGGCACATTTGACAGTGCAGTTGTCTGTTCGAATAGAACCAGTGCCCAACTGAGTGTGGTGGTTAAACTACAAAAGAGGTTAACGAATGCCAGTGAGTCGCACTAGCATTAACCATGGAAAGGAAGTCAAAGCGTAACTTTACAAATTTCTTTGCACTGCGAGTAACTACATGTCAGCACCTCATAAACAAGTTGACAAAATACATTTACAATTTTTTATGGAAGAAAAATTCATATACTAGCAGGATGCAATGCTACAGAGGTAGCCTTTAGTCAATTATCGGAATAGAAGACAATTGCAAACATTAACTGGTGTGGTAAAACGTAAACATAAAAGCGACATGGGTAATAAATAAAACATAACTTGTCAAGGAATAAGTTTACGACAATCACTAAATAAAATTTTACATAGGTATCACCAAATGTAGTCATACTACAACAGATAAACATGTAATAAATGACATAACAAAATCATTTAGGTGGGTCCAGATTAGAGGCAATAACTTTAAATAAAAAGAACTATTGTCCTATAAAGAGGACTGTTTTTCTTTTCTTAACTTAGTGTCAGATCACACAACTGTCCAGCTGTTATCAGTTTACAACCATCACAAAAGAAATGTTATATGAGTATCACCAACTGTAATCATTACATTAGTCGACAAACAGTGAATGACATACATTATAACCATTTAGGTATGCCTAGATGAGTGGTAACCATTTCAAATAAAATATTACAGTTTTTTCTTTATTTTATATTAAAAAACGTAAAGAAATATATAACAACTCAGTCTGAAGTAGGTGTGTGAATACATCCAAACACGTCTTAGCATATTGTTATTTAACGTAAAATAAAGAAAATATTGTAATATTTTATTTCAAATGGCTGCCACTCATCTAGGCTTACCTAAACAGTTATAATGTTTATCATTTATTGTCTGTCGACTAGTGAAGTGATTACAGTTGGTGATACTCATGTAACATTTCTTTTGCGGTGGTCCTAAAATGATAACAGCTGGACAGTTATATGACCTAACACTAAGTTAATGAAAAGAAAAAAATCCCCTTTTATTGTATAATAGTTCTTTTTATTTCAAGTTGTTGCCACTATTCTGGGCTCACCTAAATGATTCTGGTATGTCATTTATTACATGTTCGTCTATTGTAGTATGAATACATTTGGTGATACCTATGTAACATTTTATTTTTGTCGTTCTAAGCTTATGCCTTCAGAACCTATGTTTCATTTTTTTAACTATATCCGTTTTATGTTTATATTGTATCTGCCACTTATTAATTGCAACTGTCTTCTATTCTGATAAATGACTGAAGACCAGCTCTGTAACATTCTTTACGGTGTTACCTAACGACACACGTTTCATGCTGTTAGTATATGAAGTTTTCTTCCATAAAATATCATAAATGCATTTTTTCAAGTTGTTCACGAGGTCTTGACATGTATTTAATCACATTGCATGGAAATTTTTAAAGTTACTCTTTGACTTGCTTTGTATGGTTCATGCTAGCGCCACATACTAACCTTCGTTTACCTCTCTGATAGCTTAATTGCCACACTCAGTTTGGCACTGGTTCTACTCGAATAGACAAAGGCACTGTCAAATATGCCCATATGAGATGAGATTTGTATTAAGAATTGTGCGATCAAGACCTTTATACAATAAAGCATTCATTAATCAAAAACAGGATGGACAAGCATATTACAGGCAGTCTCTTCAGCAGATTTATTACACCTTTTATGCGTTCTGCCAATAAAACACATTCGTTGATTCAGCTACACCGTAACACTATGCGTGATGAAGCGGGTAAGACAGGCCACTCCAAATATACCCGGAGTGAACAAATAACGAGGAGTAGTTTTCGTCAAGTTATAATACAATATGGCGAATTTCCTGTCGGTCATAAGTAATTTTCATAGTTTACAGTAAGTGAATTACGACGCCAACCTTTTTTTCTAATCAATCTTTATGCTTTCTTCTGTGGCAGCCAGCATCCAACGACATAACATGTATGTGACTTCATCAAATAGTATCAAAAGAAAACCACCGTCCGACGCCAGATGAAGAAGGCCCACAAACTTCTGCCCTATTACACTAAAGATAGGCAACATGTAACTCAGTTGTGGTTCTCATGTTTACCTGTGTGCTTGAAGGCAAGTAGTCTGTATTCTTCTCTTGCAGTAAGCAGATAACTTGCCCGGAAAGTTATTTAGACTTCCACAATGTATGCGACAACCGAAAAAGAGTATATCGTTTATGGTGAATGTCGCCAAACCATTAGAGCAGCGGTGCGATTTTATGCTGGAAGAGTATCCACATCGTGCCAAGCACTCACGAGCTGTCTTTGCAAACATTATAAAAAATATTCCAGAAACTGGAAGCGTGGAGAATAAAATACACCAAGGAAAGAGATTAGCAACTGATGAAAGAAATGAAACCAACATTTTAGCAGCAGTAGCACACGACTCAAATGTCACTAAGACGCATCTGGGAAGTGCGATTTTCTTGAGAACACTACATTCCATCGCATTTCATCCTTAGCTCAACGCTGTGACTTCCAAAACTGGTTATAGTTCACCGAATATCTACGTGAAAGGTGCAAATTGATGTGGCGTATCTATGCAAATTTTTGTTTAAGGAAGAAGGATCGTTTTAAAACCAATCGCAATATTCACTAATCATCACTTGAAAATCGACAATTACTCAAAGAAATGAGTAAAAACAATGCTCTTCGCCTATCAACGTTTGATGTGTTTTTCAAGGACAACATCGTTGATCCCTGCTTCATCGATGGGAATCTGAATACACTCAAGTAACTCCAGTTCCTAAGATATGGCGCTGCCCCCATTATTGGATGACATTCCACTGGACAAAACGCATTCAGTGTGGCACCAGCATGACGGATGTCGCTCCCATTCCGCACTTGTAATGACAGACCTTCTTCAGAGAGCATTTGGAGACCACTGGACCGGTCACTCGGAAAACTCAAAATGTCTGCACACTCACCAACCTTAACACTTCTGTACTTTTATCTGTAGCTAAAAATTAAAACGAGAGTTCTGTTAGGAAACAACGACGACTGCCGACGGCACGAAATGCCTTAGAACAAGGGCCTGAGTTGCCGTTAACTACGGATGAAATTGAACGTGCAATACTTTTCATCCAGAATCACTTTATAGCGTGCAGCAATGGTCAACGTCAACATTTTGAATTCTTGGTATGACATCAGTGATAATAAACTCACGAGCCGTACCTGAGTTACTTGTTTCCTTACATTTGGTATAATAGGGCAGACGTTTGTGGAACATATTCTTCCGACGGCGGGACAGTGGTTTATCTCGATGCTATTTGATTAAGTCGCAGATATCTTATGTTGTTGAAGTACTCTTAGAAACCTCTTGCAGACGCTACAGAAAGAAGTATATGTTTCCATCAGAAAAAAGAACAAGTCGGTGTCGTTATTCGGCGACTCAAACCACAGAAATACTTACGAATGCCAGCGAATTTCCCATATTGTCCGCCATAACTTGAAGAAACCGTACCTTTATTTATTTATTTATTCTGTATTTATTTAGGGTGGCCTGTCTTAGCTGCCTCATCTTGAATATGTGACGGTTATAGAGGAGGAGGAGGAGGATATTAGTGTTTAACGTCCCGTCGACAACGAGGTCATTAGAGACGGAGCACAAGCTCGGGTGAGGGAAGGATGGGGAAGGAAATCGGCCGTGCCCTTTCAAAGGAACCATCCCGGCATTTGCCTGAAGCGATTTAGGGAAATCACGGAAAACCTAAATCAGGATGGCCGGAGACGGGATTCAACCGTCGTGCTCCCGAATGCGAGTCCAGTGTGCTAACCACTGCGCCACATCGCTCGGTGTGACGGTTATAAATTAAGTTGTCCGTGATTATAATCCCCAGGCATTTACTTGAACCTGTAAACTTTAAATTTGTTACTTGACGCTTAAACGATAACTAACGGAATTTTGTTTTACTCGTGGAAGACTTCTCACTTTTTACTGTTGAGAATCAGATGCACTTTTCGCACAAAGCTGATATCATTTCTATATTATTTTGCAATATTCGTTTGCATCTGAAGTAATTACTAGACGCTAAATAACAGCATCATCTGCAAACAATCTAAGAGGACTACTCAGACTGTCTCCAAGTCCTTTGTATAGATTAAGAACAACAGAAGGCCTACAACATTTCCTTGGAGAAACGCCAAATATTACTTCTCTGTCACGATATGACCGTTAATCAATTACTACAGACTGTGACCTTTCTAAGAGGAAATCACGAATCTAGTCAAGTAGCTGAGACAATAAGCCATAGGAACGAAATTTTATTAGAAGCTATTTGTGAGAAATTGTGGTAAAAATCTTCTGGAAATCTAGAAATACGCATTCAACTTTAGTTCCCTTGTCGATGTCACTCAATACTTCGTTCATAACCATTTTCGAGATATCGTTTTGCTGATTGTTCAGGGGTCTGACAAAACATGTCATTTCCAGAGTTTTCGTCCAACTTACCTGAAAGTTTCTGACGTTTTTGTAAGTTAGAAACAACTTGCGATAAACGGTGTGTCCGAAATAGCACTCTACTCCATTGACTTTAGTTTTTGCTTTAGAAAGAGTAAGAGATTCCGAGAAGGTCGTTAAAGATGATGCACGGACACAAAACGAGATTTGCACTAGTTTTTCACCATCGTTCTTCCATTTTCCATGTACACAAATTACAGCAGAACATGCACAGTCTTTGAATTTCAATTTTTTCCTGATAATCTTTCGGGGCTAGAATATATCACGAGTCTGCCATTTAGTAGGAAGACTGAAACAAGAAAGTTTTCACATTATCCATTCTACTGAACGATTTCGTTATAGCCTTGGCTTCTGCTTTCTAGATTTTGACGTACATCACGCGTCCTTCACAAAATCGACGTATTATTGATCTCAAGATAAGGGGAACGTTCTTGCTGATTACTGATCAGCGTACAGCGTTTGGACAAAAAAATATGGACCTCCATCAAATATGGTGCTATTGGATCACTTTGGCATTAAAAACTACTGCAACTGTCTCGGGGGACCAAGGAATATCTATCCTAGTTTGTGACATATCGGATTTCGTACCATTCCTCGAAAATAAAATGTTCAGTATCTCAGAGACGTGCACGACAATAGTAACGAGCCTTGGGTTAAATGTTCAACTACGGTAATTTTGAGGGCAAGGTAAGATGTGACATTTCATCCTCAAGTTCATGAAAACAGTAACGATCATTATCAGTGTTATTTGATGACAACGCAGGGCACATCATGTTGAAAGATGTAATCTCTCGCTGGTGTCAGTACCTGTCCTATTGAATAAAAATGGTCATTCCTAATTGTCTAATAGACCTTACTGTGAACATAAGCTGTGCTTGTCCATATTATTAATGGAACAGACAAGTATGCGTGCTTTTACTAATATTGTTTTCCATTTATAACGAGGTTCTCTTTTAAAATTAGACTCACCAGACACCACCAGATCCTTTAATGGGTTGACTGAGGACTCTTTGTCCTGTTCAAGCCTCTTCTTTGCGCTCATCACTTTTAGAAAGGATTTGCCAGTAGTATATCCCCTAGCGTTAATGTTTTGTTACTCAGCTGTCTTGCAGATTTTTTGTTGACACTGTGTTCTCGAAACACATACTAATCTCATCATTTTCCTCAGTTGTAGTGGTCTCTTTCTTAGAGGCCTTTCCTTTTCTCGCATACGGAAGGCATCAACACTTTACAGAACAAATATTTCGCTCCGCAGAGAAATGTATGCTATTTTGGAACTTTAGGACAGGGGCCTGTGCCAAACTGGAAACCTAATCCTGAAACTTGCCTTTGGAGAACATGAGGTCGGGTCGTTAGTCATGCTAATTCATTAACAGCTTTGCCCGCGAAAGGCATTTTTCCAGTTCCGAGTCCTGGTCCGCCACACAGGCATAATCTGCCAGTAATATACAGCTTTTACTGTTCTTTTTCTCTTTTTTTGCCACAGTCTGAGCTCCATCAGTAGAACACCTATTTGCTGCCCATAAATCTTCAAAGGTGTGCTGGAACGTAGAGTTTGGTACTCTAAAAACGTTTGTCTAGGGACCAATAGTATTCTTAAAGGATGTCGTTATCTTCCTACTTGACCCATCATGGTGTCGCTACACTTGTACGAAGGCGATTTACATTCCCTAGGTCTTCCATAAAACTTTAATGCCTGTACGCTCAACTACATCTACATCAACATCTACATGATTCCTCTGCAATTCACCCTTAAGTGTTTGGCAGAGGGTGCATAAAACCACAATTAGGCTACTTCTCTAGCGTTCCACGTTCGAATATCACGTGGGAAAAATGAAACCAAAATACTTCCGCGCGAGCTCTGATTGCTGTAATTTTACTACGACCGTCATTTGTCCTTCGTCAACTGGATCTGGTAAAGCCCCCTCTCATGCAGCCCTACTCAAGAAGAGGGCAGACAAGCCTTGTGTAGGCTGTCTTTAGCGGATTTGTTGCACCTTCTAAGTGCTCGGCCACTAAAATACATTCTTTGGTTTGTCTTCATCACAATGTTTTCTACGTGATGGTTCCAGTGTAAGTAATTCTTATTGTAATTCCTAGGTATTTAGTTGAATCGGAAACTTTCTATTTGCTTAATTAATAGTACATCCGAAATTTAACAGATTGTTTTGTACTCTTGCGGAATATCTCGTACTTCTTATGTTTTAGGATGAAGTGCCATGTTTTACCAAGCAGGAATCTTCCCTAAATCTTTCATATTTCGTTTTGAAATTCTAAAAACTTTACTAGATAGTAAACAGAGGCATCATCTGCAAACAGTCTAAGAAGGCTACTCAAATTTTCTTCCAAACCGTTTTTAATGGTTATAAAGGGCCTATATTCCTTAGGGAAACCTGGAAATAGGTTCTGTTTCACTGGCTGACTTCCCATCAGTTACACCAACTGTGACCTTCCTGACAGGATATCCCGAATCCAGTCCCACATCTGAGACGTTACTCCATACAGACGCAAGAAGCAGTCGTGTTTCACAAAACCAATATTTTCTGAATCCGTACTGGTTATGTGTCCACAGTTTGTGTTCATAATGTTGGAACACAGTATGTGTTCTAAAATTGTACTTCGAATGTGTGTTAATGATATGGATCTTTCATTCACAGCATTACTTTTATTGCGTTCTCTGTGTATTGGTGTGATTATCAAGTCTTTAGCACGAATCTTTCATCAAGCGAGCAGTTGTATATGATCACTAAAAATGTAGCTATTTCACAAGAAAACCCTGAAATAAAACTAACTGGTATGCAGCTAGGACCTGAGGACTTTATGAAGTGACTGAAATAGATTTGTAACACGACATATATCTATTTTCAAACTACTCATTTGGGCAATTGTTACTGATTTGAATTCTGGAATATTTACTAGTACTTATTTGGTAAAAAATTTACGGAAACACATGTTTAGTAGCTTCACCTTAGTAGCGCTATAACTGGTGATATTATAAATGCTGTGAGACAGCAAAGGTGTTGTCTGTTGTTTGTCGCTGGTAAACTCTTAAATCAGGGAATTCTTCTTATAGGTAATTATACTTCGTGGTCTCCTTCTTCCTCTATCAGCAAGTTTACTTTTACTTTCAGAAACCGACTTAACACATCATTTTTGAAATAAGCTCAACATGACCCAATTACCGTCTATATACAGCTTCTGACTTATCAGTACCGATAGTTAGGAGTTGGTATGGCCCGGTATGACGTTACATCAATAGAACACCACAGAAATTTCCATGGATGGGTCTATTATAATAAAAAGGGAGTAAACAGCCTTAATGTATCCCACTGTTGATCCAATTATTACAGTGGACACGGGAGTATCATATTTGGTCCGTGCAAGTCAGAAAAAGATCAGATCTACTAATACGCCACGTCGACGTACGGGACTGGATACACCTACTCGGCACAGACATCGCAGGATGCTTGTCGCTGTATCATAATAGAGCGGAAATTCGCTTAAGACTTCCACCGTCCTTTCACGACAGCTGCGAATATTATCTCTCTCAGACAACATGTCAGAGATGCACATGGCGACTTTCAGATTGATAACTTTCCTTGTTACAAATAGTAGTCGTGCTGCAGTGCTTTTCAAAACATCATGATGAATTCCAGCTGACAGCCTGGCCACCATTCTCAGCATAACAACTTTCCTGGCACAGGTATTATGTCAGTCGGTACCAACTGAGAGATGACGAATCACGTCTTCGAAGCCTTCGGGGTGTGGACGTTCTTGTGTAGTCTGTGTATATTTAGACGATAAAGCCAGAGTCAATATATTATTCACCCAATTCTAAAACAATCTTGTGAGGTTAGTTAATGCCGCGCAACAATAGATACTTTAAATGACAATAAAGACCTTTTGTAGTACAACTATGATCTGCCTTTACTAAATAATCACAACCAGATCAAAAGGCTGGTAATCATACTCTGTGTTAAAAGAATAACGTTTTCTACAGTAAAGTGCAATACTTCACATTTAATGCGACTTCTGTTGGTCCCGCGTTCTCGCTGATCGTTGGATGAAGCTGTTGAACGTTGTCCACTTGCAGATTAACGAAGTAAATCACTCTCCGTTCATAAATTACAGTACTGGACATCATATTAAAATTATCAACGATGACAAAACTATCACGGAAATTCGTTTTTATGATTAAAGTTCTCCTCTTTCACTCTTCATTATTTGTAAATTTACGCAGCAACACGACTATCTCCTCAGGTATTTCCTGCTTAGTTTTTTGTTTTCTACAATTCGTCTTATTTGCTATGGAATTAGTGTTCGTGTTTTGTTCCCAAACTGAATGAACTCCTCTTATTTTATATTGAAGAAATCGCAGGAAATGGTTGGAAGTATTCTTTACGAGGGCTGGACAAAGTTTTCAACGTTGTTCCTGTCAGTAGATTCAACCCTGATGTGCGGTTCTGGAAGATCTACCAAATATTCATCTACGACTACCATGCATCAGACTCAAAGGCAAGTTTTTTTGGAAACAGGTGAAACCTAGTGGGTGTCAAAGCTGCTACAAAGCATCTGGGATACCTAAAATGCATTTAATACACAATGTAACATTCCAGGCTTACGGTTACCACCCCTGCATTATGTATTACTAGATGAATAGTCTTATATCTCCAGCTATAATTAAATTCAATTACTTTTTGATAACAGGAAAACGACTTTTAGAAGAATAATAGCAATACCAAACAATAGTAGTTACAGTAACCTTTGTAGCATAAACAATCAAAATCAGATTCCGGAAATTAATATATGGAAAATGTTTAGATAAAAGAATAATATATTTCGTTCTCATCATCTGCAAATGGTAGGAATTAAATCTCGAGTCTAATTAACAAAATATAGATAATTGATCGTTTAGCGTTTTTAGAATGCTTATTTCTGCAATTTCAATATTAATGTGATTTTTATGTGTTTAGAAAAGTCTTAAACTTGTTCTAGCGATGTAGGGAATATTATAGAGTGTTTTATAATGTTGTTAAACTATTTCATATCATAAATTCTGTTTTGCATTATTATACCCAGTAGTGCATTGTAGGAAGAGTATAAATACTCGGCCTCGAGTATTGTTAGGGCATATGAGTGTTGGTCCCACTAGAGGACAGATCTGTGCATACAGCTGAGATATGTTCTTGGTTCATGATTCAGGTATGGATTTACAATAGAGCAACTCGTGTGTTGGACATTGTCTAAAACACCGTATTAGAACAGTGCCGTGACAGGTTATTCGGAGTGTCAAACAGTTTGATTTAATATCGCAAAAGGCAGAATGAATGTGACTTTATATTCGTACTTTGTTGAGTATTAGTGTTGAACAATGCAATGGACCTCACACACACATTTCTACCAAATTACTGCATCTGGACTATTTAATACCACCAGTGAAGTATGTGCTACCATCGGTTAGCTGTAGTAGTAACAACGAGGCTTATTACACCGAAGATTGATCATGAGCTCATAAGGTACAGGTTTTGAAGTGAATAAATCTACGTAGTAATATTACTTCAGGTGTGGCCTACATCACTGTAGTGAAATCCATTATGGTATCCCGTATTTACTGAACAAGCATATTTTAGCTCATGTATGCAGTCGTCGAGGGATACCGAAGGCCAGATATTCACAGGTATTTAAACCATTTTTAACTACTCACTAACCGGTGGGACGGGTGTGCCAAATTTGAGAACGAGAGTAATTTTGATATGAAGTGTCGCTGTGGAGTAAGACGACTCAGTGAAACTTGAACCATTCATAGAACGAACCCGTACGGTATAGTAAAGTAGGTACCTGAGAGAAATACGCAATGAGGCGAATATAAATGACACTTTTATTCAGAGACAATATGATGTCGCATAGACGTCACAAAAGGCGGGACACGGTTCTTAATAGCGTATGTAATCACCATGGACGACAGCGCATGCTCTGCAGCCTGCTCCACTGCTGGACGCAACGTTGATAAGGCGTTCTTGTGGTAGGGCCTTCCATTCCTCCAACTGCGCGGCTGCCAACTGCTTCATGGTTATCGTTTATTGGTGCAGGTGAACGTGATGCAGTACGTCTCTCCAATGCATGCCACAAGTGCTCGATGGGACTTAAGTCGGGATAATAGGGCAGGTCTGTCCATTCGCTGAATATCCTCTCGTTGCATGAACTCCACTATTTGTTCTTTTCCATGCGGTCGTTCAGTGTCCATCCGCTGAATATCCTCTCGTTGCATGAACTCTACCATTTGCTCTTTTCCATGCGGTCGCTCGGTGTCATCCGCAAAAATTAAGTCACAGCTTAATGTTTGCTATCCTGCTCTGTATAGGTAGAAACACAGTTCGTGATTACCCACACTGGTGGTACCGAAGAGATTGACGGAAGGGATCAGGTAGTTCCGGAAGTCACTGACTGCGGATAGCACGAACTGAATTAATAACCAACACAAGTACAGAGCGAAGCCAAGTCGTCTAATCATACACCACAATCCAGGGAAGAATCCAAATCACAAAAGGTTGATCTGGCCAGGTCAAAAGCTCTCCTATGCAATGGAGCGTAAGTAATCCGTCAGTGACTAGTGAGAGACTGGCTGAAACTGTCGGACTACGGTATATCGGTAAGCAGAGTGCGGCGCTACCTCGCGTGCTTATACTCTCCGAGCGGATGTGAGCCGCGGCTGTCGCCTGGAGTTCGAGTAAGTCCGACGCGTTCTCCCTATCGATACACGCGCTAGGTGGGGAATCCGAATGACCTTCGGGATAATAGAGAATGCACCACTGAAGAAACGCTCATGGAGAAAGAGCACAGTTTCACAGAACGATCATCAGTGAGGGTACCGCATTCAAAGATCTGGAGGTCAGTAGGCCCCTGCAAAAACATGCCTTGCTGAAAGCTTTGTACTCGTATAGGGAAAATACGGCCAACTTGCCACTGGCCGCCATTTTGGGCCATCTGTGCCGCTGGTGATACACTGACTTCTGCAACATATTTAGCCGTGTATATTGAAGAAGTGCACTCAGTCGTCTAATGCACTGCTAAAACTGATCAGTGGCTTCAAACGGAACATTTAGCAACAACAAATCTCAACAAATTTAAGCTAAATGAGTCGAGAAGCATTTGTTGTGGCGAGCATGAAACACAGTTTTTTCCCTGCTATCCTTTATTAATAGCGAAAGCAGATTTCGCACTTGTTTTTGAACAGCTGTTTTCGTAATTAGCGTTAAATTTGTCCTATGCAATAGTCAGCAGGACAAAAGGGAACCAATATTAGTTCGCAAGTGCAGAAAAAAATCCATCGCTAATTTAATGCTCTATATCGACTTACTTCTTGTTGCTGCTACTCGGTATTACGAAAATTCGTCCAATGTCTCTTTTGTTGTACTAAATGAAGCACTGATTCAAATATATATGCGCGTGACCTTAGTAAACAGAATTGATAAACTGCCTATACGACTACCCATGCTTTATATTTTTGACAGATCTATCCCATAAAAGTTCGTCTGCAAATTGTTCTGCGTCATTAGCAGAATGATCGCCCAATGTCGCTTTTGTTGTACTAAATGAAGCACTGATTCAAATATATATGCGCGTCACCTTAGTAAACAGAATTGATAAACTGCCTATACGACTACGCATGCTTTATATTTTTGACAGATCTAGCCCATAAAATTTTGTCTGCAAATTGTTCTGTGACATTAGCAGAACGATTACGGTAGTACGAGAGAACACAACATTTTAAAAATTTGTTCGAATAAAACTAGGCCTACGGTCAAAAATAGGCTGTAGGAAACAGTAACATCTGTATTCGTACTAATATAATATAGACTAGCACTCAGGTTTCAACAATAATAATAATGTTCTGGTAAAGTTAATGGTTACTGAATGAAAGGTTGTAGGTTCGGTACTTGCCTAATTAAAATTTTTTTTGTACATTGTATTATATGCAACAAAGTACAATTTATTATTGTGAGCATAGTAAAAATAAGTTTAGGCCATACTGTACAGTCAATCAGCTCAAATTTTTTACCAGTCATGATGACTTTGTACGGTACTACTCACTATTTTTCGTTTTATGTGCTAACAGTGGCGGTTTTAACTCTTCAGATTTCTATTTTGCAGTTAAATTACCATTAAACCATCCTATTACTTCTTCTGACTTTTTTTTTTTTTTTGCTGTTCGAGTGGATTGGAAACTAAGTAACAGAAATGTAAAAAGGAGACAAAGACAGAAGGCCACACTGCCTCATGATGACTGGGTGTTGTGTGATGTCATTAGGTTGGTTAGGTTTAAGTAGTTCTAAGTTCTAGGGGACTGATGACCATAGATGTTAAGTCCCATAGTGCTCAGAGCCATTTTGAACCATTTGAACAGAAGGCCACAAATGAATGAAATTAACCGAATGGTTAGGCCGAGTTCCCCATTGCGACCAATATTCTCCTTCTTGTTGCATCTCTCCCTTCAGAAGGAATTATGTACAGTTTTCCTCCATTTCCACCTCGAAACAAACAGTCATAAGCACAGCATTTAGGCATTATTTTATTTAAAACTTCGAACATACGCAACACTTCCTATGTTGCATACGTAACGCTTGGGCCCACAGTGGCTTCTAATGTCACGTGACGCCGTTTCAGCCAATCCTGAACTTCGGACAGCGGCATACGAGGGGAAAAAGGATAGCTATACTTTCCTTTATACAGAGCTTTATACCTACTGAGATCTTACATAACAGCGGTGAACAGGCGCGCAGTATGAACCACACGCAGGACAGGTGGCGTCAGATGCCTGAGTGTATGCAGTTCCTATGCGATCTGGTAGAGGTCACTAGCTGACAGACACAGTTTGAGCTGCAGCCAAAATATTGATATTTTTATTTGAAGTTCTGCTTGTTTAATTTTCTAATTGCTTATTAATTACTATTATAATTGTGCTTAGTTATGAGAGTGAACGAAGTAATGAATGTGAAATAATGTTTTATGTGAAGTTTTTATACTACGCATTGAAGCAACTGATCTCATGAGGAAAGTTCGAGAATGACATATTTAGTCATTCGTACTAGAGAATTTAGTAGGCTGAAGAGCGGCATACTAAGCTGCTGCCAGCCAGCCCGCCCCCGAAATCCAATAAAGGAAAAAAAAAGTAGAGGAATTTGTTGTACACTAGTTCGTCAGTTTATAGTACTGGTAAAATGATATTATGAATTCGGTACAGTTGTTTTGTTAAGAGGGAGTTAATTTTATATATGTGGGTTTTGAAAATTTATTTATGTTGATTTACTGTTCCGATTCAGTGACAAATTTTGATTGGTTCTGTATATATTTGTAGGATTAAGTGGGTTTGGTGCTGCTTCCGATTGGCTATAACGTTTCTCTGCCAATCAGAAATCAGCATAATCGAAAGTATTTTGGGAACTGGAAACTTGATTTGTGTAGAGAGATGAGTAGGGTCTGGGCTTGGAGCTCATACTGATCAGACCTATTGATAGGTGCTCCAATGAAAATTATTAATATTGTGATATTTCGGCATCAAAATGTTTGAGAAGTGCCGTAAAGTGTGGAAGAGAGTTCGATTTAATGCACGGTTTCGGTGACATCTTAAATAACGTGACGCGAAAGTGAACATTTTGTTACGTGAGACTGATTATAGCAACATTTGAGCGAGATATTCTAAAAGAAACAATCTGTTTGTAATCTTTCTGTGTAGGACAACTAATAATTACGTTAAACAGACAACAGTTATGAATGATGTGTGCGTGTGGACTTCGTACAGTTTAGAGGAAGCTGTGTATGAAAGCTTACCCTAATATAATGAAATTTTTCGCCCATAAATACTTACATTTAACTATTAGTAACCTTCCATCGTCAAAACAATTTTTATTGCGACTTGTGGTTACGTGGTGTACAGCTGGTACTTTTTTTCCGGCTGAAAACTGCATTTCAGTAACTTCAAGGATGTGTGCTTGTGAGAAGAGATTCACCATAAGTGAGTGGAGCTTTATTAGCAGCAACACCGCACCACGCCACCGCAACCGTAACATATGGACTAGTAAAACGACCTAGTTTAACAATATTTCTGGGTACGTTATGGAATCCCACCTCTCTCCATGTAAGAATAAGTCCAGCATTGACGAACATGATCGTCCTCGGGGAAATTGAGTGGAGGCATAGTGTTTCATGAGCGTACTGACATTCAAATCGTTTAGCACGGTTCACTCACCGATCATAGTTATTGTGACAATGTAATTTTTTCCCATGTGAATCTTATCAGGGGTGCGTTCGGCCCTGACTATATTTTTCTGAATGACAATAGGCGACCACATCGAACAGTGCAGGTGGATGTTCTGAACTGCCAGTTTCCCCGACTTAAAGACCGTCGAGCACGTTTGAAATGTGTTGAGGAGTCGTATTACAGCACGTCCACATGAACCACCCTGCGATTGTCAACCTCGCTGGCGGAAGAAAGGGACGCCCTACCACAAGAATTCTTTACCATTTGTGGCCAGCATAGCAGAACGTTGCAAAGCATGGACTGACATCCTTGGTCACGACACACCTTGGTAAGAACCATGTTCCACCTTTTTTAATGTCCAGGGGGCCATCATAAGTGGCGGCGAATTCAATGTAATTATTGTCTTTGAATAAGAGTGTCATTTCTGTTCGTCTCATTGCGTATTTCTTTCAGTTACATTCCGTACTGTGGTGTAACAGTCCTTTCTGTGTATGGTCCAAGTTTCATCAACCTATGTACCTCGTACTTGTGGTGTCACCGCCAGACACCACACTTGCTAGGTGGTAGCCTTTAAATCGGTCGCGGTCCGTTAGTATACGTCGGACCCGCGTGTCGCCACTATCAGTGATTGCAGACCGAGCGCCGCCACACGGCAGGTCTAGAGAGACTTCCTCGCACTCGCCCCAGTTGTACAGCCGACTTTGCTAGCGATGGTTCACCGACAAAATACGCTGTCATTTGCCGAGACGATAGTTAGCATAGTCTTCAGCTACGTCATTTGCTACGACCTAGCAAGGCGCCGTTACCAGTTATTATTGATGCTGTAAAACATGTACCGTCAAGAGCGATGTTCACCATTTATGGATTAAAGTTAAGTATTCCACAGCTACGTCCTTTTTTTGCTAGTATAATTTCCTTGTCCTGTTCCAGACCTGACGCCAGCCTGCGTGAGCTAAAACGCGTGCCTTTCGGCTTCCTCTCATATCGGGTTGGCTCTCTTGCCAATCCACAACATTTGGCGACGAGGCAACACCGCGTTCGTAACTATACTGCCCTGATTTACTTGTGTAATGGCTTCGCCACCATCTCCAGATCTACTGTCCGAATTTTATCGCCTACAGAATCAGCAGACGCAGGCCTTACTGGATGCCCTTGGACAGCTCGTCCAGGGTCAACATGCAATGCAAAACGATGCGGCAGCCGCCGCTCCACCGCTAATGCAGCCACAACACGCAGTTGCACCAACTTTTCGTCCTTTTGATGCTGCACTGGAAAGCTGGACGGAGTGGTCACGCCAATTTGGATTCCATCTTGCCGCCTACAGAATTCAAGGTAATGAGCGGCAGCCTTTTCTCCTTTCCTCCGTTGGGGTACAAACGTACCGTGTGATAGTCAAATTATTTCCCCGACGCGACGTAGCAACTCTGTCCTACGAAGAAATTTTGTCTGCATTAGATGCATATTTCAAAGAATCAGTCAATGTAGTTGCGAAAAGGTATACGTTCTTTCGTACAAAACGTACGGCAGGTCAGACTAATAGGGAGTGGGTTGCAACCTTGCAAGGCCTTACTAGGGATTGTGCTTTTGAGTGTCAATGTGGACTCCCCTATTCAGATACAATGGTACGTGATGCAATTGCACAGAACGTTTCTGATGTTCGTATTAGGGAACAGATTTTGAAACTAGTCAATCCCTCCCTTCAACAAGTGATGGACATATTGGATCGGCAGGACACACTTGACTTTGCTCAGGAATCATTTGAACCTTCGCCACCCGTGTATCAGGTTAATCGGCCCGCCGGGCGAGCTGCACGGAACAGTAAACAGTCCACACGCCCGACCTCGCCGTTGACGCCAGGCTCTCAGCCATGTGTACCGCGCCGGCAAGCAAACGCAGTGCTGAAATCAGGCCCGCAGTGTGCTACTAGACATTCGCGTGAGAAATGCCCATCACGCCAAGCTATTTGCTTTTACTGTGATAAAAAAGGACATGTTCAAAGTGTTTGCCAGAAAAAGCTCAGATCGGAAGCTCAAAACCATTCCAGGCCCTTTGCTTCGCGCCGGAATCGGAATCGAACCAAGGATACTCAGGCCCGCGACACTTCGCCCATGGAAATTCATATAGTTCATGCCACTCCGCCCAGTGCTACTCTCACTAACAGTGACTGTGTTCGTCCCACAAATAGTGTGCGTCGACATCGCCAGAACTCCCGTCAAGTCGCAAGTGATTTTGTACCAGTATCACTTCACGATGCACGGGACAGTCGCTCTTGTCGTCAGCAGGACAATAAACTTTTTGTGGACTTGGACATTAACGGCAAAGTGATACCATTCCAGCTCGATACCGGGGCTGCAGTTTCACTGATCAATCAAGATACTTACAAACTGCTGGACACACCTCCGTTGCGTGCCGCAAATGTTAAGTACCTATTTAGGGCAGCATATCCCTGTGTTAGGACAGTGCAGCCTTCTTGCAACATACAAAGGACAAACAAAACTTGTGTCATTTTACGTACTTCGTTCTTCTGCTGCAGTGAACTTGTTTGGTTTCGATTTACTTCAGTTGTTTAACTTGTCTATAGTAAATCAGGTCCTATCAGTGAACCAGACTGTGCCTTCAGACAGCGTTTCTCGTCTCTGTGAAGAATTTGCAGACATTTTTGCACCGGGCCTCGGTTGCGCTAAGAACTATAAAGCACATTTGGAACTGAAAGTAAACACGCAACCGTAATTTTTCAGAGCGCGCAATGTTCCCCACGCATTGCGTGATGAGGTCGCAAAAACATTACCCGATTTGGAATCACAAGGTGTAATTGAACGTGTGCAGGCTTCTCTCCGGGCATCACCCTTAGTAATTTTACCAAAACCTTAGGGAGAATTGAGACTTTGTGTGGACTTCAAGGCAACAGTGAATCCACAACTAGTGACTGCATCTTTTCCTTTACCCCACCCGGAAGATCTTTTTGACAAACTGTGCCCGGGTAAATATTTTTCGAAGTTGGACCAAGCAGATGCGTATTTGCAAATACCGGTGGACGAAGAATCCCAGCGCGTTTTGGTGGTTAACACGCATCTTGGTTTGTATCGATTCAAACGACTGCCATTCGGGTGTGCATCCGCCCCTGCATTGTTTCAGCAATATCTACAAACTGTTTGTGCGTCGGTCCCTACTGCAGTAAACTATCTGGACGATATTGTGAGCTCCGGAAAGTCGGAAAAAGAACATTTAGCCAATCTCAGAACATTATTTCAGGTCTTGCGACAAAATGGTCTTCGCTTGCGGAAGGACAAATGTGTGTTTTTTGCTCGTGACTTACCCTATCTAGGACATGTACTCAATGCCCAAGGCATACATCCCAGTCCAGAGCACCTCCGTGCCATACAAGACTTGCCTTCGCCGCAGAATTTGAAGCAGCTACATAGTGTGCTGGGAAAAATTAATTACTATAACCGTTATATCCCACACGCCTCTTCCATTTCAGCTCCGCTTCATCGCTTACGCCGTAAAGGTGTTCCGTTCGTCTGGACGACGGAATGCGAACGCGCCTTTCGACAGATGAAATCGGCGTTGATTTCCATTCCTTGCCTTACGCCATTCGATCCCCGGAAGCCCCTTTTGTTGATGGTGGATGCATCGGATTTCGGGATCGGTGCTGTGCTTGCGCACAAAGATGGTTCGCACGATCGCCCTATTGCCTTTGCGTCCAAATTGCTCTCGTCTGCTCAAAGAAATTATTCGCAGATCGAGAAAGAAGCATTGGCTCTCGTATTTGGTGTTACAAAGTTTCATGATTTCTTGGATGGTCGTCACTTTACCATCATCACAGACCACAAACCTTTGACATCGCTTTTTCATCCGACCAAGCCTGTACCTCAACGTACAGCGCAGAAATTCATTCGCTGGTCTATTTTCCTCTCGCAGTACCGCTACGATATCTTGTATCGGTCCACTGCTAAGCACGGAAACGCCGATGCGTTGTCCCGTTTGCCTGTTGCTGAGGATAGAGCATTCGATTCCTCCGAACTTGTTTGCATGTTCATTGATTCGGAAATCGATGACGTGGTCGAATCGTTTTCGATTGATTTTCGTCGTGTAGCTACAGCCACAGCTGCCGACCCTGTGCTTGCTACCGTTCTGCGTTTCGTTGCTACGCAATGGCCCTTGTCAAAGTCACGGATCTGGGATCCGTTGGTTCGCCGATTTTTTGCTCACAAGGAGACACTTTTTGTACGACGGGGTCGTGGTACCACGTTCGTTACAGTCCTCTGTCTTACGGCTTCTCCACCAAGGACATTGGGGTATAGTGAGAACGAAACAACTTGCTCGTCAGCACTGTACTTGGTTCGGAATCGATGCCGCGATTACGAATATGTGCTCTTCTTGCATGGTGTGTGCCGAACAACAATCAGAACCACCGCGGAAATTTTTTGCATGGCCAAAAGCCACTTCCCCTTGGCAACCCTTACACATCGATTTTGCTGGTCCATTCTGGAATGCTCGATGGTTGGTTGTGGTAGATTCATTCAGTAATTTTCCTTTTGTTGTCCGGATGTCTTCCACGACGTCATTTGCCACCATCCAAGCGTTATCCGCTATCTTTTGCATTGAAGGTCTTCCACAGACTATTGTTTCCGACAATGGCCCACAATTCAGGTCCGCAGAATTTCAGTCATTCTGCAAGGCCAATGGTATTCAACATCTGACGTCCGCGCCGTTTTCGCCACAGTCAAACGGTGCCGCTGAACGTTTGATCAGGACTTTCAAGTCACAGATGTTGAAGATGAAAGGGTCGCATTCTCGGGAGGACGCGTTATTGCTCTTTTTGTCCTCGTATCGCTCTCAGCCTCGAGATGGTCGCTCGCCGGCTGAGTTGCTTCACGGTCGCCCTCATCGACCCTTGATGTCTTTGCTACGTCCGCCGCATCACGTTCCTGTGCAGCGGCAGACACCTGATTTTGCCCCAGGAGACGTTGTCTACTATCGTCACTATCGAGGTTCACGGCGTTGGCTCGAAGGGCGCATTCTTCGCAGCCTCGGCCGCGCTATGTATCTGGTTTTGGGGGCCTCTGGTGAGGTGCGTCGGCGTCTCAATCAGCTGCGCCTCTGTCGTCGCACGGGATCTGCCGCTCCCCGTCTGCTTTCAGCGACGGTGCCGTCCGGTCAGCGCCCTGGGGATCCATCTACTGGCTCGCCTCAGCCCCAGGTGTTACCGACGCTGCCTTCCATTTTGCCCCATGGCGAGGCACGGCCACCGCCGCCGCCGCCTGTTCTCCCGCCGGCGACGCCCGCAGTGGACGCGTCGCTGCAACCGCCGGGCGCCTCCCTGGGTAACGCGCTGCCTATCGCTTCCCGTGACCAGTTGTCTTCCGACATGGAACTCTTGCCCGCTCCGGACCGTATGTCGTCTTCGCCCGTCGGGTGCCCCGGCCCGATGGAGGTCGACCCTTCGGCCCCTCCTGTCTCTCAACGGGCGCATACACCGCCTGTTGGCGTGCACCCTGGAGCAGATTTTCAGGCGTTTCCTAGCTCCCCTCTGTCCGAATGGTAGGGTGCGGGTGGCACAGCCTCGCCTGTTGTTAGGCTCCCCACCTCGTCGCATACGTCAACATGGGGTCCTCCCCACGGCGGGCGGAAGCCTTATGCCACAACCGTACGCCGATTTGCGGGGAAGGAATGTGGTGTCACCGCCAGACACCACACTTGCTAGGTGGTAGCCTTTAAATCGGCCGCGGTCCGTTAGTATACGTCGGACCCGGGTGTCGCCACTATCAGTGATTGCAGAACGAGCGCCGCCACACGGCAGGTCTAGAGAGACTTCCTAGCACTCGCCCCAGTTGTACTGCCGACTTTGCTAGCGATGGTTCACTTCACTGACAAAATACGCTCTCATTTGCCGAGACGATAGTTAGCATAGCCTTCAGCTACGTCATTTGCTACGACCTAGCAAGGCGCCATTACCAGTTACTATTGATGCTGTAAAACATGTACCGTCAAGAGCGATGTTCGCCATTTATAGATTAAAGTTAAGTATTCCACAGCTACGTCCTTTTTTTGCTAGTATAATTTCCTTGTCCTGTTCCAGACCTGACGCCAGCCTGCGTGAGCTAAAACGCGTGCCTTTCGGCTTCCTCTCATATCGGGTTGGCTCTCTTGCCAATCCACAACATTTGGCGACGAGGCAACACCGCGTTCGTAACATCATGTGGTAGTTACTTCTGACCTTAAGGTTTGCATACTAGTGTTTTAATCTTCGAAATGGCATGCGTGCATTCATGCAAAGAGCCATGTGTTACATATTCAGATCCAGGGGTAGTAGCAGAGGGGTTTTTTCATCAGCCTGGAAGAGAAAATTTGGTATATCCCCTACTCTGCTAAATGGACTGCGTTGGATTTCTATGGCGCTGGCTCAAGGACGAATGACATCCTCAGGTTGGCGGGTGTTTGCGAATACCTGCTGAAAATAAACTTTTGAAATCTCGGAAGTACGACCAGAATGTTGAAACCACTGTCATGGAGCGGTTTGGAGTTTGTGAAATCGAAGAGTTGGCCGATAATCATCGGGAGGGGGGGGGGCGTACGTGGCAACTCGCAGCTTATCTGGGACCGAGTGTCCGCCTGCTTAGTTGGGTGATAACGTCCTTACCTCCTACGCACTGGGCCCAGGTTCGATTCCCGGCCGGTATGGAGAATTTCTCCGCTCGTGGACTGGGTGCTGTTTTGTCCTCATCATCGGCCGCAAGTCGCCCATGTGGCGCCAACTGAAATAAGACTTTGCACTTGGTGGCCGACCCCGAATGGGACCTCTCGGCCAACAATGCCATATGATCATTTCATTTCATATGGGACCGAGTTAGTGATTTTTTTTTTTTTTTTTTGGTAGTGGTTATCATTTCGGAAGTCGGACGTTAGTGATCTTTCAAGATCAACAATATCAATAGTACTTACCAAGTATGGAAAGTATACAAAACATTCGTGAACTGGATTTAGTTACCCTACAGCAGCTCAATACGCTTTTGAGCGGTAGCGCTGGGCCAGGAGGCTGAAAGCAGCGTTCACAGTTCAAAGAAACATGATCAGTTATTTAAATAAAAGTCAACGATCTCGTGACGTCGGCAAAATAGCTTTTAAAAGCAAGTAAGAAATTAAACAACTTGTCGAATACTAATGAGAAAATTAGATTAGCAATTGACGTCACCAAAAGATCTTTTAAACCATTAAGAAATAAAGTAATGTGTCAAACAGTTACACGTATCTTATTTCAGCCAAGCTACATACTCGTAATCAAAACGTTAACATTTACAAAAATTTTCCAATTTGGTTTTAAATATAATATCTTAAATGACTGCAGCAGGTTTAGTAACTAAAGTAGCAACCATGTGGCGCCGACTGAAATAAGACTTGCACTTGGCGGCTGAACCGCGTCCACTGGTGACGTAAGTTCAAAACCAGAAGAAGGTGTGCAGATACTGTACAATTCAACCCCACGACAGGCGGGATAACGCGACGGACGGTGTGGGCGTTATGACCTCGCCACCCACCGGTGTGCTGGTGGATGGCGCAGGTCCTGTACAACGCGAACTACAATAGACTAAGAATTAACTTTAGAAGCTAATAACAGTGCACTGCTTTATGAAGGGGGCACATATTTCATTATGTGACCATTTAAGAGCCAAACACAAAAAACAAACATGTGCCCATCAGCGGGTATGGTGATAAGCAACAAAGCACTTAACAGCTGGGTGGCATTCTGTTTATAGGAATGTGAAAACCAGCAAGGCTTACGAGCCCCCAAAATTAATCGGCAAACAGTTACTTCTACTAAATATGCAGCAGAAACAGCCATTAAACATTAATTTCAAACAGAAGAAAATCCAACCCGTTGACTTCTAAGATATTTTGCAGTAAGACACTAGCCATAAGTAACTAATCGGACAGGCGTTACTAACGTAAACTCCACTAGTTCAAATGCTTAAGCAATCGAATCCCAGACGTCAAATCTGGTTTATCAGGCCGCCCGTAACAACTACAGTGGAAAAAGTACATTCCTATTTTAGCAGAATTTACCACAGAAAAGCCGCCCAAAATGTTTTACAAATACTTAACTAAAATTATTACAGTGGAAGGACATTGATTAAATTAGACTCATCCCACTAAAATGTTTAAAAAATGCTTCACCGGAACTATTACACTCAAAAGGCACTCTAATTAAATTAGACTAACCCCACTAAAATGTTTTTCAAATGCTTAACTAAAATGATTACAGTGAAAAGACGCTCTGATTAAGTTAGACTTCAATGTATTTAAATGCAAGAACAACACACAGTTTAACCCTCAACATGATCCACGGTAAGCCACTCAAAATATGAGCAATTACGATTAACGTACCTATCTTAGAAAATAGATTAAGGAAAGGTAAACCAACGTTTCTAGCATTAGTAGACTTAGAGAAAGCTTTTGACAATGTTGATTGGAATACTCTCTTTCAAATTCTGAAGGTGGCACGGGTAAAATACAGGGAGCGAAAGCTAATTACAATTTGTACAGAAACCAGATGGCAGTTATAAGAGTCGAGGGGCATGAAAGGGAAGCAGTGGTTGGGAAGGGAGTGAGACAGGGTTGTAGCCTCTCCCCGATGTTATTCAATCTGTATATTGAGCAAGCAGTAAAGGAAACAAAAGAAAAATTTGGAGTAGGAATTAAAATCCATGGAGAAGAAATAAAAATTTTGAGGTTCGCCGATGACATTGTAATTCTGTCAGAGACAGCAAAGGACTTGGAAGAGCAGTTGAACGGAATGGATAGTGTCTTTCTTTAAAGGAGGATATAAGATGAACATCAACAAAAGCAAAACGAGGATAATGGAATGTAGTCGAATAAAGTCGGGTGATGCTGAGGGTATTAGATTAGGAAATGAGACACTTAAAGTAGTAAAGGAGTTTTGCTATTAGGGGAGCAAAATAACAGATGATGGTCGAAGTAGAGAGGATATAAAATGTAGGCTGGCAATGGCAAGGAAAGCGTTTCTGAAGAAGAGAAATTTGTTAACATCGAGTATAGATTTAAGTGTCAGGAAGTCGTTTCTGAAAGTATTTGTATGGAGTGTAGCCATGTATGGAAGTGAAACGTGGACGATAAATAGTTTAGACAAAAAGAGAATAGAAGCTTTCGAAATGTGGTGCTACAGAAGAATGCTGAAGATTATATGGGTTGGGTAGATCACATAACTAAGGAGGAGGTACTGAACAGAATTGGAAAGAAGAGAAATTTGTGGCACAACTTGACTAGAAGAAGGGATCGGTTGGTAGGACATGTTCTGAGGCATCAATGGATCACCAATTTAGTATTGGGGAGCAGCGCGGAGGGTAAAAATGTAGGATGCAGGTTGCAGTAGGTACTGGGGGATGAAGAAGCTTGCACAGGATAGAGTAGCATGGAGAGCTGCATCAAACTAGTCTCTGGTCTGAAGACCACAACAACAACATGATTAACGTAACTCCACTAGCTCTGCAGCACAGACCACGCAACTTCCACACATTCCACAAACAGTTGCAACTAACGTCGGTAATGAAGCAGAGCTGCTTCTATTAAGATAAACTGAAGTTCTTTGGAAGCGAACTCCATTAACAGCAAATATAGCAGACCTTCCGGCAAGAAGAAACTACTCGCAGCATTACGACTTTAACAAAACAAGGCGCAGAAGCCACAGAAAGAGTCTCATCAAAAATATTTGGTGAATCGGTAGTCAAGTGGGTCTCAAAATCTCCACGTACTCGGCACAGACAAATTTTCAGAGTCCCATCGCCACTAAAGACAACCCATAACCGTCTTTGCTGGATGAGATCTGTGCTCTGCAAAAGCCGCTTATTATCGGCTGCAGACAGCGGAGGTAAGCCGGCCTGGCGCCCTGCAAGTGCTCCTTCCAATTCGGCCCGCAAATTCTGTCAACCTTCGTGCTGGTCAAAGCTCCTCGCGCGGAGAACCACCAAAATCGTGCCCCGCTACCGCGCTCTAGCGATCGATTAATCCATTCGAGAAGGCACGGCTCAATTCGAAAGAGCGATACCGTGTGAGGGCACGGAATTCCGCTTACGTTCTTTGGTGTTTTTCTCGGCGGATGTTGTGGATTAATGAGAGTGGACTCTTTCGACACAATGAGGCCTCAGAGCAGAGTATAGAGCCATTAACTAGCTGGAGATGATGTTCCATAAAAGTGACACTCTTGGCTAGTGTTGACTGATGCCAAGAAAATTCATTTTGCCGGCCGTAGGGACCGAGCGGTTCTAGGCGCTTCAGTCCGGAATCGCGCGACTGCTACGGCCGCAGGTTCTAATCCTGCCTCAAACATGGCTGTGTGTGATGTCTTTAGGTTAGTTAGGTTTAAGTAGTTCTAAGTTCTAGGGGACTGATGACCTCAGATGTTAAGTCCCATAGTGCTCAGAGCCATTTGAGCCAAAATTCATTTTCTTCTGTGTCAGTTTGAGTTAGGTATTTTTGTGTGACTGTTTCGCCACTGACATTAAAAGCACTCTTGCTTTCTTGTCGTGGAGACTAACGGTGAAAATTGCTGGGAGCCTGTTGGGGGTGGTGTATGCAGGCGGTGTACCTATTGAAGTCCAGTGGTCGGATCTCGGAATCTTCCTGAAAGTGACTGGATTGCTACAGGGCTTTTCACTATTGGCATTTGAACAGTGAGAAGGTTAACAGTGTCTCACCGGTCAAAACAAGGCTGGCGACTCATATTTACACTGACCTTACCTTTCCCATTAAATCTGCGAAACAGTACGTCGCGTAATCTGCCTTGTGTACCGTACATCGACAAAGGTTCGTCGATTCTGACCGCCACGTTAGCTCCAAGGGACGGATACATTTAAAGGCGCGGTGACCGGAGAGTGCCTACAGTTGGTTGGCTCCCAATTACAACAACAGAAGTACAGGAAGCTCTGCATGGCCGATTTAGGTCTACTGGAGTGGATGGACACGCACGATGTGCAATCTTGTAATTGTTATAGGCTTCTTTGCAAACAATATTAACAGCCTCCAGCCGAATTTTTCTCATCAGAAAAACTCCGCTACTGAAATAATACTACGGAAAGGAAATGGTGAAACATGGAGATTGCTTTCTCATTATAAAGTATTACAAGGTGAGACTGAAGAGTTCGGTGATTGGTCTCAGAAAGTAAAGGAAGCTAGGGTTAGAAACAAAATCCTTTTGCTGACCTTGAAAGTACAATCCAGAGACCAAGCGTTAGTCAGTGGCTTGATATTCATCGTCTTCCCCTCTTCCTCGATTATAAAGTAATGATGGATCAAGTCCTCATTGTCGAAAAGGGTGATCAGCATAGTCTGTTTTTGTTTTATTTTTTGTTTGAGAAGACGATGAACACCATGACATTGACTGTCGTTTGGTCTCCAGGTCCTACTGGTAGTTCCAGATCTGTCTCTGTAATGACGCGGATATCCAACAACGCGTTACGACGGTACTTCGAGTGATTCCGACAGAAGCACTTGCTGACAGTTTCCAACAGTTTCACAGTCGATGTCAGACGTGTGTTGTGAAACGTCCCCTTAGAAAAATTATAAATGACTGTGCTTAAAATGACACACAATATTTTTAGCGCAACGCAATCTGACTCAAAAATCCCTACAAAAGAATGGCCCTGACTAACAATAACCTATACCTTTCATGAATCACTTACCTCACAAAAATCTTCGTTACTCAAACTACTGCATTACAGCGTGCGCCAATACTGCCAGCTGAATAAAAGATTCTAACTACTGAAGGCACTAACTACTGATAGGCACATATGACATGACATCCAGTCTTACAAATTTACTGTCTCTGTTGGACGTACATCCAGATCATCCGCTCTCAAAACTCCGCCATCTCTCACCCCACATCCACCACTGCTGGCAGCTCACCTCCAACTGCGCAACGCTATGCGCTGTTAACAGCCAACTGCCCAACACTACAATAGCAAATTACAACAATGCAAACTAGCCACAGACTGCACACAGCACAGTCAGTGATTTTCATACAGAGCGCTACATGGCGTTACCAACATAAAAACCTAAACAGCCTACTTACAGTTGTAGATAATGGTGGTTACTTTGAAACCCAGTAAAGGAATTTTGTTTACAACTCTTGTTTCCCTTCTTTTCTAAGACCATTCGCCGAATTTTTCAGACGCACCTTGTACTTTAAGTCTCCTGCTGCTGATTGTTCCTAACATTTCTGTTCCTCCTGTTGTTATTCCCTGTTTGTCACTTCCATGGTGATACAAGCAATAGCTTCTCGATTCAAAGCAGTCATGGCGTCGTACACAGCTGCATCAAGATCAAAAAGGAGAAGGAAAACGATGCGAGCAGCCCTGATGATCTAAATTGATGGCGGAAGGGAAATGCATCTGTACCTCTCACTGGGGTGGGTAATTACTTTGGCGGAGCAGGTCACTGATAGACGAAACCATCGACCGCTCTCCTACTTGTCATGGAGCAGGTGCTCCATCATCGCAGGTTTCACCTTTCACCAAGACGAGAAACATGAGCACGAGCAATTTGTCTCCTATTTCGTTGCTCTGGGTATATTTATTTTACGTCATTACAGCGTTCCATGTCTGGTTCCTGATTCATATTATCTTCAATTTGCACGATCTACTTCATCTTGTGAACACGAATAGATATTCTATCTTACTCTCAGCCCTAGTTTTCTTTCTTCTCTTACAAGTTTGAAAAGTTCGATGTGCCGATACGTTGATACGTTCCACTTACATTCTGCTGTTGTTTGATGCACCAACTCAACGGTTTTATTGCTTCCCAGCTTCACTTTGCTAGTTCCTTTATTACTGAGCTTGACACTTCCTAGGTGTTTAAGAATCTTCACGTTGTGAGCGTCTGTGCATAAATCTTAAATTTTCCGCGGTAGCTCCGATTCTTTAACGAAACGCAGAAGTATTATTGACGTTGTATTTCACCTAAATCTGTTTAGTACTCATTTTGATTGGTTCGTGGTAGTGAGATCTACGGAAAATTAAAACTGTGCGTTCCTGGGCACTACCGTATACTCCGCTAGAAGTAGAAAAATTGTTATGTCATTCTGGACTATTCCTCTGCATATCTTTTTAAAATGAATATAATATCAAGTCTGTACGAAGTAGTAAATTAACCACATAGCCGTTGTACTTTCCCCATTCTCTCTGTGAAAAATAGTACTGTAACTTTTTTCTCACTAACGACATCACTTCTTTTCGGTATGCACTGGTTTGATTCGGTCCGCTATCAGTTCCGCTCCTGTGCCATCCTCTTCACCTCAAAGTACCACATTCCACCAATGTCCACTATTAATTGTTGTATGTATTCCAGTCTGTCATCCCCTACAGTCTTTACGCTCTGCAGCTCCCTTGATTACTATGGAAGCTAATCCTCGGTGTCTTAACACATTTTTTACCCCTTTTTCTTGATTTCCACATGTTCCTCATACCACCAGTGCTGCGAAGAACCCCAAAATTTCTTCCTCTATTTTTCGACATTCTTCTGTAACATCTCACCTCGAATACTGGGATTCTCTTTTTCCGGTTTTCCCACAGCCCACGATTTCCTTCTATAGAGTGATGTGGTCCAAACGTAAATTCTCAGAAATTTCTTCCTCAGATTAAGGCCAATATTCGAGCACCTTGCCCTCTATTACTATCATTTCCGGTGTACATTGTAGCTTCAAGGAGGTTAAAATAAAGAGGAAATGGCATTATCTATACCGAGCACAGACGTCAGTTCCGCACTCTCGGGAAGTCTTAGAAGACAACATCTCCGTTAAAGCTTTGTGTTAAACCTACTCTCTTACCGGTAATGCGTTGATCTGACAGTCAGTTCTGTAATGTACTTCGAAACAATATACTTTAGTGGACGAATAATCATCATCAGACAGTTGAAAACTTGATTTTTAACGCAAAGTCGTAGAGCATGGCGCACATGTGTCGCGCCAAAACAGCCGAACCTTTTATTCCCATTTTAAGTGAGACAGAGAGCAGCACTGCTGTGCGAACACTTCACCAATACTCACTAATGTGGCGTAGGAAGGCTTCACTTTTTCGGCATAAGGGTGTCTTCCTAACCTCCTTACTGTAACTACATAATTCACGTGCACCAGCTACCGTTAATACAGGGTGTTTCAAAAATGACCGGTATATTTGAAACGGCAATAAAAACTAAACGAGCAGCGATAGAAATACACCGTTTGTTGCAATATGCTTGGGACAACAGTACAATTCCACCGCCTAGAACACAGTGTTGTTGCAACAAGACGAAGTTTTCAACGGAGGTTTAATGTAACCAAAGGACCGAAAAGCGATACAATAAAGGATCTGTTTGAAAAATTTCAACGGCCTGGGAACGTGACGGATGAACGTGCTGGAAAGGTAGGGCGACCGCGTACGGCAACCACAACGGGCAACGCGCAGCTAGTGCAGCAGGTGATCCAACAGCGGCCTCGGGTTTCCGTTCGCCGTGTTGCAGCTGCGGTCCGAATGACGCCAACGTCCACGTATCGTCTCATGCGCCAGAGTTTACACCTCTATCCATACAAAATTCAAACGCGGCAACCCCTCAGCGCCGCTACCATTGCTGCACGAGAGACATTCGCTAACGATATAGTGCACAGGATTGATGACGGCGATATGCATGTGGGCAGCATTTGGTTTACTGACGAAGCTTATTTTTACCTGGACGGCTTCGTCAATAAACAGAACTGGCGCATATGGGGAACCGAAAAGCCCCATGTTGCAGTCCCATCGTCCCTGCATCCTTAAAAAGTACTGGTCTGGGCCGCCATTTCTTCCAAAGGAATCATTGGCCCATTTTTCAGATCCGAAACGATTACTGCATCACGCTATCTGGACATTCTTCGTGAATTTGTGGCGGTACAAACTGCCTTAGACGACACTGCGAACACCTCTTGGTTTATGCAAGATGGTGCCCGGCCACATCGCACGGCCGACGTCTTTAATTTCCTGAATGAATATTTCGATGATCGTGTGATTGCTTTGGGCTATCCGAAACATACAGGAGGCGGCGTGGATTGGTCTCCCTATTCGCCAGACATGAACCCCTGTGACTTCTTTCTGTGGGGACACTTGAAAGACCAGGTGTACCGCCAGAATCCAGAAACAATTGAACAGCTGAAGCAGTACATCTCATCTGCATGTGAAGCCATTCCGCCAGACACGTTGTCAAAGGTTTCGGGTAATTTCATTCAGAGACTACGCCATATTATTGCTACGCATGGTGGATATGTGGAAAACATCGTACTACAGAGTTTCCCAGACCGCAGCGCCATCTGTTGTTGAAAATTGTAACTACTGTAATTTCGAAAGTTTGTCTGCCTGAAAATGTACTGTTGACCCAAGCATATTGCAACAAACGGTGTATTTCTATCGCTGCTCGTTTAGTTTTTATTGCCGTTTCAAATATACCGGTCATTTTTGAAACACCCTGTAGGTTTTCTGTTAGATTGTCGTTATACTCTGCCATCGTTTCTTACTTGCGTACTCCGTAGCTGTACAGTTACCTCGGATTTCCGATTCAATAACATGTAATGTCTAGTGCTTTCAATGCCCTCCGTGATCTTCCCTCCTACTCTGATTTTGTTATGCAACAATGGGAAAGACAACTAGCGTTAGTATGTACTGTTCAAATGGTTCAAAGGGCTCTGAGCACTATGGGACTTAACATCTGAGGTCATCAGTCCCCTAGAACTTAGAACTACTTAAACCTAACTAACCTAAGGACATCACAAACATCCATGCCCGAGGCAGGATTCGAACCTGCGACGTAGCAGTCGCGCGGTTCCGGACTGAAGCGCCTAGAAGTATGTACTGTTGTCTTCAAGTGTGTCTGTGAACAAAGTTTTATATTTATGAGTGCACGAGCCATTTCATCGGTATTTTGGTTTTCTCATAATGTCGCAAATAAGTTTGAGCAGTTACGTACCGATCGAAAAGTCACCCAATGGACTTTTCGGTGATTTTATAGCACTCTATGGAGTTCTTTGTACTTATGATATGTAGGGAAGACACCAGAGACGGGCACAGATGACCACCGATCTCGTGACAGCTGAGTCACGAAGAGGATGCGGAGCCATGAGCAGCGACCTCTCTCGCTGGAGGCTGTTCCCCCGCGCCGGCTGGCTCTTCTCCAGACACGCACCGCTGTCGCCCACCGCCATCTGTGAGTCACCAGCTTTCGAACACCGCACCACGCACTGACCCTGCCGGGTGAGACCGTAATGGCTGTCGCCGAAGTTCGCTGCCCGGCTGTAGGCGTCCGACAGGATCCTGGGTTATATAACACGCACTGACAGAGGACAAGTATTATGGGGAAAAAAAGGTAGAAAAGGATGTACTGAATATTATAATCTTTTTAAAATACAAGTGAAAGTCATTCTTAGAAAAGAAAAATAATTTCATGATCTAAATCAGTAACTTAACCATCGCTGTCAAATATTTTATCCGTTGTACTGGTTACTAAGCGTCGCGATTGAGGATTAAATCACACGCAAAAGAACAGTAATCAGAAACTTTCTTGAGTTTTATTTTTCCAGGAAGCACTTCGTGATTTCGTTCTTCTTTAATTGTCTTAATCGGGCTGAAGGATTAAAAATTCAGTCGGCATAGTGATAGTACCCTAATGTGTAAATGAATGAAGCAAACTCGAGATTAACGAAAGCCGAAATCTGTCTCGAAAAAATTAAATTACAGAGTAATGGTTAGTTTATGTATTTCTCCAGTTTATAAAGGAATTATGGTAACAGTGTCTGTGCTTAGCTTTCGAAGTAGGTGAATCATTTTACGAATAACGCTAAAACACCAAAATAGTAGAAGTACAGTTTAGATCGAAGTTCAGCGTGTAATATCCTAAAAAATAGCAGAAAATGAACACTCGGCTAAACTTATGTAACTTTTGCTGCCTACTACATTTTCTTTATTATTTAACATGTTTTAGTGCTCCAAACGTACATTCCCAGAAATTACTTCCTCAAATTAAGGCCTATGTTTGATACTACTGGAGTTCTCTTGGCCAGGAATGCCCTTTTTGTCAGTGCTAGTCTGCTTTTTGTGTCCTCCATGCTCCGTCCATCACAGATTACTTTGCTGCCTAAGTCGTAGAATTCCTTGCTTCGTCTACTTCTTGATCACCAATTCTGGTGTTAAGTTTCTCGCTGTTCTCATTTCTCCTGCTCCTCATTACTGTCGTCTTTCTTCGGTTTACTCACAGTCCATATTTTGTACTCATAAGACTGTTCAAGACATCCCGTAATTCTTCTTCACTTTCACTGAGGATAGCAATGTCATTAGGGAATATTATCATTGATATCCTTTCACCCTGACTTTTAATCTCACTGTTGAACCTTTATTTTATTTCCGCCATTGCTTCTTCGATGTATAGACTGAACAGTATGGACGAAAGACTACATACCTGTCTTACAGCCTTTCTAGTGCGAGCACCTTCTTCTTGGTCTTCCCTCTTGTTCTTCTACATATTGTATATTTCTCGTTTTTTTCTATAGCTTACCCCTATTTTTCTCAGAATTTCGAACATCTTCCACCATTTTACTTTATCTAACGCTTTTTCCAGGTTGACATATCCTAGGAATGTGTTCTCATTTTTCTTGTCTTCCTTCCATTATCAACCGTAACATCTGAACTACTTCTCTGGTGCCTTTAGATTTCCTAAAGCCAAGCCGACCATCACCTAATACATCCTTACTTTTCTTATCCATTCTTCTCTATATTATTCTTGTCAGCAACTTGGATGCATGGAGTGTTAAGCTGAATTGTGCGATAATCCTCGCACTTGTCGGCTTTTACTATCTTCGGAACTGTGGGGATGATATTTTTCCGAAAGTCTGATGGTATATCTCCAATCTCATAGATTCTACACGCCAACGTGAATAGTCGTGTTTTCGCCGATTCCCCCACAGTGATTTTAAAAATTCCGGAGGAATCTTGTCTGTCCCTTTTGTCTTATTCGATATTGAGTTTTCCAAAGCTCTTTTAAAAAACGATTCTAATACTGTTTCCTCTATCTCTTCTATATCAACTCCTGTTTCTTCTTTTATCATTTCTTCAGGCAAGTCTTCTCCTTCAGAGAGGCTTTCAGTGTAACCATGGTATTCCCATTATACTCTTCATGTTGCTACCCTTGCTTTTAATTTCATCGAAGGTTGTTTTGCCTTTTCCGTACACCATTTTCGATTTCTTCACATTTTTCTTGCAGCCATTTCACCGTAGTTTTCTTGCACTTCTATTTTATTTCGTTTTGAGTTGCATTTCTGTATTCCTGAATTACCCTGCATATGTTTGTACTTTCTTTCGTCGATCACCTGAAATATTTCTTGTGTTATCCGTGGTTTTTTCGGAGTAAATTTCCTTGCACTTACACTTTAATCTTCTGTGATTGCTCTTTTCAGAGAATTCCATTCTTCTTCAACGGAAATGCCTACTGTGAGCTATTCATTATCGCAGGGAATTTCGAGCTTATCCATCCATTCTTTAGTACTTCCATATACCACTTCTTTGCGCTTTGATTCTTCCTGACTACCCTTTTAAACTTCTACCTACTCTTCATTATTACTAAATTGTGGTCTGAGTCTACATCTTCCCCTGGGTATGCCTTATACCTAATATCTGATTTCGGAATCTGTTCCTGACCGTGATGTAATCTGACTGTTATCTTCTCGTATCTCCCGGCCTTTAGCAAAAAAAATCTAAAATAAATAAAGTATAACATCTGACGTAAAGTTGATCCCGTGTCATGTGTGGAGCTATTACAACTTGCTTCTTCCAAAAACTAGCTGCTCAATGGAATTTGCCATTTTTCTGACTTACGACTGTTAACACTGGAACGCAAAGAATGGTGCTTGGACCGAAATGAACAGATTTGTTGTATGACAGTAAAGAAATTATTGGATTGCAAAACTGTACATGGTATTGCCTTAGAGAAAACATTATATTCTATATTTTTGTTTGTAAGGTCCATAAACTAGTAACTTCAGGGGGCACGTAACAACTGTGCAGTTTTATTTATTTCATTTAACACAGTTATTTTACATCTAATTTATGTACATGTTGAGTATTGGGTACGTAGCACTATGAAACCAATCCCGATATGTTTCCATCCCCGTAACGAAGAGGCGGACATCCACTAGCGCGAGGCACTGGCTTTAGCTCTATTTTTAAGAAATAACTCTAATGAAAAATTAATTCTACTACTAGCACTAGACGACTTTTCCATTCCACTCCATTCTGAAAGCTCTCCATTGTATGCGCGCTACCAGACACTTTTCTGCCGTCACAATAGCTCACACACACACACACACACACTTCTCCTTCCCCACACGGGCATCAATTTCAGGTAAGGCTCTGATACACGCAAGCCTATTTAGTGTTTCAAATTGAATTCTTCACGTGTTACAATCAGACCTTTAAATGCCCCGGGTTAGCATCAGAAAAGGACTGGCTGTGTTTGCGTAGACTCTCCGACCACGCAATATGTATGGCAATCCACAAATGATGAACAGCACTTTCCAAATGATCGTAAGTAACAAGTTGCCGTCCGGCCTTATTCCAGAAAGTTCGATGTCAGGCAAACTCGTGTCAGGACAGGGAGCTGGTGATACCCGCTATCAGACATTGTCCTGCTGAAATGTGGCCCGTTGTGTTACCTGAAGGAGGAACCTACTTCGTATCACTATGTAGCGAATTCTGACCCACCTCCTTATCAGTGATCGCTAATGCTTGTCTGTACAACGGCCCTCGACTTGGAGATAGTCCGTTCGAGTCCTGATGGTGGAAGAACTTTTCACCAACAGTATTTGGCAGTCAAGGAGAGGAGATGGAGTGGCACGAAGTTTCTCATCAACAGACTTTGGGTAATGTCCTGGATTAAATCCCAAGCCTCTCCGCAGTATCTCATGAAGCGAGGGGGTATGACACTGTTGACGCTAATCTGTCCATCGGATGGAAACTTTAAAACCAGCGGCTGTCTTTGTGCTATTCGAGGGCATTAGCCTACGCGTTCCCACCGCGTTTCACTCTCTTCCCTTTCTCATCATCATACTACACTAACATTATATACACCCTCATTATACTTACACTCAGCGGATACAATAAAGATACAATTCTCAGTCATACTTCACACATCCAAAGGCGCCCTAAAGTGTCGTATTTCCCAAGGGTCCCATATGTCACCTAAGAATCCATGCTGCTAGACTGCAGTAACCACTGCAGCGTCTAACATGGACATTGCTGTGGAACAGGTCAAATCGATTTTCGTCTGGAAGGAATAACTATTCCAATTAATATCAGTGGTTAAGTGCCTATCACGTTCTGAAGTGTATGTGGTTTCTGAGTAGTGAATCCTGAAGCAACGTCATGCCTGCCACCAGACCAGCCCACAGAGTCGAAAACTTGATATGGGCAGGCCCTCAACCATCGTAATGCTCCGTCGTCTAGACAACTCCGTGGACTAAGCATTAATTTGCACTACGCCTCTCACTCCGTGCTAATGTCACATTACGTGCTCCAGCATCCGCACGTCGCATTATGGTACTCGTACTATGAATGGCCCACAGGTCCCACAAGAGCAACACTGACGTAACAACAAGCGCTGTAACAACCGACATGAATATCACGGAATTCAGTATTTTATTGAAAGACTTCTCTCAAAACCCAAAGAAATTCTGGCCTTATGAGTGTGGAAATGACATGAAGTCAGGATCCAGACACTTATGAATGACGGACAGCAAAACGAAAGCGATGCTGAAGTCCGTTTTCAAATGTTCGTACACAGTCGCAGACGCAGATGCAAGAGGCTGTTTTCTGAACACTTAAGAGTTATATAGTTAGCATTAAATACATTCCAGGATCTTTGATTGAAATTCCGCAGCTCGTGGTCTCGCGGTAGCGTTCTCGCTTCTCGAGCACGGGGTCCCGGGTTCGATTCCCGGCGGGTTCAGGGATTTTCACCCGCCTCGACATGACTGAGTGGTGTTGTGTCGTCTTCATTATCATCCTCATTACGGTCGGAGGAAGGCAATGGCAAACCACCTCCACGAGGACCTTACCTAGTACGGCGATGCGGGTCTCCCGCATCGTTCCCCTACGCTCTGTCTAGGGACTTCACCACCATTATGACTAAAAACGTCGGGAGACAGTAAATTAGTTGGTTATCATTTAAAAGTACTTCATAACATGATTATCTACATTGGCTGTCCATTTTTTCTGTGTAATATTAGCCTCAGGAAAGACATATTCACTTTATATTGTACTTATTGCACTTGAAACACTGCCATTCATCAATTGTAAGTTCTTACTTCCATGTAACTTAAGGAAGTGCCTTAGAATAAATTTTCTTCCTTATTTATTGCTATAAGGGGATAAATCTATATGACAAACATCACCATAGCAGCTACAAATATTTTTAAACAAGGCAATATTAGCCTCACACCGTCCAGAAAATGAATTATTTCATACAGCAGAAAGAAATTCATCTTAAATTTTCACACAGTTGGTATGGAACGTTTTTCTTTCTCCTCAGTACCAGTCGTGAGTTATCCTCTTTTAGAAATAAGAGATTCAATTAAGGAACGGAGCCCAGTGTCATGGGGAACCGACAAAACAGTCTTACATGGCAGAATTTTTTGGTGCTATGGTACACTGTGATCCAAATATACAGAAGCTGGAATGAATTTTCACCCTGCAGCGGAGCGTGCGCTGATATGAAACTTCCTGGCAGATTAAAACTGTGTGCCGGACCGAGACTCGAACTCAGATGTTTTGCCTCTGGCGAGCAAGTTAGTAACGTAGGAGATGAACTGGCGGAAGCAAAGCTGTGAGGATGGATCGTGAGTCGTACTTGAGTAGCTCAAGTAAGCACTTTGTGCCAGGTTTGGCACTGTATCAGTGAGCTCAAAGAAGATAATCTGGAGGCAGCACTGTGTGTTACGAAGTCGTGACGCTAGACGTCTTTGGTCGCCATGTTGCTGATCGTGTATGTCTCTCTCTACCCAACTGTCAGTATACAACTGCTCCGCAAGTAGACGAGTAACATTTTATTTTGCCATTATTATGGGCACAAAACATCGCATTTTATCTGAATTTTGCATTTTTGACATTCCTGACTGCTCAATTTGGCCATTATTTGAACAGTAAGCATTAAATACCTACAGAAAATAAAGAACCGTAAGCCTACTGTTTAAAAACATCCTCTCCACACTATCAGCTGAAAAACTGTAAAGCAAAACTTCCTTGAAGAGACAGCTATTCTGTAATTTGATTGTAACTATTATTACACGTTTCGTTCAAAGTTTGACGACCTTCATTCGAAATGAAATGCACTGTGTAGGGAGTGGATGGGGCTAGTACAGACTTTTTTTATATTTCACGATTTATCTCGGAACAGTTTGAGGCGGATTTTTAATATTTAATGTATTTCGATCAACCAGTTTTCATACTAAAAGAATCATTAAAGTGATTCCATGTTTCTTCAATAGTTTGATCACCAAATGGAAAAAGGTAAACAATTGCAATCTGTCCACATTTACCCCATTGCAAAGTGTTGCCATTAACTGAAATGGCATGGGATAAGTGGACACCGTTTTTTATATATAAATAAGACCAATTTTTCCCAAAACAAAAAGATTATTTAATCAAAATTATTTTGTGTCCACCTTTACCATCCCCCTTCTCTCCTACTTAAACAAAAGTTTCGGAACGATAAAACTTCTGATACTTTGATCTAGTTTTTGTGGAAAAACTTAATAAATCGCTCACGAATGAATGATTATCAAACAACAGAAAGCACAGAACAACATGACCTATACTTACGGAGCTTCCAACCTAACAAAAATTGATCGTCACGATTTCCAAGGGTCCAAATCACAGCAGTTGTGTATCCTGTTTTTATTGAGATCACTGCACTGTATACAGAGGTTGAAAGTACAAGAACTTACGCTTCCTGGACTCGTGATATTGCTGGTGAGGCAAGTTGTTCATCAGAGAGCTCTAGTAGCTAGCGTTGCTGCCTCTGGGTCACAGGATCCCGGGTTCGATTCCCCCGGGTTGGAGGTTTTCTCTGCCCTGGGACTGGGTGTTCGTGTTGTCCTCATCATTACATCATCCTCTCATTCGAGATAGTGGCTAGATTGGACTGCATAAAAAATTGGAGTGTGACAAAATTGGGACTTGATACGGGCGCTGATGACCACGCAGTTGAGCGCCTCACAAACCCATCATCATTATCATCATCAGAGAGTGGAAAGGAGGAAGGAGGGGTCAGTTACGGAACGGTGACTGGAAAGTTCTGGTTGTTGATGCCCTTAGCGTTGGAAGAGCGGTGCGCAGCTGGTCGGAGGGGTGATACCAGAGCTGTTGGTTGTCTGTGTGTGTTGTGGCTGCCAATAGGTAAGAGGGTTATAAGAAGGAAGAGCTTGAACGTAGACGATGTGGAATTAGCCGTGCTCTTCCTACGCTCCCTGTTAAGGGTACTGGTATTTATGAGATTCTGCAAAAAATAGTAGTGAGCTACTGCGATTTCAATGGAGAGTTTTTGGGTTGTGTGAAGTTTTGTCAGCGTTGCTCGCGGAAGGCATTATTTTGAAAATCAAGTTAAATCATGTTATCTGACTGTTCTGTAATGCGTGTGAAGATGTACGCTGTATTCATCGTAACTATAAAAAGAATTGAGCTCCTTTGATAATAAAATTTGTCGTTTCTGCGTATCAATAATAAAATGTTCCAAATTGCAGTTGTTTAAAAGAAAATGTCTGTTTTGCATGCTGCACATCTAAATTTATATTTTTATTTATGCACCCGCCGCGTTTCGCCTTTTTTACAATGCATCTTCAGTGGGTGTCAGGTAACTTCTAATTCATTGCATCTAGGCAAACTGCTTTTTGTCATCTGGCAACCAGGTGGACATCTTACAGTTCACTTTCAGTTCACTGTTTATGTTACACATCACTGTAACTGCCATATTTTTAATACGGCTCTGATGATGTGATTGTGTAGCGGAAACGCGAAGGAACAGCCACAACTAAAACAAGACCAGGCATATCTCATGTAGTAATGGACTGGACTGCCGAGCTTTAGGGTGGGTATTAATAAAAATCGCGTGAAATGATCGGCAGGAATCATTCGTCAGTTCCAAAGTGCTACCTGGAGTTCAAATAGCACAATAACTGTGCGACAGAGTTAAAAAGAATGGCGTACGATTGTCGAGCAGCTCCCCATGGGCCTAGCATTTCTGTAGTCGGTGCTAAGAGACGCTTTAGGTGGTGTAAACAACGACACCACTGGATGGTGGATGATCTGAAACGAGTGATTTGGAGTGACGAATCACGCTAAAGCCTGTGGCAATCTGATGGAAGGGTTTAGTTTTTTCGAATACCTGGAGGACGTTACCAGCTATCGCGTGTAGTACCAACAGTGAAGTACAGAGAAAGCGGTGTTATGGCAACGACATGTTTCCTTTGGTCGGTGTATGATCCCCTTTTTGCGGGAAGATATGAACATATTTTGCAGCATCGTGTACTGCGCACAGTAGAGGGACTGTTCTGAGACGATGATTGTTTCTAACACCTTGTGGCGAAGCAGCAGCTTTGAGGCAATGATTTGTGGTCAGTAACATTCCTGAACTGGACTGGTCTGCCCAGAGTCCCGACTTGTACCCAGTGAAATGCTTTTGGAATGAGTTAGGACGTCGAATTCGCTCTAGGCCCTGATGTTCAACAATATCATCTTGTATGGTTTCGGCTCTTGAGGATGAATGGGCTGCCATTATTCCACAGACGTTCAGACACCTCACTGAAAGTGTCTCCAGCAAACCCCATGTTAATGTCCAGTAATAGGTGTTCGGATGATTTTGATCACATAGTGAGTATTGCTGTGTTCTGTTTCCCCCTGAACATTTTTGTACTTCCTTTGAAGTATTTCTTTTATTACCCAAGATTTCATAGCAGTTACCATCCTCGTGCCTACACAAGATGAACATTAATAAAACTGACGAACTGCAGGGACGGATTCCTGCCTGGAAATGGAGGAATAAAGTTTCTCTACACACGTGTCCGGAAATGGGCGGTGTGCGTGCAACGACAGCAAATCGTCCCGGAACACAGTATGGAGCCGCATCGCATCAGATACTGAAAGTGGGCTCCATGGGGTGCAATACAGGCGTTCACACATCACTTCACGGACTGCCGCACTCTTTAGCACGTTCCAGCCGCTATCAGACTAGCGTTACAGCCATAGAACCCGTAAACACATTCCGCCTCCCTGCACATTCGTCTATCTGGAACGACCACACAAAACGGGCTTGAACTGTTGTGTGGTTGGTGTCTGTGAGGGTAGTTCTTTTGCTATAGCCATGCTGCCTCTCGATCGTTTCCATCAGCTTAGCCGTATTTAAACACTATCTCGGCTTGTTGACGACATGAATACAGGACATTTCTGGTGCTTGTAGTACGCTACGTCAAACACACAGCCTGAAAATGACAAGGAACACACGCCACATGGTCAAAGGAACTTTCATTCGTCAGCGCCATCTATCGTGGCAGCGATACATCACAATAAACCGAGAATTACAACACACGAAAGAATCACAAATGAAATTATATTAGGTAAAGGAATTAGACGAGGAGACTCATAAAGCCTACTCCTGTTCAACCTAATATCGGATCACATCACTGATGACGTAAGAAAGAAATCGGTCTATAAAATGGGAAATAAAGTTGTAAATATTACACGTTACGGTGATGATACTGTATCTACAGTAAATAATGAGGATAATTTATAAAGGTTACTAAGCAATATAACACGAAAATCTCTTCTAAAAGATCTAAATTACAGGTAGACGGTGTGTCAATCGAACAAGTTATGAGCTTCAATTATCTAAGGACTGTTATCACCAGCTATAAAGACTTAATCATGGAAGTGAAAAATCAAGTGATAAAGATAGTGAGGGTAGCTGGATGTCTGCAAAATACTGTATGGAGAAACAAATTTGTGACAGCTGAGAAAAAATAAAAATATATAAAACTGTGGTACGATCCATTTCGATATACGCAGCAGAAACCTGAGCAGAAACGAAAAAGATAAATCAAAAATTAACGGCAGTGGAAATGAAGGCATTAAGACAGATCGTAAAAGTAAACACGTGGGATAAAAGAACATGTGTGTCGACAAGGAAATTGTATGGAATAAAAGATAGAAATGAATGGATGACGACAAGAAAAAGAAACTGGTAGGATCATGTGGAAAGGATGGACTGCAGAAGACTAACTAATATTTGTAAAAATGGTCTACCACAAAGGAAACGGCTTCCCGGACGAACACCCAACAGATGCGACAGCGGTTGGTCCAGTAGGCCTACATCCACGGAATGAGGCAGACAGACGGGAGCATCCCTAGTCATAAGAAGAAGAAGAAGAAGAAGAAGAAGAAGAAGAAGAGGTACCAGATTCCTTGAATTTTCCATTCTTCCGTATCGCATGTCAAAGTCACTGTCCGCATAACTGAATCAACGGAAGATTAAACATCTCGTCACATGGAGATAATTAGAAACGATGCACTATTTCATATGGATATGAACTGTAAAGGTTGTGCAGGAAATCGACATTGACTAGTGAAAGAAGTACCCTGCCAGTCGCCTGGCACACCTTAAGACAACTACAGAAAACCTAAGTGTAGATGAAGCCTGGACCTGTCATCTTAAACAGTGGGCCTCCTCGCTCCGCCTCTGTAAATGGTGACCGTCTGGGGTCACGACTTGGACTTGCACATCCATAAACCACTAGTTCTAAAATATTTACGACCTTGATCTCAATGGGGTACAACATTTAAAATTTACCTTTGTCTGAACATTTTCTGCTCATAACCACCATACGGAGCATGACTTAAGAAGGGTGACGGACACGTCATCAACTATAGCACCTCTTTTACACGGGAGGGCTGCTCTAACGCTAGAATGCTGTCAGTGCATGGTGTTTCAACATGAATAACATGAGTTTACGGCTTTGTAGTACTTATTACTTTCAATTGATGATTATAAATAATACATCAAACGAAAAAACAACTCAAATAGTTCCTTCGTATAACTGTATGACTGAAGAACGTCTCGAGCGAGTAAGAGGCCTTCACGCGTAATCCAAAGAAATCAGTTCGGAAGGCTAGTCGTGGATCAGAAATTCCAGTGACATCTGTGTGAACACTTTTAATGGGACGCTTATACCAATTGCCGTTATTTATGTTTTATTTTTAGGCTACCAGTTTCGACGATACACTACGTCATCTTCAGGTCTGCTGTATTTTGTAACACGAAGGTTATTCGACTGAAGCAGGCCTGAAGATGACGTAGTGTATTGTCGAAACTCGTAGCCTAAAAATAAAACATAAATAACGGCAATTAGGATTGTTTTATTAGATTTGGGCTTACAACTATGTCCTTATCGTTTGTAGTTGTTACAAGCTCTAAAGCCTACAGACTACGGTTTGCGTGCCAACTTTGCAAACGAAATGTTGCTGCATTAATATGAAGATTTTCTGGATCGTACTGTCTTCACTGATGAATCCACATTTCACCTAAGTGGAAAAGTGAATACACATAATGTGCGCACTTTAGGGTCAGCAAATACCTACGGTATGCTACAGCTGCTCCGAGATACCCATAAATGGAATGTTTTTTGTGCCATATCCCGGTGGCGAGTTTATGGGCCTTTAATTTACGGTGAATCAACTGAAAATGGTGTTTCTTATTTTGATGCACTAGAACTCCGGCTCTTTCCTCAGTTGGAAGAAGCTGAACCTGAGAACTTTATTCGACAGCAAGATGGTGTGCCGCCGCACTAACATAACTCAATATGCGATTGGTTAAATGACGTCATACCCGACGACCGCTGGACTGCCAACAAGAGGCAGGATGACAGAGCTTGTTTTGCATGACCTCCTTCATGCACGACCTGACGCCATGCAATTTTTACCTTCCGGGGTTCATAAGAGACCATGCGCATGTGCCTCAGCTACGAGCTGATGTACCCGACCTTTAAGCAGCACTGTTGCAACAATTACTCTGCACTGACCAAAGTTTGAGAAGAATTAGCCTATCGACTCGATGTATGACATTGAACACTTGTAAGAAAAACTTCCTGAGTTGTTGTTTCATTTGATGTATTATACACTATAGGCCATTAAAATTGCTACACCAAGGAGAAATGCAGATGATAAACGGGTATTCATTGGACAAATTTATTATACTAGAACTGAGATGTGATTACATTTTCACGCAATTTGGGTGCATCGATCCTGTGAAATCAGTACCCAGAACAACCACCTCTGGCCGTAATAACGGCCTTGATATGCCTCGGCGTTGAGTCAAACAGAGATTGGATGGCGTGTACAGGTACAACTGCCCATGCAGCTTCAACACGATACCACAGTTCATCAAGAGTAGTGAGTGGCATATTGTGACGAGACAGTTGCTCGGCCACCATTCACCAGACGTTTTCAATTGGTGAGAGATCTGGAGAATGTGCTGCCCAGGACAGCAGTCGAACATTTTCTGTAACCAGAAAGACCCGTACAGGACCTGCAACATGCGGTCGTGCATTATCCTGCTTAAATGTAGGGTTTCGCAGGGATCGAATGAAGGGTAGAGCCACGGGTCGTAACACATCTGAAATGTAACGTCCACTGTTCAGAGTGCAGTCAATGCGAACAAGAGGTGACCGAAACGTGTAACCAATGGCACCCCATACCGTCACGCCGAGTGATACGCCAGTATGGCGATGATGAATACACGCTTCCCATGTGCGTTCACCGCGATGACGCCAAACACGGATGCAACCACATGATGCCTTAAACAGAACCTGGATCCATCCGAAAAAATGACGTTTTGCCATTCGTGCACCCAGGTTCGTCGTTGAGTACACCATCGCAGGCGCTCCTGTCTGTGAAGCAGCGTCAAGGGTAACCGCAGCCATGGTCTCAGAGCTGATAGTCCATGCTGCTGCAAACGTCGTCCAACTGTTCGTGCAGATGGTTGTTGTCTTGCAAACGTCCCCATCTGTTGACTCAAGGACCGAGATGTGATTGCACGATCCGTTACAGCCATGCAGGTAAGATGCCTGTCATCTCGACTGCTAGTGATACGAGGCCGTTGGGATCCAGCACGGTGTTCCGTATTACCCTCCTGAAACCACCGATTCCATATTCTGCTAACAGTCATTGGATCTCGACCAACGCGAGCAGCAATGTCGCGATACGATAAACCACAATCGCGATAGGCTACAATCCGACCTTTATCGAAGTCGGAAATGTGATGGTACGCATTTCTCCTCCTTACACGAGGCATCACAACAACGTTTCACCAGGCAACGCCGGTCAACTGCTGTTTGTGTATGGGAAATCGGTCAGAAACTTTCCTCATGTCAGCACGTTGTAGGTTTCGCCATCGGCGCCAACCTTGTGTGAATGCTCTGAAAATCTAATCATTTGCATATCACAGCATCTTCTTCCTGTCGGTTAAATTTCGCTTCTGTAGCACGTCATCTTCGTGGTGTAGCAATTTTAATGGCCAGTAGTGTAATAAATGCTACAAAGCCTTAAAACCCATGTGTTCGTTTTGACACTCGCTGTATATTTTGGGTAACGGTCATGACGGGCACATCAATACGAAGTCCCTCTGTGACGATGTCCTCAAGGTGCGAGACGAATGTGTGTTGAGGAAGGCGTGTCCGAGGTAAGGTCAGGGCCCGTCCTTGGGCAGCAGGGCGGGTCCCGCAGCGTCGCAGCAGCCAGCGGAGGCGGCGGCCGTGGGCGGGGCGGCGCGGCGCGAGCCGGCGAGACAGGAGGCTGCCGCTGCCCTGCCCCTGTCCGCAGCCTGGAAAACCCAGCTGGACGCTCCGCCCTCACCCTCGCACTCCTATCTCCAAGCGGGTCACTCTGCGATGGTCCGACGCACTATGATAGTCGATGTTGACACCGATCCTCACAAGTGACTTCTAATCAAGCTGCGGGCCTATGGGGTATCGTCTCAGTTGTGCGACTGGATTCGTGATTTCCTGTCAGGAAGGTCGCAGTTCGTAGTAATAGACGGCAAATCAACGAGTAAAACTGAAGTGATATCAGGTGTTCCCCAGGGAAGCGTCCTGGGACCTCTGCTGTTCCTGATCTATATAAATGACCTGGGTGACAATCTGAGCAGTTCTCTTAGGTTGTTCGCAGATGATGCTGTAATTTACCGTCTAGTAAGGTCATCCGAAGACCAGTATCAGTTACAAAGCGATTTAGAAAAGATTTCTGTATGGTGTGGCAGGTGACAGTTGACGCTAAATAACGAAAAGTGTGAGGTGATCCACATGAGTTCCAAAAGAAATCCGTTGGAATTCGATTACTCGATAAATAGTACAATTCTCAAGGCTGTCAATTCAACTAAGTACCTGGGTGTCAAAATCACGAACAACTTCAGTTGGAAAGACCACATAGATAATATTGTGGGGAAGGAGAGCCAAAGGTTGCGTTTCATTGGCAGGACACTTAGAAGATGCAACAAGTCTACTAAAGAGACAGCTTACACTACACTCGTTCGTCCTGTGTTAGAATATTGCTGCGCGGTACGGGATCCTTACCAGGTGGGATTGACGGAGGACATCGAAAGGGTGCAAAAAAAGGGCAGCTCGTTTTGTATTATCACGTAATAGGGGAGAGAGTGTGGCAGATATGATACGCGAGTTGGGATGGAAGTCATTAAAGCAAAAACGTCTTTCGTCGCGGCGAGATCTATTTACGAAATTTCAGTCACGAACTTTCTCTTCCGAATGCGAAAATATTTTGTTGAGCCCAACCTACATAGGTAGGAATGATCATCAAAATAAAGTAAGAGAAATCAGAGTTCGAACAGAAAGGTTTAGGTGTTCGTTTTTCCCGAGCGCTGTTCGGGGGTGGAATGGTAGAGAGATAGTATGATTGTGGTTCGATGAACCCTCTGCCGAGCACTTAAATGTGAATTGCAGAGTAGTCATGTAGATGTAGATGTAGATGTAGATGTAGATGTGAGACAACTGCAAGCTCCAGAACATGTCACCTCACACTTATCAATAAGAGGACAATGGTTGCGGCAGCACAATAGAAAACTAATAGGCATCCATATACTCCTATAGAGGTTTCCTATTGACTGTTGTAAGAAATATTTGTAAGTTTGGGTGTATCAGTCAGTTGCAGAGGACACAATAAATAAGGGTCAAACATGTACATTTGAAACTGATTGAAATTACATTTGTAACCTAGAACGTAAACACCATACACAATTAACAAATGTGGAAGTAAAATATGTTTCTTTCAATGGTTTATTCCGTATTTATTTTCCGCACGCCATTACAAAAACAGAGGGGTCCAAAAAATGTATCCACTGTGTAAAAGACCATAACTTGCAAATAACTGACGGAGTTGTCTCATTTTTGGTGAAAGTGTAGTTTAAAGACCAACTTAAAGATATCGCTGTAGATGTTCGAAATGGTCACCATTTACATCCACACACAAACGATGCCGCCGAACTGCAGCACGAACTACTGACTGCAACGTGTTCAGTTGGATATTTGCACATGAATGTACGATGGATATTCGAAGTTCATCCAATGTGCGTGGCTTTTGTCGATAAACGACATCCTTTAGTGTTCCCCACAGGTAAAAGTCCAGAGGAGTTAGATCTGGGGAAGGTGGTGGATACTCCACAGCACCTCTACGGCCTATCCATCTTCCTGATAGATATTCGTCGAGATACACCCTAATACGATTTTGGTAGTGGGCTGGGGCACCATCTTGTTGATAGTAAACTCTTCCGTCTCCATACAAGTCTCGGATGGCAGGTAAAATTGATGTCTGAAACATCTGAAGGTACACCTCACCGGTAACTGTGCCGTCAAAGAAGAATGGCCCAATCAAGCCCCGGTAAGACAACCCACTTTACACGTTTACTCCTGGCAAATTCATGGCTTTGTCTACATGGACGTTCGGATTTTCGGCGGCCCGGTAGATGAAATTATGGCGATTTACTGTACCATTGAGTTTGAACTGTGCCTCATCAGACCACACAATCATCTCTGCCAACTCTTCATCGTTGCGCACCATGTTAGTAAACCACTCGCAGAACTCCATTCTACGATCTGGCTCGTCCTCGTTCATTGCGTGTAGCAATCGTGGGATGTAGAACTTCCACTTTGCTGTCTTCAAAATTCGGCGAACACTTGACAGACTCACTCCAGTTTCACGCGCACACTGTCTCACAGACTTCTGTGATGAGCGAGTGAATTGTTGTAACACACGACGGTAGTTAGCCGGACTTGTTACTGTTGCAGGTGCAGCTAAGAACAAAACACTGACTATCTGGCGACTGTCATCTGTCAAAACAAAACACCGCAATACAACGCTTGTGTGGCGATTGCCGGAACTACAAACTATTACACTACCAAAGATGATACAACTCCGTCAATTAGTTTGCCAGTTATGGACTTTAAAACAGTCGATACATTTTTTGGACCCCTCTGTATTTCCACAAAGTTTTATTTTCCTACGATCACTCTTTTTCATGGGAGTCCTCTCAAGTAGCGAAAGTATAATTATAACCACCCTGTATGTTGCTGCAGTTAAAAAAGTTTGCGAGTGATTAGATACAAGAATTAACATAGGAAAAGAAAACTCCCAAACAGCATAACCAACCGAAGGCCTTAGACGAGGGTGGTACATAGTCCCTACTCTAAGCTTTGTCTGAACTAAGTTCTTAAACAATGGATGAAACTGGGTGAAGGAATGGGCCTGGACATACATGGGGATTTCCAATCAAGTTCGTATTCGGCGATCATGTTATATTGGCTACAGATGAGTATGGTGCACAGCGCATGATGAAGAAAATTGTAGAAACATAGAATATGAGCGGACTAACAATTTTTTTTCTAAAATAAAATACACTCCTGAAAATGGAAAAAAGAACACATTGATACCGGTGTGTCAGACCCACCATACTTGCTCCGGACACTGCGAAAGGGCTGTACAAGCAATGATCACACGCACGGCACAGCGGACACACCAGGAACCGCGGTGTTGGCCGTCGAATGGCGCTAGCTGCGCAGCATTTGTGCACCGCCGCCGTCAGTGTCAGCCAGTTTGCCGTGGCATACGGAGCTCCATCGCAGTCTTTAACACTGGTAGCATGCCGCGACAGCGTGGACGTGAACCGTATGTGCAGTTGACGGACTTTGAGCGAGGGCGTATAGTGGGCATGCGGGAGGCCGGGTGGACGTACCGCCGAATTGCTCAACACGTGGGGCGTGAGGTCTCCACAGTACATCGATGTTGTCGCCAGTGGTCGGCGGAAGGTGCACGTGCCCGTCGACCTGGGACCGGACCGCAGCGACGCACGGATGCACGCCAAGACCGTAGGATCCTACGCAGTGCCGTAGGGGACCGCACCGCCACTTCCCAGCAAATTAGGGACACTGTTGCTCCTGGGGTATCGGCGAGGACCATTCGCAACCGTCTCCATGAAGCTGGGCTACGGTCCCGCACACCGTTAGGCCGTCTTCCGCTCACGCCCCAACATCGTGCAGCCCGCCTCCAGTGGTGTCGCGACAGGCGTGAATGGAGGGACGAATGGAGACGTGTCGTCTTCAGCGATGAGAGTCGCTTCTGCCTTGGTGCCAATGATGGTCGTATGCGTGTTTGGCGCCGTGCAGGTGAGCGCCACAATCAGGACTGCATACGACCGAGGCACACAGGGCCAACACCCGGCATCATGGTGGGGGGAGCGATCTCCTACACTGGCCGTACACCACTGGTGATCGTCGAGGGGACACTGAATAGTGCACGGTACATCCAAACCGTCATCGAACCCATCGTTCTACCATTCCTAGACCGGCAAGGGAACTTGCTGTTCCAACAGAACAATGCACGTCCGCATGTATCCCGTGCCACTCAAAGTGCTCTAGAAGGTGTAAGTCAACTACCCTGACCAGCAAGATCTCCGGATCTGTCCCCCATTGAGCATGTTTGCGACTGGATGAAGCGTCGTCTCACGCGGTCTGCACGTCCAGCACGAACGCTGGTCCAACTGAGGCGCCAGGTGGAAATGGCATGGCAAGCCGTTCCACAGGACTACATCCAGCATCTCTACGATCGTCTCCATGGGAGAATAGCAGCCTGCATTGCTGCGAAAGGTGGATATACACTGTACTAGTGCCGACATTGTGCATGCTCTGTTGCCTGTGTCTATGTGCCTGTGGTTCTGTCAGTGTGATCATGTGATGTATCTGACCCCAGGAATGTGTCAATAAAGTTTCCCCTTCCTGGGACAATGAATTCACGGTGTTCTTATTTCAATTTCCAGGAGTGTATTTCTCTTTAGGAGAGAAACGTCGTGACATTGTTATAGCACAGATGTGCTATTGAGGCTTGTCAAAAGCATAATGTATGGGAGTTATAATCTCGAAATAGGGCTCCGGTAGGCAAGACATAAGCCAGAGGAATAGAAGCTTGAAGCTGTGAAAATGTATTACTGAGAAGAAGTTGTAAAGTTTCAAGACGAGAGGATATCCCAAATAAGGAAATCAAAAAGCGAATGAAAACTCCCACATACATCAACGAAGTGGTGGAAAAACGGCATTTGAAATAGGTATATGATGAGATTAGGGGATAAATGATGGACGAAAAAAGTACTTTATTGGCAAACTCCGTACAAGAAAAAAAAGAAGTAGACCTGTTTAGAATAGAAAAATCAGGTGAAGGAGTATCTGCAACGAAGACATTTGAAAGAAGATTCATAGAAGAATCAAGAGGTTTGGTTACGTGGTAGCGAGAAACGGCGGAAGAGCTGTAAAGAACTCGCAAATAAATGCGGGCTGTTTTAATTAATATCTAAAAGTGGAATGGTATCATTGTCATATGTTTTAGGCAGGCACGCCATTTGTTGAGATGGAGTGCTGTAGCGGGTCTGAGCGTGCTGTAGCTGTGAAGGTCCTTCACAAAAACGGTGACTGTGTTGCTGCTGCTTGACGGGAGTACCGTGTTCATTCAACCTCAGGCGAAATGATCCTGTACCATCAGCATTTGCAATCAGGTCATGGATGAAAAACTTTGAAGCAGCAGGAAGTGCACTTAAGCTGAAATCGCCAGGAAGGTCCAGAAGTTGTCGCTCACAGGAACGAATAGAGGAGGTGCAAAATGCAGTAAGCAACATTCCAAAGTTTTCTGTGAGACAGATTGCGGCAGTAGTGGGAATTCCAGTCGTAATGAGCTCAGCATTTTACGGAATGATTTAAAATTGCAACCGTACGAGAAACAGGTTGTGCAACAGTTAAATGAAAGTGATTGTGAAATCTGTTTAATTGGTGACTAAATTTAAAACAATGAAGACTTATCGAATTTGATATGGATGGCACATTTCATCTCAGCGGTTATGTGAACAAACAAAACTGCTGTTATTGATACGAGGATAGTCTTCCCGAACCCCACCATACCCCTTACACACCCAAAAAAATCACAGCGCGGTGCGTTGTATCTTCAGCGGGTATAATCGGCACTTCTTTTTCACATGGACTGGCAACCTCAGTGACATACTGCCATGGTTGACACATTCCTCACACCTGAACTTGAACAGTTTCCTGCAAATGAGTACTCGTTGCAGTAAGATCACGCTACGTCTCATTGTGTTGAAATTTCAACCGTAGCTGTGTGCTGAGTGTTTGCTGACCACACCATTTCAAGGAACCAGGACGTTTTATGGCCTCTCAGACTTCCCGACTTATCGGCCTGTGATTACTTCCTTTTGCGGTTTCTGAAATGCAAGGTGTACGCTAGACGTCTACACACAATTGCGGAATGGGAGACACCATTCGTGCAGAAATCAGAAACATTCCTCTACAGATGCTTGTACGTGCCGTGAACAATTCACATCGCAGATTGTCTGGGAATCAACGTAACTATGGTGACCACCTACAAGACATCGTTTGCAAAACATGAACAGTGCGTGAAAAGGCAACACGCAAGGGTTTCATTGTTGTGATTGAAAATCTTTTACAATGTAATCCTCGACCTGTATCGCTATATCAAAATCATCCCGTTTCTTTGCCATACACTTTATATACATAATTTGAATTCTGCCCTCGAAAAATTAGTGTAGTTCTGTAAAATTGTTCAGTAATTTAACCATGGCTTCATTATGATTAATCTGAGTTAGTCCCGGTTTTTCAGTGGAGAGCTTGAAACGTCTATGAAACGTCCCCTTTGACTGTGCTTAAACTGACACACAATATTTTTAGCGCAACGCAATCTGACTTTCAGAAATCCCTACAAAAGAATGGCCCTGACTAACAGTAACCGATACCTTTCACAAATCACTTACCTCACAAAAATCTTCGTTACTCGAACTACTGCAATACAGCGAGCGCCACTACTGCCAGCTAAATAAAAGATTCAAACTACTGAAGGGACTAACTACTGATAGGCATAGTTAGCAAATGAAAGATTTTAATATAGAACAAACAATGTATTTACCTTAATAGTCATACAAATTTCAAACTCCGCCATTTCTCTCCCCACATCCACCACTGCTGGCGGCTCACCTCCAACTGCGCAACGCTACGCGCTGCTCACATCCAGCTGCCGCTGCCAAACACTACAATGGCAGACAACAATGCAAACTAGCCACAGACTGCACACAGCACAGCCAGTGATTTTCGTACAGAGCGCTACGTAACGTTGCCAATAAGAAAACATAAACAGCCTACTTACAAGATTTAGACATCATACTGAAAAAAAAAACTCAAAATTTTCGCGTGTAGAGTAGTATTTTGAATCGATTGATACGTTTTGGTTTGAAGAAATGGTATTGTAGAAACACTATGGCAAAAAGGCAGTCTTCCCTAATATTACTGGAAACTCTATTTTGTTTCCGCAGCACAATATATATCAAACGACCACATTTCAAGCAAAATGGCATATGATCAGAATTGTAGAGCATCAGTTTTTGATTTCGGGTACGCTTTCCCATGAAGACATATGTTTGCTGCAACGTTTGGGAATGCACTTGCGAATAGTAGTGGTGGGATGCAGCGAAGGAGCGCTATAAGGCTGAAAAAATAACCAGTTAGAATTATTGTTTTCTTCTCCTTAGTCTGAGTGCTTCATACGACCGAACTTTAGTTTTTGATAAGTTGTGAGCGGCTGGCGAAATCGAGGAGTCGGCCGGCAGCCCTCAGAGACGCAGGAGGAAGTCGTGCGCCCTTTAGGGCCGAGCTGGTGTTCGAACGTGTTTAACATTTCGGAAGTCGAAAGCTGGTGATCCGTAGTGATCGACGAAATTAGTTTTCCAATACGGGAAGGCTATAAGAATTCGAAAGTGTGTTACCGTGCCCGCGAGTGGAACTCTCATTAGTCATTTTCCGGTTTTGTAGGTTCGTGTTAACGTTCAGCCTAGTTGGTGTCCACTTGCTCAGTAGGTAGAAGCCTGACATCGGATTGCGAATCCAGCAACTAGCCTGGGGAGGGAGCGATGTTCAACGAACGAAGCAGGCTTGTTGCGGTCTAATTGAAGCGAATAAATTACTAAATTACTTATGTTTTAGGGAAAACTTAAGTGTGGAATTCTTGTATGACTTGCGTTTCCCTCTCAATCTTCGGAGCATTACATCGTGCAACTTGTATCGCGTGTCAAGAGCCCTCGGAATCCGCATGCTGCCACGACTGAGGCTTCCCGCGACATCACTGAAGCTCAGAGAACAAGGCGAAGGAACGTTTCAAACTCCACACTGCGACAATCTCCAAAATCATGACAATGAATCCCCGCAGAAGAGTTTTAGTCATCCAGTCATATGATCGAAGCATATATCAGTGTCCCATGCTTACGCAAATACTTAACACCTCTCCCAACTCATCTGCATATCACAAACAATTTGGTGGTTTTACAATTAAATTTTCTCACGCTTTCCTTTGCCAGAATATATTTTTGATGTTATAATATAATTACGTGATAATATTACTAAGAATACATTTTCGCATAGTTATGGGCTCACTAACAGCCAGCAGAATTTTTGGTAAGGCAAACCAATCGATGGTGGGATATTTGTATATTTCAAATCAGACGACCTGAAAATTGGTTGATGGTTCAGATGGCTCTGAGCACTATGGGACTTAACATCGATGGTCATCAGTCCCCTAGAACTTAGAACTACTTAAACCTAACTAACCTAAGGACATCACACAACACCCAGTCATCACGAGACAGAGAAAATCCCTGACCCCGCCGGGAATCGAACCCGGGAACCCGGGCGCGGGAAGCGAGAACGCTAACGCACGACCACGAGCTGCGGACTGAAAATTGTTATTATAATGATCATTGCAAGTGTTTTTGGTAATCGACGGTAGAATATGTTCCTGACGCTTCTTAAAGATCCTCTTGTCCTTGAAGTCTCTCTACCACACCTTCACAGACTACTGGAGGAATTAAGACATTAGAATGGCTTGTTGGATGGCGCAGAGTAAAATAAAAAAAGACACTATACTGTGTTCAGAACCGTCGGCTGTAGATGTAGGTGCAACCTTAAGCAATGCAGACCACTCAAGGAACTTTCAGAACTCTAGTTTCGTCATTGAGTGCTACTGTACGAACTGAACACATTAGATCTGAATCTCTTATAACATCTACTTGCACAATGTACGTTCAAATGTGTGTGAATTCCTAAGGGACCAAAAAGTTGAGGTCATCGGTCCCTAGACTTACACGCTACTAACTTATGCTAAAAACAACACACACAGCCATGCCCGAGGGAGGACTCGAACCTCCGGCGAGAGGGACCGCACAGACGGCGACATGGCGCCTCAAACCGCGCAGCCACTCCGTGCGGCTGCACAATGTATCCTGCAGGCCACCGTACGACAAATGGAGGAGCAACAATATATTGTACGAGACACATATTTTTCTCTCTTTACGCCACTCGGCGACATTAACCGAGAACAAAAGTCGACGCTACCCTCTTGTACAAGCTTGAATTTCTATTTTACCGTCGTAAGCATTTAGTGAGACGTATCTTCTCTGCCTCCCCCATCAGTCTGACGGGCATTTCTATGACACTTAAAATGCATGTACTTTAGGACACGTGGCACTGATAGTTCGTTTGTTTTGAAAATACCTCTTTAAATTTCTTCGCCGACCGTATATATGTGTGCACACTACTACTTTACATTTATTTTGCTTTATCAGGGATAATAGAGGTACTAACACATGAAATAAATTTGAATATTGATATAGATTTACATGCAATTTTATCATAATTTAGTCGATTGCTGCATTGCGTAGAACAACCAGTGATATTATATTACTGCCACTCAATAGCTTACTCTGTGGATTCAGATTAATTATTTTTAAATAAATTTAATTTTTTAAGATCTGTTCTCACTATGATCACTTTCCACATCATTAAGAATCTTACTTTTCACTGGTAAGTAGCTCCTTTTCTTTCAAAAATATGAACACTATTTTTTACAACCTCTAGTCAGTCGCGAAATCAAAACCACAGTGAAAAATCCGGGGAAGCTTTGCGCAGATGTGTTGCGCAGCATCTCTAGTTTGCCCGTCTTTCGCGTCTTGTCGCAGTTCTGAGTCACATCGCAGTTCTCCGTTCTGAGCACACAGTGAGAACGTAAAGATGCCTAGAAAACAGTGTCTTCTGTCAAGTGTGAAGAGGTTGCTGAGAGGTTTCGCCTGATTTCACGTAGCCCACATAACGTAAGTGTCATGTGTTGCCTTCTTCATAACAATTCTCGGCCGCAAACTGCAGATTTAACGAACATGCTGCTACACCGTTTCCGATGGAAAGTTCTTGGTCAGACAACGAGGTACAGATCAGGATAAGCAGTTGGCAGAAATCACAGGTGTTTGCCCTCTGTAATGCGGGTATTGGAAAGTTGATACCACACGACGACAAATCTCTAAGTAAAAGTTGCAACTATTTAGTAGCTAAATGTTGCAAATAAAACATTCTTGTTTTTAACTGCGGTTTTCATTTCGCGAAAGATCAGAGGTTGAAAAAAATAGCCCTCTTATTAATCTGTCATAAATTCACTCCGCCGTAATACTACAAGGTTAGAGATCAATATACTGTGACAGTTTTACTTCATATTTGCATTCAGTTTTAATTCTGGATGACGGATACTTTTAAAAGTAATTTTTCCGTAGACATACTAGAAACTAATTTTAAGGAAAACATCCTCAATAAAATTCACTACACGGACCGCTTTTATCTTCAACAGTTCAAAAAAAAATTGATTTCGCAATATACAAGTAGCCGCCACGTAATAAATCTTTCAAGTTACTCAGCATATATGTGAAAGCAATCGTGACTGTATGACAACAGAATATAACTTTAAGATTAGCATTAAAGTTTTACAAATTCATTTTTTTCATTATTACAAAAAGCAGCCGCAGAAGATGCTGCGTATTCTCAGGATGCGTCTTGCAGTAGACGGCCGTTGACGCGGTGAGGATTTAATCCGATGAAGTGAAATTCCCGTGCTGCGCTCGCCCAAGAATAGCAGTCAGCTCTCGCCCGATCTTTGCGTCGTACATGCAACAGAGAAAACACAAAACAAACACTATGCAGTTTTATACACTCCTGGAAATGGAAAAAAGAACACATTGACACCGGTGTGTCAGACCCACCATACTTGCTCCGGACACTGCGAGAAGGCTGTACAAGCAATGATCACACGCACGGCACCGCGGACACACCAGGAACCGCGGTGTTGGCCGTCGAATGGCGCTAGCTGCGCAGCATTTGTGCACCGCCGCCGTCAGTGTCAGTCAGTTTGCCATGGCATACGGAGCTCCATCGCAGTCTTTAACACTGGTAGCATGCCGCGACAGCGTGGACGTGAACCGTATGTGCAGTTGACGGACTTTGAGCGAGGGCGTATAGTGGGCATGCGGGAGGCCGGGTGGACGTACCGCCGAATTGCTCAACACGTGGGGCGTGAGGTCTCCACAGTACATCGATGTTGTCGCCAGTGGTCGGCGGAAGGTGCACGTGCCCGCCGACCTGGGACCGGACCGCAGCGACGCACGGATGCACGCCAAGACCGTAGGATCCTACGCAGTGCCGTAGGGGACCGCACCGCCACTTCCCAGCAAATTAGGGACACTGTTGCTCCTGGGGTATCGGCGAGAACCATTCGCAACCGTCTCCATGAAGCTGGGCTACGGTCCCGCACACCGTTAGGCCGTCTTCCGCTCACGCCCCAACATCGTGCAGCCCGCCTCCAGTGGTGTCGCGACAGGCGTGAATGGAGGGACGAATGGAGACGTGTCGTCTTCAGCGATGAGAGTCGCTTCTGCCTTGGTGCCAATGATAGTCGTATGCGTGTTTGGCGCCGTGCAGGTGAGCGCCACAATCAGGACTGCATACGACCGAGGCACACAGGGCCAACACCCGGCATCATGGTGTGGGGAGCGATCTCCTACACTGGCCGTACACCACTGGTGATCGTCGAGGGAACACTGAATAGTGCACGGTACATCCAAACCGTCATCGAACCCATCGTTCTACCATTCCTAGACCGGCAAGGGAACTTGCTGTTCCAACAGGACAATGCACGTCCGCATGTATCCCGTGCCACCCAACGTGCTCTAGAAGGTGTAAGTCAACTACCCTGGCCAGCAAGATCTCCGGATCTGTCCCCCATTGAGCATGTTTGGGACTGGATGAAGCGGCGTCTCACGCGGTCTGCACGTCCAGCACGAACGCTGGTCCAACTGAGGCGCCAGGTGGAAATGGCATGGCAAGCCGTTCCACAGGACTACATCCAGCATCTCTACGATCGTCCCCATGGGAGAATAGCAGCCTGCATTGCTGCGAAAGGTGGATATACACTGTACTAGTGCCGACATTGTGCATGCTCTGTTGCCTGTGTCTATGTGCCTGTGGTTCTGTCAGTGTGATCATGTGATGTATCTGACCCCAGAAATGTGTCAATAAAGTTTCCCCTTCCTGGGACAATGAATTCACGGTGTTCTTATTTCAATTTCCAGGAGTGTATTAAATTGCTACTTCTATACAAATCATTAATATGTCTACACAACATATCATACAGCATACTTTTACCACGCATTATGGAGGCAGCGAAACTCATAGTGATAAGCGTCAGACGCTGGGTCACCGCGCACTCTCACGCCGACTAAACGAAACTGCGACAAAGAACTCTGCTGCTCTTCCAATCTGCTCCCTCACCCCCTTTTACTAGTTGAACTTGGTAAGATTCTCAAAAATCAAACAATACTGTAAAACTGATCTATCGAGAGTTTTGTCAGCGCTCTCTTTCATCGCTGAATTACATTCTCCTAGAATTCTTCCAATAAATCTGACATCTACTTTTCGTACGTCGTCGTTCCCCTTAAATCACTCTGGACAGATATTTTTCGATTCTTTACCGTTGTGACTGATTCCGTGACCAGCCGCCGATCGTGTCGACAAACGACATGGCGCATTTACGTAGCTTCCCTCGTATCACGTAACATTTGTTTATGTTATGGATTAGTTGCCAATCTGAATCTCCTAGCAATTTTCTAGCCCTCACCCCTTCCCCTCCTTCATCTGCAAACAGCCTGAGGGGGATACAACCGTTATGTACGATGTCACTTATTTATTAATAACATGAACATGAGACGTCGGAAGATACTTTCGCTTCTGGTGCTCCTTCCCCTCTAAGGACGATATCTTATCGGTAGGAAGACTTAATCCAATCACGTATTTGTTTCTATGCTCTGTGTTGTTGTGGTTTTCAGTTCCAAGACTAATTTCATGCAACTTTCCACACTATTCTGTCCTGTACAAGCCTCCACATCTGTGTATAGTTATTGCTAGCTACATTCATTGAGTCTGGTTACCGTAATCAAGTCTTGGTCTCCCTTTCGTTTTTACGCTACCACGCTTCCCTCTGTTGCTGCACTTTATATCCTCTGACTAATTCCTTGCTACCTTGAGATGTAAGCTGTCAACCAACCCCTGCCTTATGTTTTAAGTCTCGGTGATTCGCTTCAGCACGTCGTCATCAGTAGTTCTATGTCTTCATCATCATTCTGCAGTATCACAACATTTCTAGAGCTTCTACTCTCTATTTGTCTATTATCTTCTTGTCTACATCAACACTTCACAACCATATAGAGCTACACCAAAATAACATTCAGAAAAGACTTCCTAACACTGAAATTTCTGTTATATGTTAAAATGCCTTTGTTTTCCAAAAAAGCTTCCTTTTTCCAGACTGCATTTTATTTGATCTGACTTCAGCCATCGTCAGTTATTTTAATGCCTAAGCAGCAAAAAGCATCTAGTACTTTCAGTGTTTCATTTCCTCATCTCATTCGCTCACCGATGCCTGATTTAATTCGATTAGATTCCATTACGCTTATTGAAATTTATTTTCCAGATACTATCTAGTCCGTTCAATTGATCTTCCAAGTGCTTTTCGTTTCTGAGAGAACTACCATGTAATCGGTACACAATTCTTCCGATCTCTGAACTTTAATTTGCTTTCCAGATTTCTCGTTGGTCTTCTCCATAGGAGTATAGAGTGAACAATATTTTTGATAAGCTATAACAGTGTTTCACTCCTCAACTTCGCCGGCCGCGGTAGTCGAGCGGTTCTAGGCTCTTCAGTCTAGAACGGCGCGACTGCAACGGTCGCAGGTTCGAATCCTGCCTCGGGCATGGATGTGTGTGATATATTTAGGTTAGTTATGTTGAAGTAGTTCTAAGTTCTAGGGGACTGATGACCTCAGATGTTAAGTCCCATAGTGCTCAGAGCCATTTGAACCATTTTGAACCTCAACTTCCGTCTTCAAACATTCATAGATAGTTTTCTAGTAAACATCATCACACTGTTACTCTAAATCCATAAATGTATGTTTCGAAACTGATCTTTTCCAAAGCAGGCTTCTAGTAGTCCTTCCATTCTTTTATAAATAGCATGTATTAGTATTTAGCAGTCACAGCAAGTCGGAAACATTTAACATATGTACAGCGCATAAAACAACTAAGAAATTAGTACCGGGTAAAGAATACACGTAACAAACATAGTAATACAGGCAGATTCCATATTGCTAGATTTCCGGAAAGCATTTGTCATTGTGCCCACTGCAGATTGCTGAAGATCCGAGCATACGGTTTAGGTTCCCAGATATATAAGTGGCTGGAAGACTTTTTAAGAAATAGAACGCAGAACTCGGTCCTGGACGGCGAATGTTCATCTGAGACAAGTGTATCGTCAGGAGTGCTCCAGGGATGTGTGATAGGACCGATTTTATCCTCAGCACACATAAGTGACGTGACGAACAGAGTGAGCAACAGTTTACGCTGCTTTGCTGATGACGCTTTGGTGTACGGGAAGGTGTCGTCATTGGGAGACTGTAGGAGGCTACAAGGTGACTTAGACAAAATTTCTAGTTGGGTGATGAACAGCACCTTGCTCCAAATGTAGAAAAATGTAAGTTAATGTGGATGAGTAGAAAAAACTGTCCTGTACAGTTTGAAAACAGCATTAGTAGCGTGCAGCTTGACACAGTCATTTAGACTTTATATCTAAACGAAACGTGGCAAAGCGATATTAAATGGAATGCGCGCGTCATGTTCGTCGTAGGGAAGAGAATATTAAACTCTGTTTTATTGGGAGAATTTTGGGAAGTATAGCTCACCCATGAAGGAGACGGCGTATAGAACGGCAGTGGGACCCATCTTGAGTACTGTTCGAGCGTTCGGAATCCCCACCAGCTCTGGTTAGAGGAAGACATCGAAGCAATCCTGAAGCGGCTGGCAGATCCGTTATCGCTAGGTTCGATCAGAACGCATGTATTACGGAGATACTTCATGAACTCAAATTGAAATCTCTGCAGGGAAAACGTTCTTTTCACAAGACACTATTGCGGAAATTTAGAGAACGGCAATTTGAGGCCGACTGTAGAACGATTCTACTGCAGTCAACGTACGTTTGGAATAAGGATTACGAAGACAAAATGCGAAAATCTAGGGCTCTTACGGAGGCTTTCAGAGAGTCGTTTTCCCCTCACTCTATTCGTGGGTGGAACAGGAGAGGAAATGTGCCGGCCGCTGTGGCCGAGCGGTTCTGGGCGCTTCAGTCCAGAACCGCGCTGCTGCTACAGTCGCAAGTTGGAATCCTGCCTCGGGCATGGCTGTGTGTGATGTCCTTAGGTAGGTAGGTTTGAGTACTTCTAAGTCTAGGGGACTGATGATCTCAGGTGTTAAGTCCCATAGTGCTTAGAGCCATTTGAAAATTTTTTTAGAGGAAATGTCTGGTAGTGGTACAAGGTACCCTCCACCATGAACCAGACGGTGGTTTGCGGAACACGTAGGTAGATGGAGATGCCGAATGTTAATTTATAATAAAACAACTAAGAAAAATCATTACCAAACGATATAAAAGTGTAAGGACAGTGAGTCTCTTGTCCTGTCCATAATAAAATGAAACATCTCTGTTGTGAAGCTTTTTTCACGAGAGTTCCACGTAATATTGGAGTAGTAAAATAGAAAAATGCATACATAGTCGACAGACTGAGATATATTCGATTACTTTCTCTTTCAACCTGATCGGTACAGGAATTCCCCTGCATCCGCGTCCAGCGAGAACACACGGCCCACACTCGGCGTCTGAGTGAACGGCACTCCTTTCACCGCCGAGCTGTGACAAATAAGGTGACGCGCTTTGGTAGGAAGGTCTGGCGTTATTAATATTTCTCCATCTGAGCACTTCTGACTCAGCAAACCAGTTCTCCTGTTTTATGTGGTAAGCGGTGTTACGTTGATGAAAATAATGAAGTTCCGTAATATTGTTGCGAGCTATATTGCGGGAGGGCTTGTAAAAATCAGGCTCAACGTTATGGTAATGTCTTCACATATTATCGACATCTGCTGTCAATTTCTGTTATGCCTACAAGGAAATCTAGTTGAAACAACACACGTGGAACGCTTTGTTTCTTGTAACTGCATATGATGAAATACGTCACTGGAATCCTAAAACGTATTTTCCCGTGATCGCTGAAGCAATGATGAATTTTTGTGCAAATGGATAACTCAGTTACGCTTTTGAGTCGCGAATACTTCTTACAATATCCAGTCGAAGTAATCTATTATCCCGCATCCTACCTTTAACAAATTATAAGCAATGCTACCACTATTTATATTGATCTGCTATGTCGACAGAAATTACATGAGCTCCAGAAGTTCAAACAGATATACACCATTGACACAAGGAAAACGACGCACCACGAAGGAATTAGTCGAATGTGGTGGAAATTGATACGTGTGATGTTCATACACAGATAAACAAATTGTTACCATTTCAGAGATTCAAAAATTGAACAAGTCAGTAACGTGTTGGTCCACCTCTGGCACTCATGCAAGCCGTTACTGAGCTTGCATTGGCTGATGGAGTTTCTGGATGTTCCCCTGAAGGATATCGCGCCAAATTCTGTCCCATTAGCGCGTTAGATCGCCAAACTCCCGAGATGACTGGAGCGCCCTGCCCGTTATCGACAGTGATGACGCTACGTCCCATCAAAGTGGAAAAGTGAACATTTACAGCGTAAGAATATGGGGAAGACAGCAGCAGGCAGGGCCCTCAACCAGCTCATGATTTCGATGATCTTATGCGCCAGTTGTACAGAATTCGGAACGATGTCCCTCAGGAGAACATCCAGCAACTCTGTCAATGAACGCCAACTGCTTGCATAAGGGCCAGAGGTGGAGCAATGCGTTGTTCACTTTCTGAATTTATGAAGCTCTTTCTCTTGAATAAATCGTTCAATTTTTATGAAATGATAATCATTTGTTTATCTGCACATTTACATCACATCTACAGATCTCCGTCTCATTCGTATAATTTCTTCGCAGTGCACCGTTTTTTGCCCTTAGAGTGGAATTTGGAGAACTTCTCACTTTGCTGAGGACTCTTAGACTAACTAACGTTCAACCTGCACGATCACCAAACGGCGAACAATACAGAATGTTCCACATAGGTTCACCTGATTTCACGGGACTGTAATCTTCCACGTGAATGAGGATAGAAACTTGAGGTAAATTTTAAGGTATTTATCGAAAGTAAAGTTTCCCTCGGCACTCAGCTGTAAGTTGCCGCTTAATGAGGTTGCCGGTAAGGGCCTCCCTGGTGCAGCTCGCTCACTCGTTTATCAGCCGCTGATCATCGAGTCGACGCCGCGATAACACAGCAGCGGTTTCAGCAGATACGGTTCAGTTACAACTCTGAGAAGTGGTGTTTGTCGAGAGTACGGCACGCGCCTCTTGCAGCTCAAAGTATTCTTCAGATCCACTATCAGTTTCAGTAGACCGGTTGTTTATGTACGGAGGAATACACAGGTCGCCTCGACGTCCTCGTTCAAGACGTAGTGTGCTATTAACAGAGTTTAGCAAGTGTTTCACAGAAGTCCGTTCGTCGGAACAAACGAGAGCTAGCCATTCCTCATAGGCATGTCTGTCACGTATTCAGGCGGGATTGAGTAACTACAAGCCCTTCATGGTGGTCACAAACTGCAATAAGAAAAGCTTTTGAATTCATTCTAAGCGCGAAGGTACAAGATAACAATTTCCTTCCACGTTTCGTGTTCATTGATGAGTCTGCGTTCCATTCAAGTGGAAAAGTGAACCGTCACAATGCAATAATGTAGGCAACACATCAGCCGCCTATCGTAGTCGAGCACGAGCTTCATCTGCTTCATTAGTTCCCCGAGAAATTCATAGTCCGTTGTTTTTTTTTCCGAAAGAGACCGTTGTAGGAATTACGTATCAGGATATTTTGAGATCTAGCTTTTTTTCACATTTACAACAACATGTCAAAAATTTCATTTTTCAACAGAACGGAGAGCCACCGAACTGGCGCCGGCATGTAAGAGCATATTTTAAAAACCAGCTACCTCAAAGATAGAGAAACTCTAAGGGGCGTGAACATATAGCGTTATATCACTGGCCTCCTAGACCACCTAATTAACGGTTCGTGACTTTTTTATGTTTTATTTGAGCTTTTCGGGGGAGGGGGGGGGGAGGAAGGGTGTTAAAAACTCTGCTATCTACCTCTGCTTCCAGTAATTTTCAGTGAACTACGAAGCCGCATAGCATCAGCAGTGGATACAGTCACTACAGAAACGCTCACAAAAGTATAGGACGGGTACGATCACCGGTGCGCATGCGACAGCAGGCGCTGCCTAGTGTGCCCCAAAACGCCGTGCATAAAAACGAAATTCTTCCAGGGCTCATATCTCGGGAAGCAGAAAGGTAAGATCAAGTGTTTCCAGTAGCTCTTGGGCTAGGGACCATTGGTATATCCGACAGAAGGATCGTGTTAGTGTCGCTATCGTACAGTACGGATATTACATTCATCTTCCCGCTTAGGCAAATGGAGCAAATCTTTTGGTTCTTTTTGCATTTGATGTTGAATGCGGTGGTCATTAAGCGCCTTATAGGGGCCATTAGTTCATGGGCAGACGCCTATGCGTAGTTCATGACTGAAAATTTTTGGTAAATTTGGAACATACACTACTGGAAATGGAAAAAAGAACACATTGACACCGGTGTGTCAGACCCACCATACTTGCTCCGGACACTGCGAGAGGGCTGTACAAGCAATGATCACACGCACGGCACAGCGGACACACCAGGAACCGCGGTGTTGGCCGTCGAATGGCGCTAGCTGCGCAGCATTTGTGCACCGCCGCCGTCAGTGTCAGCCAGTTTGCCGTGGCATACGGAGCTCCATCGCAGTCTTTAACACTGGTAGCATGCCGCGACAGCGTGGACGTGAACCGTATGTGCAGTTGACGGACTTTGAGCGAGAGCGTATAGTGGGCATGCGGGAGGCCGGGTGGACGTACCGCCGAATTGCTCAACACGTGGGGCGTGAGGTCTCCACAGTACATCGATGTTGTCGCCAGTGGTCGGCGGAAGGTGCACGTGCCCGTCGACCTGGGACCGGACCGCAGCGACGCACGGATGCACGCCAAGACCGTAGGATCCCACGCAGTGCCGTAGGGGACCGCACCGCCACTTCCCAGCAAATTAGGGACACTGTTGCTCCTGGGGTATCGGCGAGGACCTTTCGCAAACGTCTCCATGAAGCTGGGCTACGGTCCCGCACACCGTTAGGCCGTCTTCCGCTCACGCCCCAACATCGTGCAGCCCGCCTCCAGTGGTGTCGCGACAGGCGTGAATGGAGGGACGAATGGAGACGTGTCGTCTTCAGCGATGAGAGTCGCTTCTGCCTTAGTGCCAAGGATGGTCGTATGCGTGTTTGGCGCCGTGCAGGTGAGCGCCACAATCAGGACTGCATACGACCGAGGCACACAGGGCCAACACCCGGCATCATGGTGTGGGGAGCGATCTCCTACACTGGCCGTACACCACTGGTGATCGTCGAGGGGACACTGAATAGTGCACGGTACATCCAAACCGTCATCGAACCCATCGTTCTACCATTCCTAGACCGGCAAGGGAACTTGCTGTTCCAACAGGACAATGCACGTCCGCATGTATCCCATGCCACCCAACGTGCTCTAGAAGGTGTAAGTCAACTACCCTGGCCAGCAAGATCTCCGGATCTGTCCCCCATTGAGCTTGTTTGGGACTGGATGAAGCGTCGTCTCACGCGGTCTGCACGTCCAGCACGAACGCTGGTCCAACTGAGGCGCCAGGTGGAAATGGCATGGCAAGCCCTTCCACAGGACTACATCCAGCATCTCTACGATCGTCTCCATGGGAGAATAGCAGCCTGCATTGCTGCGAAAGGTGGATATACACTGTACTAGTGCCGACATTGTGCATGCTCTGTTGCCTGTGTCTATGTGCCTGTGGTTCTGTTAGTGTGATCATGTGATGTATCTGACCCCAGGAATGTGTCAATAAAGTTTCCCCTTCCTGGGACAATGAATTCACGGTGTTCTTATTTCAATGTCCAGGAGTGTATTTAACACAAACTGAACAGTGCTAGGGAAAGAGTCAAGGAGAGAATGCTAATGGGAGAGAAATGAAGGAAATTTTGGAAGTAGATGACAGGTGTGAGCCAGTGATTGTTTATGGCAGTGACAACGACGAAGAGAGAGATAGTTTTAGTGACAAGAGACAGTAGTATTGAGAAGAAATGAATGAGAGTAACAGTAAGAGAGCAAGAGGGAGACAGTGTTGGTGACATTGTAGTAGCAGGGTAGAACGAAGGAAACTGCGACTGTGACACAGGAGACAATAGCAGAGAGCACAAAGAGTTAATGATAAAGAGTTGGAGTGAATGAAAGGGTGAGACTGGGCAAGTGGGAGTGGGTGGATATACGTGACTTACAGCGATGGACTAGTTCGTGTGAGCAAGTTGCAATTAGGACAGCTAGTGAGAGTGAGAGATGAGTTGCATGTTAAAGAGAACGAGGATATGCTCGTATGCCAAATTGTTTGGGTAGATAAATTTTTAAAGGAGCTGAGGAAGGTAGAATGAGACGGCTGATATCCCAACTTTCAGTCAGAGTCTTTTAAATAGAAGAATATTCGCATTTTTGTGCTCCGATAGGAACATTTTTCCGCTTCTCGAGTGGATGCTTGTCGTACGTCCTGTGGAGAGAAAACTGAATAGCTGTGAAGGATAAACAAATACTTCGATCCTAAATACAATTTTATGAAGCACCCCCAATGTTGTTTGTGCATCCGTGTAAAAGATATATCTTTGTCATATCGGATGCTTATTGTGAATGCAAAATCTTTGTAGTCCTATTCGTATGTTATATTCACCACAAGGCTCTATCTTAGTTCACGTAGAAAACATAGCTTCTTCAAAATGGAATAAATATTTTTGAAACATCCTGTGTAGCTAGATTGCTTATGACCAAAATTGGGGCCGCGTGGGGTAGCCGCGCGATCTGAGGCTTCTTGTCACGGTCCGTGCGGCTCCCCTCGTCGAAGGTTCGAGTGTGTGTGTGTGTGTGTGTGTGTGTGTGTGTGTGTGTTGTCCATGGCGTAAGTTAGTTTAAGTTAGATTAAGTAGTGTGTAGGCTTAGGGACCGATGACCTCAGCTGTTTGGTCTCATAAGACCTCACCACAAATTTCCAGTTTTGACCAAAATAGGAATGCCCGGGAACCGATCAGTCAGTTATCCGTCTGAAGAATATTAAGGCATAGTTTACCGCTCCGACAAGCTATGTGAGTCACTGGTTCCGAAATTAAGGTAGATTTCGTGACGAACGCGGTTTAAATCCCCGACCGATCACTGTGTGTTAGGTTTTCCATAGTTTTCCTATACCGTTTAAGGAACCGTCAGTCCCCTTATGGTTCTTTGTAAAGGGATCCGCCGAATTTTTCCTTAAATATTGTTCAGTCACTGTTTGAGATCCCTGTACAATAACCTAGGCGTCAACTGGGAGTTGAACTGAAAATTTCCTTTTTCCTTGCAAGTCTCGTAAGGAAATGTACGTGTATAACAATGGAGATCAGTTACATTGTTTTTCCAAACATCGAAAGCAACCAAGAACTTTCGACGTGAAACATTTTCTGCACCTATTGGTGACTATGAAAGACAAGATGTTTACATATGTTCGTGGTGCATACTGAAATATCGCGGGAAGATCCATATTCTTTACGCAGTGGTTGTGCGGTGTCATGTGTTTCTGTTGTTGTGGATTATTACTGAAGAGAGAGGGTGAAATGTATATACCCAGACAACTCACTCCTCTGAAATAGTTTCGATACTTGAGCCAGTGTAGAAAGAAAACTATTTACCGTGTGGGTACCCAACTTTATAGGAATGATGTTCAGACTGCAGGACTTGCCTTGTTAGTAGGGTTAGTGTCATGACGTGCCGCTCCGAGGTTGATTCGTACGATCGAATTAACTGGAAATTCGGGGAATTAATCGGCGATATGGAAATTACTCCAGGGAGAGGTTGCCGACGACCAATTGCGTCACAAATTGTTGAAGAAGTTCCTGTTGTCATGGCTGAGAATATTGGAAGCAATGTGCGATCTTCAGACAGTACACGAGCTGTGTCACAACAGCAGAACTTTCCATGGTCCTCCGTTCTAAAACTGCTGCGAGAAATTTTGAAATGGTATCTGTACGTACTTCACACTACTCACCAACTTTTCCACGGGACACAGGCATTCGAGTAGACTTTGCTCCTACGTTTCTTGCAAGGGTTGAAGCTGACCACATGTGGCCTTGGAACATTTTGTGAATGATGAAGCACACTTTATGCTCACTGGGACAGTGAACAGTCACAACTGTCGCATTTGGGGTTCGTCACCGCCAACGAACGTTCCTTTAGTTCCCCTGCATAGTGAACGCGTCACTGAGTGGTAAGACTTCACGGCACAGTTCACGATTGGTCCGTTTTTCTCTGAGGAACTCGTACCCCAAGGAACTAGGACATGCAGTGCGAACGGCACACGTTATTGAGATTTACTTCGCCAGTATATTATCTCTGCTGTTCGGAAGAGAGGTGTTGCGGAGTCAGGTGCTTTGATAAGCGATGGAGTTCCACCTCACATTGCTCGTGGCGTCATTCGGTCACTCCGTAGTTCATATGGAGGAAACCGAATCATTGGGTGATCGTTCCGAACTGCGTGGGCACCAAGATCAACAGATTTGAACCCGTGTGATTTCTGGCTTTGTGGTTACCTGGAGGACAGGGTTTATCAACGCGGTACTAACACACACCAGTGGTTGAAGATGAACGTAGTGAGGGAGGTAGCCGACATCCCACGTGACATGTTTCGGGTAGCAGTAGAGCACACTCTAGTGCGGTTCCAGGCTGTCGTTGATGCAGACGGTCGTCATACTGAGCAAAGTTTGTAACCTGGAACGTAAACATGATACGCAGTTAACAAATGTTACCCTCTCACGTGGAAATTAAGGTGTGTTTCTTCAATGATTTATTCGCTATTTCTCTTTCGTATGACCTTACAAATGTTTCCACAAAGTTTTTCATGGGGGATCTCTCAAATAGTGAAAGTGTAATTATAACGATCCTGTATACTCTGTATAACCACAAGCGCACGGTCGCAGGTTCGAATCCTGCCTCGGGAATGGATGTGTGTGAGGTCCTTAGGTTAGTTAGGTTTAAATAGTTCTAAGTTCTAAGGGACTGATGACCACAGATGTTAAGTCTCATAGTGCTCAGAGCCATTTGAACCATTTTTTAACCACAAGCGCTGTCGAGCTTAATGTTCTCAACCGATGGACAGATCCGTATCAGCAGTGTAAGTTGCATGTATGAGACAAATGGATTTAAACCAGGACCGCTAAGCCACCAAGTTTTCTACCCTTGTCGTGTAGATATAGGTGGCAAAAAATTTCTTCATTCACCTGGAATCGAACCGACTACTCTCGGTCCAACGAACGTTAGTGACCTCGGATGCTGTCGATCTGCATGTGATAGCTATGGTACAAGATATTGTCCTTCGAACAACGAGCTGTCGTGACGCGGCAGGGAACAATGGACTCACTCCTACGGAACAGATGACGTCAACCATCTCTATCCGACAGTAATCTCCGCATATTCCACATTAAGTCGTAGGCGATCGATATGGGTGGGAAAAAATTCGTCAACCGGTGTTTGAAGAAGCACCTACACTACAGTTCTATACTATTTCCAAGACAATGTCTTATACTGCATCAAAAGGAAGTAGTCGTAGGAAGTTGTGCTTTCTTTGAGAACTAAACATAAGCTAAAGCGTTATATTAAAAGAAATATAACACTTATTAAAGAATAAGGCGTCTATGGGGTAAAAGATAAACGAGATCAAACAACATCGCTCTTCGATAAGGTCACATAGCTGACCCAACAAAGAAGGCAGAAAAATGAAACACATAGTTGAAATTGTGAACGATCTGAAGAATAAAGATTTTGTTCACAATGAAAGATAGAAGATTATTTGGTTGAACTATCAACTATTGGAAATTCTACGATTATTATTAATTTTATGTTTACGTAGCATTTCTGAGAAAGAGAAATTTTTAACATCTAATAAAAATTTAAATGTTAGGAAGAATTTTCTGAAGGTATTTGCTAGAGTGTAGCCTTGTACGGAATTGAAACGTGGACGACAAACACTTCAGAAAAGAAGAGAATAAGACCTTTTTAAATGTGGTGCTACAGAAGAGCTGGAGACCAAAGTAGGTACTGAATCTAATTAGGGAGAAAAGAAGTTAACGTCACAACATGACTAAAGAAGGGAACCGATGATCGCGTACATCATGTGACATCAAGGAATCGTCAATTTGGTAATGGAGGGTAAGTGTGGGAAGTCAAATTTGTATGGACAGGCCAAAATTCGAATACAGTAAGCGGTTTCAAATTTATACAGGCTGCTGTGGGTCATGTGCAGATGAATATACTTACACAGAATAGAGCAGCTTGGAGAACTACAACAAACCAATGTTCGGACTGAAGACCACAACAACAACTGCGTATTTTATACGCAAAAACCAAACTGCAGACAGAAAGCTAGTTTCATCTGAAGATGATAAAGAGGTTATATATACAAAATTGTTATCCACTAAGAAAGGCTTCTTTCTTCTTTTGACATACGCTTCTGCAGTCACAGTAAATTGTATAAAGAATCCATTGTTCGCTTCTGACAGTAAAATTTATGTCGCACTGTGCTATCGGCTGATTTAGACCAACGGTCGTCAAACTGTCCGCTGTCCGCACACGACCCGAATCAAGTATTCTTGCAGGCCATGGTTCTCTGCCGTATTTCATAATAATAAGCATCCAACAACTAACAGCCGAATCCAGAAACCTCAACCAACACTAAGAATTTCTTAAGAGTGTAGTTTCCATGCTCAGTACCAAACAAAAACTCTTACAGAGACAATTTTGTTGTGCAGGTTTCAACCGTGAGTGTGTGGGAGCTGGAATTGGGCATCTGGAGTTGTCAGGATGAAGGTGTAAATGTAAATGGAACACTGCTTTCACTTACCTCTGGAGTTTATTTCTCCAAGACTCTAGGCCTAACGGATACAGTGGTAAGAGTTACTGCGGTAGCAGGAGGCTGCTGTATCCCAACTGAGAAGCATCGTGCCCAGCAGGAGAGGAGCTGGTGAACACATCTGTTGGCTAGCAAAGAGGGACCAGAACGTCGGCACATCCTGCCGGCCCGCTCGATAAGCCCCAGTGATCGTTCCTAATCCTCTCTTTGGTGGGTTGCATGTGTTCTGGAGAGCGTCTCCACGCCAGCAGTACCGCCAATAGTGTCTCTCGTCAGTTTTGCCGACGTGAGAAGCTACTCACGTGATGTGAGCATGGTTGTTACGTTGTACCGACACAGGCACAGCCACTGTTCCATAGCAAGGAGCGGTACCATAATTCAGACGAACAAATTAAAAAATAGAGAGTCGAAATAATTTGGAAAAACATCCTCTCAGTTTAACAGCTCGACACTCACAATATTTCGAAATGTGCATAATATATTTCGAGACGTACAATAATTTAAATTGACGTTGTTTCATCCGGGCGTCAAGAGAGTAAAGTTGGCCGCTTACAGGGTAGAGAGGGGTCAGGGGGTGTGAGGGACGGACTGTTTTGTTGTTTCTCTTCCAGTACTGACACCTCACGTGCGTGCGTGAACATACCAGGCAGCTGCTACGATATAAAGTTTGACATGGAAGCTACATGGATTCGTGAATGCGCAGTATAAAGACGACCATCTTCAAATGCGGTACATGTTTGTAGGAAGGAATATGAAATTAAATTAAGACTGCTGTTATACAATGCAATGAATAGAAGGCAAGTCACTTTCGAAACATTTAGTAAACATATGCTATCGTGTCTCAAACTGCATAATGCATTTAAATATACTACAGTTACTGTCATTAATCAGTTAATCGTCCGTTCACGCAGACAGCACAAGAACACTTCGTCAGTGACGTAACTTTAGGCACTCTGAGAGTGGCAGCTAACTTATCGCGCCAATACTGTGGCTAGTCTGTTGGGGGCTCATAACATACTAAGTTATTTAGGTTATCAATTAATAAGAAGCTCGGTATATATGTGGCCAAAGGTGCCGGCCTACAATTTCAGTAGTGGCCTTTGAGCGTATCAGCGTATGAAGTTTCCAGCTTAAATATCAAACAGAGTATATTTAAAAGGCTGTCCAGCTACGCGTGTCTGCTCGCACTTTTTTTTCAACGGATCTCTGCCCCGTTTGGAAATACTTTACAAGAAGAATATTTACTCCCTAGTCAGCTCACAACACGCCAATATACATACAACTGATAACACACATACACATACAACTGATAATATCGCACATCATTTGTTTGCTTCGTTACTACTCGCTATAGTAGCATTCGGCACGCGCTGTACCAAACAGATTCATTCAGTTGCAAATTTCTTATATTTTTTAAGCTCATCCATAATTTTTATGTAGCTGTTTATTTGTTTCATTGCTATATCAAGCATTTGCATTTAATTTATTGAGTTTTATATATTCTGGTACCAGCCACTAATCAAGCTTTGTTGTATGCTATGTGGATCAATACAATTCGCTACGGCTCAGATCATCATCAGGTGGTTATTCTGAATAAACGTTACATTTACATACCATGCTAAAAATAAATCTGGATTCTTAATTTAAGGTTAACCTAAGCTTTACGATGTTATTGATGGAATTTCTTGTGTGATGTTGTTGGAGTTTCACTTCTACAATTTAGGACATTGTTACCTAATGAAAGAAGGATGAACAATTATTGACAGTAAAAAGTCATAGTTTGTGATATGTCTGTCTGAGATTCTTGTACAATAAACATTGGGGTTATTTTCTAATCTTGAGAGACATCGCTTAGGTGAACATTAAATTGGTAGCTATATTATACTGTAAATGCTGTGTAACAGTTGTGGTTAATAAATGTGACACTTCTGTCACTCAATGTAACTGGGTTTTCTCTTTTGATGCTGTCAATTGTCAGGATGAGCATTCTCAAGCATTCTGTCAGGGTGAAAATATTAAATAAATAAACTTTTCTCTCTTACAAAATGTGGGCAGGGTGGGTTCTTCCTTGGCTCGGGTATGAGGTCGAATGCGGCAGCGGCGGCGGCGGCGGCGGCGGCGTCTGATTACGCGTAGCGGTGTGTATCTCGTGTCGCCGTCTCGCCCAGCTGACCGGAGACGCGCAGCGCGAGGTGGCCCGTTTAATTATTGCGAGCGACGTCGTGCATCGGATGGTGATACCTTGAATGTGGCGTCCCAGTGTTTCTCTTCTCTAAGCGGCCGCGTGTGTTGTGCGTCGGCCAGCAGAGCGGCGCGGCGGGGGAAGGCCAGTGTCCCGGACTCGAACCACGGACTCCCGCTTGCCAGTCTTCGGCTGTCAGGTCTTTATCCCAGCTCACAGGTGACTGCTGAAGTGAGGCCGTCTCCTTCCCGTCCTCACGAGTCACCCGGGTATGTAAAATCAGACTTCAAAATACCTTTTAACTTCTTCTTCTGGCACTGAGGCTGCTGCTTGCTATTCTATTACAGCGGCGGACTCGGTGCGTCTGTGCATGATGTAGTCTCTTCTTGCATGACGATCTTCAGCACCGAAACTAACTTAAAACAACTGCTACGCTTCTTCTTCGTCTTCTTCGTCGCTCGTCTCCGTCTTCGTCTCCGTCTTCGCCTTCGTCTTCCTCTCGTCTTCATCTGTCGGGCCCACTGCGTCTCGCGTATTTATTCACTTCAGTTTACTGGAGGTGAACGACTTCACGGCCATTGCCTCTTCTGTCACGTTGAAAAGATTCTCGAAGATTCTTCTTAACGTCGATCATTGGCTCTTGGAATGTAGGCGAGGGCCTTTGCTCACATACGACAACTGAGAAACACGTGAGCCGGTCATTGCCTCTTCTGTCACGTTGAAAAGCTTCTCGAAGAATCTTCTTAACGTCGGTCATTGGCTCTTGGGATGTAGGGCCTTTGCTCACATGCGACAACTGAGAAACACGTGAGCCGGTCGGGCGATGCCCTGACGGCTGAATCGACAGCGCCCGCTTATGTGGAACTTGCTGACTTGACGGTCATTGTCTCTGCTGTTCGGCCCGCTGTGTGCCAGTATGTAACTCTCCAAACTAAACCAAGTTTTCCATTTATATTCTAATTTCTAGTTCACTTTGATTTCACTAATTTATTTACTTAAGTACCACTCAACATTCCTCCACCCTTCGGAGAAATTCGCCCTCGAATTTACTACTCAACAGCTGATATACTAAATATAATAACATATTTTACGTAAATGCACTCCGTCATCAGGCCACAAGAGGCTCATCGGCACCATCCGACCGCCGTGTCATCCTCAGTTGAGGATGCGGATAGGAGGGGCGTGTGGTCAGCACACCGTTCTCCTGGTCGTTACGATGGTTTTCTTTGACCGGAGCCGCTACTATTCGGTCGAGTAGCTCCTCAATTAGCATCACGAGGCTGAGTGCACCCCGAAAAATGGCAACAGCACATGGCGGCCCGGATGGTCACCCATCCAAGTGCTGGCCACGCCCGACAGCGCTTAATTTCGGTGTTCTGACGAGAACCGGTGTATCCACTGCGCCAAGGCCGTTGCCCTATTTTACGTAAATAAGACTCCAAAATTTTGGAAATGTTTAGTATTGTTTGAGTGCCTGAATATAAATTTCTAGTTCTTCGGTTACATTCACAATTTCTAAGTGAGACACTAATAACATTGCAGAAGAAGTTGTACCAACAACATTTGAGAAATTTAGGTTAGCTGTAATGTAATAATCTAATGTATAAATTTATGATGATTAAGACCAAAGCTGTCATAAATCTGAAGGATGTTTGAGCAGCTCAATGTTTTACTACGGATGGGCCAGTTGTATGTGGTATTCTGTTGCTTCCTCCGATCTTCGAACTGACCTACCTAGTCAGGTATCGGGGGACCTACAGTTTAACAAGGATTCCGACCGACGATGCAACTCTGCATTTTTCACATCATCAAACACTGCCAGAGATGATGGAACTGACAGTTAAAAAGCTCGAACTGATCGATGGTCAAACACAAAGCATTGGGTTAGTAGTTTATTGAGCCACCGAGGTACATAAAATCGGTGAACGTAGCACAATTAAACAGAGAACCGACTCGTGGAGATAACATCTTGGACCTACTGATAACAAACAGACCCGAACTTTTCGACTCTGTAAGTGCAGAACAGGGAATCAGTGATCATAAGGCCGTTGCAGCATCCCTGAATATGGAAGTTAATAGGAATATAAAAAAAGGGAGGAAGGTTTATCTGTTTAGCAAGAGTAATAGAAGGCAGATTTCAGACTACCTAACAGATCAAAACGAAAATTTCTGTTCCGACACTGACAATGTTGAGTGTTTATGGAAAAAGTTCAAGGCAATCGTAAAATGCGTTTTAGACAGGTACGTGCCGAGTAAAACTGTGAGGGACGGGAAAAACCCACCGTGGTACAACAACAAAGTTAGGAAACTACTGCGAAAGCAAAGAGAGCTTCACTCCAAGTTTAAACGCAGCCAAAACCTCTCAGACAAACAGAAGCTAAACAATGTCAAAGTTAGCGTAAGGAGGGCTATGCGTGAAGCGTTCAGTGAATTCGAAAGTAAAATACTAGGTACCGACTTGACAGAAAATCCTAGGAAGTTCTGGTCTTACGTTAAATCAGTAAGTGGCTCGAAACATCATGTCCAGACACTCCGGGATGATGATGGCATTGAAACAGAAGATTACAAGCGTAAAGCTGAAATACTAAACACCTTTTTCCAAAGCTGTTTCACAGAGGAAGACCGCACTGCAGTTCCTTCTCTAAATCCTCGCACCAACGAAAAAATGGCTGACATCGAAATAAGTGTCCAAGGAATAGAAAAGCAACTGGAATCACTCAACAGAGGAAAGTCCACTGAACCTGACGGGATACCAATTCGATTCTACACAGAGTACGCGAAAGAACTTGCCCCCCTTCTAACAGCTGTGTACCGCAAGTCTCTAGAGGAACAGAAGGTTCCAAATGATTGGAAAAGAGCACAGGTAGTCCCAGTCTTCAAGAAGGGTCGTCGAGCAGATGCGCAAAACTATAGACCTATATCTCTGACGTCGATCTGTTGTAGAATTTTAGAACATGTCTTTTGCTCGAGTATGATGTCGTTTTTGGAAACTCAGAATCTACTATGTAGGAATCAACATGGATTCCGGAAACAGCGATCGTGTGAAACCCAACTCGCTTTATTTGTTCATGAGACCCAGAAAATATTAGATACGGGCTCCCAGGTAGATGCTATTTTTCTTGACTTCCGGAAGGCGTTCGATACAGTTCCGCACTGTCGCCTGATAAACAAAGTAAGAGCCTACGGAATATCAGACAGCCTGTGTGGCTGGATTGAAGAGTTTTTAGCAAACAGAACACAGCATGTTGTTATCAACGGAGAGACGTCTACAGACATTAAAGTAACCTCTGGCGTGCCACAGGGGAGTGTTATGGGACCATTGCTTTTCACAATATATATAAATGACCTAGTAGACAGTGTCGGAAGTTCCATGCGGCTTTTCGCGGATGATGCTGTAGTATACAGAGAAGTTGCAGCATTAGAAAATTGTAGCGAAATGCAGGAAGATCTGCAGCGGATAGGCACTTGGTGCAGGGAGTGGCAACTGACCCTTAATATAGACAAATGTAATGTATTGCGAATACATAGAAAGAAGGATCCTTTATTGTATGATTATATGATAGCGGAACAAACACTGGTAGCAGTTACTTCTGTAAAATATCTGGGAGTGTGCGTGCGGAACGATTTGAAGTGGAATGATCATATAAAATTAATTGTTGGTAAGGCGGGTACCAGGTTGAGATTCATTGGGAGAGTCCTTAGAAAATGTAGTCCATCAACAAAGGAGGTGGCTTACAAAACACTCGTTCGACCTATACTTGAGTATTGCTCATCAGTGTGGGAGCCGTACCAGATCGGGTTGACGGAGGAGATAGAGAAGATCCAAAGAAGAGCGGCGCGTTTCGTCACAGGGTTATTTGGTAACCGTGATAGCGTTACGGAGATGTTTAACAAACTCAAGTGGCAGACTCTGCAAGAGAGGCGCTCTGCATCGCGGTGTAGCTTGCTCGCCAGGTTTCGAGAGGGTGCGTTTCTGGATGAGGTATCGAATATATTGCTTCCCCCTACTTATACCTCCCGAGGAGATGACGAATGTAAAATTAGAGAGATTAGAGCGCGCACAGAGGCTTTCAGACAGTCGTTCTTCCCGCGAACCATACGCGACTGGAACAGGAAAGGGAGATAATGACAGTGGCACGTAAAGTGCCCTCCGCCACGCACCGTTGGGTGGCTTGCGGAGTATAAATGTAGATGTAGATGTAGATGTAGATAAGACCTAGCTCTTTATATTGAATGTTCGCTTTATGGCCGGCCGCGGTGGTCTAGCGGTTCTAGGCGCTCAGTCCGGAACCGCGCGACTGCTACGGTCGCAGGTTCGAATCCTGCCTCGGGCATGGATGTGAGTGATGTCCTTAGGTTAGTTAGGTTTAAGTAGTTCTAAGTTCTAGGGGACTGATGACCACAGATGTTAAGTCCCATGGTGCTCAGAGCCATTTGAACCATTGTTCGCTTTATGAAGATCCACACAGCTTAAAATAAAGATTGATTAATGAGTGGTAGCAGTGTGCATAAAACTTAATAAAAGAATTTATCTCATCGCACTGTATGCATATGGTTTATTCTCGTTATTTCTGTGTTTCTTTGATGATTTATGGGAACCAGCGTGGGATGTGTGACGCTGGTGTTTCGTGTGGCATTGACAGTTGGCCTGCTGTGAGCGAGTCTACCCACTTCTTTAGTGAGCGCAGCTGCGAAGCACTTGGTTTGCTAAATCTTAATAAACGGTAGAACCGAAGATATAAGGCAGGAAGTATAGGAATCAGTCAAATGAAAACGAGGCAAATGGAAGAAAACTGAATACTCTGGGTTTTACTTCGAAAGTAATCCTCAGAACTGTTAATACATTTATCCCACTGTGAGACATGACGGTCAACTCCTTCTACTCCTCAGAAGAATTTATATTATTGTGTAAAAGCTGTTGGGTAGGAATTACTAATTCACATTTGTATGTTTTAAGGAAAAATTATAAATGTTCAGCATGTAGCTATATTTACAAATTAATTATTCAAAATGACAGTCACAATCGCATTATTTATTTTGCCGCCAATCGGTTTCAACCCGCGATGGGGTCATCTTCAGGGCAATTTACACCATTTGGTCGCTCGCTGGAGTCGTCACCCTGCCTGTGCACGGTTGGTAACTACAGGGTGACGACTCCAGCGAGCGACCAAATGGTGTAAATTGCCCTGAAGATGACCCCATCGCGGGTTGAAACCGATTGGCGGCAAAATAAATAATGCGATTGTGACTGTCATTTTGAATAATTGATTATAAGTAAACTAATCGCTGTGTATCTCCATACAACTATGTTGTCTAAAAATTTATTTACAAATTAATTTGCGATATGTATGCAAAATGACTCGTTCCACATCTGTACGATTTATCGTGCAAAATGATACATAGAACATGGAATTAACTAAGTAACTGAAAAGCTTCGTTGAAACAACCTTGTAAACATATGGGTGGTTTCGATTACGCCGCAGGAGTTTCTCTGAGAAGCTCTTACACATCTCCCACAGAGTCTCGATTCTCTCCCCATGTGATTTCCATATACAGGGTGAAAAGTATGTATACCGACAAACTCTGGGAGGTTGTAGGGGACATCAAAACAAATATTTTTCCCTAATGTCAGCTTTTCCTATGAGGAGTATTTAAACCGGTAGATGAAGATTTCTCTGGCGGCAAATTAATTAAACCAATAAACATTTTTCCATTTTTTTTATGACCAAGAGACAACACATTAACACAACCCAATTTCAATTACAGTAAATTTTCAAAAATTCCTCCATTGACACGTAACCAAGGGTTACACCATCGGATCATGTTCTGTCTGACAAGGGCAGCCGGCCGCGGTGGTCTAGCGGTTCTGGCGCTGCAGTCCGGAACCGTGGGACTGCTACGGTCGCAGGTTCGAATCCTGCCTCTGCCAATCCACGTTTCTGGGAACCGTCGGTCCAGGAATCGACGCACACGACGACTGAAAGGTGCCGGCGCCCCGTCATGTTGGAACCACATGCGTTGTCTTGTAGGGAGCGGGACGTCTTCCAGCAATTCTGGTAATGCTCTGGCGAGAAAATTGTAACAGTGCCTGCCATTTAATGGCCTAGGTAGAAGATGCGGCCCTATTAAACAGTCCCCAACAACACTGACCCACGCATTAACGAAGAACCGCACTTGATGAGGGCTAGTAACTGTGGCATGTGGGTTATCCTCACTCCAAACATGCGAACTGTGCATGTTGACGACTCCATCACGCCCGAACGTTGCTTCATCGGTAAACAACGCAGAGGATGGAAATGTAGGATGCATTTCACACTCTTCCAGGTACCATTGCGAAAACTGTGCTCTGGGCGGATAATCAACTGGTTCCAGGTTGTGGACACGCTGTAAGTGAAATGGACGTAACAGCTGCTCTCGAAGGACTGTTCTTACATTCGTCTGATTCGTCCCCATGTGCCATGCAATTGCACGAGTGCTGATTGAAGGATCCTGCTCCACATGCTGCAAGACAGCTTCCTCAAATTGCACCGTTCTTACCGTGCGACGGCGCCCCTGTCCAGGTAATCTGCTAAATGAACCGGTCTCATGCAGACGTTGGTGCACAGCAGGAAAGGTCGTATGATGCGGGATACGGCGATTAGGATGTTGTTGTTGATAAACCCGCTGTGCAGCTCGTCCGTTGTGGTGCGCTACGTAGTACGCACCAACCATATCAGTGTACCCTCTCCAGGTGTATCGCTCCATTAGTGAACAGAGACAATGCACTACTACACTGGTGGACAGCAGTTGCCTACAACTGAAGATCGCAATGCGGCCTCTAACAACTGAAGAGCGTAATACGGCCTCCACCGGTTTAAATAATACTCATAGGAAAAAATGACATTAGGGGAAAATATTTGTTTTGATGTCCCCTACAACCTTCCAGAGCTTGTCGGTTTACATACTTTTCACCCTGTATTTGGAGCCGCGGTGAGGCCGTTTTATATCGGACGAATAGGTGCACGCCTGGCTACAATCAAGGTTCGTAGGCAGCCGCAAACATTTTTCCATGAAGATACTGACCGTCTTGTCTCACAGAGGGATAAACGTATTAACAGCTACGGAGATTACTTACAACGTAATGAACAGTTTCTTCTATCTGTCTCGTTTTCATTTCACAGCCCCTTATACAATAATAACTTTTCGATTGAAATACTCGCTTAATGAATTTCGATTTAAATCAGGCTCCTTCAGCTCATACAGGAAACCTAAAAGTAAATACAAGTGAAAAATCGGAACCTATCGAGCTACTGCGTAGGCGGAGCCGTCGTGTTGGTCGCAACATCTTCGGCGGCAGCCCTAAAAGGCAGCGAGAGGCGGTCCTCTGTACGGCAGCTCCTAGCCGGGGACACCGTTAGGTTTGCGACCTTGGCGCGCGGCGTGGGCCGCGACTCTTCTGGAAGGCCGGCCCGTGGCCACTGGCCGCTGGCCTCTGCCGCCGCTCCGGGCGGCGGGCAGCCGCGGCGTGGGCAGCGCTGCTGCTGCTGCTGCTGAGGCCGCCTGCACGCTGGACGCTGGGCAGCGCCGGCGCCGCGCTATGCCGCAGCAGTAGCAGCAGATTCTCAGCTGACACGGCTTTTACATCTATACTCCACAAGCCATCTTGAAGTGAGTGGCGGAGGGCCTTTGTATACCACTCTCTCTTCTCCCTTTTGCTGTCCCAATTGCGAATAGTTCACGGGAAGAACTATTGCTAGTAAGCTTCTGTTTGGGCTCGAATCTGTCTTAAAGTTCTGTTCACGAGATATACATGGGGCGAAGCAGTGTATTGGCGGAATCTTCTAGGAAGGTACTGACTCGGAACTTTAACGCTAGATTTTATGAACGTCGTCGAAATGTCAATAATGAAGGGGTGTAATGCCACTTCCTCGGACGAAAAATGAATAAAGAAAGAATAGCAACCAGTACCCCAAAAATTTCCCCAAAACAAGTTCCAAATTCCATGAAAAGTGAACAAGTAACGAAAGTTCCGTTTAACACTTTTTTGGATAATAACCAGTAATTGAAACAAGAACCTTATACCTATAGATAGAATCTCAGTAAACTCAAACTCAAAATCATAGTAAATCGCAAAATCATTATAATTAAAATTAGCAAAGTAGAACCGACGATCTCAAAGAATAATTCGTGTGAGTACTCTTTGAGAATCGTGAGTAATGCCTAAGGAAAAATTTGATCCATTGTCACTACGTTACGAGAGTTTGCCGAAGTTGGTCACATTTGTTTGAATACTCATATACGTAGGCGCGGTTAGATTGTTTCTCGAGGATTGATAATTGCGATCTACTATGACGCAGTGAAACGAAACATTGACTTCAACTAGCCGGCCGATGTGGCCGAACGGTTCTAGGTGCTAGAGTCTGGAACCGCGCGACCACTACGGTCGCAGGTTCGAATCCTGCCTTGGCCATGCATGTGTGTGATGTCCTTAGGTTAGTTAGGTTTAAGTAGTTCTAAGTTCTAGGGACTGATGACCTCAGACGGTAAGTCCCATAGTGCTCAGAGCCATTTGAACCATTGGCTTCAACTATAACATCGTTTAGAATTCAGATAGAGGACTACCTTATATTAGACCGAAGTGAACTTTTTAATTAGATAACTCGAACTCAGTTCTAGTTAGGCACTGAACAGTGACAGACAATTAACTTCATTCGTGATTGTAAATGGACTCTGAAACTTGGCAATAGTTTTAAAGCAGACAATTTATAAATTCCTCCACGCGCAGCTGCATCACCCTATATATGGTGTGACTCAGGAATGTTTACCTTATTCTACCCTCTTATCGAGTTCCAAACTAGGACCACCCTAACAGCGCGGTGATCAATCACGTTAAGGGTGTCCTCAGTTTGGGGTTTCAGAATATCGCAACCCTACCATATAAGGATTAGCGTTTCTCAGTATAAAGGTCTGACAATCATGCCGAATCTATTCAAGTCGACAAATCATTTGCTTAGAATCGCGATTTTGTTTCGATTGAGGAACGAACTATATTACTAAATGGATAAAACTGGTCAACCAGTCACCTATCTATGTCTCCACCCATTCCCCTACGCTTTTTCATCAGTTCTTTAAGAACTTCGTTCAGGTAACATTTAAACATAGTAGATGCTATACAGCACCTCTGTCTAGGGTCTGTGGTTGGTCGTACGTATACTGACGAGAGTACAATAAACAAGATGCATATTACTGCAGCTAAAAGAAGTTTGTAATGGATCAGAGATAGGAATTCCACTTTTTCCCTATTTAAAAGAAGTGATACCACAACAAACACTTAACCTATGGCTTAAAATAATATAAGCTCCCTCATCAGCCCATTTCTTTCAGGAATGAAAAAGGAAAAGAAAATTCTAGCCAGGATTTTGCGGAGGCTTTCCATGGCCTTAAAGCAAATTCTAGAACTTCAGGTCCCACGTCCACGTCTCCCTTTGCAGTTCTAAAAAAATAAGTTCAGTAAACAATAAAATCAGTAAGTAATAAAAAAGTTCATGCAAGGCGCCAAAAAACAAGGTTCTCCATGTACCTACCTTCCCTCTTCCTGAAAAGAAGTCTTTTTTTAAATATAAGTGCATCGTACATGCCCATCAAGTCATCGACTGTTCGCAGTAGACACATGAGGAAATATACTTTCAATTCACTAAGCTTCATAATTTTTTTTGTCTGAAGCATATCGTCCCAGATTAAAATTAAAAATCATTCTCGTATCTCGTCTTTGACCTAGGCTTTCAGGAGGCTTCTCTTGGCTATAAGAGAAATCCCGTCCAGACTGTTTCTGATTGATTGTGCCCCACTTCCCGCTTGCCTGGCGTTTCTCTGAAAAGTCACTGACTTTTCCGCTATTACTTTAGGGACAGGCAATGAAAACTAATAAAAAATGATAGGCAAGCTGCACATCCCTAAGCCATGGAAAGACATCCGATCTCCATAAAGGTACAGATATTAGCTTATTTCAGTCTTTAATTGACTCCATCTGTAGTGACTACTGTAGAACATAAAACGGGAACGCGTCATACTGGATACCCAGTTCGGGTTTAGGCGTTGTCACTCGACCACTAACGAGAATACATCATCTCGGACACCCATTTTCGATTTATATGTGAGAAGACCTCACCGAACGGGCATCAAAGTGGTGGCTGGCGTCCAGTGCGGTGTAAGCAGTCATACACACCGAGAATGATTGCAGCGCTACCACCCATCCGTGTCCGAGGCAGCCACATCACCTTGGATACAACACCTCGCTACCTCGGAGTCAGGTCGAACAGGAATCTAACGTGGCTCGCCTTCTTTTGACTTCCTCTATTCCCAATTTTAATATTAACATGGAAGGGCTAAGTCTCACGAGGAATACGGTCGAGCGAGGTTCGTGGTACCTTTATCGTGGATGATTTACACGTACTTAAAATTGTTTCAACGGACCTGCCTCACATCACCTCTTCCACAAATTAGTTATTGTTACTGTGACTAGTGTTTTACTGCAAATCGTTGTAATCCACCAATAGTGCGTGTTTAACCTTGCTTACGCACAGCACTTTGCGTTTGTTTGTATTGACGGACAGCTTCTAGTCCCTGCATCAATCGTCAGTCCCCCGCAGGTGTTCCCACATTTTGCTACAGTTTTCTGGCTTTTGAAACAGTTCTTTATACACTGTTCTGTCACACTAATGTGACCACCTGTCAAAGGCCTGAATAACCACGTTTTGTAGCGCGGACCGTTGCGAGAAACGCAGGAAGGACAGTTTTGGGAGGTAACGACAGGGATGTGGAGCTATGCCGACTCCAGGGGTTTCTCGGTTGAGGATTCATGGCGTCCGATCGAGGTGTTACCACAGATTCTCAGTTGGGTTTAAATCCGGGGAGTTTGATGGCCAGGGGAGTACGGTAAACTCACCCTGGTACTCTTCGAACCACGCACGTACATTACGAGATGTGTGACGCGTTCCATTGTCCTGTCAGTAGATGTCATGGTGCCGAGGGAAAACATACTGTGTGTAGGGGTGGAAATGGTCATCAAGGATAGATACATTCTTGTGTTGATCGTCAAGAATGACGAGGTCTCCCAGGGAAGGCCACGAATCATTCCCCAGACCATACCTCTCATTGAAATGATAATGAAATCAAGACCCTAAGCTGTCGACACGCGTTGATATACATCACCGGGGACAGTTGAAAATATGTGGCCCGATCGGGACTCAAGCCCGGGATCTCCCGCTTACATAGCAGACGCTCTATCCATCTGAGTCACCGAGGCCGGCCGGAATGGCCGTGCGGTTCTACGCGCTACAGTCTGGAACCGAGCGACCGTTACGGTCGCAGGTTCGAATCCGGCCTCGGGCATGGATGTGTGTGATAGCATTAGGTTAGTTAGGTTTAATTAGTTCTAAGTTCTAGGCGACTGACGACCTCAGAAGTTAAGTCGCATAGTGCTCAGAGCCATTTGAACCATTTTTGAGTCACCGAGGGCACAGAGGATAGTGCGAATGCAGTGATTTATCCCTTGCCCGCTCCCCGTGAGACCCGAGACCCACATTCCCAACTTAAGGTCCATACTCTGCATTCGTAGTACCCCTGCCCATTACATTCATTACTCGAGGCAGACAATCTTGCCGAGTCCCGTAAGAGTTCGGGCAATGCGTGAGCATCCAGCACCGACGAAGAACGTCAATGGCCGGTTAGCCGGTCATGTCCGAAAGAACAGATACAATCTTCATATAACGCACACACTTCCTGCCTGGACACTTCAGACGAATTTTGCAGAGTGTTTGCTGTCAGACTTTCACGTCGAACATAAAGTGTGAGTCTTTTGAAAAGGCCCTTTTGGCGTGCAAATTCCAGCCTTCGTCGCCGATGAAAAATAGTTATCACGGGTGCATGAACCAGGCGCGTGCTGCGGAGGCCCAGACGCAGCATCATTCGCTGGACCCTCTTCTCAGAGGCGCTGTCTGTTACTCCTTTGGTTCATCTGGGCGGTCAGTTGCTCAACAGTTGCACGTCTCTTCGTCCGTACACGCTGCATGGGGGCTTAATTAAAAAGAAAGGATAAATGCAACAATTTTAGTAGCTATGTGTCCGGTTACGAAGTCTCTTAACCGGTTGGCCCTGAATAGTATTAGCACGCAATCTGGCTGCATAAAATAAAAATAAAGAATGACAAGAAATTTCCATTAACACAATTGATTAATTAAGTCCCCTGCAACTATAAAAGCTACGAAACAACAAAGCACAAGTGTAACTGTTCTGTGTGTGGTAGTGTGACTCAACGTACATGTATCTGACTCGGTTCTTCCTCAATACGACAAGATATTTTAAACACCATGTACAATAAACTAATTGAATTGCACATAGAAACCAGAATTACAAGTCTAATACATAAACACTAGCCAGATGATTTGTTGACTGTACCTGTAACCAAGAGGCATTGTCATTAAAGAAATCTGTAATTTTTTTTTACCTCAATATATATTGACGAAAAACACACTGCGATAATTGCAACATCTTCCATCTATACATTACACCAACCGAACAGCATCTACTCTCTCGCCCAACAGAACAACAACTGCACACGACATCCTCTGAACTACTACTGCCCTCGACAACCTCTGAACTACTACTGCACCAGTGGAGGCGGCGGAATAATGATCTTTGGCGCAATCTCTGGCGCTGTGACTGAGTGCAGCCACCTTTCAACATCTCCCCAACCACCGTTCAGCTCTGTCATCTATGGCCTATCGCGCACCACTGTTGCCTCGGCGCCGGTTTTGGATAGCGTCATTTTGCCAGCGAACAGTTAAAATTAGGCGTTTCGGAAATGCTTCCACCCTTGGCTCAAAAGCCAAAAGACAATGGTCGCGAGCGGGGTGGCGCAGTGGTTAGACACTGGACTCGCATTCGGGAGGACGACGGTTCAATCCCGCGTCCGGCCATCCTGATTTAGGTTTTCCGTGATTTCCCTAAATCACTCCAGGCAAATGCCGGGATGGTTCCTCTGAAAGGGCACGGCCGACTTCCTTCCCAATCCTTCCCTAATCCGATGAGACCGATGACCACGCTGTCTGGTCTCCTTCCCCAAACCAACCAACCAACCAACCAACCAACAATGGTCGTACTCTTTTGGACTTCCGACAAATCGCTGCGTTTGCGCTTTACGACGATGAATGCGCTGTTTTCCTCGTCCTGCCGACAGGCCACTGCTAGTGTCGTCGCCTGCCGTCTGTGAGTGGTTACTGCACGTTGGCGTCGAATGCATCCAATGGTCACAATGTGACTGTGTGCTGTGTCAAAACGCAAGGGCTACGTTCGTCCTTACTAGTGCTGAGCATCCTATACGATAACTAAATAACAACAGCTAGTGGTTACTGTAATAAAGATGCGTGTACGATGTATTGAGGAAAAAAATTGCTGTAGATGAGCCGCGAACGTCGACGAAAAAACAGATGGTGAGCGCGCGCGACTTCAGCGGTACAACTCGCCTTCGCTGGGTCCAGAGATGATGCCTGAGCGACGCGCAGCAGCCGACCGCTGTCGTAGAGAACCGACAGCAGCAATGAATAATTGATTAACTGTCAAAAGTTGGGGTGGCGCTGCATGTTTGTTCGTTTTAAGTGGTTCTTATGGTATGACATAAAGAGTTAGTTCGTTCCCATGTAGATCTCTCACCGACTGAGCGAATATATCGGTGTGCGTCTAGGTCCGATAGTAGAGCGACCCACTGCGTGGTGTAGTGAGGCACCGCAGCTGGTGGTTAAGGCTTGGGAGATGGAAAGGAGTTTTGATTGGTAGTAACAGTACTTTAATTTGGGTACAGTTCGCGAAGGCAGCGTGGCTATTTAGTCTGTTAGGCCCCCTGCTCATATGCGTGGCTGTGACGGTTGTTTCCTCTCCAAGCTGAGCAACGGAATATGCAGAAATTCTGTGGGATTTTCTGATTAGTCGCTGGTGATACACCGGTTTTGGCGAATTCAGGTGCACGAGCTATCAATTGATTGTCGTCTTGTGGGCAGTTTCGGTCGTAAAGTTTGCTGTGGTAAATCCAGCGTGAGCCTGGTTAGAGGGAGAAGTAGATTTGTAGGTGCTGAGTTTTTGGGAATCGGTGAAACCGATATCCTGTCCGTGTTGTACGACTAGTGGTCGCGGCTCGCCCAGAGCTAATTGGGTTGTTAGCCGTTTTGTTGAAGTGATTTGGTAGTGGTTTGTGAGTGTGTGTCGAGAATGGGAAGCCTGGAACACATGTTCGTAGTTGTTGTTTAAATACCACTAACTTACAGTGGACCGAGAATTGGCTCGAATAAATACGAACTGTTTCACTAAATTGTGATAGAGTGCATCAGTAGTGAGTGGATAAGCGACGAGAAAATAAAGGAACCATTTTACAAGCAGCACGCAGCTAAACAAAATCTTGATTAGCGCCTGAAGAGATTCAGAATTGTTTTAAATTGTCGCTTAAGTTTAGATTTAAAGTGGCGTTGGAACTTTGGGTTTTTGTTTAATTTTTTTATTACTGAATTTCCGTGTTGTGGGGTGTAGTCTCTGATGGCACTCGCTCACTTATGTGAATGAAATTGTATTGAAATACGTAGAGAAAATAAATTCAAGTTTTCTTGGGTGAACATAAACCTTACGTGTTCTTAATTAGTACCTGGTGTGCGTATATATATATTACGAGAAGAGAAAAGGGTGAATTGCAGAGATCTTAATACTGCATTGCTGGACACAAGTAGACGCTGGTATTTGTAAGTTTGCCTAATCAAAAGTTCATTGATTGAGTGGAACCACGATAAACCTACAGAGGGTAGATATTCTAAAAAGTTAAAACGATTTCATTGACGGAAAGAGTTTCTACGTAAAAGCATGTAGAATTGAAATTGTCGTAATTTATTACAGAAAGGTCAATGATTACATCAAGGACAAAGATTAGTAAATCTGTGAAGTACGTGACGTATTATTTACATAGCAACGTTGGACTAAGTGGAAAGACATTTAGTGGTAGCATAAACTATTTCAATTCTTATCGATATTGGTGGAAGCGTCTTAATACAAACTGGTCATAACAAGACGGTATATGGAATAGGACTTTTGTAAGTAATTAAAAAGTCACGAGTCTTTTCCAGAGATAATGTAGTGCGTTGTGGGAATTTCGTTGTGTGGGAGAACAATTGCAAGCTAGACAGGGCATTTATCTCGACATAATATATACAGGTACTGTATTTAAAGAGATTTGATGCTTGGATTCGACCAGTAGCTTAGATAACAAGAGTTGTTATCTAAATCGGCCTATCTCGTAATTACTGCTTGATATTAGTGATCATTGTCATTAGAATGTTTGGATGTGTCTATTCGTAATGTAATCGTGTCATTGTTCGATCTCGACGTTGTGTGAAGTAAGGGTGCTGTCTTTCATTATTCGATATTCGAGCCGGCTGCATAGTCAGTGGTTGAGGTTGTCGTAGTAGTAATTATGGTGATCTGTCTTCAATCAGTTCCTTGAGAGTGCGATTACGGTACGAACTAGACTTCGAATAGTCGCCAAGAGCTCCACTACGACTGGAATCTTCTAAATCAGATAGCGATCCGCAGTCATAACATCGACTGTGAAATTAAAAATTGTACCTAATTAAAGCTGGTGTGGTCGATTCGCCCAAGTATTTTGCGCTGCAGGAAGCCATACATTAGCGGCATAGCGACGTTGGTACAGTACGATCCATTGTCGTTGTAAGTTGGATCTTGGGTACCGCCAGTCGGCGCGTTACAACTGGACCGTGTAGAAAGGCATCGTACACGAGTCGATGACTGTGAGAAACGGGAATAAACCTTAGATTTAACGCCCAGTTTACGTCATTGCCATTACAGATGAAGAAGCATCTAGAATTGAAAAAGTAAAAAAACCTGTTGAGGCTTTGTTCAAGAAACCGTTCCGCCATTTGCCTGAGATGCTAAAACGAAGCCAGGGAAAACCTATCAGAAGGTAGGAGACGAGGTACTGGCAGAAGTAAAGCTGTGAGGACGGGGCGTGAGTCATGCTTGGGTAGCTCAGCTGGTAGAGCACTTGCCCGCGAAAGGCAAAGGTCCCGAGTTCGAGTCTCGGTCCGGCACACAGTTTTAATCTGCCAGGAAGTTTCCTATCAGAGAATATCCAGAAGGACGTAGAAACACCATTTGTTGTGAATGTGCGTACACTTTCTTAGACATTTTACCATATCGCTCTGTGGCATAAAACCTTTCTTTCTCTAATCGTAAAAACATACCAACAAGATTTGTAGTCTGATTGTGTCATCAGAGGCGGCGTATTGAGAATGAGCAGACTTAATCTGGGGTAGAGGTAAAAATCTTGAGGGAGACTGTTTGGGTGACTGAAGAAGTCCGGGACGTCTTCAGACACGTCTTCGGTCTGGAATCTCATTGACTGGAGTGTAATTGTCTTCAGTGATGAGCCCCGCTTCGGACTGAGGCCCAATAACCAGCGAAGACGTCTCTGAAGACACCACGGAGAGCGGTGAGATACGATAATGACTTCCGCCCGCCATACGGCCCGACCACCAGGGGTGATGGTCTGGGGTGTCACCTCTTTTCATAGTACCTTTTGTCGTCATCCGCGGCAACCTTACAGCACAGCGTTACGGCGATGGTACTGTGTGCCCCGTTATCTTGTGCTTCATAGCAAGCCAATCTGCTTACATTTCAGCAAGATAATCGCCGCCTGCACGCGGCGAGAGTTTCTATTGCTTCTCCTCGTGCTTGCGAAATCCCACTTTGGACAGCAAAGTCCCCGAATCTCTCCCCAACTGAGAACGTTTAGAGTGTTATAGGCAGGGCCTTCCAACCAGATAGGCATTTTGACGATCTAACGCACCAAGCGGACAGAATTTGGCACCGTATCCGTCAGAAGGACACCCAGCAACTTCATCAATCAACGTTAAACCGAGTAACTGTTTGCATAAGGGCCAGAGGTGGACCAAAGCGTTATCCAGTTGCTCAATTTGTGAAACTCCTTCTCTTGACTAAGTCATCCATTTTTTCTGACTTGTAATCTCTTGTTTTTCTGTAGAGGTGCATCACATTTGTTGATTTCCTTCCTATTCAGACAATTCCTTCGTGGTACGTTGTTTTTTATTACTTTTTTAGAGTGTACTTTAACGATTATTTTTACATAATTATACTTCTTATAATTTTAGCAACCTGTCTCTTGTTAAACTGTTAACATCCCTGCCAATACCCCTTCCTGCTTCCTTTCCCTTCTCCCATGCAGGCTCACTTCATTTTCCCCCTCCCCTGTCCCCTACCTCCCCCAGAGGCCTGTTTAAAACATAGCCGCAATTGCCAAATACAGTACTCTGATGTGAGGTTCTGACACAGACAAAGCGGGCTGCGGACGCAACTGCTTGGCTAAATTGTACAGGGTGTTTATAAATGAATATCGGGCTTTTAACGCTTTATAATATTTATTATATTAAACTTACAGTTATAAATGATATGTCAAATGAAAGAGCGACTCAAACAGTTTTACTAAGAACCTTATAGCCGGCGGTGTGGCCGCGCGGTTCTAGGCGCTTCAGTCTGGAACCGCGTGACCGCTACGGTCGCAGGTTCGAATCCTGCCTCGGGCATGGATGTGTGTGATGTCCTTAGGTTAGTTAGGTTTAAGTAGTTCTAAGTTCTAGGGGACTGATGACCTCAGATGTTAAGTCCCATAGTGCTCAGAGCCATTTGATTTAAGAACCTTATAAATGTCACACGGCACACATCAAGTCTTCCTAAACGTTGATAAGTATGTCTTCAGTGATTGTAGCAACAGCTATTTCACCGGTTTCTTAATTCAGGGAGTTCTGCTGGTAGTGGAGGCACGTACACACGATCCTTGATGAAGCCCCAAAGGAAAAAATCGGATGGCGTTAGGTGGCCATGCAAAGCAAGCCCTGTCACTGGGCTCCTTGCGGCCTTTCCAGCGCTTGGGTACTTGTATTAGCTGGTGTATATTTAGTTTTACTTTGTTTTTGGCCTGAAGATGATCCAGAGTGATCGAAACATGTAATGTAATTTTAAAAATGTTACTATGACTGAAGATTAAAGGAGAATTGTTTTATATATCATTGCAGTTGCTGTTTCCCTCGAAACGAATATGTCGGCTATAGTGGCATGAAAAAGTGTTTGATCAACAATGATCTGAACATGTGGCTGGTGGTGGTGGTGGTGGTGGTGATGTGGCGATTGTTGTGTGGGTGGTGGCCAACTTATATACTTTAAATTTTTTCTATGAGTGTTATCAAGTAACTGTGCATTAATTTAGTGCAAACCGATCTTGTATGTGTCAAATGCTGTCATTGCCACAGAACAGGGCTGCCGGTGACGTGGCCAGAGAGACGGTGATCTGTAATGTACTGTAGGTGGGCGCAGCACAGTGGTAGCATCGAGCAAGTGCGTATTCTATATCAGAAATGCACAAGTACCGTGTACACATCTTTTTCCCTGTGTCTTGCAACATTCAGTAATATCCTTCAGGGAACGTATGTCCACATACTGTAGTTTGAACAAGGACGCTACGAGAAGGTAATGGACGACAACAGAATTAATCTTATGCGAAGTAACAGAAGAGCAGGAAGGTTAAAAGGCAGGAAAGAATAGGAGGAAACAGAGGCGCAACTAAATCGCGGGAGCGACAAGTTTGTCCTTCCAGCAGCGAGCTATCCAGGGAGAACAATAATGTGTGCGGTGCGTGTGTGGGCTTCTGAGAGGCCGTGAAACGGCCCTTTGTCCACAGGGGTTCATTGTTTAGGCTGTCACCCGGACAGTCCGCCTCTGGACCACCCGAAGCTTACAGTGCAATTATGTTACACACACTGTTCGCTCCCTTGACTAGCTCGTGCAGCAAGCTCACACCTCTCTACTACACAAATAAAAATACTGGTAAGTCCTTATTAATCTCGTCTCTCAGTGTCGGCCCCACTGACGCTCCATATATGCCAACCAGGGGGAGCAGTGGGCACCTGTCCCTAGTGAGAATAAATTTCGCTTAAGAGTATCAAAAAGGACGTGTAACCACAGCGCTCGGAATTTTATAACCTAAAATCCTGGAAACCTATCATTAAAATGACCTGAAAATGTCGATAAAATGACGTAAAATGGTATTAAACAAGTCAAGTCAATTATCAGCGCGCCTCATTTACTGTACACAATTTCGAGCATCATTCAAAGGCACGTAAAATGTTGCTCTAACCTATTTTATGTCTTACTTTCAGACAAATCATGTCACCATACATTTGACTGAATTTTCAGTTTTTCTTGTAGTAAAGCTTTGTTCAGAAAGAATGATCTCATGGACGCCTCATTTGTTTCCTAGAGTGTGCAGTTCTCGAAATTTCCTGAGTTTAGTACTTGGTTCAATGGAAGCCGTTTGAAAAAACAAATACCCCACCAATGCAACTTTTTTACGCAAAGTATCTAACACTCGTATAAAAGAAGTTTCTGACACTTCCTTGACTTTGGTACCAGCAACTGTTCGTGAAATATTTCAATTTACCTCAAAGTCACTAATTAAGGCTTTTTCTCTATTAGCCTGATTACTTTCAAGCAAATGAACCCCTGTTTGCAAAACGTTCAAGCTTGTCAATTTGATGCCTCATTTGCCCGTTTCTCTACGTTTCACTATGAAAATTCGGACAAGAACCCGCTGTGTAATTTATATGAATTCTTGTTTCCGCACCTATGAACATCTGACCAAAAAATGAAACATTACGGCAATGAAAAACTTGGAACTGAAATTAGGGACAGGACAATTTAAAATCGCTATATTTTCCTTTAAGAAATCTCATTCTTTGAAGATGTACGAAATTTTTTGTACAACCATCTGTTACTGCGTTTGACATCCAGCATGCAGAGGTTCTCGAAAGTGAGGCAATGACAATGAAATGATGAACCATCACTTTACTTACAACTTGTACAAGAACGTCCTTGAGCAACATTGTTGCGTTTCTACAATACACACGTAAATTGTTCGTGCTTACTGAAATTAAAAAATAGGCTGTTGTCATAAATGGACTTGAAAGACAATTATGTAAAAACTGAAGTAAAATCTTTAAAATGTACAGTTGTATGTGATCCATCCTGTAAATTGTGCTTGAGTGGGAAGACGACGTAGCTTCCATATAAATCGATTTGAAAATCTATTTTGAACTGTGTGGTAGTGGTTGAAAAGCGCAAATAGTGGTAAATGCTATCCGCACGAAATTCTTACCAACAAGAAAACAATAACTGAAAGATTATGGCTCATGACAGGATCACAGAACCAACAGAAAAAACATAAATGGCGCGAAAACGTAAAATCTGAAAATGTAAAAGCACAGTTTACTGTAATTGCACTGTTGGTTTGCATATATTTGTAGCATTGACCAGCTATTAAAAGTGCACTGTATAAACTAATGGAAAAAAATGATGAGCAAATAATGTCCACAAAATTCCTAAGTCACACTTCTGGGAAAAAGTTTTCCCTCTACTGACATCAGAACCTCTCGGCGCTCGTGATCCCAACACAGTAATCGCTGTGCGGCTTTTATTGAATATGACAACAAAAGAAGGGGATCAGAATTCCTGCAGACGGTACGATTTGTCGGCGCATTTATCAGGGACCTCAAGTCGGGCAGACTGCACACATGTTAGGATTTATCGGACCCTACATCGATTGTTTATCCTACTTCGTCGTAGGCGCATCGTTTCTTCACCTCTCGCATTAACTGGAACGGGCCATAATAAATCTCAGATTTTTGTTGTTGTTATGTTAATGATGTAAAATCAAATTCATTGTGAGTCGGAAACTGGTAAAAGCGTTCGTTTCCCTTTGAGCATCAATTTGAACTTATTTCGTGTTCTTGTTTCATTTCGCATGCAAGCTTTATGTTCGTGCAGTGATTGAAACGGTTTATATAAGTAAGTCGCTAGATTACTAGTTACTTTTTTGTGTTAGTTTATCACGTTTTCCAGTTTATTTATCAAATACCATAAAGTCTCCATTAAAGCTTTGTACATCTCATTTCGTACGTCTCTCTTGCGACACTGTACACTGAGCTGGTCCCAAGAATCTCGTATCCTTTCCAGCGTTCAGTTATTGTGTTCATTAACTACTGTGTTCATTACTTTCTCTGTTCCTCATCCATATCTAAGCGCATTAATGCTGTGAGATGAGAAAGGAAAACAACCACGAAAGTGTGCAGATTCCCCTGCAACAGGGTTGTGTAAAGGATTCGCGCGGTCTGCAGTGAATGAAGACATGTCGTCAACGCGATGTACGCGAGCGTTGCCTCAGTTGGCGACAGCACACAGGCGCCGACCATTGGAGAGACGTACTGGGCGGTTAGACAGATCGGCTCGATCGCCACGGGTGGCTGCCCCAAATCAGCCGCATCGGGACACCCCTCGTTTAGTCGGGCGAATAACCTGCCCAGTGCACGACGCATCGACCCCGATATATCGTGCGACAAACTGCATCAACTGCATACGCAGTGGTTAGCACACTGGACTCGCATTCGGGAGGACATCCTGATTTAGGTTTTTCGTGATTTCCCTAAATCACTTCAGGCAAATGCCGGGGTGCTTCATTTGAAAGGGCACGGCCGACTTCCTTCCCCATCTTTCCCTAATCCGATGGGACCGATGATCTCGCTGTTCAGTCCCCTCCCCCAGATCAATCAACTAATCATCCGCGGACACGCATACGTGGCAGACTTGGGCATCGCAACAAGTGTTTGGTTCTTCCTGGTGGTGGAGACGAATGAGCTCACGCCTTTGCAATATGCGGTCTTATCACAGTTTCTAGATGGTATTCTTTTCTCTCACGAGTGAATACTATGTTTCCCAGGTGACATCTCGCCTGTTTCTAACATTCTGTATATACATGTTATACGAGCGCATCACGGAACTGAAGTATTCTACGATTAATTAAGTTCTTATACCTGGGATTCACAGTCATGTAAAACTTTATAAAAGACATCATATTCACCCAGTGACTGCAACACATTCTTTATTTCACGGCTGCAATTTCGGTCTTAGGCCATTATCAAGTGCTTTATGCCATGTCAACTTAAAATGAGCTGACACATTTGTATGTCGTTGTCATTACTATTAAATACATTCATGACGCTGTTACATATTGCGAGCACACGTATCCATATGGCATAAACCAACATAGTCTGTAGAAACACACGTTCGTTAGCCCTTCACTAGTCACTTACGTACGAAACTGCAGCGGCAGATTACTCAAAGCGTTACAGTCACCGCCGTAAATATGATGTCTTTTATAAATATTCTACGATTGCTATCCAGCGCAGTTATTCTTTTTTGTGAATCAAACAGTTTAAATCGTTTAATGTATTACTTCATTTAAAACGTAGTTTCGGCCACTGCCATCGTCATATCTATAATTAAAATTAAAGGAACGTAACAATGAGAGGTGTTGTTCAGTATCATTCTAAAATAACAAAATCTTGAACGTTGTCACAAATGTTCCGCGTCGGCCACAAAACCTTTGCCAAGAGGGTCGTCAACTCTCGACTTAACTCAAAAAATTGTTTTTCTACATAATTACAAGTGCTAGCAGAGCGGTGGCCAGATGTCGCTTGGGGAATAGGGTACGCCAAAAAACTGGAAGAAAACGCGACAAATACAGCGACTCGCGAGTGAATAAAAGTATAGAATGAACTGTAAAGATTGAATGAACCTGAAAACGTAGAATATAAGTGGAACCATGAGACTATTGCACAAGCCACTAAAAGGACATGTCTTGAACATACTCGAAATTTTTCGAGAATTGCTGTTGTGACGTGTGTTGACCACGGCGAGCTCTCCTGCTATTCACTTGTGCACACCTCGGCTCGCTTCTGCTGGGCCAGCGGAGCTCACGCTGACTCCCGTAAGGAGGACCTGCCTTTCAAACTATATTAATTTAATAATGAAATTGTTTTTTATTGTTTGTAACCTATTATGGAATGTAAAATTTAGTATAGACTTTAGCCAAATTTCAGCTCATAGGACACAGTTCTTGTGCACTGAAGAGCCAAAGAAACTGGTACACCTGCCTAGGATCGCGTAGTGCCCCGCGAGCACCCAGAAGTGCCGCAACACGACATGGTGTGGATTCGACTAATGTCTGAAGTAGTGCTAGAGGGAAATTACATCATAACTCCGGCAGGGCTGTCCATATATCCGTAAGAGTACGATGGGGCGAGAGTCTCTTCTAACAGCATGTTACTAGGCGTCCCAGATATACTCAATAACACTCATGTCTGGGGAGTTAGCTGGCAGTGGAAGTGTTTAAACTCAAAAGAGTGTTCCTGGAGCCACTCTGTAGCAATTATGGACATGTGGGGTCTCGCATTGTCTTGCTGGAATTGCCCAAGTCCATCGGAATACACAATGGGAATGAATGGATGCTTACGTACGTGTCACCTGTCAGAGTCGTATCCAAGCGTATCAGGGGCCCCATTTCACTCCATCTGCACACGTCCCACACCTTTACAGAGCCTCCACCAGCTTGAACAGTCCCTTGCTGACATGCAGGGTCATTGGATTCACGAAGCTGTCTCCATACCCGCGCACGTTGCATGGGGGCTTAATTAAATTTTTATTATGCAAATAATTATTATTTTTTTTTTTTAGTAGCTGACAGTCCGGTAACGCTGTCTCGTAACCGGTTGGCCCTGACTAGTTTTAGTACGCAGTCTGACTGCATAGAATAACAACAAAGAATGAAAGTAAATTTCCGTTAACACAATTAATTAATTAAGTCCCCAGCAACTATAAAATGTACGAAACAACAAACACAAGTGTAGCTGTTCTGTGTGTGGAAGTGTGACTCAACGTACACATCTGGCACGGTTCTTCTTCAATAAGACAAGAAATTTTAAGTACCATTTATATTGAAGTAATTAAAAAAAATAGAAATACTATAATTGCGCAAGAAAACCAGAATTACACTCTAATACAAGAACACAAGCCAGATGCTTTGTTGACTGAACCTGTAATGACGCATTATTTAAGACATTGAAATAATAAAAAGAAAGGGGAATTTTTTTACCTTCACATATATTGACGAAAAGCACTCTGTTTGCTACAATATCTCCATTCGAACAACATCTGCTGTCTAGCCCATCAAAACTGCATAAAACATGGAACAAGCACTCTCCACTACGACATCTCGACCAGCACTCTCCACTACGACATCTCAACAACAACTCTCCACTCCGACTTCACGACAAGCACTGTCTACCACCGCATCTGAACGACTACTGCCTGTGGAGGCGGCTAAATAATACTCTCTGGCGCAATCTCTGGCGCTGTGGCTCAGTGTAGCCACCTTTCAACGTCCATATTCTAGATACAATTGGAAACGAGACTCGTCCGACCAGGCAACATGTTTCCAGTCATCAACAGTTCAATGCCGGTCATCAAGGGTACAACAGTGGGCCTTCGGCTCCGAAAACCCATAGCGACGATGTTTCGTTGAATGGTTCGCACGCTATCGTTGATGGCCCAGCATTTTAATCTACACCAATTTGTGGAAGGGTTGCACTACTGTCACGTGGAACGATTTCTTCAGTATCCTTGGTCATGTTCTTGCAGCATCTTTTTCCGGCCGCAGCAATGTCGGAAATTTGATTTTTTACTGGATTCCAGATATTCACCGTACACTCGTGAAATAGTCGTTCGGGAAAATCCCCACTTCATCCCTATCTCGGAGATTCTGTATCCCATCACTCGTGCGCCGGCTATAACACCACGTTCAAACTCACTTAAATCTTGATAACCTGCCTTTGTTGCAGCAGTAACCGATCTAACAACTGCGTCAGACACTTGTTATCTTATATAGGCGTTGCCGACAGAATCGCCGAATTCTGCCTGTATACATATCTCTGTATTTGAATACGCATGCCTATGCCAGTTTCTTTGGCGCTTCAGTGTATATAAGACACACGTGACGACAAGATCAAATACAACATTTATAATCACAAGAGCATTTTAAGGTAAAATATATTTAATACTAAAGTTTTATGCGGATCCTTATCCAAAGGTTGGAACTCCTCTTTTCTCGGGAAAATCACTGCAAGAACCCACCCACATCCCCCCACTACAAGGCCAACCTTCTGTAGCTCCTGCAACTACACTACTGCCCATTAAAATTGCTACACCAAGAAGAAATGCAGATGATAAACGGGTACTCATTGGACAAATATATTATACTAGAACTGACATGTGATTACATTTCGACGGAATTTGGGTGCATAGATCCTGAGAAATCAGTACCCAGAACGACCACCTGTGGCCGTAATAACGGCCTTGATATGCCTGGGCATTGTCAAACAGAGCTTGGATGGCGTGTACAGGTACAGCTGCCCATGCAGCTTCAACACGATACCACAGTTCATCAAGAATAGTGACGAGCCAGTTGCTCGGCCACCATTGACCAGACGTTTTCAATTGGTGAGAGATCTGGAGAATGTACTGGCCAGGGCAGCAGTCGAACATTTTCTGTGTCCAGAAAATCCCGTACAGGACCTGCAACATGCGTTCGTGCGTTATCCTGCTGAAACGTAGGGTTTCGCAGGGATCGAATGAAGGGTAGAGCCACGGGTCGTAACACATCTGAAATGTAACGTCCACTGTTCAAAGTGACGTCAATGCGAACAAGAGGTGACCGAGACGTGTAACCAATGGCACGCCGGGTGATACGCCAGTATGGCGATGACGAATACACGCTTCCAATTTGCGTTCACCGCGATGTCGCCAAACACGGATGCGACCATCATGATGCTGTAAACAGAACCTGGATTCATCCGAAAAAATGACGTTTTGCCATTCGTGCACCTAGGTTCGTCGTTGAGTACACCATAGCAGGCGCTCCTGTCTCTGATGCAGGTTCAAGGGTAATCGCAGCCATGGTCTCCGAACTGATAGTCCATGCTGCCGCAAACGTCGTCGAACTGTTCGTGGAGATGGTGGTTGTCTTGCAAAGGTTGACTCAGGGATCGAGACGTGGCTGCACGATCCGTTACAGCCATGCGGATAAGATGCCTATCATCTCGACTGCTAGTGATACGAAGCCGTCTTGGGATCCAGCACGGCGTTCCGTATTACCCTCCTGAACCCACCGATTCCATATTCTGATAACAGTCATTGGATCTCGACCAACGCGAGCAGCAATGTCGCGATACGATAAACCGCAACCGCGATAGGCTACAATCCGACCTTTATCAAAGTCGGAAACGTGACGGTACGCATTTCTCCTCCTTACAAGAGGCATCACAACAAACTTTCACCAGGCAACGCCAGTCAGCTGCTGTTTGTGTACGAGAAATCGGTTGGAAACACCGAGCGAGGTGGCGCAGTGGTTATCACACTGGACTCGCATTCGGGAGGACGACGGTTCAATCCCGTCTCCGGCCATCCTGATTTAGGTTTTCCGTGATTTCCCTAAATCGCTTCAGGCAAATGCCGGGATGGTTCCTTTGATAGGGCACGGCCGATTTCCTTCCCCATCCTTCCCTCACCCAAGCTTGCGCTCCGTCTCTAATGACCTCGTTGTCGACGGGACGTTAAACACTAATCTCCTCCTCCTCCTCCTCCTCGGTTGGAAACTTTCCTCATGTCAGCACGTTGTAGGTGTCGCCACCGGCCACAACCTTGTGTGAATGCTCTGAGAAGCTAATCATTTGCATATCACAGCATCTTCTTCCTGTCGGTTAAATTTCGCGTCTGCAGCACGTCATCTTCGTGGTGTAGCAATTTTTATGGCCAGTAGCGAAATCCCATCTCATCCAATGCTGAAATGCGGAGCCAAACAACCAAACATGAATTGGCGATCCCAGTCCACTCTAGCGACACCTTACCCGAGCAACTGTTTACTTCCTGCTCCCTCCGCGGAAGACACTATCCATTTCGTTATCAATGTCCTTCAAAACATCCATCCAGTTGAGCGTTCATATATCCTCCATCAAATAAATATTTTACCTATTCCTTGCTCCATTTAAATGCCACTGTCACAGACTCCGAAAACCACACCAACTTCAAACTTCTTATTTTTCCGATTGGCACCGTCGCCCAGTAATTCCGACTCAACCTTGTACAGCTCATTCAATCCCACAGCAGCACTTCCGACATCCCTCCCATCGCCATGAACATTTACTGGAGCTGCGAATCAAGCAAGACGAAGCAGCATTATCTTCTGCAACTTAACCCTACCGAATGCCTCGCCATTTACGTCATCTCCACAGCACCAGCATCACACTGTTTTTAATAACATTGTCCTCTTCTCACATTTTTGTTTTAAATACGACTTTATATTTCACAAACTGTAATATAAAGAGCAGCTACATCGTTGCTGCCAGCCCGCTCCCACATATGACAATAAAGAGAAAATTGCGAATGTTGTCACATTCGTGGTTAGAATCCAGGCAGCGACGGACGTTGGAGAGTAACAAAGAATTATCGTGCTGCACTCGCAAAATTAGTGTGCTGTACTCTGCACAACTTGCTGTGTCAGATTCAAGGACGCTAATAGGTGATGCATCCACAAACGGATAGGAGATTTGCTTCAGACTGAAACAGATGGACCAATTTTTCTCCTAATTCTCATAAATGGGTTGTCACTGGAGCCTACATGGTTGGCTCAGAGAGAGAGAGAGTAATTTCCCCATCCGTTGCAGAAAAAGTTCTCGCAGTCCTGCCAGGAGGCAGCACCTTAAAAACATGATGTAAGCAGGAGCACGGAACGGTCATGGAGAAAGTCTACATTGGTTGAAAAGTCTATATGTTGATTACTTCATGCAGTAGTTAGGAGCTCGCGAAACTGGGGCGCCGGCCGACAGCCGTCGTGGGGTTGAAGTGGTAAGTCGTGGGTGAAGTTTTTGTTTTAAAGAGGTTATCATTTCTGAAGTCTGAACTCAGTGAGTCTTAAGTGACCTCTCGCACGCGGTTGTCGAGGTCTGAGTACGTATTTTCCTGTTTTCCTCAGCGAGTATTGCTGATTAGTGAATGTAGTCTTGTTCGGTAAAAGGGGCTTCAGAACTGAGCAGGGAGCTATTATCTAGCGGGTGGTGGTGTTGGATAAAACTGACGGACTTGGCTAGGATTAACTGGTACACATACATTTCGTATCCGTACATATGAGTGTTGCGTTTTTGGGTGACATTCGTTCTGTTGGCTTTGAATTGTATTCCTGTTATGTTGTTTTGATAATTGACAGGAACTGCTAGTGACCACTTGGAGGTGTGTATGAAATGCTAAGGGTGGCATTTCAGTGTTCGGATCTCGGGATTTTACCTAAAATTTGTTACTTAGCGACAGGGCATTTAATTATAGATCTTGGAATTGTGAGAAGTTTTAACCGTGTCTCGTAGATCAAAGTGAGTCTGGCGACTCTTCTTTAGACTGATTTTGCCTATGTAACAGTGTAAGGAATTAATCGAGGCCCGCGGAGCAGTACGTCGCGAACTTGTCTCGCGCGCCGAACATCGGCGAAGTTGCGTGAGTTGAGGCCGCGACCACCTGTGTGACTTCGAACGCCGCCACGGAAGCTCCGGGGCACGAAAGAAAGGGCCGCTTGTACCACAGTGAATAAAAGAAAGAACCTGTAGTATCCCTACTTGTCACAGTGAGGCGTAGATCGTCAGAAGATAACATCCTATTTCGACAACGCTTCGTTTGCAGCATCTGCTTTTGCACCGATGGCGGCCACTGTCTGGTCGAAATCGATTACTGCAGTGTGAAACGTTTTTCTGATTTTTGTTGAAAGAAGATCAAATAAAAAAGCAGCAACCTGAGTTCATTTCAGTTTTGCGCGTTGTATCTCCAGCCGTGAGCGGGATACTGCCCCTTCTTTGTTCTGTACAGTCTGTCAGCATGCGTCGGACTGTCATCTCAAGCTTTGATTGTGAGCGTTGTTTCACTTTGAGGCAAAGGTGGCAAGCTGCAGAAATGTAGGCCACAGCGACGTCACTGAAACAATTAACCTATATCACGAGAGACAGAACATTGAGAACCTGCGTCTTACTGATCGCTTGCGTGAACGACACCAGGTGAAGACCGATACGTGCAAATTACGGCTCGCAGGAACCCTGGACGATCTGGTCGTCGGGAAGGACTGAGTCGTCATACAGAAAAGTCAAAACGAACTTCTGTAAAATTAAAAGCAAGGACGTCAACATTAACAGTGGAAGAGGAATTCCACTGTTAAATACAGAGGAGAGAATGAATAGGCGAAGAGAGTACGTTGCAGGCCTTTGCGCGGGGTAGTACTTGTCTGATGACGTGATGGAAGAAGAATTGGAAGCTGATATGAATGACATAGGTGATCCAATATACTGCAGTGTGAGCTTCACAGTGTTTTAGAAGAATTGCGATTCAATAAGGCGGAAGGCGTAGATAATATTCATTCGGACTTTCTAAAATCAGAGGGATAAGTGATAATCAAACGAGTATTCAAGCCGGTTTATAGAATGTACGAGACTGGAGACGTACCATCAGACTTTCTAAAAAATATCATCCACACAATCCTGCACATAGGAAGGGTAAGTATGTCTTTAAAAAATGCACAATGAGCTTAACACCGCATGCATCCAAGTTGCTAAAAAGAATAATATTCAGACGGATGGAAAAGAAAACTGAGGATCTCTTAGTACGAGAAGCTTGGCCTTCGGAAAGATGAAGGCACCAGAGAGGCAACTCTGACGTTCCACCTGATAATGAATGCGAAACTTACGACAAATCAAGACACTTTCTTAGGATTCGTCGACGTGTAAAAAGCGTTAGACAATGTAAAATAGTGACAGACTTTGTAAATTCTCAGAAAAATTGGTGCAAGCTATAAGGAAACAGGGGTAATGTACTATACGTACAAAAACCAAGAGGGGACAATAGGACTGGAGGGCCAAGAACGAAGTACTCGGATTAAAAATGGTGTACGACAGGACACTATAGTCTTTCGTCCTATTGTTCAATCTAAACACTGCAGAAGCATCGACGGATATAAAAGAAAGGTTCAATAGTACGATTAAAATATGAAATTAAAGAAAAAATGGTTCAAATGGCTCTGAACACTATGGGACTTAACATCTGTGGTCATCAGTCCCCTAGAACTTAGAACTACTTAAACCTAACTAACCTAAGGACATCACACAACACCCAGTCATCACGAGGCAGAGAAAATCCCTGACCCCGCCGGGAATCGAACCCAGGAACCCGGGCGCGGGAAGCGAGAACGCTACCGCACGACCACGAGCTGCGGACTTGAAATTAAAGAAAATCAGTGACAGGATTGCTATTCTCCTCTGCTTTACGTGCTACGAGAGTGAGTTAAACACGTTGCAAACGGGTATCGTTTTAAATTTCGAGGCTACACATATCTTGAAGGTGGCAGCACATGTCGCTTGGAAGGCAGCCGATACACAGTATTCCGCGGCCAATGGTTAATCATCTGCAGTCAGACCAAGATGGCAGGTGTGCTATGGGTGTGTTCCCGCTTAGAATAACGCGATTCTTGTGAGGCGACGGACTGTCCGCAGAGCACGTCCGTAGCAAAATTAGTTCCGCATATCGTTATAACTGTATGGCGCGGAAATTTGTGTTCAGTTGGATGCAGCAATTCGGCAAAAGACAAAAAAGTCACAAGCAAAGAGCATCCTGGTCACCTTGGTTATCTAGTAGCGGCTCATTGTTGCTCCACTTAGGAGGATTTCGCTACTCCCAGGGCACATCGGTCTTCCTTCAATTTAAGGAAGCAAATAAACTTGTTATATGTAGAGAGGCCACTCATTTGAAGAGAACGATGCTACAAGAATTCTGTGCTGTCGAACGATGGGATGAGTGTTTAAATTCATAAGGAGAAAATGAAAATAAATTTCAGACTAGTACAAGAGAGTCGGATGTCTCTATCGCAGTTTTCGACTTATTTATAGACTCACCCTCACATATGAATGAATTAGGTAATAGGGAATTACGTAAAGATACCGACAAATTACAAAAGGCTATAAAGAATTTTTTGAAGAACGCGTGGAGAATAGAAACTTATGTCCGCTACAGGACGTCGAATTAACAGGGGCGAAAGCATGCCGCCAGGCCACACCTTGGGTAGCAAACGTATTTAAGATGACAGATCACAAAGTTAACCTCTCGCAATGGGCCTGACGGCGTTAGGGATGTCACGACGACTGCTTTCTCTGCGTCGACGTCTGCGCTCTAGCTTGCTGCTGAAGCGGTGACCTGGTGCCACCAGTTGTTTCCTTAAAATACCCCCTACATCCCCTAGACGTGAGTCAACGGCGTCTTAATGCCACGTATAAAACATGCTAATGTGCGTAACTGCATGTACATTAGTGAACGGACTGTCCACATGAAACCTCCCTGAAACGCAGTAATATGTATGGAATGTAGATAGTTGCTTTTGCGGCATCATGTAAAGAAACTCAAGTAATTTCGTGCAGATTTCTTCTTAAACATCTTTTTGTCGTGTTTCAGATGCTAAATAATTATCAGAAATGATTATAATGCATTTGATTTACTTCGCCAGACAAAATGTTTCCTAGATAGTTGGAAGTTTTGCTCGATCCAGTCCAACATCGCAGTATGAAAATTGTGGCGAAGCTGCAAGTCATTTCGCTTGCACAGTTTGAACTTTGTGAACGAGCAACCTGAGTGTTTGTGCAGCACCTTTCGAACTGTCGAGATAGGTGTGTTTAGCTGACGTGATGCTCGGCGAACTGACCTTGGTGGGCTTATTGGAGGGTCTCTCTGATCTCTAGTATTTCATCAAACGTGCATTTACAGCCAGACCGTAACTGTGTCTACACTCGCAGTGGCTACGAACTTATTACAGCAAACGTTAATCATCTTAACGACTGGTGGCTCCCTTTGAAATACTCACTGGATTTATTTATTTATTTCTTTATTTTACATACATATTTATTTACAGCAATGGGTGATTTCGTTTCAACATACCACACCACGCATTCGGCTCGCTCTTGAAATGTAGTCATTTCTAGTTATTACCCACCACTTGAAACAAACAAAACAAAAGGAACAGTTTAGAAAAAAGTTCACATAATTTTTAAGCTGTTACACATGTTGCTGCAAACCATAAATATCTGTCTCATAGTCCTTTATAATTGCGTCTGGAAGTCAGGGAGGCATCATGTGGATATCCAGAATTTTTATATGAAGGACTTATTTCAATAGTGGTTCATTCTGAGTTACAGAGTCCTAAAGTTAACTGAGCGCTGAAAAATCTGCAGTTGAGGCACCAGAAATATTCGAGTATATATACTTGAATATTTCTGGAATGAACAAAAAAAAGCCCTTCATATCGAGTAATCCATCGCCATTGACAAAATTTTGGAAATTGTGTAGGGATATTTTCTGAGTAATTTGGTTTAAGAGTCCGAGGTATCCCGATTTACCAAGGCAAATATTTCAAAATTTTCGACGTTTTCAATTAATTAATGTGTTAGTATTTTTACATGAAACAGACTACCTGTGTCAAACTATCTTCACCTCGCACATTGACTATGGTATCTCATTTGGTTCAGATGCTTTTTTAAAAAACCGCTGAAAAGTACGTTGAGCATTGTACTCATATCAAGTTTTGTGGGATTAGCGGATGGAAGCCATCAGCACAAGACCTATCATGTCATTGAGAATAGCAGGTAGTGCTGAGTCACAATAAATGTTGACAATGCTGGGAAGAATTCTTAAAGTAGAAACCAAAAACGAAAATTTGAATCACACCAGGAAAGCTGATGAAGTAGATACGAGTAAAAAGACAAATATGAGCCGCGCTGAGTGGCCGCGCGGTTTGAGGCGCCATGTCGCGGATTGCGCCGCCCTTCCCGCCGGAGGTTCGAGTCCTCCCTCGGGCATGGGTGTGTGTGTTGTTCTTAGCATAAGTTAGTTTAAGTAGTGTGTAAGTCTAGGGACCGATGACCTCAGCAGTTTGGTCCCTTAAGAATTCACACACATTTTAACATTTGAACAAATATGAAACAAGGCTGATAACTCAAGCAATTTTACGTCGTAGTCCAAAGCATCTAGTATGTGGAATTACAACCAACTTTTATTATGCGAATGTTAGGTTACGATTAACAATGAGTCTACACTCCGAAGCAGTCGACCATAGACCGACTGCTGTCGATCAGTTTATGATTTGCTAAAAGAGTGGAGAATTCAATATATACACAAATACAACTTTGATGGAATGCTAACAAACATCCATTTTATTATTAATACCCTAAGCAAAGCCACTATATATATATATATATATATATATATATATATATATATATATATATATATATATATATATATATATATATAGCGCCATTTATTCTATTTGTTATTTTCACTTGCCCTAAAGGCAGGGAAAGGTTAGGGGGGAGGGAGGGGAGAGAAATGAGGGTAGAAATTCTAGAGTTCTTGCTTAATAAATTTTAAAATAGTACTAGTTGAGTACTTGCGGATCCGGCTTTGCCCAGGTATGTATTCTAATCCTATTACTCCATTTCCTCCTTTCCCCTTCGCCCATCTGCTCATCCCCCTCTCTCTAGCCATCTCCTCTTCCCCTCTCTCTCCATCCATCTCATCCTCTTTCCTTTCTCTGCCCATTTCCTCCTTCCCCTGGGTCTATACTTCCCCTCTATCTGTGACCATCTCTTCCTTCTTCCACTTTGTCCCTCCCCATCTTCTTTCTCCAAGTTATCAACACCACCCCAATACCAGGCTGGTGGTTGTTACCCCACAGCATTTCTTTCTCGGTGTAAGTAACATGTTTATCAAGTTTGGTTGAAATCGATTCGCTGATTTAGGAGGTGCTTTTTACCCACGGCTTTGCCAGAGTACGCACATGTGGTATACACTGAAGAGCCAAAGAAACTGGTACACCTGCCTAATATATCGTGTAGGGCCCCCGCAAGCACGCAGAAGTGACGCAACACGGCATGGCATGGGCTCGACTAACGTCTGAAGCAGATCTGGAGGGAATTAACACCATGAATCCTGCAGGGCTGTAAATAAATTCCTACGAGTACGAGGAGGTGGAGATCTCTTCTGAACAGTACGTTGCTAGGCATCTCAGATATGCTCAATAATGTTCATGTCTGGGGAGTCCGATTGCCAGCGAAAGTGTTTTAACTCTTGAGACCTTTCCTGGAGCCACTCTGTATTGCTACGTGTGGGGTGTCGCATTGTCCTGCTGGAGCTGCCCAAGTCCGTCGGAATGCGTAATGGACATGAATGAATGCAGGTGATGAGATAGGATGTTTACGTACGTGTCACCTGTCAGAGTCGTGTCACGCTCCAACTGCACACGCCCTACACCATTACAGAGCCTACATCAGCTTGAACAGTTCTCTGCTCACAATCAGGATCCCTGGACTCATGAGATTGTCTCCATACCCGTACACGTCCATCTGCTGGACACAATTTGCAACGGGACTCGTCCGAGCAGGCAACATGTTTCTAGTCATCAACAGTCCAATGTCGGTGTTCACGGGCCCAGGCGAGGTATAAAGCTTCATGTCGTGTAGTTATGAAGGGTACATGAGTGGGCCTTCGTCTCAGAAAGCCCATATCGATGATGTTTCATTGAATGGTTCGCACGCTGCCACTTGTTGACTGCCCAGCATTGAAATGTGAAGCAATTTGGGGAAGCGTTGCACTTCTATCACGTTGAATGATTCTCTTCAGTTGTCGTTGGTCCCGTTCTTGCAGGATCTTTGTCCGGCCCCAGCGATGCCGAAGATTTTATGTTTTACCAGATTCCTGATATTCACGCTAAACTCGTGAAAGTCTTACGGACAAATCTCCACTTCATCGCTACCTCGGAGATGCTGTGTCTCATCGCTCGTGCGCCGACTATAACACCACGTTCAAACTCACTCACATCTTGGTAACCTACCATTGCAGCAACAGTAACCGATCTAACAACTGCGCCAGACACTTGTTGTCTTATATAGGCGTTGCCGACCACAGCGTCGCATTCTGCCTGTTTACATATCTCTGTATTTGAATACGCATCCCTGTACCAGTTTCTTTGGCCCTCCAGTGTATATTTCACATGTATGTAACTTATTGCGAAAAGTGTTAGTTGTAAAGACGCATAATGAGGCATTTTTTCACGTATCTATGTATTTATGACGTCATTTCTCTTGAATTATGTGTCGGCAATGATATATTTGTGTAGGTATATTCTGTGGCATCTGTAGATACTGCCTGCGAAATAAGTTCCGAATATGATTAGTAGCAAACAAATAATAAATTTAAACGTCGTGGATGATGGGGCAGTTTTTCACGCATTCAGTGCTTATGAGACGTATCTCCTGATCTATGTGTCGATATAATTCTGTAGATACTTTCAGCGACATATGTGTATACTGTCTGCAAAATGTGTTGCGAATAGAGTTAGTAGCAAAGAAGTAATAAATTTAAACGTTATGCACAATGCGGCAGTTTACACGTATGTCAGTGTTCATGACGTCATACCTCCTGAAATATTAGTGGTATTGTACAGTGCGAAATTTATTGCGAATAGAGTTCATAGCATAGAAGTAATACAGTTATACGTCATGCATGATGCGGCAGGTTTTCCTGCATCTTATTATGATGGTTATGATAGATAGGTGGTAGGTACCCCCACAGAGATTGTTGCCTGGCAGTAAGGGATATGCGTGCCAAGTTTGGGTGAAATCGGCCCAGTGGTTTAGGAGGGGATGTGAAACATAAACTCATCCATTTTTATAATATGTATATCCATGTTGTGATGAAGTGGTGATTTCCGTTTTACAGAGATGAATATGAAGAATCGCTTCTGGTGAGACTATATGGGAATACGTTTGTGGGTTGGACATGATGTTGCAGTAAAAATGCTGGTTTGTAGATGGGAAGGGAGTAGTGTACTTTGGCACTGTAGGTGGGTAGGATTTCAGCTAGACAGGGAAGGATCGGCTAGAGTCTACATTTGAGGTGGAAGATGTAGTGAGAGTTGTTGCTGATGACGGAGGTAAGGGCATTACCTGAGAGAAGGAGGCGATTAAAGGTGCCCTGGAAAATAATATGGCGTGTCTACGGATGCCTTGGCTTTCTTTAGACTTTTGAACCAATTTACCCAGCCAGTGATACGAGTACGTAAGTGTAACATGGACTCTCAAATAACGTTGCATGAGAGGAAATTTCACATTAACGAATCCTTGCAAGAAGCGAAAGATGTGACAAGGAACAGGAAGTATCCCAGAACAGACTGAGGATTAGCATCTGCGATTTTTGACATGCAGCATGACACAGCACGCTTGATAGTCATTGTCGTAGGCATACCTTGAGGAACGCTACGCTATATATTACGTGAAAGCGACAAGGAAGATTTGCTACCTTAAAACGATTTTAGACTTCTAGACAAATTACAGCAGCTGTATGTGGGTATTTTCCAGCCTCTTCACCTCCGAATCACACTTCATCTCTGGATTCTACTCGTTGGAGAAACACTGTACAGAACGCATGATCTACTGAAGAACTACGTCGAAAATAACTCCATCTCCCGCCACCCGCTCCTCTTTCCACCTAAAAACAAATAAATAAATCAATCAAATTAAATTAAAAGTTGAATAAAACGTACTCATTGGACAGTCCACCTGCTCTCTAAATAAATAAGTAACAAATTGCAAAGACGTTACATACAAAACTCATGCCGATCCGTAGACTACGACAAACTTAAATCTAAATGGCCGCGCAGGATTGTGAAGCTCTCTTCGTGAGTTCAAGTAGACCGTTTTCCCCGTCGCTATAGCTCCCTCGGTGATGCATAAATTCTCTAGCAGCTGTGCACAGGATGCAGAAATATCATCTAGTGTTGTGATAAGAATAACAGCTACAGGTCTGAACTATCCAGCTGGTACGAGCAGCACGATGCAAGAAGAAATCAACAGGATCGTGCACTTTTTATCCAACGTCCAGGTTTCTCATCAGTTTTCGATAACTGCAACAGCGTGCTCCGTATTTGTCAATCTAGCGGAGTGTACACAACGCGAAATCCAAACTTACGTTTCATAGCTTTCATTTTTCGTAAAGCACTAGTATTCCAGCAGTTACGTTAAAAAAATTAAAGTTTTTTGGAGACCGTCGTTTTAGAACAGGCTGCCTCTTACACTCAACAGTTTGTAACAGTTTTCGTTAGAGCTGAAAAGAGAATAAACCACAGATCTATATTGTCCGAAACAGCGACATAACCAACGGGATCAGGCGTCTTTGTTTTGATGTAAGGGCTGAAATTACATGGTTGAGTTTTCCAGATATACATGTGCTCTCCTACATAATCACGTATGTATTTCTCGTTTGTGCCATACACATGTCTGTATTTTTGTCACTCAGTCCGATCACTGCCCTGTAGGTCATGTGCTTTGTATATCTTCTTGTAGTGGACACGCCCAGTGCCCTACGAAGTTAGTCGTTGCGTCATATTCCATCTTGATCTACAAAGTTACTAACTTAAATAAAAAAACACACAGGATAAAAGTCTCCGTATGTAATGTGTTGACAGAGGTAGACATTTAACACCGAGTTTCTTCTGAGCTGCAGCACTGCATCGTCAAGGATCCAGTGATCGTCGGAAGTACATCATCTGCCATCTGTGGAGCAGACATGGAACTCCTCCCAGTCCACGTGCTGCATGTAGCTTGCACGGCCGAACAGTAGATGGCAGCTCAAGTCAGTGCTATGCCGAACGGTGCCGAGACACCTTTTAACTGTATGGAAACAATTTTTTTTTCTTTAATGAAAGGCGACAAAACAATTTCCTTCCCCTGATAAACATGCAGCAGAGTTTCTGCAACAATCGCAACTTGTCGATAATGTTTTCCTAATCGTGTTTTCAGTACACGCGTTTCTTGTATTACTATGTCCGGAGATCGAAAAAATGCTAATTTGTGTGCTTCATTAACGCGTATTACACAGGGCAACTGTGCAGTTCGGTCTGTGGAACACGAAGAGCTGTAATGCGACAGCAGCAACACTAAAACCACACTACAAAAGCGATATACGTTTGATCAAAACGAACGGTTTGTTTAAAGACGGATGTACCGTACTTAATAATTTCAATGGCGTAATTTCTCGTCTTCTGACTTAGAACTTTTTTTCTTTGTTCACCGATCCTTCACATCTGTTTCCTCTTCTTCTTCTGGTTTTCTCTTCAGGAGTTTGTTTAGGAGCAACTTCGCCAGTTCATATATTCAGTTAATTCATCAGAAGCTTTTCAGTAATTTTGTTTTCTGTAGGCTAAAGTGTTTCCAATTAGTCATTTCACCTCTTTTTTTCTCGTTTCTTCAGAACGTTTGCAGCAATGTGCTGGTGCTTTTTTTCTGATGTACTTCGATAAGAGAGGGTTCTTTTTGGGTATTTGTAAAAGATATCTGTTTACATTCGGAAACAAAGAAATTAATGAGTGGTGTGTGTGCGAGAATTAGAAGACAGAATAAGAGGGGAACACTCTCCAAGTACGTACGCTTCAGCAAGATACACGTTGTCGCTGTTGCTTTGCTCTTTGTGGCATACAATTTCTTTACAGTTACCGCCTAGTTAGTGGAGTAGCATAGCACTCGCTATGATGCTCTGTTGTTTGGACCGCAGCGGCGCTGCGGGCGATGCCTAGCGGATATTTGGCGGTATTTCAACCAGGGATACAGGAGTAACCAGGAGGTGAATGGTGTCTAGAGTGCGTCGCGTGGGCCGTGCCGTTTAAACAGGTCGAATCTGATTGGCCGAAGGCGGAGTCAGTGGGCGTGGTTTCTGCTCGAGACTCTCGTAACCTCCTGCAGCCTCCTGCAACCCTGGTGTTGGTGGCTTTTATCGGTCGAGCAATGTCATTTGCATTTCGGTTTGCCAGCGCTCATTTCCACACTCGCGTCTATTTTATGCATGCAGTGGTTTCTGTCTTGGTGGACAGAGGCTATCTCTGTAAACACAGCACCAATGTTTTCTTTGATTTTTATGTATTGTTTAGAGTATTAAACAAAGTTGTGAGCTGGTCTGCTAATAAATCTGCTGTAAATCATACTTTGCTTACGAAAAGTAGAAATTACGAACTATATGTGCAAACTCTTTTTATTTGCCCCGATTTTTAGAACTGTGGAGAGAGTGTGAAATTCAAGAACATCAAAGATACGAGTTTGGTTGGGTAAAGAAATGAATCTTCTTCTGTCTGTTCATTAGCGGAGGGAGCCCTCGCGCAACTGGGCTTATTTTCAACATGGCGGCGGGAAGAGGCATGGTTGTTCTGCGGTGCGGGGAGTCGTGGCGCGAGCAGACTTCCGTCACCTCCTCGCCTCTCCTGCTCCCCGTGTACATATGGCTTTCAAGAACCGATCAAAACTACACATATCCGCATAACAATTAAAAAGAAACGTGACGACGCAATAAGCGCGTGGTCAGGCTTCACTGTAGTTTGATATAAACTCTCAGAGGCTTTGTTCATTGCTCGTATTTTCCTCCTGCAATACCTTCTTTATTTATCTCGTTTCGTTTGCTCACTGGTTTGTAGGCTATAAGAGAGAGATTTTTCTCTAAAAATATTGTGTGCAAAAAAAAGAAAAGTATAATATAGCATGTATGGTGAAGGTGAGGAGGGAGATGGGCTGATGGGCATTGTGAAGCTCCTGTGTTACTTGTATGTGTATCAGGTGTGGCGTGATGGAGACAGAGTCCACACATGTGCTGCTTGCTGCTGCTGCTGCTGCTGCTTGCAGCGTGCAATCATAATTCATAACTGTGCCGCTGCGAGCGCCAGGGTAGCAGAAAGCTGCAGGAGGTGGCGCCGAGTCGCGAGGCGCGGCTAGCTAGCGGCTTCCGCGAAGCCTGTTGCTGCCTCCTCTGTTTTTCACAGACGCGTAAAAAAAACCTACTCATTCTTTTATCTCCATACCAGTCAGTGCTACCTCAGATGCCTACGCCTTATGCGTTATATAAGTAAACAAGTGACATTGCAGCATTGCACTTACGTTAATTCCCCAGTCTGACATCGCGCAAAAGCAGAATGCAGAGAGTAGCCAGCATTGAAAGCTGTGCTTAGTATGGCTACTTCCACGTTTGTCTCCCCCACCCACCTCCCCCTTCCGAGTCCGACAGACAAACTGGTAACATGGCATCATATACGTAAATAAATTACCCTTTATGAAACCGCGCAGGAGAAAAACCCACAATTTTAATGTAGCTAGTACTGTCAGCTGCAATTGACTTAGCTTCTCCTCAACGTTCGACGCTGTATTGTCATCTACCAACCCCCCACCCAGTCCCCAGAATTTGTAAGCATCGTACAGTTACATGCGTAATGTTTTGAAACACCACATCCCTGGTGATGAAACTACGAATAATATCAGTGAAGGTGTCACCTGCTGCAGCCTTCGCTTTTTATTATTTTTATATCGGTTGGTAGGACATTTTCTGAGGCATCAAGGGATCACCAATTTAGTACTGGAGGGCAGCGTGGAGGGTAAAATTCGTAGAGGGACACCAAGAGATGAATACACTTAGCAGATTCAGAAGGATATAGGCTGCAGTATGTACTGGGAGATGAAGAAGCTTGCACAGGATAGAGTAGCATGGAGAGCTGCATCAAACCGGTCTCAGGACTGAAGACCACAACAACAACATATTCTACACATTTACTCAAGAGTTATCTCTGACCGGATAGTCAACTTCATAAAATATCGTTCTCTTCAGATCCCATTCGACATGTCTCTGTCGTTCAGCAGCAAATATGTTGATCTGTACGTACAAGATTATTGGATAAATGTTTCTCTGATTTCTTGGCGCGTCAGATTGGCTTGTACACTCAAGATTTAAATGACTTTCTGTGTCTCATCGTCGGGAGTTAACGTGTGGCACTTACGTACTAAGTTAACCAAATTATGCCATGGTGCCGAAACGTTCGCTACATTGTATATTAGCTGACAAACCCATCATTGCCTGGGTTATCATTTTAACAAGTATCTGTTCCAAACGAAAATAGGAAATGAACTTACGTTTGTAGCGTAATATCGAAAAAAAATCATTTCCATATATTCGTGAAACATCTTTGAAATTATGAAACAGCTGTACAAAGAAATATGTACAATGTACAAATGTGTAAGTGCAGGACCTCGGACTGTTTCAGCGCTCTGGCCGCAGTTGCTTTGCGTGTCTACAGTGCGATTTTGTAAATGTCTCTGTGGCAACGCCTCTTCATAACTCGATAGACGGCTATAGTTTTCGCCTATAACCGTTTGCGTTTTGCAGTTGAAAGCTTCCACTAGACTGTAGGAATGTCTTACTAATAGTAAAGAATAAACGTACAGAAACTTCACGCATGATACAGCATTTTTTACGCGTCTCACTGTTTATGATATCATATCTCTTCAGCTATACATCGTACAATGATATATTTATGTTGATACATTTAGACGCATACGTATCTACTGTCTGCGTAATGTTTTGCGAATAGAGTTAGCAGCAAAGAAGTAATATAAATTTCAACGTCACACATGATGCGGCAGTTTTTCACCCATCAGTGTTTATGACGTCATATCTCCTGAACTACCATAGGCAGGTGTTTCCTACCCACATCGATTGTTGCTTGATAGTAAGGGATATATGTACCAAGTTTGACTGAAATCTGTCTAGTAGTTTAGGAGGAGATATGAAACACACACACACACACACACACACACGCATATCCATTTTTATAATATGTACAGATTATTTCTTATTATTCTGTGACCCGTCACATTTTGATCTCAACAGAAAATATTGTGATTTTTAGAAGCCTGTCTCTGTGTTGTGCCCCATTAACTAATTACTATAGTCTATGTGGAGGATGGATGCTTTGCAGTCTTCTATAGTATTAGTGTAGTTGGTCTTAGCCTTGATCTACATAGATACAAGCTGTCGTAATTGATGTCGTTTTATGATTGAGGTTAGTGTGTAATCCGACTAAATCGGCTTGCTTTTGAAAAGGTGACATAGCAATTGTGCAAATCGTGAGTTTTCTAAAATATTAAGAACCCATGAATCACCGTAGCCATAAGTCTTGACGAGCAAACATAAGGTAAGTTTGGAGAAAAGAAGATCCTCCTCCAAGAATTTGCTTGCTGAGACACTGTCATCAAAGTAGCCGTTGGTATAGAAAACTCAACATCTTCTCTACATGGGACAGCTATTACGCATTTTGTAGTTCATGAAAATAGGCACTCGACCCTAAAAGGCTACAGAGAAATAAATGAGCTGAGTTATCTACCATCAAAGGGAATCAGTACCGCTCCAGCACAACATCGACGTAATCTCTAATGCCATAAGAAAATTCTGTGATTTCGTGACGTCTCCATGGCATAACTCGCCTAGTTACTAACAAAAGTGCCTCATGAACAATTAGAACGGTTAAGTCCTAAAAGATGACGACGAAGGTAGTAGCTATAAGTCTGAGCATACGAACAAATCAGAGGTGGCAAGAAAATCGAGAAACATTTATGCCAGAATGTCACCGCGAATTGTCATACGTACAAGATCACGTAAACTATTTCTGATTGCTGTTGATGCTTCACTTTAATATTGAGTCCAATATAGGTGTAGGCCTAATGTTTCTTTTCCTGTCTTCATCGGTATTAGGCGTTGGATCCGTAATTCAACAAATGTTTAAGACAATACTAATGAGCATTTTCAACCTGAGATTAGGAAGTCCACAGATATTAATTACAGTCCATCTCTACCCTTTCCTCTTTTGTCTTCTCCATGGCGGCTTATGCAATAACAATATAGACATGATAGAGAAATTTTGTTCAAGGCCGTTTGCCAGTGAACTGGTGCAAGTGAAAAAATATAATTTAAGTCAGAGATGGATATCAAACTGTTTCCAGTGTCTCGCAGATGTATTATTCAAAATGTCACCTATTTGTTCCTAAGCGTCGAACCTAGACGAAATCAACTGTTTATAAAATCCTGAGTTCCGAAGCGGAGAAAGCGGCTACATGGTCGAAGACAGCATTTAGTAGTGGTGAATTAAACCAAATTCGTTACGAAACATGAGAAAGAATGTCATACAGCGTACGCAGTGTTCAGTTCCATAGTCGTTCAGTATTTCTAATGGGGTTGCTTCCTCCAGCCTGTTAATCAGATGTCACGAGTGAATTCTCTCGTGTAGGTGACTGCGATGAGTATCTGTTCAGTGTTGTATAATATTGATGTTATTATACGTCGTTGTAATTGTGTTGTTGTACGTCATTACGGAAGGGAGACGCGAAGGAGTCGCAGCGTACTTTTTCCAGACCATCAAGCACGCAGCTGAACGTAATGTATTCACTGACGAATGTGTAGAGCATCACAGCACGAAGACAAGCACAAGTGCAGTGCGCATAAATATTTCGTGACATGTACAATTCTAGGGTAAAGCTCGTTTCACAACAATTCCTGCAAACGTGACGCCATTTTGACGTCACACACAATATCTATGACCGTATGATCGACTTTCGTTAGCTTTATAAACGGGCCTCTCTCAAGATTTCATATGCGCACCGGTTTACAAAACTACATCATTCTTGGGAAGATTCATTATAATTATTGCTATAATAAAACGTCACGTAATGATTTATCGACGGTTAATGCCTTCATATAAGAGTTCTCTCTTGGGAGTGAGTTATTATCGCCAATAATTTAGAAATTAAGAATGAAACACAATTGTTTTATAATTTGCAGTATACCGTTTCAAAGTAACGGAGCACTGAAAATTTATCTCAAACACATCGCCATTATCAATAAATGTTACTTAATAACGCATCAATAAGCCTTGAATATAAAATATGATGACCCCGACCGGAGTTAAACGACGCAAGAAGCAAGTCCAAGCGTAATGAATGACATAGTTTTTGGAGTCGAAAGTTATCGGTTCGTAGCCCGTTCCAGGCACTTTTTTCATGTTAGCGTTCTTAACACGTCCTGTTACGCTCTTATGAATGTAGTGCAAGTATGTTCTGCAATATTGGATGTTATTTCCATTGAGTCTCTTCTGAAAACGGAGGATGAAATACATATTTAGCGATTTCCGAGTATGTGGCTAGGATGGAACCTAAGGGGACAGCTTAAACTGCTGCCACTGAAACGAGCAACAATAAGATTCATATTCTTCGTTCTCACAAATGTTTGGCTCTTTATTTCCCAATATGTGCCGCCTTTCCAGTATTTGGCTAGGAAGGAACTTACAAGGACAGCTTAAATTGCTTCGAGTGCAACGAGGAGCCTTGTCGTTAATATTCTTTCTTGTCACAAATATTTCGCTGTTTAAGAACGTGTGGCTTTTACCGTGTGTATGGTTGGCAGAACTTAAGAGTACAACGTTAATTGCTGCGACTGAAATTAGCAGCAATAAAATTCATATTCTGCCTTTTCATTAATATTTGGTTCTTTATTTCCGAAAATGTGGCGATTTCCGAGTGTTTGGTTAGCTTGGAATCTAAGAGTACAGCTTTAAATGCTGTAATAAGATTTGAATTTTTTTCTTCTTACAAATATTTGTCTCTTTTTTTTCCGTACATGTAGCGACTTCCGAATGTGTGGTTAGGCAGGAACCTAAGAGGACAGCTTAAATGGCTGTGAGTGAATCATATTCTCCCCTGTCACAAAGTCGATAGCCGATCATGCGGTCGTTGGTATTCACGTGACATGAAAATAACGTCAAGTTTGCGGGAACTAAGCAACGGCGAAACAGAAATGCTCAATTCTTTTTTAAAAAAATAAACGCATAAACCACATAAATATCTTTCACTTTAAAACCACTATCAAATTGTGTAGAACCACCTAATTGCAGTTTGATTATCTGCGCTTTCAAATAATATTTATTGCCGTACGTCGCACTTTGTAATGGCACTTGCTAAATGTTTTCAATGAGATATACGTAAGATAAAAATGGAAGTGAGGCGTTGCAGCAGGGATGCTGTTAAATGGGAGAGATGTGACTGTCACCTTTTATTTAGTCTGCAGAAAGAGAGAAGTCTGTGGTGGGCGTCTTGAGGAAGAGAGGACGCTAAGATTTTTATCGCTCTTCCTTCTTAACAGTTATCTTAAAAAGATTGTATTTAGGGTTAATATAAAAGTGAAGTGAAACACAGTGCCTGTCTATTTATTTGACAAACAGTTCATCTCACGGCATTGAAATAGAAGTTTCTTGCATTAGGTGACGTGATCAGCAATTAGCAACTTCTATGTTGGCTGTATTCGAGACGACCATCGCAACAGAAAGAAGGGGTAAGGTTTCCCACAGAGATGAAAATACAGCTAAGAATATTTACTATTAAATTTCCTAGAATGCTTATTGCAGATTTGTTTGATGGTATCTCTTCGGCAGCAGCCTATGAGATCATTTCATTAACTCCCATTTATGTCTTCACAGTTAAATGTCATAAAACATTTCCGATTAAAAAACTCTAATTCATTATCCACTCAGCAGCAGTAAAAAATAGAATAGATTACACCGGCAACTGAAAAGAGATCAGATCCCGCAATCACTGGATCATGAGTAAAAAGTAATGTAATTGTAACAGTTATTGTTGAAATACTAATTATATTCTGTCCAGTCTGCAAGTAGTAAAAAATAGAATAGAATGCTACTTTCAGAGGTACACTTTACTCATTTGTTTAACTGACGGTACTAATCAGAGATAACTTCTGTACGTAGCAGCCACGCTACAACAATATTGTTGCATAACTTGAACACCAACGTATTAATTCGTTTTAAAATTCTCACCCTTTCAGCAACAAGTAAATTATCTTTCTTTCAAGAATTAATTATATTTCCTTGAAATAAAATCTTGCAGATAATTTCCCTCCTTTTTAACTTAATAAATATGAAATAATTTCTCTTTTTGGAAATTAACAAATGTGAACTAATATTCATGTTTCTTTGGGAATTAATGTCTTTGTTTTTATAACGTTGGAGAATTTTCTTATATAATCTTTGATTTCCTTTTACCTATTTACTTTACGATATTTGCAAATTATTCGTTTGTTATAAAAAAACATTTACTTTTAAAATATCCTTGCCTATTAAATATGGGACAAATGAGACTCGGAATACTGTTTTCATTTTTAAAACAGAAAATGCTCCGTCTTCATTCCCTGTTTTCTTTCATGTAGAGGTACAAGTCAGCTTTGATTTTACGAGTGCTGGCCATACAAACAAAACCCTCAAAAAACTTTAAACTGCCACTTTTAAACTGCTTGACCGTTAAAACAGACACAAAACTAATCGAACCACAGGTGTGACTTTCAGCGGACCCACTACTATCGAAATTAATCAAGCACAGCACTCACACGATAGGAGAGACAATTAGCATGTCCTCAGTATCAATGGTACTTGCTTTGTTGTTTATGGCTTGATAGGAAAAGCTACTAAATTCGAGAACGCGCATGCAAATCTGCTATTAAGTTAGCTTGTTTCTCGCTACATCACATACAACCGTGTGACGTCCGTTCTCTTAATCAGAAGGATAACACAGTCCGTGTATCTACATAGAGATTTCCAAATATTACGTACAAATAAACTTGCCACGCAGTTTTGTTAACTTTACGGGCGGCACACAAACACTTACTTCCACGAAATCTAAACGATCCAGGACAGTGTGCAGACCTCGCGAGTCACTTCTTATTTGTACCGAAAAGATGCGTTTAGTTGCAGCCTGGCTGTGGCGTCATACGAGGCAGCGCATTAGCCAGTGATTGACTGACGCGGACAGTATGCTAGCTGGGTGCGAAGTGAAGTTTTTTCAGAAATGTAAACGATCCAGGACGGTGTACAGCCCTCGTGGGTTCACTTTCTATTATTACTAAAAACATGCGTTTAGTATTGGCCAGGTTGTGACGTCACCCGAGGCCTTGCGTAAGGCGGCTTCTGACTGACGTGGACGTTTTGATCGCTCGGTGCGAAATGAAATGACATAGTTGCCTCTCAGGCCGTATTTGTATATGGGCGCAGCGGGTGGCCTAAGGGAACACTTGCTGTCATCCGCCCTATGATCCTAAGAACATCACATACATCCATGTCCAAGGCAGGATTCAAACCTGCAACCGTAGCAGCAGCGTGGTTCCGGACTGAAGCGCCTAGAACAGCTCCGTCACATCGGCCGGCTCGGACACATAACATTTTGTAATACTGTTGTGCATCAATATGTAATCTGTGTAATTTTTGTATGAATGGACTTAAGTTCGCTTTCATTATAGAAGAAGTTTTAGCTCGCCTGTATTTAAACTTTGCCGTCTAGAATTTTTAGAACAGAACTAACAGTAGAACATGACCTCTGAACTACATCTTTAAGAGACCTTGTACTGTTTGGTATTTGCTTCAAAGTCTTGAAACTTGTTGTATGCCTGTTATTTAATAGATGTAATCACATGCTATAATCAGAACTTTCTAGCATTGACATAACTGATACTTAATCTGCTATAAATAGCGATGTTTTTGTTCCATATTTAATTTTCAGTTAATTACTCTAAAACTATTAGAGATAGCTTAATGGGCTCACATAGTTACGGTTTTTATATCGAACTGAAGCTTCATACCAATTTTCATATTTGTAAGACTAATCTTTAGCGGCTTTAATTTTTTTTTGTAAAACCACCGATTTTGAGCAAAATATTGCTCCGTTCAAGACGAAACTTTTAACAGCTGATTTTGAGATACATTTGTACATTCTGACTAATTTTTGGCTTTCAAACTTTGTTATTTAGCGCCACTTGTTTTTATTTAAAACGACGTATGTAGGGAAAGATATTCATCTGATCACTCTGTGATTTGACAACTTAAACATTAATATACTGAAGCATATGTTGACAAAGTTAGGAAAAACTTCTCTAGTTTTTAATTTCATCCTCAAATTATGGCGCACTACTTGTATGCTACGCACAGACGCACTATGATGACGTGGTGCTAGTAGCAGCGAACTAGGGTAAGTCCCGGCACACTCGCTCGCCTCTGCATCTCTCAAATGATACAGCGCTTGTTTCGCCACAAACGGACAGCAGTGCGTGCTCGGCAATGTGCTCCCAGGCTGGCCTTGAGTCTGGTAAGGATTTCTTGTGACAGGACGTTCCATTTCTCAGCCAGCGCCATTGGCAAGTGCTGCATGGTCGTCGGTGCACGTCAGGCCCCCACAACCGCACGAGTGGTCGACTGTGAAAGGCGGACAAATTGAATAGCTGGGCGGCGGCCATTAGAGTGGTAAACTGACGCGCGGAGTTCGAATATTTACACATCGCTTTTGGTTATAAAATGCATTCCCTTGAGTTAGGTCGCAAACATAATGCCTCATTTAATTACGTTACTACAATATACTTTTTAATTTATGAACAAACAGCAACTAGTCACTGTTTATGAATTTATCTTACGTACTACATGGAATCTGCCGTAGCTACAAGTTATGTACTGGACCCCTAGCATTTTTCGTAGTTCATTTTCAATAGATGTACGCAAAATTCATCAAAATACTCGAAGATTTGCCCACTATATTAATAGACATTTTCTGACTCTACCTTGCTTTAGATTTTATGACGAGAAGTGCGTTATATATGGCATAGTGCTTTGGCAACTTACGACCAAATTATCAAGTTTCAACCTAACCTAGACCATGAAAACACTACCGATCAGCCAACTTTCTTCAAAATGATCAGAACATATAAAATGGTATTCTGTCGGTCGGAAATCTTGCCTCCTGACAGCGTGTAACCATTTTTGTAACAGCTGTGGTTTTGACAAAGGAAACCTGCAAATAGATGCACAGACATTATACTAATACCGTGTTACAAAAACATTTATTAAGCAAGTGCACTGACATACAAAACAACTTAAAATATTCACATACCTGTGAAATGTAATATTCGTTCCTTTCTCGAATTTATTTGTACAATTAATCGCTGCACAACTCTTCACCATTGTACTTCTTTTGAGTGGAATGTACAGACAGTAGGATTACGAGTAACAAATACTGTATGTACGCCCCAACAAATATACAACGTTGAATCACGGTATTCATAAACAACAATACTACACAACACATCAGACTACAACCACTATAATGGCGTCCAGCCGAAAGTTCAAATTATCCCGCGACTGCAGCGCCATCAGTGAGTCTAGTTATTTTTACAAGGTCTTTGGTGCACGTGCAGCTTGCAGTACCTGTCCCCAACACATTCAGCACGTGCTCGATGGGATGCAAGTCCGGAGAACGGGCCGACCACTCCATTCGCCGAATATCTCGTTCCAAGAGCTCCTCCACTTGCACGGTCGCGTTTTGTCATCGACAAAAATGAAATCAGGACCGGACACGTCACTGCCGAAAAGATGCAGCTCGGGAATGAGCACAGTACGAAACGTTGAGTCATGAGTGTACCGTGTTCCAAAGATTTGAGGTCAGCATGGGCATGCAACGTGATGCCATGACACCTGGACCACCAAACGATCGTAATCGACAGTGCTGGACGTATCCTCCTACGGCGAGAGGTGGGAAGACGAAATGCACATAGGAACATTGTCGAATGTTTTGGTGGTCCAGGTGTTATGGTGTGGGGAGGCATAATGTTACATGAGTGTACTGACCTCCAAATCTTTGAACACGGTACACTGACTGGACAACGTTATTTTGGCACTTTTCGCGCTCCAATATTTTTTCTGTACGCTGGTTTACTTTGCTGAATTGTATGTTGCGAAGAAATGAGATTAATTATTATTATTATACTGGAACTGGCTTCTTATTAAATGAACAGTTTTGTTACTGTAACTCAATAGAATGCACAACATGTCCATCTCTGCTACAACTATCGTAAAAATGTTCTGAATTTATTTCTGAGCAAGCAGTAAGGGAAACAAAACAAAAATTCGGAGTAGGTATTAAAATCCATGGAGAAGAAATAAAAACTTTGAGGTTCGCCGATGACATTGTAATTCTGTCAGAGACAGCAAAGGACTTGGAAGAGCATTTGAACGGAATGGACAGTGTCTTGAAAGGAGGACATAAGATGAACAAAAAGCAAAACGAGGATAATGCAATGTAGTCGAATTAAGTCGGGTGATGCTGAGGTAATTAGATTAGGAAATGAGACAAAGTAGTAAAGGGGTTTTGCTATTTTGGGAGCAAAATAACTGATGATGATCGAAGTAGAGAAGTTATAAAATGTAGACTGGCAATGGCAAGGAAAGCGTTTCTGAAGAAGAGAAATTTGTTAACATGCAGTATAGATTTAATTGTCAGGAAGTCGTTTCTGAAAATATTTGTATGGAGTGTAGCCATGTATGGAAGTGAAACACGGACGATAAATAGTGTGGACAAAAAGAGAATAGAAGCTTTCGAAATGTGGTGCTACAGAAGAATGCTGAAGATAAGATGGGTAGATCTCATAACTCATGAGGAGGTATTGAATAGAATTGGGGAGAAGAGGGGTTTGTGGCACAACTTGACTAGAAGAAGGGATCGGTTGGTAGGACATGTTCTGAGGCATCAAGGCATCACAAATTTAGCATTGGAGGGCAGCGTGGAGGGTAAAAATCGTAGAGGGAGACCAAGAGATGAATACACTAAGCAGATTCGGAAGGATGTAGGCTGCAGTACGTACTGGGAGATGAAGCAGCTTGCACAGGACAGAATAGCATGGAGAGCTGCATCAAACCAGTCTCAGGACTGGAGACCACAACTAACTAACTATCAAAAATAATAAAGTTACTGTACGCAATGCTTAAAGAACCTCAAACCTTGCAATGGAGTTTTCGTCAACATTTATTATTAATCAGTGCCACGGCTAACACTACAGCACGAGACTATCATTATTAACCAGAAAACAATTTTTCTATAACTTTTACCAGTCCAGAATCTTTGCATAGCAAGATTTACTTTTGGAACATGAAAGTATTTTAACTTTGACACTGTTAAAGTTTACAATATTAGCAGCCCGCGTCCCCCTGTGAAACACAACGTAAAATCTGGAACTGCTGTAAGAAATAATTTTGTATTCACTTCTTACCTGACCGCTTATTGCGGTATGGTAGCCTTATTATGAATCTGCCGCGGCGGCGGCTCGTTCCGCCGTGTCACAGCTCTGCCCCACGAACACCACTTAAAAAGCTGAAAAAGTCTTAAATAAATGGGTACAATACCAGGCAAGCTTTCTAATAATACCATACGGGTTCTCATTAAATAACTATGTTTAAAACTAGAATAATAACAAGTTCACACACCTTTATAATCAGCGCCTAATGGCGTCCAGCTTACAATCTTGACAAATGAAAGCTACCTATGCGTTAAACGTAGCGTCACAGGTTCCTCCTCTCTACGTGACTCCAAGAAGACGACAACGACATTATTATTCATACACTACTATTTATACAATGGCTGATAATCATGAAATCTGTGAGTTTTTCTTTACTGATTCTTTTCTGTGACGGTTTCAGAACTCGCCGACACAGATATTATTTCACAAATCCAGTACTTAATCCTTTACAAATACAAATTATAATATAATTGTCTCTATTGTATTATTATTCAGAGTCCACAGACGCAATCAGTGCCTGTATACAAATAAAATTACAATTGCATAATTATAAAGCATGTTTTACCAGAAAACGTTATACACTGTACTCCTTCAGTATGAGCATCTTTTCACGTACGTATTCGGCTCTGCTTTAGTTTTTGTGAATGACAATAAGCAACCGCATCAAACTGCGTAGGTGGAGGAACTCTTGGAACGAGAGCTAGCCGCGCGGGATTAGCCGAGCGGTCTTAGGCGCTGCAGTCATGGACTGTGCGGCTGGTCCCGGCGGAAGTTCCGAGTCCTCCCTCGGGCATAGGTGTGTCTGTTTGTCCTCAGAATAATTTAGGTTGCGTAGTGTGTAAGCTTATAGACTGATGACCTTAGCAGTTAAGTCCCGTAAGATTTCACACACATTTGAACATTTTGAACAGGAGCATATTCGGTGACTGGACTGCCCTGCCCGTTCCCATGGCTTAAATCCCATCGAGCATGGGTGGGATGCGTTGGCGAAATGTATTTCAGCATGTTCACATGTACCAACGACCATCAAGCTGGTAGAGGAACGAAATGTCCTACCACAAGATCTCATCAACTTTGTGGCCATAAAAGAAACACGTTGCAGAGCATGCACTACCGTCACTGATAATCACACATCCTATTATGAACCACGTCTCGTCTTTTGTAATGTCCAGGGGAACAGTACGAATCGCGGTGACATCAGTGTAATTAAAAGTCTCAGGTCTATTCCTCTCCCTGCGCATTTCTTCCAAATACTTTCTGTAGTACACGCCAGCAGATCTTTGTATGATCCAAGTATCATCGCGCAATGTCACTTGGTAGTCACATACACGCGACTGCTACTTTCGACCTTAAATTTTCACACCATTGTATTTAGAAGCTCGTCATTCATATAAAATGAACCTGTCGTCCGTGTCTACATTTTTATTTTTTCATCAGTTTTCTAGCTGGTTTTTTGCGGCCCGCCACGAATTCCTCTCGTGTGCCAACCACTTCATTTCAGAGTAGCTCTTGTGCCGTAAATCGTAAACTATTTGTTGCACATAGTCAAACATTTAAAAAACGGCGAGAAGAAGAAAGGACAGGGTGATAGGACATGTTTTAAGGCGTTAAGATTAACTTCCATGCCACTTCAGAGAGGATAAAAACTGTAGGATACCCTCCTCATTTTTTATCTCATCCATCACCTAGTTTTCAACACCTTCGATTCTATTCTGCTGTGATAGTCCCACTGTCCACGACTCATATCCATGCAAATGTTGTGCCTCTAACGTACGTTGTCAGTAATATGTTTCTCAAATTAAGGGGGTGTCTGAGGCTAGAAGACTTCTTTCGGCCAGAAATGTCCTCTTTTCCTGTGCCAGTCTGCATTTTAAGTCCTATTTTCTTCGCACGCCAAGTGTTGTATTGCATCCAAAATAGCAGATTTCCTCCACTTCGTCTGCATCGTGGTCTCCAAGTTCGACATTAAGTTTGACGCTGATCTGATTTACGCTATTGCTTCTTACTTAGGTCTTTCTTTGATTTTGCAAAAACAGACATAATGTCTGATGGGATAGCAGCAATCAGTGATTATACAATGTTACTTATAATCCGTCTTGATTACAATTTTTTTTTCATATGACCAGTTTCGGTTCATCCAGAACCATCTTCAGATCTGATATTTCGGTTACAGCAGTAACCCTCCCAAATCCAGCAACTTTCACCTGCTGCGAAACCGGTCATATGAACAAAAATTTTGCTATCAAGACAGATTATAAGTAACACTGTTTCTTCGATTTACTCGCAATACACAGTGTGTGCTCAATTCATAGTTCATTTGATTCGGCAAGTCCTGTAATTCTTCCTCACTACCTCTGATGATCATCAGCGAATCTTATCATTCATATCCTTTCATCCTAAATTTTAATTCCATGTTCACGCCTAAAATAAAATCAGTGATACAGTAGCTTTGAGTGCAAATGAGTAATTAGCTTAGCGACAGATCGTGTGCTCATAAGCAATGTCTCCGTCGCCAAGGAGGAAGAAATGGAAGGCTTAAATGACGACAGGAGAATACTCATTTATTTACTGATAAAAAATAAATCCGTGTTTTCCATGACGCGTCGGTGTCGCAAAGACTGTGAAAGGAGGAGGGATACGTACTAATTGTGTGAGAAAAAAAAGAAACAAACACAAGGGAACACTTCTGGAACCCGCACTTGCAGCGTCGATACTCCACGAACGCCGTCGATACGTATTCATGGCATGTCTTCTCGCAATGTCGTGTAGGCTTGTGTCTTTTCTATCATCTACGTACGGATGTAGTTAATTCATCTCCTGCCACGAACGATCCAGTTGCGGGATGCATCGTGGAACGTGCTCCGCAAGAAGTTCGAAAGTCTTTCCGCTCCCCTGGAGGTAGGGCCGAGTCTGCGCATACGAGAGTGCGCGGTGGAACTCTGTGTGGCCCGCTTCGCGTGCAGTGCGCATGCGCGGCGCTGCCGGCTAGCAGCTACCTCCTGCAAACGGCTGCCAGCCTGTTGCCGGGAAGCCAACGCGTGGTCCAAGCGGCGCGGGTCCGCGGAGAAGCGTGCGCGTCCGTCGGGCGCACGTTCTTCTTCTTTTTCTTTTCTGGTCCAGGGTGTGTGTGTGTGTGTGTGTGTGTGTGTGTGCTGAGCCGCGCTGACCGCCGGCCGCCTCCACCACGCGGCGCGCTGACCACTGGCCGCCGTCCACTGCGCATGAGCACAGAGACCGCGCCGGCATCCGCCTCCGCCCGCCAGTTTAAACTAGCTGCGCTGACCGCTCCTTCCCTGCCCGCTCCACAACAGTTCATTGATGGTGAAGCGTCCGATCTCTTGTAGGAAGATAAGTTTTTTTTTTTCTTCTTCCGCAAGCCACCTGACGTGTGGCGGACCTTGAGTACCTCTATCGGTTCTCCCTTCTAATCCAGTCTCGTATTGTTCGTGGAAACAAGGATTGCCGGTTTGCCTCTGTGTGGGCTCCAATCTCTCTGATTTTATCCTCATGGTCTTTTCATGAGTTATACGTAGGAGGGAGCAATATACTGCTTGACTCCTCGGTGAAGGTATGTTCTCGAAACTTCAATAAAAGCCCGTACCGAGCTACTGAGCGTCTCTCCTGCAGAGTCTTCCACTGGAGTTTATCTATCATCTCCGTAACGCTTTCGCGATTACTAAATGATCCTGTAACGAAGCGCGCTGCTCTCCGTTGGATCTTCTCTGTCTCTTCTATCAACCCTATCTGGTACGGATCCCACACTGCTGAGCAGTATTCAAGCAGTGGGCGAACAAGCGTACTGTAACCTACTTCCTTTGTTTTCGGATTGCATTTCCTTAGGATTCTTCCAATGAATCTCAGTCTGGCATCTGCTTTACCGACGATCAATCTATGTGGTACGGATCCCACACTGCTGAGCAGTATTCAAGCAGTGGGCGAACAAGCGCACTGTAACCTAATTCCTTTGTTTTCGGATTGCATTTCCTTAGGATTCTTCCAATGAATCTCAGTCTGGCATCTGCTTTACCGACGATCAACTTTATATGATCATTCCATTTTAAATCACTCCTAATGCGTACTCCCAGATAATTTATGGAATTAACTGCTTCCAGTTGCTGACCTGCTATATCGTAGCTAAATGATAAGGGATCTTTCTTTCTACGTATTCGCAGCACATTACACTTGTCTACATTGAGATTCAATTGCCATTCCCTGCACCATGCGTCAATTCGCTGCAGATCCTCCTGCATTTCAGTACAATGTTCCATTGTTACAACCTCTCGATATACCACAGCATCATCCGCAAAATGCGTCAGTGAACTTCCGATGTCATCCACAAGGTCACTTATGTATATTGTGAATAGCAACGGTCCTACGACACTCCCCTGCGGCACACCTGAAATCATTCTGACTTCGGAAGACTTCTCTCCATTGAGAATGACATGCTGCGTTCTGTTATCTAGGAACTCTTCAATCCAATCGCACAATTGGTCTCTTACTTTGTTCATTAAACGACTGTGGGAAACTGTATCGAACGCCTTGCGGAAGTCAAGAAACACGGCATTTACGTGGGTACCAGTGTCTATGGCCCTCTGAGTCTCGTCGACGAATAGCGCGAGCTGGGCTTCACACGATCGTCTTTTTCGAAACCCATGCTGATTCGTACAGAGTAGATCTCTAGTCTCCAGAAAAGTCATTATACTCGAACGTAATACGTGTTCCAAAATTCTACAACTGATCGACGTTAGAGATATAGGTCTATAGTTCTGCACGTCTGCTCGACGTCCCTTCTTGAAAACGGGGATGACCTGTGCCCTTTTCCAATCCTCTGGAACGCTACGCTCTTGTAGAGACCTACTGTACACCGCTGCGAGAAGGGGGGCAAGTTCCTTCGCGTACTCTGTGTAAAATCGAACTGGTATCCCATCAGGTCCAACTACTTAATAAAGCATGTGCCATTTCTGGCTCTGGGGGCCATAATATTCTTATCCCCAAACTTGTAATATTATTAGGATTTCCGTCGCATGAAAGCTGTGAGTACCCTTGGAAAGGAATTCACCTATCTGTATATTAAATGATCAACTTATGAGATGAGACCTATTCTTTGAAAGACATTTGTTTTATATAATTTACGTAACTATAAAGATGCGCATCTAACGCGGACGCTAATACATCGATTGCGCAGTCAAAGAAACATTTTATCAGAAGCTGAACTGAAAGTTGCGGTTCGATCTAAATAAGAGATGACAGTAAAAACTTTTGTAAATCTTCAGATTTTATCGTTCTTCTGTTTGTAATGTGAAAGCGTAAAGAAGGTCGTTTTTAAGCCAAAAAAGTGAACGGTCTTGCCAGCGTGCAGACAACACTTATTAATTAATAAAATTCAAGTAATTTATGTTAGATACTGTAAACCGGCAAGTTATTGTTATGAAGGTGTTGAACGGTGCAAGAACTGTCTCGAAGTTTCATCGCTGTGTGTTTCTGATTACGACTTATCATGTGTATTATTGCACTCTTTGAATTTCGTGGTAAATGTGTTACTGTATTCTCATTCTGCTCTTCTCGCATCCGTAATATTGGATGGGTTTCAAAAATGTTCACATGGGACTTAACTGCTAAGGTCATCAGTCCCTAAGCTTACACACTACTTAACCTAAATTGTCCTAAGGACAAACACACACACCCATGCCCGAGGGAGGACTCGAACCTCCGCCGGGACCAGCCGCACAGTCCATCACTGCAGCGCCCTAGAGCCCTCGGCTAACCCCGCGCGGCTTGGATGGGGTAAGCGATTCCAAATTTGTTTTTGTTTCATATAGAACAGAAATTGCTTTCGTTCCATGGTGTTCTGTAAAATTCTGTGGGTCTGTTATTGCTTACGAATCTGCGACCTGCTCGATTAAAATGCATCGCAAGCATATTGCTCGTATTCTACGTTATTTTTATTTGTATCGGTTTCCCGTACTTTCTAGCAATTAATGGAGAACTTTTTAGAAGATTTTGATTGTATTGGCATTCAGCTTTATTTAATCTTGCCACGGAATTAATGTGTAATTCTGCTTCGAATGATGTTGCTTCTTTCCACAGAGTCCCATGCATTTCACAGTGTCTTGCAGAGTATGGGTGTAGATGTAGATGAGTGAGCCCTATGATTTGTAGTCTTGGTGAGTAAGAACATTCTTCCTTGCAAATGCTAAGAATGCGACAGTAGTTACGGAAATGTTTTCATACGTTATTACCAGGTACTACAAACAGTACATTGTAGCAGAGGACAATGAAAGTTTCGGTGGCTAGTTCACACACGGATTCGTAAGAAGTAACAAATAGACATGAGTCCACAGAATAGCTTGTTAGGGAACCAGTTTCTGTTTTATATGAAAGAAAAGCAAATATGGAATCATTCACCCCATCCAATAATACGGATGAGTGCAAAAATTAAGCAGAATACTAGCAACATATTTGCGTTGTAATTCAAAAAGTGCAATACGCATAAGATGGTCGTAATTAGGAACATAATTCCCACTTGATAACAGCCACATGGTCCTATTTCAATATTGGGTTTTACAAATAAATACACTTTACCACGAGACTTCCAGATCCACCCACAAAGTATAAATGAAAAATTTATTATCTAGTACGTTTCGAAAAACAATAATAGGATTTCCGCGCCATATTTCTCGTGTTCAGACTCACTGCTACACCACTTGGAGCACAGCCATCGTTCTGTTTCCATGTCAGAACACAGGCCTCGAACTTATGGTATTTTGATGTTCTGTGACTTCGGCTATCAACACTTTGCCGCCCGGACGTCTCGTACTGATGTATTCGCTTGGCGCCGGCAGCCCTAAGTCGGATTACTTGCCTTGTTGCCGACCGTTCTTGACAATATCGGGAGATTATAAACTGTTAAGTTTTACTAATCTTATCGTTAGTTCTCAAATCTCTTCCCCTATTTTCGTGAAATGTCGAAGATATACATACGTAAATAAATACAAAACTTTTTTGTTTCATATATTTGTTTATTTGCATTGTCTTTGGTACTTAGTATTTCTCTTTCATACGAAATGCAGCCAAACAGCCTCCAAGAAGTAACGCAACTCCACAAGGCTTACACATTAAGCTTGTTGTTGTTCTTTTACGTTTTTGGAACATACATGGCAGTTTCTCTGTTTTCGTTTATTCGTTTCGGAAATAAGTATTAGTTGGTGTTGGTTTATGTGGCCGGAAAGTCTGTCAACCGGATCATGATGAGACGTACGCAATGTAGTGGCAACCTCGAAGTTCTGCTCAGAAGCAGGTACATGGTCTTTTATCCTCGAATCAGACACTTGCAATAAAAAATCGCGAAATCGGAGACTCTTGTATTCTGTATTGAAATAGTGACATGTACGGAATGCATTAAATAATGCGCAATGACAGAGTTACATGCAAATATTTTTTGACCATTTTATCGTTTTTCTCTATATAGTGTAATAACTCATATATTGGTCTGCCCGATCCAATCCGTTCATATATTTGTTGTAGTCCAATACACTTTCAAGTTTTTTTTAAATTGTGTAATTGGTTTTTCTACGTTTTCTGTGGGTGCCAGTCAAAGTGGCATTATGTATTGTAGAGATCATTCGTGCTGTTTTAGTTATCGAAGCTCTCCATACCTTTCCGTTGATGACAAGCTTCAAACACATTGACTCTTGAGCGCTTTAATTTTTCCGGAAATCCTCTATTTTGCCGTATCGTTCCACAAAACCGAATTTTATTTTCAAGTAACTTCTTACAAGTGCTGCACTGTTATAATAATTATCCATGTAGCGGTGATGCCACTTTCCATACGAAATTGTCAATAGTTCCATCACTGTTTTTTGCTAAAGGCTGTCCAGCAGCGAGATATATCTTGAATGAGGAAATGTATCCCGTACTCGAATCACACAGCATCCTAAAGAGTATGCCATATATCATAATTTTCGACGGATTGTAAACTTTAAAATTTAACCGTCCAACCACGGTATCATTCTTTCTTCAGTTGAGATGTTTTGACTTAGATTAAAAGTTTCTTTAAACTTTCTGGAAAAATAAGCAATTACGAACTGCACTTTGTAAAGCCGGTCGGCGTTATCCGGTTTATTGTTGTTGTCGGAAAAATGTAAAAATGATAATATTTGTCTGAATCGGTTGCGGGACATCGTTTTGCGAAATATCGGTGTCTATCAACGGATTCGTTGATCAATAACCATCGATCCTTGCTTCTTTCACAGTTACCTTAAGGATAGCGAGCTGGAACGATTTTCTAAGTTATGGTCCTGTGAGGTCGCCAAATTTGGCATTATTTTTATCCAGTTCCTTCTATTGCAATTCTGACTGTAGTAATCGTTGGTTTCTTTGCTAATATAGTCAAATAGATCGTTCCCAGTATATAGTTCTACGACATCCTCGACGCTCTGTGTATTTTCGGGAAATATGTTTGGACCCAGAGATCCTTCAAATTTATTATTGGTCCTGACCGCTGTGCACTGTCTTCTTTCTTCTTCTGATTCATCGAATCAGTTGGCAACTGTAGCGTTCGCCGAATTCTTCTTGGACGTATTTCAGTATCTTCCGACGATTCTGCTTCACTTTCATTTTTTTGATATCCAATGTCTTCTTCCCAATCGGCCAAGTCGTCCGGAACGTCAGACAAGACGTCCGCGTATTCATCAGGAATAATCGTATCGTCTCTTTCGTCTGCTACGATGAAAGGTCCCAAGTACTTATAAAAACAAAAACGAAAAAAACTTGTTCACGTGTATAACTTATTGTTACCTAAACAAATTACCAACAGAATGCAAAAGATACTAAAGTGCTGTCGCCGGCCACTGCGCGGTACTATGCTCACGACACCACTGTGGTGTCGCCGGACGGCATATTGTTAAGAAAGAATACGGTTCTAACAAGGCAACCTCCCCATCGCACCCCCCTCAGATTTAGTTATAAGTTGGCACAGTGGATAGGCCTTGAAAAACTGAACACAGATCAATCGAGAAAACAGGAAGAAGTTGTGTTGAACTATGAAAAAAATAAACAAAATATGCAAACTGAATAGTCCATGTGCAAGATAGGTAACATCAAGTAGAGGGTGAGCTGAGGAGCGGCGTGGTCCCGTGGTTAGCCTGAGCAGTTGTGGAACTAAAGGTCGTTGGTCCAAGTCTTCCCTCGAGTGAAAAGTTAATTTTTTTATTTTCAGACAATTGTTATCTGTTCGTTCGTCCGTCCGATGCGAGGTAACTGCGCTGTAGTATGAATCCACAAGAAAACCTAAATCGGGCAAGGTAGAAGAATCTTTTTACCCATTCGCCAAGTGTACAAGTTAGGTGGGTCGACAATATATTCCTGTCATATGACGCACATGCCGTCACCAGTGTCTTATAGAATATATCAGACGTGTTTTCCTGTGGAGGAATCGGTTGAACTATGACCTTGCGATCAAATGCGGTCGCAAAACACAGACACTAAACTTATTACAGTGAACAGTGATGTCAATAAACGAACGGACAGATCATAACTTTGCGAAAATAAAGAAAGTAAACTTTTCACTTGAGGGAAGACTTAAACCAAGGACCTTTTCTTCTGCAGCTGCTTACGCTAACCACGAGACCACGGCGCTCCTGAGCTGACACTACACTTGATGTTGCCTATCTTGCGCATGGACTACTCAGTTTGTATATTTTGCTTATTTTTTTCATAGTTCCACACAACTTCTTCCTGTTTTCTCGATTGATCTGTGTTCAGTGTTTCAAGGCCTATCCACTGTGCCAACTTATAACTAAATCTGAGGGGGGTGCGATGGGGAGGTTCCCTTGTAAGCAAGATGCCGCACTATTAAGATCTTAACTGCGCACCGTATATACATGGTGGTTACAATAAAAATTCCGCTACTTGAGAGGGTCGACACGAAAAAGGAGTGATAGTAGGACAATGTAACTTCGTGGAAACATATGTAAGAGCACGCAGAAGGGAAATAACGAACAAACCACTGAAAGTAACATTTTAATTTCCGTATGAGGGGATAACATTTGTTAATTTCGTACCATGTCTACGGTCCGCGTTAGAAACGTTGCTCATTGTGACGACCATCTCCGTCCATGACAGCCTGAAACCGCTCTAGAGGTTGCTCTACTTCTGCCCGAAACGGTGGACCACGGAACGTTCAGCTGTCGTGACGTAGCTCGTGCACTGCCTGAAGGTCGCACACTGCGTCCAGCGTTCTCAGCGATGGCAACAGTAACTTCTTCAACAGTTTGTGGAGCAATTGGCCGTCGGTCTCTCCCAAATCACTAGCTGAAGTTTGTCGGAGAAGTTCTGGTTCACCCTGTATGCTGATCTCACGCAAACGCGATTCTGCGAGTAATGCAGGAATAGTGTGTAGGACTGTAATTTATATAATGTATTTAATTATCATTGTTATGCATCTGAACTGTGTTACGTGTGACTTCGCAGGCGTACGTTTGTTAAATCGCCTGCTCAGTTTCATAGCTTTTACTACTGCATCGATGAAAAAAAAAACTATTGGCATCATAATTTACTTTGAATATTCATGTAGTAGTATAGCGAACCTTAGAGTACACCTTACAGCAAATCAACGGATTTGTGGCCTGAGTGCTACATCTGCGCAGGGTCAAGGACGTCTTGAGAAGACAGCGCCTACGTGGACGATTTCAGAATTTCTTTGTCCTACCTTGATGTGGCAGAGTGCAAATAGGCCCCTCACATGTCCTGCGTTCTCAGAACGTGGTAACACAGGTAAGGGAATATGCAGAGCGTACTTTTGCAGTGTATACTGACTGACGTCACATTCAGTTGGCAAAGTTCCCACCACCTTTCTCGTGTACTGTATCACCGTACCCATACTAAAAGGCCGTAAATGGAACTAAAATGAGAAAATTTTCTAAAATTGTAAAATAATGTTTTTTTTTTTCAATTTAAATACAAATATTTGTTCAAGTTACTGCCAAGTCTTTTCAACTATGTTTCATGTCACGCAAAATGCGCCACCATCTTTTTGATGACAATACATGAAATACAGAAACTGCTGCTCAATGTTTTGGTTGGTAGTAGACAATTCCCTGACACCTTAGAGACCATGAACCGTCCAGAAGACGCATTTTTCTTGACGCAGGGGGTTCTACTCAAAGCTGTTGGATCAAAATTTTACACCTAGTAAATGATGCTAAACTGAATAATTTGCAATAAGTGACTAATGGTCGAAGTGAACGTTCAATTCTTTATTTTAAATTGACGTAAACAACTTACGAAGGGATCGCAAAAGAAGCCGAATTTATATTTTTGAAGTTTTTTTATTCATTTTTTAAAGAAAAAACCTTTAGTCCCTTTCAGCGTTCTCTCCGCTGGCACTAATATATCTGACTAATCTTTTATTCCATTGTTCGAAACATTTTTGAAAATTCCTCTACTGTGATGGAACTCAATGCTTTTGTCGTTTCCTTTTCCTGCGCCTCAACAACGTGGGTAAAACATTTTCCTTTCATGCCTCATTCTGTTTTGGGAAATAAAAGAGGAGCAAGGCCGGGTGAATGGGGAGGGGGGGGGGATGGGGAGCACGGATCAAGCCATTTTTAGTCAAAAATTGGCGCACAGACAGGGCTGTGTCAGCCAGGCGGTTATCGATGTGGAAAAATCAGTCATCCCATTGCTACAAATCTGGCCCCTGCCGCCACAAATTACTGCGCAAACATCCAGGTGGACGACTCCTCTCACATCGAAAAAAGTAATCAGCGTTGTTTCAACGTTTTATTTCACTTGGGTGAGATGTTTATATTTTCCCACCTCCACGTTGCAAATGTTTTCAGTGAAATACCCAGTTAACACTGTGTGGTTTGATGTCAACTTTGGGCACATGTGATGTAACCGGTACAGTTCACCATGCTCAGACACCAGAGTCCTGGAAATATATTGGTATTAAAAAAGCACACTGTACTTAGGAATTTATCTGGGAGTCTTCCGCAATCCTTTTCATAGGTTGCACAGCGACGAGACATGAATCCAGGAATTTTACAAAACCCCGAGAACTAAACAACTCTCAATGTTGGTTGAATTGACGTGAAATACCCAGTCAAAGCGCTGTTGTTTTCACGTCAATTCAACCAACATTGTGAGTTGTTTAGTTCTCGGGGTTTTGTAAAATTCCTGGATTCATGTCTCGTCGCTGTGCAACCTATGAAAAGGATTGCGGAAGACTCCCAGATAAATTCCTAAGTACAGTGCAGTTTTAATACCAATATATTTCCAGGACTCTGGTGTCCGAGCCTGGTGAACTGTACCGGTTACATCACACGTACCCAAAGTTGACATCAAACCACACAGTGTTCACAACAACCAACAAACGAGTGAGCCTACAATACATTAGCTCGCAACCCTAGCCAAAAAACGAGTGCCCCAAGGCGCCTGCGTGACCTCTATTTATACTTTTGTTAACAATTACCTACAATGAAAATTACAATTTTATGTAAAATCACAATTAAAAGTTAAACCGAATATGAGATACACATTGCTAAAAATTTACAATCTCAGTGCTGAACAAGGTGAACCTATTTTCAACTTAGTTACGAGTTAATATAACATTTTCTGGCTAATTATGTTACAGGTAACAATTACATTTCTAAATTTGTTGATAACAAATCAACTAGTGCCTGAATTTTAGTGTTAACATTTCTTTCGATTAGTTACAGTATTAATCTCACATTTATATTATGTTTATCACATAAGAACAACGTTAATCAGCAAAGCATCGTTTTCGAATTATATGTATATTGAAATAGTGGTTATTTTTGTATGTAATTTGGAAACAGGTCACTTTACAATTGGGCAATTAGGACTGGTGTTTATCTTTAATGCTCTCCGAGGGGTTCTGATAGGTAGCAACGAGATACAGTAATATTTCATGGGGAGCTTTTTTTAGGATGGATGAACTTGAAGTCCCCTATTGGTTTGTTCATTGCTTCGTTTCCGATCACTAACATTAAATCATTAATTATTCTTTATGATGGCCTGGGAGGAAAGTCTGGATCATTTCGGAGCTCTTGTTTCAGAAAACACCTGCTTAACATACGAAGTTGTGTTTGTTCGGTATTACGCAGCCGAGGAACGAATTTTGGAACCATCGTTTTCATCCCGAAATATTCCGTTATAATTCGCTGAACTGAACTCTAAGGCATCCCAGAGAGTTCCGAAACTTCTTTAACTATCCGTCTCCTATCTTCCAGAACGATTCCGCGAGTTGTTTCAACATTTGCATCGGTTCGAACTATGGAAGGACAATAGAGCGAGACATTTCACCACTTCTGAAACGGGAAAATCACTCAAAAACTTGAGTTTTCCCCACAGAATCATCCAAGTAGGACCTTCTTTAACGATGACGCTTGGCTAAGTGACTTTAAAAAAAGTCGTCGTGTGAAACTGAGTATTGCGCAGTGCAATAGACAGTGCTACAGTGAGTGACGTAACAATACGTGACTTCGTGACTTGCAGTTACAACACACAAAACTAATACTATAAAAATGCTACACAAAAATAAAAATTGAATTTTGAAACGATAAATAACCAAAATGTTTCTGTGGAAACACCCTGTGATTCAACATATGCAAACTGACTAAGTACGTTCAAGCACTAAGCGATAGACGCGCGAATGTAACACTGCTCTGTAAGAATGAGACTGTCTGTCAAGAAATGCAATTTGAACTCAATTTTACTTAAACTAAACTTGATTACTTGTTTTGAAATGCAGCAGCTTAAACTATGAATGATCTTATTTTCATGATTGTGATGTAAAACTGCCTCTAAAATTTTTCGTGGCTTAGCTGTGGCAACTTAAACTCGGTATCACTCGAAGTGAAACATAAAAAATGCAATGAAGAAGCAAACCAGATAAATAAAAGAAAATCCCTGCGCAGTGCAATATAAGGAGGTGCAACTATTCCAAGCACATTAAGCTTCGGTTTTACTTTTGTGCAACTGCGTTCCGCTCAGTGCAATGCGGCGACACATAACTGAAAATCCAATATTTTTTTTAGGAGATGGTCGAAGCTATTGCATCCACTAAATGATGGAAAAGAGACTATCACTCAAAAACTATACTGAAATTTTGATACCGTAGGTAAAAATTTCAACCATCTTTACAAAACTAATTTCTTATTACAGGTATGATTATGTCATGAATCATAATTACTGAAACGGCAAAGGAGCGCTAAATCCATAACAGCTTAGTGCAAGCCATGTGAGCAGATAACTTTCGTCATTCACATCCGATCAATAAAACTAACCAACCCGAACCAATCAAGAAAAATCTCACTAAAATGTTTCAGTTTTCGAAACACTCATAAATTACACGCAGACAAGCAAAGCAGCAACAACATTACCGGAAAATCTTCACACTTTTCAAATTAACCATTACCAAACCATATTTCCAAAATCAAACATCCTCTGTAGCTTTATCACTGCTCTCTGCAAGTTATTTCCACACCGTTCGGTAGTGTGACCAACACCCGACTCTCTCGCTTCTCACAGAATGTCACACGAACGGCAATGCTACTGACAACCAAAGATCATACTACATATGAAGACAGTAACTGTTCTCAAAAGAACAGGTACCATTGATGACCGTGTAGCTTCTCTAGAATAAATGGGTTCGTATCCCGGTTGGGGAACACATTTTCAACTGTGCCCATCGAGTTATATCAACAACACCTGTCGGCAGCTAAGGGTTTCAGTTAATTGGCATTTATTCTAGAGAAGCTGCACGGTCATCAATGGTATCTGTTCTTTCGAGAACAGTTACTATCTTCATATATAGTTAAAGGCTACCCGGCCATTGACCTTTGTCTGTGCGAATGCGCACGGGTTGCCCGAATGTTTACGGGAATCGTCACCTTAGTGGGCGCGAGTAACGAGTGGATGGGCAAATATCTATTAGGTACATTACGTATGTAGATTATGGATAGTTGGCAATGTGGGTCCCACAGGAATCATGCAAGGCATAAGTCCCTGCAGTCGCGCTATTCATCTGCGTCCTCGGTGGCTCAGATGGATACAGCGTCTGCCATGTAAGCAGGAGATCCCCGGTTCGAGTCCCGGTTGGGGAACACATTTTCAACTGTCCCCATCGAGGTATATCAACAACACCTGTTGGCAGCTGAGGGTTTCAATTAATTATCATTTAAAGATCATACTGGTTGTACTCAGAACATCTGTGGTGTAACGTGTCGACTATTGAAGACTACCGTTTGAAAAATGACCAATATACAAATATGAAGTATTACACATTGAATGAAAATGTAGAACTCGCATCACATTCCTTGAATACCAAAAATGAACTAGAAACTTTACTATTGTTATGAATCACACAAACACAGGTCTTAACACTGCAGTCTACTGGATAAAATTTGTGTGAAAGTTTACTGCGCCTATACAATGAGCAGGCGCGCACCAAGCTGATTGCCCTATTAAAGCGCAAGGGGCATTTGTGCACTCAGTTACTAATCTTGATACTACAGGAATATTTGTTGCATTATGTATGTATCCATACCACAGCAAACAGAAACTATCTTACCAAATGAGATTAAAAAAGTCGAAAAATACACTTATTTAAAAAGGCAGCTACAAAGTACCTGTTATGCAATACATTTTATACATTGAAGGATTACTTAGCTAAAACAGAGTAGGGATTTGATAAAAATGTTACACAAATAAATAATAATAATAATAATAATAATGATTATAAAATATCCAACATTCCACTGAAACGTCCCCTTTTGAAAATTATACACGACTGTGCTTAAACTGACACACAATATTTTTAGCGCAACGCAATCTGACTTTCAAAAATCCCTACAAAAGAATGGCCCTGACTAACATTAACCTATACCTTTCACAAATCACTTACCTCACAAAAATCTTCATTACTCGAACTACAGCAATACAGCGAGCGCCACTACTGCCAGCTAAATAAAAGATTCAAACTACGGAAGGCACTAACTACTGATAGGGATAGTTAGCAAATGAAAGATTTTAATAGAGAACAAACAATGTATTTACCTTAATAGTCATAATATATATAGCAGTTCATGCCATCCAGTCTTACAAATTTCAAATCTCCGCCATTTCTCTCCCCACATCCACCACTGCTGGCAGCTCACCTCCAACTTCGCAACGCTATGCGCTGTTAACAGCCAACTGCCCAACACTACAATGGCAGACAACAATGCAAACTAGCCACAGACTGCACATAGCACAGCCGGTGATTTTCATACAGAGCGCTACATGGCGTTACCAATAAGAAAACCTAAACAGCCTACTTACATAGCCCCCATGCTCCCCACAAAAAATTTTACAAATTGTTTTGGTCACTGGCCAATACATATTTGTTAAAATTTTTTCACAATTACAATAATAAAGAAATCTAATGCACATACTTATTGATACAATGTTGGTCAAAAGCTAAAATTTTCTCACAGCCTATAAAGACAGTCCTGATCGTTCATCACAGTAAAATTGCAGTGTTTTTCTCTAAGTCTGAGCAGTAAAAGACAATGCACAAGGAAGTAGTGGATTTCCATGCAGTCTTGAAGAAGTAGTGTTGTCCTTCCAACAACAGCAGCTGACTCTTGACATGCAGACAGGTAATGGGTCCAACAGAGCAAACCCACAGCAGAGTCATTCGAAGTTTTGAACAATATTGGTAGGTAGGTCATCACAGAGTAGACCCACTGTAGTCCTGGTAGAGATTACGGTATTGGTGGGCGACCAGAGGTGCAGACCCACTGCAGTCCTTGTAGAAATAATGGTACTGGTGAGTCAGCAAAGGTGTCGACCCATTGTAGTTCTTGTAGAAATAATGGTATTGGTGGATCATCAAAGGTGCAGACCCAATGTAGTCCTTGTAGAGACAGCCAGCAGCCATCTGTTGCGACTGTGCAGGTGCATAATCACCATCGAAGACTCTTCCGGATACAATAGCAAGTCCATAAACCACCACTTGTGCACTCACAAAGTTTTTTTTTAATTGTCCTCAGAACCAGCAATGCTGTTATCCAGTCCCTTGCTGAATTATTGACACACGTGCAAACACTAACAGTCCCTACTTCTCACATATTGTCCATATACTATGACCAACAGAAATGTGGGCAGTGAAATGAAACTTACAAGTTAATTTTTTTTGATGAACTGGTGTCAATTACAATTTTATAACATGAGAATACAATTACAAAGATACAGAAAACATCATTGAAAACATAATAATACAGATAACATTTGTAGTAATACAGGCTTTACAAAATAATCGAAATAACATATACATCAGTGTTACAGGAATTATAAGTACCTACATAAAAGATAAGAATAACTTTTGAAAATCAACTTCACACATGAGCAACAAAACAGAACAGATAAATAATGTCTAAACATCTTTACAAAGTAAATAACATATTATTAATGCAAATTATATTTGAGGATAACAGTATTCCTCATCATAGTGAATGTAGCTGAGCATTAGAAAAATTCTACAACATAACAACATCAGCTAAACACATAAAGACAGGAAAAACACAAATACACAAGGGTACACAAACACATACAGGGATAAGACAAAAGGAAAGGATAGGGTTTGTTTTACTGCAGTATTTTGCATGGAGATCTCCCTTCGTTCATCATTATTCTCAAAACGTCCTACCTAAGCCTGCTTTCTGTATTCTGTTCACATCGTCTTTCAAAAATAGTTTTTCTCCACTGTACACTACTTTTTTTTGGCCAAACCATTTTCTTATAGCTTTCTTATAGCTTTCCATTCATCACAACTCGTTCTCTTATATAGACTACCCCATCTTAAGCTAACTTAAATCTACTGAGCTCAGATGCTAAACTAAGGGACGAGGCAATGCAGCAGCACAAAACAATTAACACAAACAGCAATGACAAAAAAATGCCAATTTGCAAAGCAAGCAGCAGTAAATCCAAATTAACAGATAAAATGCAAAATTACAACTAATATGAGCCAATGTGCAGCAACAAGAAAAATAAATCAGTAGTAAAACTGGCTTAACAGAGTAATACAAAGTTAAATTTAGTAGCACTATGCCTGGCAAACAGCAGCAGCAAATGCAATAACTTATATCTGAACATGACATAGCTCAAGCAGAAAAAATATTACATTAAAGAGAACAATGCAGACAAGGGAAATGTATATTCACATCTTAATGTCTATGTAATTAAAGTGGTGCACCACAAGAAGTTTTTCTACCAAAAAAATTACCAAGTAATTGAAAAGAAAATTCCGTATGTAATTCCTGTGAAGGGAAATGTCTTTTTATGCTCCTTCGTTTTTTGAATAGATCATAAAATTATTTACTGGATCTGTAGGCATAAAATATTTATATTAGTACATCTATTAAATTTTATTTTAACTAATGCTGCTGCAGCTAGAAACTTGATATTAAACAAAATGAGTAAATAAATACAAAAAGCAAGCCATATGGCATTTCTCTCAACTAGCAAGACAATAGCCGTGAAATGTTTCTCATCGTTTCATTAGGCATTTTAGTAAATATCATAAATTAAGAGCTCCATAGTATAATCATATGTTTTCAAGTTTGAGCGTGTCGTATTTGCGATGCTTTCTACAAAGGAATGTCAATAGCGAGGATAATGGCCTCCCTTTTTTTTTCTACCTGTGCCTCTGAAAAGGCACACACTAATGGCTTTTTCCCCAGGAGTCTGACACATCTGGGTGTCCATGACGCATTACGTGCAGGTGGTCCCTTAACTTTCTTACGGAAATATTTACGACAGCAGTTTCCACTACAGTGACAGTCTCATATAAAAATATTTCACAGGTCAAGAATTTGCGTTACAAATCTGTAGAAACAAAACCCTATTGATATAACAGTGTCCAAAAAATTGTCGCCGGCATTGTGATACATTCACGCATTTACATACATTTCATAACTCTTACAAGTACGATTCTTGGTTTCCAACAACCTTTTTCACAAATCAGCGTCCCTAACCACCACTCATTATTCCTTACCTTATTACACATGTACATATTTGTCGACACATCTTCAATATTTCATCATAACAGATACGTAGCATTATCAAATAACTCATATAGCATCAGCTTATTGATCATAAACATACCGCAGCAGCATGATACACATCGTCGTCGTAATAATATCATAACACCTCAGTCAAATATCAAAAACGTCGTAGCTTTCTGCAATAATTTCAAAACCTAAAGAAAATTCTCTGCTCATTTCAGTAGAGTCATCTACCTCAAACATACTTTAAAAATCATGATCTCAAACCAAATACATCATTCAAAGCTCTCATAGTATCACAATGGTTCCGAAAAAATATGAACAGTTCACAAAGTACCGACGAAATACAATTTCATAAGTGTGAAGTTATCCATCTGTGTAATTGCGTAAACATGTGTCACTGGTGTAGTAAAAAAATGTTTGTTTCTGTGTTAAATAATCAGATAGCTGTGTAATTCTGTGTTAGAGAAATATGGTACCGATGTGTAAAGTTGTATAAGCAAATACCATATTAGCTAGGGCTCCTTGTGCTTGCCAAACACATGGTACACACAGTAGGCGCGTACCCCCTGAGGATTAATGTAATTATACCCTCAGGTGTTACAGATTACAGCAATGGAATGAAATGTATCACGGAAAACCTTTGTATCATTGAACTTCAAATATCTTTAAAAATAAATGTTTTAAGTACAAAATTAATCACTCAAATACGTGTACTGTAGCACTAAACTGTGCGTCTTGTTGTAAGATAATCTCTGTGGAAGTGTTGTTATTTTCCTCCGAAAGCTAAGTTCTGCAGAAGCCAATGTACTTACCTCATGATAAACAAAAGTGAAATGCTTTGCGTATAGATATCGCAGTTATTACGTACACTATCGTGATCAAGAAAGTACTACACTGTAACGTATTGTTGTGCTACAAAACAAAAAAAAGGCTGTCTTATTGTAGCTATACCACAAAATTACTATTAAACATGTTTTACTTTCCAGAAGAATTCAGAAAAACTGTGCAGATATGAAACTGAAACACCGCAAAAGCAACATTGTAAATTGTCACTCATTAGTAACATCGTGATAAAATCGTGTAGCTGTCACATAAACTAACCACTGTGTCATCTGGTATCTCACAGAAAGTACTTTAAATCCAGAATGTATTTTCAAGTAAACCAAAATGTTGCATTAAAATCTCATTAGCAGTACTGCTAAATGTTCTAAGTATGTGAGCCTTATAGTCGTTACGTAATCGTGCAACTAACAAGCAAGAATGCACACACACAATAACAATGTGTCGTCTGTTCACAATAACAATGCATTCGTAATTTCTGTTTAAATAAGTTCTCTTGGTTCTTGACTGGATAGTTAACTTTAAAACATAGTTGCATGTTAACAGTTTCTAAGATTGAAAAAGAGTACTAGTAACGTGAAGTGAAAAATTTTATAGCAAAGACTAAGTTAAAAAACAGATTATCTTTCAATAAACGGTTTTACATGTGAAATGTGGTGCAATCCTTTACTCTTCCTAGCACGCAGAGTTTCAACTTCAATGCAATTATCATGTTGTATACATTGGTAAGGAATTCTAAAAGTTTTTTCAAGGTTAGCGTCTATGTTATTTTTCTCTAAGCCAGCCGGCACACCTGGCTGCCTGCAGTGCGAGTCATTGTCTGTCTCTTTGTTGGCGCGCATCGTTATTGGGATTAGGAGACCTAACTTCTACAACTTCACATTGCCGAGAGGGCCCTGCCCTGTTTGAATCCAGCCAGTTCTGATGAAATTCAGGTCTGTCGTTACGGTTATATCGTCTGTCGTCATGTCGGTAGATTCCATAGTTTCTTTCTTGTCGGTCACGTGGTGGGGAATTTCTCCCTGAATCGTAACTGCATGCTGGACTGTTGCGTCTGAAGTTATTCTGTCTCCTTTGATAATAATTATTTTGGTTCCCATATTGTCTATTTCTCTGATTGTCTCTGTGATAGTCATTACCGCAGAGAGGTGATCTTTCCCTGTAATTATTACTACTCTGCTAACGGTTGTCATACGGGTGGTGTCTGTTTTGATCACGATTTGTGTTGTGAGAATAGCCCTGTCGCATCCAGTTATTATTTCTGTCATCACGGAATTGTGACAGACGTGACCTGTAATTGTTGTGCTCCTGTTTTCGCGTTCCGCGATTGTCAGTGTTAATTTCCAGTTCTTGTAAGAGCACCTGAAAAGCTTCAATGTCGTCTTTGCAACGTCCTGCCAAAATATGTCGTAAATGTTCAGGTAATTTGATTAAGCAAATGCGGATGAGTTCTGAGGGGCTGTATGGGTCTGACAGGTACTGATTCTTGTGCAACATGTCTTCAAAATATTTGACAAGACTGGAAAATTCAGATTGTTCAAAGTGTTTCATCATCATGATGCTATGTTTTACTCGGTCTTGTGTAGCTTGAGACCAATATGCTGAGAGGAAGGCATGATAAAATTCTCCTTCACTGTGGCAATCGTGAATGACCGATCGCATTCTTACAGCTGGTCCATTCTCTAAGTAGCCACACATAAATTCTAATCTATGCACTAATGACCAGTTGGGAGGAAAACAATGAGAGAATTGATGAAGCCACGCTTGTGGATGAATGTCGTTACCGGAATTCTTAAATGTTTTGAATTTATGTGTAGTAATGAACAGCTTATAGTCAAAATCATCGTGTCGGCGAGTAGCTTATCGGTCATTGTTACGTCGTGTCGGCGGTTCCATCTCAAAATTCGGTGCACCTTGCCAATTTCTTCCATAATTTCCTAAATGCGCTGTGTTATTATTTTGTGGCTTTTCCGTATTTCTAAGTCCCTCTTCCCGTGTTGGAGCGCGAGTGTCCTCTGAAATATGTAATTTTTGTATTACTTGTGCCAACTGATCTTGTACTTCCCGGATTTCTCTTTTGTGTTGCGTATTAATTTGATTCTGATTTTCTTTGAATTTCTTAATTTGTTCGCACTCTTCTGTGTCATTAAAGACTACCGGTTTTGTGTCATTCAGATCATCATCTACCTTTGTAGATATGTTAGTGAACTGATCTGAAAGTTCAGCTACTTTATCCGTTAGTGAAATTATTTCCTCTGTGTGTTTTTCTGAACCAAGTTTCAGAGTGTCCGTTTGTGTTGAAATCGTATCTACTGTGTCCTTTAAGTATTCCTGAGTTTTTGCAAGTTGCATAACCGAATCGGTAGATGCAACTGAGTCAATTTTAGCTTGCAAGGTCTCATGATTTTCATGAACAGTAGTTTGCAGTTCTTTTATGGCTGCTTCGTGATTCTGTAATGCATTTTCATGACGCGATAAAATTGGTTGGAAATGCTCAAAAATTTGTGTTTTTACGTCATTACAGACTTTTTGACATTTCGATTCGATTTTATGTAACTCAGTAGTTAAATCTTCACATGTTTGTTCAAGTGTGGTGTCTAACTTTTGAAGATTTTGTTCCATTGCGTCTAACTGTTGCTGTGTTTGTCTCTGGTGTTGTTCCATTGTGTCTAACTTTTGAAGATTTTGTTCCATTGTGTCTAACTTTTGAAGCTTTTGCTGTGTTTGTCTCTGATTTTGTTCCATTTGTTGCATTAGCTGTAATAACAATGCATTAGTGTCTGGAATCTGTTCCTCTACGCTTTTCGGCAGTGCATTTGCACCGGCGACATTCACATTTTGACAAGCAGAAAATGTGTCTTGACTTATTTAAGAAAACAGTGAGGACGCAAAACCTGAATCTACAGTATTTGCAAAATTGTGTCCTGTCATTTCGGATTCCTGAGGCGAGCTGTTGCCGAGCGATCGATCGATAATGCTTCCCTGTTCACTAATTGTTTCACTGCCTCCCGCTCCATTTCCCTATGCACAATTACCAAATTACTATGTTGAACATTAGTTAATTCATTACACGGTGGCGCTAACACACTGCTTTCGTCTTCACTGTCATTTCTCAGTTTACTTTGGAGCCTAGTATTACGTTTTTCACACGCCATTATTGTCACAATATTTCACAAGACAACACAGAAAAACACAATTTGAAGAGCAAAAATAGGGGAACACATTAACATAGCACTGAAAATAATATCTAGTTAATTGCAAGCGCAGCTGCGAAATACTTGGTGCAAATAACATGCATGCCACAACTGTTTTACTGTACAAGAATGAAAAACTACAACTACAAAGGAAATTCTCTCTACAATTACGCGCTAGCAATAAACAATAGCTACACTAATTGCACAAACTACAAGAAAAAAAATCAGAAGTGAGGTATCCTCGGCTAAGGGTCACCATATGAAACGTCCCCTTTTGAAAATTATACACGACTGTGCTTAAACTGACACACAATATTTTTAGCGCAACGCACTCTGACTTTCAAAAATCCCTACAAAAGAATGGCCCTGACTAACATTAACCTATACCTTTCACAAATCACTTACCTCACAAAAATCTTCATTACTCGAACTACAGCAATACAGCGAGCGCCACTACTGCCAGCTAAATAAAAGATTCAAACTACGGAAGGCACTCACTACTGATAGGGATAGTTAGCAAATGAAAGATTTTAATAGAGAACAAACAATGTATTTACCTTAATAGTGTTCAAAAGTCATAATATATATATCAGTTCATGACATCCAGTCTTACAAATTTACTGTCTCTGATGGACACACGTCCAGATCATCCGCTCTCAAAACTCTGCTATCTCTCTCCCCACATCCACCACTGCTGGCGGCTCACCTCCAACTGCGCAACGCTACGGGCTGTTAACAGCCGACTGCCCAACACTACAATGGCAGACAACAATGCAAACTAGCCACAGACTGCACACAGCACAGCCGGTGATTTTCCTACAGAGCGCTACGTGGCGTTACCAATAAGAAAACCTAAACAGCCTACTTACACCACATAACACATTCGCTTTATGTTTTTTTCCCCTCTTTTTTCCCTCTCTAGAAATACTTATCCCCAAGCTACGCATAGCACAATACTAACACCACTTACTCTTTCTGAGCTCAACATCTCACTCGTTATGGAGGAATGCTGACTCAGTTTTTCAGGATAGGAAATGGGAAGTTGCAGCACGGAAAATGGAATGGCCCAAAGACCACCAGTCGTGTGTGTATGTACGTGTGTGTGTGTGTGTGTGTGTGTGTGTGTGTAATGAGTGAAGTATTATGAAACAATGTGTGTATAGTGTGTGCAGTGACTGATAGTGAGATATGAGTGAACAATATGGCATTACGTTATTTAATAAGTTATTTGTAGAAAAAGTATTGTATACCAGGAGTGAATCTAATGATTGTCTCTAACTAGAAGTTTGTAAATATATGTGTATACGAATTAGTTTGTTTTAAATTGATCTAACTTTGTAAATACTTTGACATGCAAAAAAAATCTACGAATGAATAAAGCTACTACTACTACTACATAGAGAGTGAGCGCTTGTTACCATTCACTATGCCTGAAAATAGCTGCATACGAATACCAGTTGGTCGCTTAAAAATTTCCCACTCCATTTCTGTTCATCCGAAAATGATTGCTGATGTATGATAAACTGAATGGACATGATTAATATGCTCGTAAGAATGATCTGCATAACATAGACCCTCTGTAGCTCTGCTCTGGGACTCGTAGATTCGGCCTGCGGCAAAACATACCTTGAGAGATGAAATGTAAACCATATTTTATGTCTACAAGGTTTCCGAGAAGTTCCCATGCCTTTCTTGACTTTCTACAGTTGGGAAAATAAATAGCTGTTTTATTGGTGTCTCTGCTTTGTAGTTGACGAAAAGCACTTGAGCCAATACTCGAGTTGATATCGAGTCCTGTACTTGCGGAAACTCTTTGTCTAACGTTGCTTAGCTGTCGTTTCCTTTCGTCTCGTGTGGTGACGCCTTGATGGCTCGAGAAGAGATTGAAGCACGCGTGCAGCTCATACCTGATGGGCTGGGGTTTGGCTACTTTTTCTAGAGCCTCACGTGATGTCACGGTTTGTGCCTGGGAGCCGAGTCTGTACAGTTGATGTTAACAACTAGCAGGAAGTTGCAGCTTTATCCTGGCTGTGCGGTGACGGCCATATTCTGGAGTTGACCTTTGCACGTGTCCCTGCCGCCTTTGCTGGTGTACGTGGCCACATACATGGTCCATGATTCGCTTTAGCCTCAACGACGAGGAGCACAATTTCTTTTTGGGTGATTGTAAGGATTTGCGAGGCAACACCTCCAATGTACAGTCATTTCTGGGTGTCGTTTGTTATTTTGACATTAAACTGATGAGATCGCTATCCCGGCCGCGTTTGACCGATGCCTTTATGTGGGTCAGCATCCTAGCGATACGAACCTGTCTAAGTCAAATAATTGTTTAATTTTAAGAGGGCATCAATTTCAGAAGGCGCATGTGTACTCTAAATTAAGTTTTAGTATCCACTATTCCTTATTTTTTCTTATTTTTTGGTAATGATTGGCCAAATGGACTTAGCTGTATACCTTAATCTTTCTGTAGTGACTGGGGGTTGGCGTACTGCTGTCAAAAAATGGCTTTGAGCACTATGGGACTTAACTTCTGAGGTCATCAGTCCCCGAGAACTTAGAACTACTTAAACCTAACTAACCTAAGGACATCACACACACCCATGCCCGAGGTAGGATTCGAACCTGCGACCGTAGCGATCGCGCGGTTCCAGACTGTAGCGCCTAGAGCCGCACGGCCACCCAGGCCGGCACTGCCTGTCATTCACTTGCTGTGCACGTTGTAATGGGTAAGTTGGAGTTCTATTTAATGTTGTTGTTGTGGTGTGTAAGTGTTATTGTAAAACATATGAAAATGCGGCAGCAAGAATAACAGTATTATTTGAAAGAAATAAAAAAAACTTGATAATTCTTATTTATGTGGTGCTGTGCCCGACTATTACGAGTTTCAGTACTTCCATATTTGACATTAAAATGTATGCACCAAATAACTAATGTATCACACTATCACCTCTACCCATAACAACATTGGTGTCGTAAATATTTCTATTTAAAGTCACTGATGAATTAGTTTTGGAAAAAATAATCTTCCGCACCAACCATAAAATTATTTCATTACGTAAAGTCTAAGATTGTTCTGCTGAATGTTATCTTCCCTTTTACAATAGAAAAATAATAAATTCCTGTGGTTTCTTGTCCTCGGAGTTCAAATATTGTAATATCGATCGGAAGAATTAGTCACTGATAATTTCAGCAGTTTAAAATTGCCGCTCCATACGCTCACTTAAACAAAGCACAGTCTGGACTGCTGCGGACACAAAACTTAAAGCATTCATAGTTGGTTACTTAGTTACAAATAAAAGCCCGTACACTAGAATTCCATTTAGTAAATTTTACGTTATATTTTTCCTTTGACCACTTTTTACAATATTTTAAAGAACAGACCTCAGGTTATCTTCGATCTTATCCGCTTCACACAACATAGAGAAGAAGAACATAAGAAGGAAGAATTCCACAGACAATACTAAGCCAATACACTCTTTTAGTGGTATTACCTTTTGTTATGTGGTTATTCTTTGTAGGAAACTGGTTATAAAACAATAAAACATATTGCCGTTATTTCACAATATAATAAGAAGTCTTTCCTCAGTTGAGAGTCATTTCTGGAAAAAACTCGTTAATTCCCAAGTCTCGAGCATTGTTCCATAGACTGGCGACACAAAATATTCACTTTGGCATTACAATGTTTAATTTGTACTCTGCGTATATGCTTTAGAATTCTTCGATCAACTGTCTGAGATGTCAGGCGAAATTGATTCGTTACTATAACTGCTTAATTCATTTGCTCTAGTCCCTTCGGTTACCTGGGATTTTGTTCGTGACGCCCTCTGTCTGCCTCACAGATGTGTACACTATTTAAAATATTCTATTTTTCTCATTGGTGAAACAGCAGTTCCCTTTGGCTGCTTCATAACTGCATATGTAAAGTTCTATAGTTTTTAATACTAATCTTCTCTTCTACGTGACTAATACGTGTTGATACAAAAGTCTGCTTCACACACATGTACATTATTTTAAATATTATACTTCCCAAGATTGTACAAACTAGTGAGACAACAGTCCTTTCTGGTTGCTTTACAGATGCGAATGAAAGGAAATATACACTTCTAAAATATGAAGTTGACAGAAAGTGCATATTGGATGAACAGGAATGGAGAAAGAACAAACGCAAGGCTGTGGAAGCGTCTATAACTAGGCGAAAGATAGATATTGTCTGTAGGGAAATTAAAGATGTCTTTGGAACAGCAGCTGTATAAATACCAACAGCTCAGATGGAAAAACTAGTACAAAGTGAAGAAGGGATAGCTGAGAGTAAATGAAATATATAGAGAGTGTCGCAGCTGGCGAGAAGCTGAGCGGAAATGCCTATTGCAATAGCACAGATTTCTGTTTCAGAAACAGTATTTAGTTTAGTTTTTCGCTTTTAAGGTACATCTGGGAAGAAATTAATTGTATTAGTACATTTAATTGTACAAACTATTGTTTATTAACTTCATACAAATCTTTTGTGTAATTTTTTTGTGAGCTCCTACTTTCTACTGCAGCAAAAGTAGCGAAGCAGCAGAAGTTAGACCACACGCAGCCACTTCTCGAGTTAGTGTTACATTTCTTGTGGTACAGACAAAATTAATTAAAGATGGATAGGAACTGCACCTGTTGTGAAAGGATGTAGAGGGAATCGCTCGACACTTCCAAGGGAAGCCCCCCCCCCTCACCGCCCAAGCGCACCCCCCTCAGATTTAGTAGTGAAATGGGCCAGTGGACAGCCCGTCAAAAACTGAACAAAGATCAAGCGTGAGAACAGGAAGAAGGTCTACTGAACTGCGAAAAAAGAAGAAAAATACAAACAGTGAGCGGTCCAAGCTCAAGATACGCACAAAAAACACGAGCCATGGGCTCCCTCGTGCACTAATTTTTTTTCACAAAATTATGAATTTTCCGTCAGTTCACTGTCGTGTCTGTTCTCCTTCTGTACTCTTGACAATTGTCATACTATAGATTTGTTATAGAATATGTGTGACGTGGTAAGAGTATATCACCGTCGCAAGTAAATGTGATGAATAGTGAGAGTAGGTGAGACGTCGTGTAGACCTCTCATAAAATTAAAACAACAAATCAACAGGTGTGAACTACGTTACAAGAAAGGAATTCAAGAGTCAAAACTTCTAAAACGGAAAGCAAGAGTCACAACATTTAGCACTTTTTTTCTTTGTAGCACTTTTGGTTGACGGGTGGTGTAGATTCAGAGCTCTCGTAAAGATAATTGTTGAATTGAGTATTAACAATTAATTAAGGCAATATTTTTATCATAAATAAGTAAATTAATACCTATTGTAAGCTATCATTTGAAGGTTTCAAATTTTTGCCTATTTTCCGAAAAAAAACATTTCGTAGCCGCGAGTTTTGGACTAGGATTTGTTTACGCTATCGTATTCTCTTTAAGTTACATGATTATTTCAATAAAGTAAAGTTTGTGTTGTTAGTGTACTCTTACAATCCGTCCATTTGATTCTTTAGTAAGTAGCCGAAGTGAAAAGTTCCGTGATAAGTGAAAAGTTTATATAGTGTAAGTTCAGTTCTTTGTTTGCTTTTTGTTTCGTCGCGTAAACAATACAGGTTAAATCGTTTTTGTTTCTCCGGAAATTTTGGATTAGTATCCGAACTTTAGGTCTAAATTTTCTAAGAAATTTAATATATTAATTGAGTAGTCTAGGAAGTTATTCTTGTTTAACTTATACCAAAGCTAATATTTGTTTGCCATGAGTGAGAAGTGTATGACTTGCCATACGATTGTTAGTTCCGGGGTGTGGTGTGAGGGCTGTTGCAGTTTCTTTCATGTACGTGACTGCAGCGGTGTGGGAACTGGGGAAATAAATAAGGCTTATTGGCTGCGTAGGATTTGCTGCAGAGATAGAAAGATAGTGGAACCAGAGACAGCGAAACAAGATCTGGAAAGGTTAAAGGAGGAGAAAAAGAGAGGTGGGAAGTAACAACGCGTTGAAGAAGAAATAGGAATAGGACTTTCTCAGAAAGTGTTGTTGTGAATGTGGATAACAGGTTCGATATGTTGTCACAGTTGAAAACTGATGAGCTACAAGTCGATGTAGGAATAGAAAGGACACAACGAACTTTCAAAAAAGTGTTTAAAAAGTAAGAAGTCAGAAAAAGTTGTGAGGAAGAAGAAAGTTTTGTTATTAGATAGTTCACGTGGTAGAGGTGTTGGCCAACTATTGCAGGATGAAATAGGGTCATGTTACCAGGTCACAAGTTTTTTATAAACCTAGTGCAAGTCTGGGTCAGGTGACAGAGGATGTAGGTTCACTTTGCAAAGACTTCACAAAGGAAGACACTGTGGTATTAGTGGGTGGGACAAGCAACAGCATAGACAGGAACCATAATTATTCAACTGGGAGTGACCTGGTAAAGATAGCTTCAGCAAAGAGACATACTGGTGTTGGCATTGTGTCTGTTTTGAGGCGCCATGACTGACCTCATTTAAGCTTTTCTGTTAGGGGAGTTAATTTAGAGGTGGAACGGTTGCTTGGACCAGGTATAGGGTCTCATATTGGTGTGATTCCTATTGACTCAGGTGGGACTATGCTAGGCATGGCCTTCACCTCAACATGAAAGGGAAAGGAAAACTGTCTGGGCTAATAGCAAATAACTCGAGGGGGGGGGGGGGGGTACACTGTCACAAGTGGTAAAGTACCAGTGGTTACAAGTGACAGCTCAGAAGTTTTTTTTAGGATAGGGAAGTCAGAAACAAAAGATGTTCAGAGACAGGTTGAAAACGACACTCACATTGATAAAACAGGCAGCCAGAAACCAAATTTTAATGTACACAATTCATGCAGACAGCCTTTGATTGAAACTAGAGATACTCAAAAATTGACAGGAAAATTAGGTTCATCCAGTTGTAATTCAGTCAGTGCACAAAATCAGTTATGCTTATTGCACCAGTTGACATAAGCTGCCTCTCTGAACATCATGTGATCACTGACATAGATATGTTAAATGTCACAGGATTCAAGTTAGTTTTTTACTTCTGTAGAGAAAACAAGGAGAAAGAAGGAGCTGCCACATTTGTCAGAAACTGTTTTGATTTCAAGAATATTGATATTAATAAATTTTGCTAGGAACAGCACTTAGAAGCTTGTGCAATAGAAGCAGTATTTCACAATAAGTCCTTTATAATAGTAAGTATATACAGATCACCTACAGGAAATTTTATCCTATTCATATAAAATCTGAAGTCTCTGTTGTCCTGTCTCACAGTAAAACACAAGGAAATAGTGGTTGGTGGTGTAGGAATGTTTTGTATATTTCGCATTCAATTTCCGCAAGCACTAAATCAGCTAATTACATGCGAATATACATTTTCTTAACAACACGATGCATACAATTTTCATAGTAACCTCTGTTCAGGATACTTTCCTTTAGTTTTCTCTCTGTCCCACAATTACAATGACACAGTGAAGTATACCTCACAGCGCAAAAATTGTGACGTTCATTTGCTTTTTTTTTTTCTATGTGCATGCGCAATTGCCACAGCTGTAGCATAGGCGTTGCCAGCGTGGCACATATGAAGAGTAATTTTTTTTCTTTGTACGTATTTTGGGGGTTTTGTTTCATGTAATTTGTACGGCTTATAAAAAGTTTTGCCTGTGATTAGGGTTCTGCTTTTAATAAATTTACAAGAGCACTACTTCGCAGGGTAATATCGTATAGGGCCCCCGCGAGCAGGCAGAAGTGCCGCATCACGACGTGGCATGGGCACGATTAATGTCTGAAGCAGTGCTGACACCATGAATCCTGTAGGGCTATCCATAAATCCGTAAGAGTACGAGGGGGCGGAGATCTCTTCTGAACAGCATGTTGCAGGACATCCCAGATATACTCAATAATGTTCATGTCTGGGGAGTTTGGTGGCCTGCGGAAGTGTTTAAAGTCAGTAGTTTGTTCCTGGAGACACTCTGTAGCAATTCTGGACGTTTGGAAAGGGAAGTCAGGTCGCCAGCCCCCGAAAAGTACGGACGTGGAGAATAGCTGGAGAGTGGGAGTCTAGCGCAGAATTGTTTAAGAACCGTGTACGTGGGAGTGAAACGATCGTCAGCGTTGCAGAGCGTTTGCTGGGAGAGGAGAGTGTTGTTTTGCTAGCAAAAATATCATTGACCAGCATTTTGCAGAGCTATTTTCATTGGCACGTGGGAACTGTGTGAGCGTGTAGAGAGGAGAAGGAACTCTGCGCTGGTTGAGAACACTTTGGCTGGAGACCAGAACGATGTACTTGATCTGGGGACGCAGAAGAGAGGACAGCATCTGCAGATGTAGAAAAGGCACTGTCCTAGCAAACGGCAGATGGTGTGTCGCAGTCCAGCAGACCACGGCACTCGCCGCACTACATTACTGAATGCAGAATATGTGAGAAATTGCGGCTTGGGCAAACATGGTATGAGAATTACCTATGTTTTGTAGGCAGGCTGTAAGGGTCGGTTATGTTCCGCAAATCTTATGCTTTTCTTGAGTGACTGAGCCCTCATTCGTAACTTGGGCAGTGATTTTTTTTTTTTTTTTTGCTTATGGTGGTTTTTCACTATTCTGGAGGACTCAGGCAATAACTCTGTGTCCACCACCGACTTGTCTCCCCATAACTCATTCGTAGATTGCCCTCTCATCCCATTCACCTAAGGTATCCTATCTTTGCCGGGACGTTCAAGTGTTAGATTAGTACTTTCTCATATCAATAACTGTAAATTTTCGTGTTCTCTACAGTTCTTCAGCTCTAATAAATCATGTAATAATTTCTTATTCACGTATATTTTAGCAGGGAACTTTACAATAAACAAGAATTAATGTGGACCATTATTTCATTTCACATATAGTTCATCACTCTGTCTGTTATCTTTTGTGAGGTGCAACGCCCAATCCTCATGTTTGCTAGGATCACCTCTACCCTATTAGTTATCCTCTGCACGACACTTTGTGTTAAAAGTATGAGTCCACTGGAGTGGTCTGACTATCGACCACTCCAACTAATGCGGATCATTCTGATATCCACAGGGCTATGTTGAACTCAACTATACCCCCACGTAAACAACTTGTGGTTACTTTGCATTCTGATCTGCAGCTAGAACACAAAGAATAAAATTTAGAATTCTGTGCAGATTCAGTGGCTGATATTTTTCTAATCTCATTTTTAATTAGCGTCGTGGATCATGATTCGTTAAGATGAGATTTTTAATTAATTATAATTATAATCTGATAATTAGCAGAAATTCTGGAAAAATTAAGTTGCTTACGCATGCGATTAATCTATGTACTTCTACTGCAGTATTATTTTAGCTCTGTGTTGGTTTGTATTGGTCCATTGTGATGTTATGATCGGCGTTCTTGTCGGTCTTGCAATTTTGAAGGCTTCCTGATATGTATTTGTATCGTATGAACAACTGTGGGTGAATTATTGGGCAAACTGGGTAATATGACTTTTGGGTAAAGAGTTCAGTAGTGTCTCGGCAGTTTCCTATTCCTTTGCTACCCCGAGTACCAAAATTAAATAAAAATAGAGAGCATAGTTGTGAGAAATATGGATGTGGGTGGTCTAATAAAAATGACGGGAAAAGTCGGGACGTTGGATGAGGAGACTAAAGAAGTGAGGAAGATGATTGCCATGTAAAGACAGTGGCTTCGTGTGTGGAGTAAAGAAACAACTGGTGGAGCTCTATCAGACGATGGCATTGATTCTGACGTGAAACAGGTACAAGAGGCTGCACTCCATAAGTAACTTCCGGAGGGAGATAGTGGTAAAAGGGAAGTACGGTGAAGAGTCCAAATCAGGATGAGGATAAGGAAAGGCTTGAGGGTAAGGAAGCAGTGCGAAGTAACCAGTCGATTTCTGAAAATACTGGCCATAATATGTCAGGACGTAGCGACAATTACGCTGCAAAACTGTTTCGCAGAATGTAAGAGTAGTGTAGAAGTCACTGATCGGGAAACAGTGCAGAATAAAATGGGCAGTAGCCTGTTTTCCTTGACGTTTTCAGGACCAACTGCAGATAGCAAGAAGTTGGCTTGCCGAAATATCACGACTTCTGAACGATGTCACCCGACTGAATTCCCACGAAATATTCAGTATGTGCCTGCACCGAGAAAATCTTAAATCCCACAACAGTGAAATATTTGTTCATTTTAATAGGTATTTATGTTTCGCGAAATGTTCTTATACACGGTGTTCTCGTTTGTGTTGCAAATTGGTTGATCTGAAAAGTTTAACAATAACATAAACATATTCTAATAAAGGTAAACTCCATATCCTGCAGCTGAGGCACCTAAACACATTTTTGCTTGATTGGTGTTACCATATGCAAGTGCACACTTTAATAACTAACTAAAACTTATCTTAGAAATTACGTTGGACGTGGAAAATATAGATATAACAACAAGATGTAAGTAATACTTAGCTCATACAGCGTAATAACTCGTCGCCATCTCACGTAACGCAGAAAACCGCAGTTGCTAGCAGCAAGGCGAAATAATAATAGTAAGACTGTGGCAGTATATGCTGTTTCTCCCGTTTTCATACTTACGTTTTCACCTTTCTCTCTTGGGGCAGATCTATTCTGATGAGGGTTCACTACAAAAGTGTATGATGAGAAGTTTTTGTGCAATCACTCCGTGTTTGCTATGCACTGCATTGTGGTGTGATTGCAGTCACCACTGACATTAACAACATTCAGAAATGTTTTTGTTGCTTTTTCTTATTTCAAAATTCCTAAAATTACAAAAATTTTGTAATTTTAGGAATTTTTATTCAAAGGCACATATTACCTTTGATAATGTACTCTAAAATACTTTGATGTGTGATTAAATATAATAATTTTTGATAAATGTTTTATTGTGTTTTCGAATACATATTCAAACAAAAGAATATAGATCAACACATATCACAGTCATTTTACTTACATACAGTTGAGGTACATTATATATCATTATAGTTACGTATGGATAATTTTTTAAAAATTTGTCAAAATTCGTAGTTGAGCAGTCACTTATCTGCTTGTTACATAAATGCTTACTCTAAATAATTATAATTTCCGAAACTAAGTCTTCTTGCAGAAGCATTTGGCAGCACATGCACGTGTTTGTACTATATTTCCGCGCAGTGGTTGTCCCTGTATTTAAACTCTGTCAACTTCACTGGGACTAATACATAGGCTCACACAGCTTTCAAGCTAATATTTTCTCTTGCTGCTGGGAATCTGAGACAACGTCTCAATTCAGACTGCTTTTCGTCGTCATGGGAAGAACTCTCATACAGGTCTTGGAAAGAATATTATTAATTAACTTATACCCCCTCCACTCCCCCCTTACACACACAATGCAGATGTAGAATTTTCAGTTTTCATCATGACATACCGACGTTGGGTTGTAGACTTGAGGAATCTGTACAGTGCCGAGTACTACTGAGTACTAAGGACTCTCTCAGAATATGAAATTTATGATGGAGAGTTTTCGGAGTGTTGTTTGATTATAAAAGAATATTATTTAATTTAATTCGTAAGGTTGCTTAACATTTTTATGAGACGTTAAGAGAAATCAGATATAAATTTAAAATGTTCGAAATAGAGATAACAAAGTAACGCGAACGTGATGATATCAACAAACAGTATGAAAAAAATTTATCATCTTAAATGAGGTAGTTCATCGCTCCTATCTAAAGAAAAAGGAGGAACTGTAATAACAATAGTGTATTCGATGCTTACGCAAAAACTTGGCTCTGTTCATACTATCTGAGATCAGCAGTCATTAGTTAAAGAGTTCCATCTGAAATGTTATCTCTAATCTCAAATATTAAAAATATCTGTTAAATGAAATCAAAAGTGTTAAGTACCAGTTTGTATCTTTGTGTTCATATCAGGCTGGAGATCCGATATGAATACAACGAATTATTACGACTGGAAAGTTTACGGAGCCACACCAGTTTGTATCTATTCATAGAATGGTCTGCACTATCAATATCTCTATGGGACACAAAATATTATCTGCAACTATAGGTAGATTACCAGTATTTGAACATTAATAGTATTCGTGAAAAAGGGTGTTACTGCAGTAAATCTGTAATTGTAGATCTTAATGAATACAGCGTGTCGGTGATACTGGGTTTGAACCGTAGAGCTCAAATAAGCAATATTTCACGAGAAGTTAATTATCAACGTTCACAGTTTAATCCATTTTTATATTTCCAACATGGTGATAATTTCTAGAGGCGAGAATTTGACAGCCGGGGTTGTGGGAACTACAGTCAAAGACACCGAATTCTGCGGTGCTTCGTATAATGAATAGGTGTAAAAGACGCAAGCTACAAACGATAGGCACACTCTAAAAGGATTATTTGTTACAGTGTTCAAGTAGTTGTCTCACACAGTTGGCGCAGTTGAAAAAAGGCTGCTCTTTCCGTTTTGAGATGCCGAAGAGTGTCTCATCCAATATTTCAAACACAGCACATTGAAGACACTAGTTTCTTATAATATGTTTAGGTTACGTCAAGTATCTAACATATCTAAAATGTAGGAAACCTCCTAAATGATATCGACCTAAAGTTGTACTTAAAAAACCATGTCGTGTGATTTTCAAATGAACAGGATTATAGATTTCGGAAGGTGTGTAAACAATGCGTATCGTATTGTACGCGTCTGCTGCATGTGTGTGGGACATTAACTCCAATTTTCCGACAGTACATTGTTTCACATACGCTTGAGTTCTCATTCACATTACTCGGCAATTTATTGTTTTCTGATATCATTTGTTACTACGGCCCACTGCGTGTTAGGACCGGCAACTACCCACGATTAGCGGTAGGCGACAACCCCAACGCCAGAGAGAGTGTATCTGACTGAACCAATGGCCGACTGGACTATTTCCATGTACCGTTTTCGGTAATACACATTCCAAGTTGCATGACTGTCGCCTGGGTGGTATACTCCAGAAGGCCAGTGTGAGGAACAATTTACTGACAGCAGTTGAAAGCTACAATGAGCTGTAATCCTTTTCACTTCAGCGGCACAAATTAAATGGAAAGTAATGTTTCTCTTATGGAGCAACGTGTACACTGCTCAGAATGATGAAGGCAGGGATAGCAATCTGATCCCATCTACAGCAAATGTTTCCGTGAAAGCAGTTGAGCATCGAATTAAATTTCAGAATAATCCACTATTTAAGCTAGATAACTAATTTTCTCTAGCGACTAATGCTTAAGCGATAAACAAAAGCCGTAGATACTTATATGAACGTAGTGTTTCCATAGACATTCTGCCTCTATGGCGGAGCACTTGGGTGCCGCATACGCGAAGAATCTCGGGGAAGCCCGAGGACGCTTCGCTGGTAGAAATGGAACAGAGTCTTCTCAGAATCAGACTTAGACTACTTGATACTCTGAACAGCGGCGGCATAGTTGTTGCCAAGTGCTAAAACTCTAAGCCGAAAGAAGCTCCCACTGTGTGTAATGTGACTTTGTCACGAAACTAAAGACATGGTGCCTCATGGTACTTAAAAATGCTGAAATAATTCGATGTCTCGTGTGCAGTTGAACCGGAAGTACTTCATTTTTCATTCTGGTTAACGCCAGTACTTTCGGAAGTGTACGATTCATTCATTTTTCACGTTCGAAGCGACGATTGATTTACTAGTGAAGATACCGAAATTTTGCAGTTTTTGCTGTCACCGAAAGAAGGTTAGTGTGTTTGAGGAAATTGTCGTGTGGATGAAATGGAGATACAGCTTTCTTGCGCTTAAAGTTGCTAGTTCTGTTGAGTTTTTCACTATCGTTCTCAACAAATTTTGAAAGTGCAATTTTGAAGCGTAATGCTACAACTGTTTTTTGTTTAATTTCGTTTTAAAAAATATAAATTACTGTATTCCTCCGAGGTTTAGGGAAGTGCACTTGAGTCCTGCAATGTTTCGGGCAGCAGTATTTCACACTGTGTAACGTAATTGCAGTTGGCGCAATATTCTCACGTTTCGCCTAAATGTTACCTTGCATCTGGATTTCCAGTCGGCCTCTTAAGTTAATTTTTTTGCGAGGTCGTGTGTGAGCGCACGCGTTTGAGAAGCCGGTGCCGACCGAGTGCTTGTGTTTTGGAGACATTTCTGTTTACTCTATCCTGTCATATGAAAAATCTTGACACATTTTCATTCTAGCTCAGTTATACGTATGGACAGTTTGTATTGGAAACTTAAAACTTAAATACTGGATCAGATGGCTGTTGTTACGGTGCTGTGCCTCTAAATATGGACCAATAGTATTTTACTTCATAAAAATGGTTAAATCAGGCCTTCCACTTTTTACGTGGCGTATTGTCGAGTTCTTATTTACCTGTCATCACACCACTTGCAGATAAATACCACGCTGCCCTTCCTTAGCTTCATAAAACGGTTTCTACAGAAAAAGGGTTATATGATGACTCCCAAACTGGCACTATTGCTAAAGCTGCTTTCTCGCCACTGAAAACGTCGACATTTTTACAGGTTAATGAATCGACGAAAATTAGCTAACATTGATATGACCCTTTACAAGCGATTTTTTGTTCTTAACTCGAACTTTGACCATCTATAGTTGTAGACCAGACGTTCCATTATAACCTTATTCAATTCGATACTTCAGGCTAAGCTCGGAGGGTTACACAATGGCACTGCGAACCAAGATAAACATAAAGGCTTAGTACTACATAGTACGTATAACTTATACGTGGTTGCGTAGAGATGGTGTACCTCGCCAAGTAGCGTTCCGTGGCAGGTTGGTTCTGCGTTTTAATGCCATACTGCTATGGTGCGCAGCTTGTTAAGGTCACCACCAGAAAACCGAAGAGCCCATCAATGGCAATAAACTCATTGTACGGCTACTGACACTACACAACAGCCAGCGGTTTGCTACATTTGTCTTTTTCGAGTTTCCTCCATATCAAATCCAGGAGAAAGGATGTCAGAGGAGAGGGCAGTAACATCAGGGCCTCCCTGGAGACGTCAGAGCTGTGGCGCGCGCCCTTCAGGGCGCCGGCGTTGGCACGTGAGGAGAAGCGGCAGCGGCGCGGAGTGGGCGTGTCACCTGCGGGTGACGGACGAGTAGGGGAAGGCGAAGACGCGCACGTAGTCGACGCGCAGCGCGGCGTCCTCGCCCCGCCACGTGGGCTGCCACCACTGGCGCCGCTCCCAGAAGTCGCGCATCGGCGCCGCCGACGTCCAGTTCCACGGCTTGGGCCGCGGGAAGTTGCGCCACCCGTCCGGGAAGAACTTGCCGCCCACCGCCACGTTCATGATGATGAAGAACTGCCGACAAAACACGCAGTTCCTCTAACAGCTCCACAAAAACGACAGCGCTGAGTAGACACATTCGACACACCCTCCTGCAATATACGTTCTATGCGCAGCGAGATAGAAACGAAATATTCTCTTTATTTTCGTAACTAGCTTAGCGCTCGCTGCTTCGCTCGCGTAGACTGTACGGTCTGCATAGATTTTTTGTTTGTTTTTCTTGCTATAAGACTACTCGTTGGCTGTATGCTGGTTCTTTATATATTTTTTATTTATATTGAACCTGTGTGACCATCTCCTCGCGTTACCTTAGAGAATTCAAAAATGGTTCAAATGGCTCTGAGCACTATGGGACTCGACTGCTGTGGTCATAAGTCCCCTAGAACTTAGAACTACTTAAACCTAACTAACCTAAGGACATCACACACATCCATGCCCGAGGCAGGATTCGAACCTGCGACCGTAGCGGTCGTGCGGTTCCAGATTGTAGCGCCTTTAACCACTCGGCCACTCCGGCCGGCCCTTAGAGAATTGTACTCGACTTTGCGTCCTGGCTGCTCATATACCAGGCCCATAAGAAATGGTGTCTATATTGTGACCCTTATTTGATTAACTTGATAAACAAATTAATTATTTTTGAAATGTGCGCAACGAAAACTGGTGCGCGTTTCTCTAAGATAACACGTTCTGGGGCGGTTGAACTCATAGCCATCCTATAGCAGCTGGTAGCCTATCTAAATTCACATTGCAGATTATTTCTGTCTTTCATTAACTTTAGAAAATCGAACTGAATAAGATACATCCTACCCATTTCATGTGTCAGATGACTGGGGGAATATTTATTAACTGAAATGCTGACTCTCATTTAATAGATTTATTTTCTACATTGATGAAAACTTTAGAAGCTGACACATCACAATTATTCTTTGGTTACAAAACTTATGACTGAATCAGCGTTACCTCTTATGGGTAGGACAATGACAAAACGAATTACACTACACGAATAATTTCGTATATGACACATAATTTCATAATAACACAAAAAATATATGACACATAATTTCATAATAACACAAAAAATACATAAGTGGGCCACACCGTCTTTAGCGGGAAAATCGTCATTCATTCTTTAAGACTCACTTATCGTCATGGATGAATTACACCACTAGAAATTTAAGGTAGGCCACTGCTGAAGGTAGAGAACCTCTATCAGAGAAAAGATTCTGGGCAAAAATGCTGTACTATTGGTGCCAAAATAAAGTGCGAACTGAACTCACAAAGAAAGAACCAAAAATAATTAAATTTCGCCACAGAAATTTCTCGATATACCATCCGATACGCAATCTGCACTCATTGAGCTAAAAGTGAAGCTTATAACTCAGGAAATAGCTACATGAACTGATGGTTCCTGTTGCATGATCACTACCACAAAGCAAAGTTTCACAAACACATTTCAGAGAAAACTATTGCAAATAAATTAAAACCGTAACCTGTACCGCTGAAGATATGCAGAATGCGTGCTATGAGCATACCCTGTCGTGAAGTTTTAGCCACATTAGGTCATTTTTATCTCACCAAATCTGCGACCTGCAGTTCTCCCGCGTCCGCTCCGTCTTATGGCTAGCCCCACCGTGCTCTCAACGCGCCAAAATCCGACCAACGTTCCTATTCAAACGCGGTGGTGGGGAGACTCACCTCACCCCCGCACCAACTTTGCAACCCACCCTCGTGCCTGTTTTCATCTTTGCTTGCTGCTCTGGCTTACCTGCCGTTATTCTTGTGATGTTGGCAATGACTGCTATTCCCTTAAACTGTTCCCTTTGGTCCATGCTCCCGCTACACTTGACTTCCATGCATACCCATGCACACTCATACAGGGTGGTAGAAGGAGTATACATATAAACGGCGTGTAACCTCTTTATGAAATGATGAAAAGAAATAAACAAATGCGTCAAATATTCCTTTCACCCAGCGAAGTATTGAAGCTGCTGGCAATCAAAGAAAAATTTATATCTCGATATATAAAACATAATTACTTCCTACTGTAACCTGAGGCAAAACGAAAGTAACGCCTCATTCTTTAATCGGATTTTTATGCTGTTCATATCTCTGACCGAAAAACGAATTGGTAGTTGTACTAGAAGGTCTTTGTTAATCCTGCTTTTTGAATTCTAGTGGCGACATTTCCTTAGAAACATTCGTCCCTGAACACATATTTCTTTAGAAAACGAATACAAATTTTCATAGATTTAGATTTAAAACGTTTTAATATACCGAAATATTTTCATAAAAATATTGATCGCCTATTTTACCCCCAAAGTGTTGGAATTTCCAAAAATACTGACACATGTATTTTTTTTATTTCTAACCGAGAAGCTAAACACAAACTTTCTTAGATTTAGCTTTAAAAATACTTTCATAATTAAATATTTAAATAAAACATTTCATAGCCCATCACCTTAGGGGATGAATTCCCAAAAACACTAAAACAAGAATTTACAATTTGTGAAGTCAAAGACCAATTTTCATTGACGTTTGCTATAAAAATACTTGAGTAAAATTTATTTAAAAAAACTTTAATCCATTATTTTACTCCTAAGCCGTTGAAATTCCAAAAATGCTGAAACACGTATTTTTTATTTCTGTCCAAGCATCAAATACCAATTCTCGTAGTTCTAGTTTCAAAATTTCCTTAGTAACGATACATTTAAAAAAAATGTTTCATCCCTTACTTCACCCCCTTAAGGGTCGAATTTTCAACAATTCCTTACTAAACGACGCCTACGGTATAAGATCAATACCCACTTAAATTTTTATGTTTCTACCCTTAGCGGTTTGGACTGGCCGATGATGAGTCAGACAGTCAGGACATTTTCTTTCATGTAGGGTGTAATGGGTATGAGAGAAGATATTTCTGTTGGTGAATCGGGACGGGGTACTGAACACCATTATAACAGTATTTACGTAATTTGCAGACTAATAATTACAGCTGATACAAGTCGTATATTTTTATGTTGGTTAACACCTCCAAGAATGTGTGGAAATAGCAAGCCATTAATGCTTATCTTCCCCTGCGCAGCAGGTCAAGTGTTGAAGTGTGGACGCATGAAGGCAAAAGGGTTAGTCTATACCCACAGGCATACACCACTTAGTCGTGCTGTTACGACCATGCAGAAAACACCAGATCGTAAAGTTTGTGACGTGTTTGTGGGAAGACTATTTGAATATTGTACATAGGGATTGAAGAATGGATATAATGAAACCATTGCTGTGCTTGAGTACGACTCGGACGGTTACAGCAGTTAACGCTACAGATCGAGAAATATGTGTTCTGAACCAGCTTTCTCACACCCCCATACCTCCCTCACCCTGCGATCTAACAATTTTTGTTGGTACTATCTCCAGGACGTAGCTTTATTAATTCACAATAGATTTTCATAATAAAAATAGCTGAAATTTACCGACTGAAACATCTTCTAGGTTGCGAGCCATATGTAAGAACAGCAACCAATAAATAAGTGAAAGATAGCAGTCACGATTCACTCCAATCCTCGATGTTTCGCTCGCCCCGCGATCTAGTGACATGTGCTGGTACTATCTCCATGACGAGTTCTGTCGCTGTATCTTTATTCCCGTGATCGCAATTGCCGTTACTCTAACATAATTTATGCTGTCTATTATGCACGTATTCGTGAATAATTTTTTCTTTGTTTCATGTGAATATTATCATCTTGTTTTCAAGGTAATTAATATTTGATAACATGTTTACCTGTTATTCTAATATGTTAGCAGGGATCGAAATGCTCATATGATACCCACTTGATAATATTTTTATTTTTTTAATTTTATTTTGTCAGTCTTCCGACTGGTTTGATGTGGACCGCCACGAATTACCCTCCTGTGCCAACCTCTTCACCTCGTTGAAGCATTTGCAACCTACGTCCTAAATGTATTCCAGTCTCTGGTGAAGGCTCTGTAATGGTGTGGGCGTGTGCAGTTGGAGTGATATGGGACCCCTGACACGTCTAGATAGGACTCTGGCACGTGATACGTAAGTAAGCATCCTGTCTGATCACCTGCATCCATTCACGTCCACTGCGCATTCCGACGGACTTGGGCAATACCAGCAGGACAATGTGACTCCCCACACATCCAGAATTGCTACAGAGTGGCTCCAGGGACACACTTCTGAATTTCATACTTATGTTGGCCACCAAACTCCCCAGCTATGAAAATTATAGAGCATATCTGGGACGCCTTGCAACTCGGTGTTCAGAAGAGATCTCCAACCCCTCGTACTCTTACGGATTTATGGACAGTCCTGCAGGATTCATGGTGTCAGTTTCTTTGGCTCTTCAGCGTAAATTTACATTAAACGTAGCGTCTACAGAGGAAATTATCTTTATTCGCTCGCACAAAAATTCGATGCCCGAGCTGGTCATAAGACGACATTGCCTGGGAATGCACTTCGTCTTGGGCATTCGAGGAGAGGTGGCAAGACTTCTTTCTCACTCGCGAGCTGGCAGACAGATTTGACCACAGTTCTGCACAACATTGGTGCACAACATGTTATATGTCAATTACCTTGCTCCATTGACGTTGGTTTTCCTTATCCAGGAAAAATTCGTGGCCTGCTGCTTTAGTACAAAGACGTCAACAGTTCTTCTACAAAGTTAAGCAAAATCTGTAGTAGGTGGGTTGCGACAGCTACGATATAAATTGTCTTATCCTGACTTACAGGTAAAAGTAAAGTCTGTGGTGCACAACTTGCGAACGGGCTTCTGGCCTTAAAGCAGGCAGAGTGCAGCCCTTTTGTAGCAGCGGGACTAGCAGAAGGAGTGTGCCAGGTTCATCGCACCGGTTCCTTTTACACACGGGAAGATCCTCTGTACTCAGTTTGATAGCAGCACCCTTTATTGGTTCCTGCTGGCGTTGTTACATATGCTGCGAGCAGTATGTTGGGCGTATCATTTGTGCTACAGGTCACAGAGATAAAATATGCAGGTCCATTGTGTTTAAACAGTGAAAAACACATCTCGGTCCACTGATTCTCGTAGGTTACAGAAGCCGTAATCGCAAGCGCAATACAACAGAATTTTGAACCCCTAGTGCACACTCCTTATACCGTGGCATAGGCAACAAACAAGAACTATTAACACTTTCGTGTGGTAAAATATGAATAACTATTAATGTCGCTTGTCGTTGTTGATGGAAACATTCCGTAGGGATTTACTCAAATCATTTATATGCGCAGTCACTGCCCTACTTTCATTTGCGGAACCTAAGTCTTATTGTGTGCAGCTACGGCTAATAGTGACGCTGTAACGCCTCGCAACGTTCAAAATATTCCAAGTGCTCATTCACAAAAGTCTTTACCTCAGATTCCAACAGTTTCAGTTCCTAGTGATATCAGTCTTATCAATTCATTCTTTACTGGAGGAGAGAACTACAGTAATATAAAGATTTACAATAATATATCCATTAGATGTAGCACAGTCTGGAGGCGCCTAATATCGGTTGACCCCTCTATCTCAGGATCGGGAGTTTTCCCTCTTGGGCACAATCCAATCCTCTTTTTTCTTTACATAGTGGTCGTTCACCGAGAGTGACCAAGTCCGTCGCGTCAGTCCCCTTCAGCGCCCTTGACGTTTTATTCCGCCGCAGAGTGATTCTTTTCGTAATTTTTTTTTTTACTTATTATTAGCTCTGGTATTGAATTACAACTGTTTGATTTTGTATTGGTAATCCTGTACTGACATGACCAAAATTCCTGTACTTCCCACCACCTCACTTTATTAATTCCCACTACATCTAATTTCAAACTGATCATTTCCTTCTGAAATTCTCTAACCTACCTACTTACCCCATTAGGAGCTGAATAGGGGATTACTTTAACTCAGGGAAACCACGAATAAACCGAACAGTAGAGCTGCATGTCCTCGAGAAACACGACGGCTGTTTCCTGTGATGTAATTTAAAAAAAAAAATTAAAATTGTGTAGGCTTCCTTCAGGTATCATAGAAGTTTTCTGGCTATGGCACCGCATTATATTGTAATAAACGATTACTGACGCAACCAGCGTTTCAGTCCACCCCAGTAAAGCCAGAAGAAGTCCACTGTAACCGTGGCCGAAACATTAGTTTCATCAGTAACCGTTCATTACAATATGAGGCTGTATCATAGTCGGTAAACTTCCATGTTCAAAAATTAGTGTAGTGTATGTGCACTAATATTTGTGAAAAATGCACAGACAAGAACACTTGTGGCTGAAATAAAATCTACACCACAGTCTATGTACATGAAAACACACCTATGGACACAACTATATATTACTCCTGAATTTGAGAACAGACTATCGTGTGAAGCCCCAAATACTCTAGCCAGAGTTCATAAAAGTAGTGGAATGGAACCAAAGAGACGACTGTCTGAAGAATATCTGCACTGTGGACTTTTGGTGTTCTGACACTCGTAAGGAGGATGTTCTTCCAAGACACAGTGATGACTACAGAGAGCACCGAACGGTAAGTCAATTCGCACCACTAGCTGAATCCTGAATGTAGGCAACCAAGCACACAGGAAAGCTCCGCAGAGGGACTCCGACCAGGCGAAGCAGCTGCCGGTCTCGTTTAGTCTGTCGCCGACAGACAAAAATAAAACACTGAAACTATATTCTTCTCGGAATATTCGAAGAATTAAAAGTCGCATAGCCATTATTACGCAAAGTAAAAATAATTTATGAAGCTTTTAACTTTGAACACAACCCATGAACAATGTCCTATCACAAGAATTACGAATGATAAATGATTCATATTCATCTTCATTATGGATAGAAATTCTTCACAAGATGTTAATCTACAACAGTTCTCTCTGACTTGCTGATTACTAGATTCCCATAAGCTAGAACTTCCCAAGATATAGTACGCGAAGTAAATTATTGTTTGTAATCGATATAAACCATTCCATCCTATCACAGCACTTTACAACGAAACTCTGAAGATAACGGTAGTTTAGAGGCGATAAACTAGAGACCTTTAAAAACGTCTTATCTTCCTCGTTTTTGAAAAAGCTATGGCAATGTCCAGCTTCGGTACACTCCCGAAAATCTCATACTGCGTTTGAACTCAAAATACGATATGTCAAAATTTTGATCGATTCCATTAGAGGATATGTGATACACCTCAGTAAATACGTTCTTCGCCTTTAACAGACCATTTAATGGTGTATAAGCAAAATTATCCTGTAACAGAAGAGGAATTTTCAGAATTTCACATTCCTCATCACACACTCGAGGAGGTTTTGGAGAAATGTTCTTGTCCTTTTGCAAAGATCATAGCCAGTCCTATAGGTCACTTCCAAACCATAGTTATACAAGGTTATGCATATGAATGATCCTCATGCTACTTCACTTTTTAAATGCGTCTCTCTTTCTCGAAGAACTCACGTTCGACGTCCTTACTGTATTGACAAAACACACTCACGTAGAAAAGTCAATAAGTTGTAATTAAACATCTTTAAATTGCTGAAATTTTCGTAGCTTTTGCTGTCGAAAAATTGTAATACTCTGCAATGTACGACAGCTAACTATTACAGAACTTTTGTTCTCAGCAAGGATTTTGAGAGTTTAAATAAACTGACTGAAGTTCGTCATACTGAGAAATTGGAAGGAGTGATCTATACTCACTTGAAAAAAAAATTAATAGCCGAGATCGCAGTAATTAATTTTTGTTACTAACGGCCGGTTTCGACGGTTGAAAACGTCGTCTTCCAATCTTCAAAAAACTGTTGTTTATAAATCGTGTTCCATTAAGCATTTATCACCCATGCCCTGCCGTCATTATCATGGAGAAAACACTGTACAGTATACACAGGTTTGTCAAAAGTAAAACCACATACAGATAAAAAGCACCTTATGCAGATGGGCATTTTCACACACGTTGTACTCCATTGAGGCGTGTCAGTTTTTGAAATGTACGATATACAGTAAAAATGCACATTTAGACAAATGTTTACGTTTACATGACTTGTTGTATACACCACGTACACCTCAGCAGAAGTGCATTTGCGCGGTATACTTTGACTGAGATATACCCATGATGTATATTACATGACATCCAGATGTAAACATTTGTACAAATGTGCATTTTTACTACATATAGTACATGTTAAGTACTAAAAAGGCTCAGTGAAGTGGGTGAACACGCCCATTTGCACATGGAGATTTTTGTCTGCACGTTGTTTTATTTTTGACAGATATATGTAGGGTAGTAGGAGTATTCCGTCGAACTACAGACCTATATCATTGACGTCGGTTTGCAGTAGGGTTTTGGAGCATATACTGTATTCAAACATTATGAATCACCCCGAAGGGAACGATCTATTGGTGCGTAATCAGCATGGTTTCAGAAAACATCGTTCTTGTGCAACGCAGCTAGCTCTTTATTCGCACGAAGTAATGGCCGCTATCGACAGGGGATCTGAAGTTGATTCCGTATTTCTAGATTTCCGGAAAGCTTTTGACACCGTTCCTCACAAGCGACTTCTAATCAAGCTGCGGGCTATGGGGTATCGTCTCGGTTGTGCGACTGGATTCGCGATTTCCTGTCAGGAAGGCCGCAGTTCGTGGTAACAGACGGCAAATCGTCGAGTAAAATTGAAGTGATATCAGTTGTTCCCCAGGAAAGCGTCCTGGGACCTCTGCTGTTCCTGATCTATATAAATGACCTGGGTGACAATCTGAGCAGTTCTCTTAGGTTGTTCGCAGATGATGCTGTAATTTACCGTCTAGTAAGGTCATCCGAAGACCAGTATCAGTTGCAAAGCGATTTAGAAAAGATTGTTGTATGGTGTGGCAGGTGACAGTTGACGCTAATTAACGAAAACGAAAAGTGTTAGGTGATCCACATGAGTTCCAAAAGAAATCCATTGCAATTCGATTACTCGATAAATAGTACAATTCTCAAGGCTGTCAATTCAACTAAGTACCTGGGTGTTAAAATTACGAACACATAGATAATATTGTGGAGAAGGCGAGCCAAAGGTTGCGTTTCATTGGCAGGACACTTAGAAGATGCAACAAGTCCACTAAAGAGACAGCTTACACTACACTCGTTCGTCCTCTGTTAGAATATTGCTGCGCGGTGTGGGATCCTTACCAGGTGGGATTGACGGAGGACATCGAAAGGGTGCAAAAAAGGGCAGCTCGTTTTGTATTATCACGTAATAGGGGAGAGAGTGTGGCAGATATGATACGCGAGTTGGGATGGAAGTCACTAAAGCAAAGACGTTTTTCGTCGCGGCGAGATCTATTTACGAAATTTCAGTCACCAACTTTCTCTTCCGAATGCGAAAATATTTTGTTGAGCCCAACCTACACAGGTAGGAATGATCATCAAAATAAAATAAGAGAAATCAGAGCTCGAACAGAAAGGTTTAGGTGTTCGTTTTTCCCGCGCGCTGTTCGGGAGTGGAATGGTAGAGAGATAGTATGATTGTGGTTCGATGAACCCTCTGCCAAGCACTTAAATGTGAATTGCAGAGTAGTCATGTAGATGTAGATGTAGAATGTGCTCTATTTTCTTCACGGTACTGACGACATGTCATTAGTGAAAACTCATAATGCAACACGATTTATAACAGAAATATGTTTGAAGACCTGAAGATCACTATTTCAACTTGGGAACCGGTCGTCGAAAATAAAAAGTTGATTATTTCGTTCTGTTAAAAGATTTTCATTTAAATAAGTTCATTGAGAGTTACTTTCGGAAGTGGAATGGAATTTTAACGGAAAGATATTAATAATAATCACCTTACGAATGTTGCAGTTCTTAATTTCTTGGGAGAAGAGCATTAAGACTTCTTCTCCCAGATAATTAAGAATTGTAATCAACAGGAAGGACAAAGAAATTCCTCTGTCGTAAGCTGTCGTAATTTGTTTGTTTCCACACATTTTGCGTCACATAGGTTTCGATGTAATTTCTCTCTTTGTTTTACGTGTATGAGACTGAGCTGAGGAATAGAGATGCTCTCTGCTTCGTTCCTAGTAGTCTGATTCGCTCGCAGGACGGCAGCTGCCCTTCGGCAGGGTCTCATACTGGCCTCAGTCCTAGCCAGTCCAAAGTAACGTAAACGGAGGCATTTCATTTTCTAGTCATTGCGTTACTCAACTGGAAGCAAAATTTTTCAAAATGTAAACAAGACCATTACGTTGTTTAGATGCCCCACAGGAGCTTAAAGCTAAGCTTTGTTTCTCTGGAGAGAATATGAACAAAGTCAACGACAAGGATCCCCTCATACAGGAGTCTAGCAACATCTCTGAAAGTGCTGCAGGCTCTCTGAGTACTTTACAGTATACTAAGCAGCTCTGTCGGGTTTATTTCACTCTGTAAATTAATGTCCACAGGATCAATGGATCCTTCAATAAGTGTTTTTTTTTTCTAAAGGTCTTCGAACAGATGGGCACATATCCTTGCATATGCTCCTCCTCTCCTCCTCCGTACGCCATAGCAATTCCTTCGGCAGAGTGTTGACTTGTGGTAGACTTCAGTCATACGAGACTAGGCTGAGGCTGTTCAATGACTGTAGCTAATTATCCATTATAAATTATTAGCCGTTGTGCTGCACTGTTCATTTCAGGATACATCCTGTTACCGAGCCTCGATTTCAAGATACCAACACAGATGACACAATGGCTCAGAGAATGAAAGCGTGTTCAGGACGATCGGGATTCGAATCACCCTCTGAACGGTTTCCAGCAAAGAGAGGAAAAATACTACAGCATTGTTCCTGGGAAACCCAGCCTCTAATCGGAAAAGTTTTTTTCCCTTGTGCTCAGTGACAATATTTGGTCGGGAATTTTGTGTGCAGATTGTGTGTTATGTATATTTTTTGAGTGTGGGTGAGTGTAAAGGGTTCATGTCGAGATGTTCCTTTAAAAATGCCAAGACCATTTTTCTTTGATACCCTTGTCCAGTCAGAGGTACCTGTCTCTAATAATCTAGCTGTCAACGTGACGTTAAACACCAATCTCGTGTCTCTGGACGCCTGCAGTATCCTCTTCCATAATGTGAGGGATACAGTTCGTTCCTTATTGCTCTTGTAAGGATACCGACATCGATCTTGTATGTAATGTACCGGATCTATCCTCTGCCAGGCCGGAGAGGCAGAGATGACGAAGGGCTGGCTCATGTTACGAAAGACGTGAATGTGAGTCGGTCTGCTGTGAGAAAGCCAGCAGGGCAGGCTGCGGTAGCGCGTGATGTAAGTGGTCGAGCATACAATCTTAATGAATGCTGACTAAGATTAATTTCGGAATTTAAGAAAGACTATTTAATGTATAGAGACTGAAGCAGTGAGTGAAAATTTGTACCAAGGCTGGGAATCGAACCCAGGTCTCCTGCTTACTAGACAGGTGCGCTAGCCACTTAGCAACCTTGGTACAACGATGTTCACAACTGCACCTGATAACTCTGGCATGCCTCCCTCCTCTATCCAAATTCTCACTGCCGCTCTAGTCTACTTTAAATTTCCCCTTACACATGAACAGACCTGCCGAGTCTCTCCATATTCTGGAATAGCACCTCAGCGTCGAGCGTAAATGGGGAATCCAGTCTGGAACCCAGCTGCAGGTACTTAATACAAATGGAATGACACAATTTCATTGACTTTACTGGTTTCATACAGAAATGATTTTATGTATACAGGGTGTTACAAAAAGATACGGCCAAACTTTCAGGAAACATTCCTCACACACAAATAAAGGAAAGATGTTATGTGGACATGTGTCCGGAAACGCTTAATTTCCATGTTAGAGCTCATTTTAGTTTTGTCAGTATGTACTGTACTTCCTCGATTCACCGCCAGTTGGCCCAATTGAAGGAAGGTAATGTTGACTTCGGTGCTTGTGTTGACATGCGACTCATTGCTCTACAGTACTAGTATCAAGCACATCAGTACGTAGCATCAACAGTTTAGTGTTCATCACGAACGTGGTTTTGCAGTCAGTGCAATGTTTAGAAATGCTGAGTTGGCAGATGCCCATTTGATGTATGGATCAGCACGGGGCAATAGCCGTGGCGCGGTACGTTTGTATCGAGACAGATTTCCAGAACGAAGGTGTCCCGACAGGAAGACGTTCGAAGCAATTGATCGGCGTCTTAGGGAGCACGGAACATTCCAGCCTATGACTAGCGACTGGGAAAGACCTAGAACGACGCGGACACATGCAATGGACGAGGCAATTCTTCGTGCAGTTGACGATAACCCTAATGTCAGCGTCAGAGAAGTTGCTGCTGTACAAGGTAACGTTGACCACATCACTGTATGGAGAGTGCTACGGGAGAACCAGTTGTTTCCGTACTATGTACAGCGTGTGCAGGCACTATCAGCAGCTGATTGGCCTTCGCGGGTATACTTCTGCGAATGGTTCATCCAACAATGTGTCAATCCTCTTTTCAATGCAAATGTTCTCTTTACGGATGAGGCTTCATTCCAACGTGATCAAATTGTAAATTTTCACAATCAACATGTGTGGGCTGACGAGAATCCGCACGCAATTGTGCAATCACGTCATCAACACAGATTTTCTGTGAACGTTTGGGCAGGCATTGTTGGTGATGTCTTGATTGGGCCCCATGTTCTTCCACCTACGCTCAATGGAGCACGTTATCATGATTTCATACGGGATACTCTACCTGTGCTGCTAGAACATGTGCCTTTACAAGTACGACAAAACATGTGGTTCGTGCACGATGGAGCTCCTGCACATTTCAGTCGAAGTGTTCGTACGCTTCTCAACAACAGATTCGGTAACCGATGGATTGGTAGCGGCGGACCAATTCCATGGCCTCCACGCTCTCCTGACCTCAACCCTCTTGACTTTCATTTATGGGGGCATTTGAAAGCTCTTGTCTACGCAACCCCAGTACCAAATGTAGAGACTCTTCGTGCTCGTATTGTGGACGGCTGTGATACAATACGCCATTCTCCAGAGCTGCATCAGCGCATCAGGGATTCCATGCGACGGAGGGTGGATGCATGTATCCTCGCTAACGGAGGACATTTTGAACATTTCCTGTAACAAAGTGTTTGAAGTCACGCTGGTACGTTCTGTTGCTGTGTGTTTCCACTCCATGATTAATATGATTTGAAGAGAAGTAATAAAATGAGTTCTAACATGGAAAGTAAGCGTTTCCGGACACATGCCCAAATAACATATTTTCTTTCTTTGTGTGTGAGGAATGTTTCCTGAAAGTTTGGCCGTACCTTTTTGTAACACCCTGTATAGACTGAGGAGGCGAGTGAAAATTTGTACCAAGGCCGGGAAAGTCTCTGAAATTATGTCATTTAATTTCTATAAGTACCTGCAGCTGGGTTTCAGGCTGGATCCCCCATTTACGTTCGATGCTGAGGTGCTATTCCAGAACATTCGACAACTGTTCGTGTGTAAGGGGGATTTAACTTAGACTGGGGCGGCAGTGAGAATTTGGACAGAGGAGAGAGGCATGCCAGTGTAACCCTTGCAGTTGTGTGAACCGCTGTGGCTAGCACACCTGCCTCGTAAGCTGGAGACCCAGATACAAATTTTCACCAGCCGCTTCAGTCTATATACATTAAATTTTATCTGTATGAGACCAGTAAAGTCTCTGAAATTACGTCATTGCAAGAATATTTGAGGTATTATAGCGACTGTATCGAACCTAACAAGGGAAACTCCCCATCGCAACCCCCTCAGATTTAGTGGTAAGATGGCGCAGTCAATATCCCGTCAAAAACTGAACACAAATCCAGCATGAAAACACGAAGAAGGTACACAGAACTGTAAAAAAAGAAGCAGACTGGAACTCAAGATGCGCAACACTGAGCACAGTAGAATAGCGGCGGCGTCTTAGTTATGTGGTCCGTCTTCAAATCTCCCACGTTTGCCATTTTTTTTTTCACAGGATTATCAACTGTCCGGCCCGTCGTTGACGTGTCTGTTCGCTATATTCAAATTTGTAGTTTAACGTCCGTTTGCAGAAGCGAGTTGTAAAGAAGGAATTCCCACACGTACGTACCTCCTATCTGTTCTACACATGTACCACATGTTATGACCCTTGCGTTCCGTTTTGGGAAGTTTTTACTCTTGAATTTCTTTGTTGTAACATAGTTCACACCCAATTTTTTGTTTTTGTTTTTTTTCCATTTCTGTGAGAGGCCTATGTGGCATGTTACTCTATTCATCGCATTTGCTTGTGACGGTAATATATTCTTACCACATGACTCATATTCTATAACAATGTATAGTATGACTACAGAAGGAGGACAGACCCGTCAGTGACTGGACGGAATTTCATAGTTTTGTGAGGGAAAGAAATAGGGGAGGAGGGAGTTTCGAACACAATGTTCCCACTTTGTAGTCCAACACCGAACCACACAATCATGACGCTATTATTCTTGACATTTGCTCGATGTTGCATTTGTTGAGCATGGACCGTTCACTGCTTCTATTTTGTTCCTTCTTTTTTCACAGTTCAGTACACGTTCTTACTGTTTTCATACTTGGTCTGTATTCAGTTTTTGACAGGCTATTGACTGAGCCATATTACCACTAAATCTGAGGGATGGAGCTGCGATGGGGAGTTTCCCTTGTATGAGCAACGGCTAACGCGGGTGAGATCATCCAAGGTGAACTGCGGTGTGAAAGCGAGTTAGGCAACTCGGGCACATCTGTGTAGAATTTAAAGGAGAATAAATTCGGTGTTCATTTAAATCGTGTGTAGTTTCAAAACGTATTTTCCTCATTTTATTAGCATTTGATGTTAGTCAGGAATAATACGAGTTTCAATAGAGTACGTGCAGCGAGAGGCACAGTTAGAGACTTGAATCGTGAGATGCGTGTTCCTTGGTATAAGGCTGTCCTTCAGTGCTGTCATGAATATCATAGGACGGTGCCTAACATTTCGGCAGAAAACCAATCACAACTTTTTCTTGTGGCTTTGTGCCAGATTGGTGCAGAGTCGACATGGTTATTAACGGATGTGGCACGGTTAGCTTAAGGGATGGTCGGCTGGCCTTCCTGTCGCCACCTCGTTACTTTCTCAGACAGAATCTGTGTGCGCCAGCAGTCTAAGTGTAGTCTTCGTCACACGAAAGCAAGCGAAAATTTTCGAAATATTTGTGAATCTTGTGACTGAAGTGGGATTTGGGTACCAGCCCTGTATTCACCTAATGGAATGTGGGAAACCGCCTAAAAACCACATCCGGTCTGGCCGGTGCACCGACCCTCGTCGTTAATCCGCCGGGCGGATTCGATCCGGAACCGGTGCACCTCCCCGTTCCGAAAGCAGCGCTTTAACAAGCACGGCAAACCAGTCAGAATATCTTTTAATATCTAATACTGGGGAAGACGTACATTCTGTAGTGGTTGTTTTGTGAGAAGTGTTTCCCTTGCGGTGAAGATAACAGCCACTACCCATTTCACGATAAACACACACTTTCGAACAGTGACAAACCCACTCTCTTCAAGCGTGCTCGGCAACTTGTTTGGAGTATCGTTGTAATAGAGCTAGGCTTTGTTGCTTGTACGACTCCTATTCGTATTGTGAAATGTATGACTTTCAAATACGTTACTCGACAGAATGTACTGTCTGATGCTATATCCAGGAATACCCGCAAAAAGTCCAACTCACTAACATTTTAAGGAGCGGTATAAAATGACGTGCAAGGAGTCCCGAGGAATCGTCTGTATTCCTCCGCAAGTTACTCTCCTGCAACAATATCACATAGCGTGGTTTGAAGGTCGACCTGAGAAGAGAATTCCCTTATCAGGTTCTCCATGCAATACAAGTTTTTTCCAACTATTGGAAAAGTCTCATCGAAGTCATATTTTACATCAGTTTTCAGGCAATATTTTATCCTAACAATGTTTGCTACTATACATTTTTGCATTGTCACATATTTTAGTGCAAACTGGTCAGTAACTGTGACAAAATGATAAAACGTCAGTGTTTTGGTTTCTGACACTTGCTCTGGAAATCTCCCCTCTCCTACCTCACCCTTTCTTCACGATAACCAAAGAACGAGGTATGTTCCACGCTAAATAGCTTACAAGTCAGCGACTTCAGAATAAGCGTGCATGGATCACAGGCACGAAACATAACACGGAAAAATGAAGTAAAATATTCTGTGACAGGTTGTCATACCAGTTGGGTATAATATGTTGAAAGAGAGAGAGAGAGAGAGAGAGAGAGAGGGAGGGAGACGCACCTCTTTGTCGAAGGGCGCGAGCACGTCCCCCGCGCGCCAGATGTTGTTGCCGCCCGGGTTCTGCTCGAAGCCGCCCAGCCTCCAGAAGCCACCGGCGGGCGCCGAGATCGACCCGATCAGCTGATGATCGATCGTGAAACTGATAGAGTTACGTGTCCATACCATCCCATAGAGATGGAAGTCGTCCGCGAAGTCACGGCCGTTGGAGAGAGTCCTGAAAACAAAATTATTTTATTTTGCAGTCCAATGTTCATTAAATACATCCTGTGTCTACATGATATCAAATGAATGAGTTTTCACCAGTTACATTTCGTTGTTACAACTGGAATTAGGAAAGAATTTCCTAGTCAAACTTTTCTTTCAATCATTCTTTCGATCCACCATTTATCTGTCAATATTTCATCTTCCTAATGAAATTATGTATCACTATTGATGACATTACGAACATTTACCAAACTGAAACTGTTTATATGTTTCAATGTAAGTAATTACACAGTAAAGAAACTGATGACACATTTAAGGTAAGGTAAGCATGTGGAAGGAGGATATAAGATGAACATCAACAAAAGCAAAACGAGGATAATGGAATGTAGTCGAATTAAGTCGGGTGATGCTGTGGGAATTAGATTAGGAAATGAGACACTTAAAGTAATAAAGGAGTTTTGCTATTTGGGGAGCAAAATAACTGATGATGGTCGAAGTAGAGAGGATATAAAATGTAGACTGGCAATGGCAAGGAAAACGTTTCTGAAGAAGAGAAATTTGTTAACATCGAGTATTGATTTAAGTGTCAGGAAGTCGTTTCTGAAAGTATTTGTATGGAGTGTAGCCATGTATGGAAGTGAAACATGGACGATAAATAGTCTGGACAAGAAGAGAATAGAAGCTTTCGAAATGTGGTGCTACAGAAGAATGCTGAAGATTAGATGGGTAGATCACATAACTAATGAGGAGGTACTGAATAGAATTGGGGAGAAGAGGAGTTTGTGGCACAACTTGACAAGAAGAAGGGACCGGTTGGTAGGACATGTTCTGAGGCATCAGGGGATCACAAATTTAGCATTGGAGGGCAGCGTGGAGGGTAAAAATCGTAGAGGGAGACCAAGAGATGAATACACTAAGCAGATTCAGATGGATGTAGGTTGCAGTAAGTACTGGGAGATGAAGAAGCTTGCACAGGATAGAGTAGCATGGAGAGCTGCATCAAACCAGTCTCACGACTGAAGACCACAACAACAACAACAACAACAAGCATGTGCAATCCTGGTTAATTGTCGAGCTGACGAGGAGTGCTTAGGAGTAATAAATTCATACCTGTATCAGGACCCTATCTTCCCCTGTTAACAACCATAAACGATAGCATCACTTCTTCCCTTCTAAGAATTTAATTGCAATAGGGTCCACGGGTGTGATAGACTTCTTGAAAGTAATATGTTTCCTACAATGGATGTTATCTATTTCGATTTATTTTCGCTTTTTTTTTAGTTCGCAAAATAAAAATAAACGAAAATGATTAACAGCGGATGCAGGAAACTTATGTGTTTCAAGATCTTTTCCTCCATGCTGAAGGACTCGCAAGACAGAAATCTTCATTCTTTCAATCCCAAAGATGTCACAGGCATACATAATCTCGCTTTCAGTATTTATATAACTATGACAATAATTCATCAATCATACACAAGCCGGTCACTAGGGTGACTCTTATACCGCATTTCTTAAAATTAAACTAACCTCAATGTTTCTCGGGTCAACGTCCCCCCCCCCCCCCAACACTAGATTGGTTCCATTTCATGTAAACATATTAAATCTGGGCTCGGTAGAAAAAGGGGAAATGGTACCTTTTGTAAAGCTACAATAGTAAAATTACTGTGTCTTTGGAGCTCTTTGGCTTACATTTAAGTGGGGTTTGAGGCTAGAATGGGCCACAATATTTTCTCTTCTCAAATCATGCAAGTCGCCGAATGTACCGATAGCCCAATGAGGCGTTTAACCTTCATTGTGTGGAGAGTGCCTAGCCGGCTTGAAGGGGTTTTGTGTTATTTTTGGCCTGTTTTTGGCACCGTGACTTGGATCCTGTCAATCAGGTTACCGTGAATACGAACCAGGATGTTTATTTCAACATTCTCTGTGGCCCTTCTTCTACATCTTCATGAATGTTCTGTAGATATTCTCATCCAAGATAAGAACAATCTTGTTCACAGGGCTGCACGGATACGTTCCTGGTTTGACGAACACTTAGGCACCCTATCTTACCTGGACTGGCCCGCTAAATCATCCGAAAATGATCGCACAGAAAATATCTGGTACCGGTACTGTGTAGAAGAGCGGATGAAACGTAGAAATCATGCCTCCTTAAACTAGATAGATCTGCAGGATCTAACCGTCAATGAGTGACTTCAGCGAAATTTGGTACACCTGTAGAAATTTGCAGGATATTATGAAGGCTCGAAACGTCGTTACACGATATTAGCGTCGTGTCTCCCTGCGGTTGACCAACATTTTTGTCGAGTACGTACTTATTGGTCTAGTAATGTTAGCGGAGTGTACTTCACTACCACAAAATGACGAAGGCCCTGGAAAATGAAGATTACAATGTAACGTGTCGTCTACTACAATTTCATTGCAGACCGAGTACGAACTTGTATTGAGGAACAATAGATACAAAGGAACTATACGTAAGTACACTGCTTGACAAAAAAAGTGAAACGTTGCAAAGGACATGGTCGGATGTCCACGTAATTTCGTACACGTAGTACATGTAAGTAAATATTTAGAGCTGCAATTTTCTGTGACACGAAGAACTGCCACCAGAGTGGATTAATGTTGTTCGGCTTTTGTGTTGTTACCAGACCCGGCAGGGTATATAAAGCGCATGCAGAGCGTCAGATGTTAAATCATCACTGTGAAGGACACAAAATGGCTCTGAGCACTATGCGACTTAACTTCTGAGGTCATCAGTCGCCTAGAACTTAGAACTAATTAAACCTAACTAACCTAAGGACATCACACACATCCATGCCCGAGGCACTGTAGTGGTCGGCCAGCCGGAGTGCCCGAGCGGTTCTAGGAGCTACAGTCTGGAACCGCGAGACCGCTAGATTCGCAGGTTCGAATCCTGCCTCGGGCATGGATGTGTGTGATGTCCTTAGGTCAGTTAGGTTTACGTTGTTCTAAGTTCTAGGGGATTGATGACCATAGAAGTTAAGTCCCATAGTGCTCAGAGCCATCTGAACCATTTTCGTAGCAGTCGCTCGGCTCCAGACTGTAGCGCCTAGAACCGCACGGCCACTCTGGCCGGCTGTGAAGGACACAGAAATGCCGTGTACACGTGCGGGACACCTGACAGAGTTTGAAAGCGCCTTATTGTTGGTCTCCAGTTGGCCGGCTAGTCGAATCGTGCAGTATTCAGATTTGTGGGGCATTCTGATGTGACAGCGACGCGATGTTGGATTCCATGGGAACGTAACTACAGGCATACCCGTCGTCAAGGCTCCGGTCGACCGTGTCTGACAACCAGAAGAGCCAAGCACATCACAGCTCTTCCACACCTGCGCCCGTCACCCAAGGACAAGTGATGGGTTCAAATGGCTCTAAGCACTATGGGACTCAAGTAATGGGGTTCTTGGGACGATCCGAGTCATCCCACATCACTGGTTGGAGACAAGTACCAGCGGACTAGGGAATTACAATCCCATGCGTAGGCTGCTGTTTACATCAGAACACAAACGGCGCCCGCGGGATCAGCCGAGCGGTCTAGGACGCTGCAGTCATGGACTGTGCGGCTGGTCCCGGTGGAGGTTCGAGTCCTCCCTCGGGCGTGGGTGTGTGTTTGTCCTTAGGATAATTTAGGTTAAGTAGTGTGTAAGGTTAGGGACTGGTGACTTTAGCAGTTAAGTCCCATAAGATTAAAAAAAACACACAAACGCCAGCGTTTGAGGCGTTGGCGTGACCGGCAAGCACAGACTGCTGATGAATGGCGTCGCATTACGTTCAGCGATGAACCGCGGTTCTGAACTAATCCAGATGACCATCGCTGGCAAGTGTGGCAGAGACCTGGAAAGAAGATTCTTCCGATCTTTTGGAGAGGCATAGCGGTCTTGCTCCTGGAGTGATTGTTTGGGGAGCCATTGGGTATGAGTTCGGGTCTGGGCTGGTAGTGACTGAGGGAAATTTGCCGGCGCAACGGTGCATCACGGACATCGTGAGACAGTTTCGCCGTACTATTTTTCAACAGGACAATGCTGTTCCATACATGACACGAGTTCCTATGAACTATCTGCGTAGCCAGCAAGATCCCCAAATGTGTCCCCGATGGAACATGTATGGAACCAGCTCAGATATCTACTTCGTTCTAGTATCCAGGACATCATGATGCTGTGGGCAGCTTGCCTCAGGAGAGGGTACTACGTCTTTAGGGCACCCTTCCCAATCGAGTCAGCTCGTACATCCAGACCAGAAGGGGACAACTTTGTGCTGGCAAGTGGACTCACAGTGTCACGTTCTTTGCAAATCTGACTCGATATTGTAATTCCTCAAATGACACGACGTACCCCCTCAAGCAGTGAAGTTTCATTTTGTTTCCTCCTCCGCTTCTGGGTGCTTCGCATTTTTTGTCAGGCAGTGAAGTTTAGGGAGTTCGCGGAAAGGACTAAGGACCGTAATTTGAGTTACAGTCATCCCAGATGGAATTCCAATATTTTAACTATGGCTCTACACCAGCCCTTCTGTACATTTATTTATTGTTCCACACCCAACTTTTGGCAATTGCAGTGTGAAATGTCTGACAAGTAATTTTGTAGAAAGCGTGCGCATCGTTTCTTGACACTATTTGCAATTTGTTCAGAACCCTCAGTACCGATGCTGTTACAGGTTCGGTCTTCGCGACCTGTGCTGGTAAACAACGCAGTGCCCGGTGCCCTAGAGCGCGTGCATCGGCCCACGCGGCGCACCGGTCTGCGACGATCCGTCAGGCAAGCTGGCCTCGGCGGGCGTGGTGCGCCGTCCTTGGCGGAGCAGCTCTCGGTCCGTCTTGCTCAAAGGTCATTAAGCCAAAAATACCTAATCGGCAGACAGGCAGCCGCGGCCGAGCCGCCACCTGAGTAACGGTCGCCGCTGCTCCCGCTTCAGAAGCCTCGCCTCCGCCACGCCTCGACTCACAATGGGTGCTTCACTTTTACCGTTCTACACAGCCACATTGACAGAGAGTGACATTTACATCAGCTATACAATTTCCCACTATGTGTCACGAAAATGCTCCAAAAAATTACGCAAGCTAACTAATGAATTTATGATCTCCTAAATGATCACAATGGAATGGATAGTCTCAAAAAGAGGTTACAATATGAACATCACAAAAATTAAATAAGGCTACAGGCGAACTAAATCGGAACTTGTTGAGGAACATAGATTAGGAAATTAGACAACAAAAGCAGTGAGTGTGCTCTATTATTTGTGCAGCAAAAATAAGTGATGGTGGCTGAAGTAGAGAAAGTTTAACATGCAGACTGCAGTGGCAAACAAAGAAATTTGCTAACATGGAGCCTAAATCTTGAAGCGTAAATCTTAACATTAGGTAGTCTGGAATGCAACCTTGGTTTAAATGGTTCTGAGCACTATGGAACTTAACATCTGAGGTCACCAGTCCACTAGAACTTAGAACTACTTAATCCTAACTACCCTAAGGACATCACACACATCCATGCCCGAGGCAGGATTGGAACCTGCGACCGTAACAGTCGCGCGGTTCCGGACTAGAATCGCTCGGCCACCGCGGCTGGCGGAGTGCAACCTTGTACAGAAATGAAATGTATAGGATAAGCAGTTAAGACTACAAGAAAACAGAAGCTTTTGAAATGTGGTGCTACAAGAAAATGCTGAATATTAGCTTGGCAGATCGGATAAATAACGAGCACGCACTGAATAAAATTGTTGAAAAAGGAATTTACGGTTCAACGTGACTAAAAGGAGGGATCGATTGGTAGGAGACATCTTGAGGCAGCAACGAATCGTCAGTTTGGTAATGGAGGGGAGTGTGTATGAGAGTGGGGGGGAAGGATAGTAACAGTTGTAGAGGGAGACCGAGGGATGAATACAGCAAGCAGATTGAATTGCGCATAGGCTGGTACAGAGTAGAGAAGCGTAGAGACCTATACTAAACCAGTCTTCAGACTGAAAACCGCAACACGAACAAATGTATCAGAGCTTTCCAGTCATTTATTCGTATTTCTCCGTTTACTGTACTTACAGATGCAGTAGTATGTATCAACAGCGTAATTATCGTTATTACCAAGCAAACAGGTTCGTATTATTTTTAACATAGCGCTGAGAGTCCTTGTTCTGATCACTGACTGTTTGGTTGTTAAACATTAAAGCAAACGAAATAGATATCGAAAAAGCATATGAACTCCGCCGCAAGGAAGCTACCAGTATTTTTCCCCCTCTCGTGTCGAATATTAACATGGAACACACGTCCTGATATACAGCTGAGTATCAGCCCGTCCTGTATGGCTCCACTGCGTAGTAACGTGTACTCGTGAAAGGGCGACGACGAAATTCTCCATACGACGTTTTGATACGCGCATCTACCTAAAATTAACAGTGGAAAACAGGTGTTCTGTTTTTATCAATGGTTTCTCATTTGAAGAGAAAAATATTCACTTTCGGCTGTGTTTTTTGTTTTTAGGACTCCTATTTTCCGTAGTCTCAGTTACACAAGTAACGTACGTTACATTATTTTTTGCGATTGTAGTAATACTCTTATTTATACCATACGCGTTTCGTTTTATTTCAACGTATCTTCAATGACCACCGTAACGATTTCGTTTTTCTTATAAATATTTCTATAAATATCGTAAAGAGGTTTACTCTACTACTACTAAGCAGTACTGAATTATAATTATTACTCACTATTTTAAAAATCGAGCACCTGTGTGTACAAGAACGTTATGAATTAAGTAGCAAGCAAAAATCGTGATAATACGACGTTAATCCCAAAAGTAAGGAGTCTTATTTTTTTATAGGTACATAGACCTGTTTATTTCTACAATGGTTTACGTCAGTTTACAGCTTGAACATTTAGCTATTTTTCGACATAATCACCATTTCTGTCGATGCATTTTTGCAGATGGTGTCGCAGTTTTTGTATGTCCATGTCATACCAGCTCGCCGCCATGCTGTTCAGTAAGTTATGAACCTCTTCTTTCACATCGTCGTCGGATCTGAATCGCTTTCTGGAACAGGTGATAGTCACTGGACGCCAAGTCAGGACTATAGGGTGGGAGGGTGATTATGTTCCACTGAAACTGTTGCAGGAGAGCAATGGTTTGCCGAGCGATGTGTGGGCGAGTGTTGTCATGGAGAATGTATACGCCCTTGCTCAACATTCCTCTTCTCCGGCTCTGAATTGCCCGTTTGAGTTTTTCAGAGTCTCACAGTACCTGTCAGCGTTAATTGTGGTCCCAGTGAGCATAAAGTCGACCGACAATACCCCTTTCCGATCCGGCTTTGGCGAAGAAGGATGCCGCCACTGGCGTGATTGTTGCTTGGTCTCAGCTGTAAAGTGGTATGCCGAGGTTTCGTCACCCGCGACAACTGAGTCCAGAAAGTTGTCCTGTTCGGCTGCTAGGCGGTGAAGAAATGCGCGGGAAGCATCAACTCGTTGCCGCATGTGGTCCTCAGTCAGCATGCGTGGCACCCATCTTGCGCGCACCTTCCGGTAGTTCAATGTTTCCGTTACAATTATGTTAGTGGTGCGTCTGGAAACCTCAGGAACCAACGTGCAGAGATCATCCAGAGTGATCCGCCGGTCTTCACGCATGCTTTTCTCAACCTTCAACACTGTCTCCTCAGAAATTGACGGTATCCCGCTCCTTTGTTTGTCGTGAATTTCGGTCCGACCAGCTCCAAACTCTCTACACCACTTGTGAACATTTTTGACATCCATGCACGACTCACCATACACTTTGGTCAACTGTCGATGGACTTCAATCGGCGCAGTGCCCTTTGCGTTCAAAAACCTAATAACTGCGCTCAATTCGCACCTGGTGGTAACATCCAACGGAAGCTCCATTCCCAAAGGCTGCCAAGCCAAGACTGAGCGCCTCAGCGCGGCGTGCTCATGTTTACACACTGTGCGTGAAGCGCTCTTCATAACAGTGTGACCAACTGCCACACAAACAGAGTTCTGTACTTGTAAAAAAATAGGAGACCTTACTTTTGGGATTACCCTCGTAATTCTACCTTAATACTGTTTAATAGTAGTAATGTAAAACATGAGAACTATTTACCATCTTGACAAGAGAGATTTGTAAGAAAAACCAAACGTTCTAGTGACCATTGTAGATACACTGAAATTAAATGAAAAGTGTATGGTCTAAACAAAACTTTTGTTGGAGTTGCAAAAGACGGTATGTAACCTATTACTTGGATATCTTTAGTTTCGTGTTTATGAACCAAAAAAATAGTGTTCAGAATGAGCACTGGCACTTGAAATACTGTAGGTTAAAAATAATAATCTGTTCACATGCTATTTACTATTCAACAACAGTATCATCAAAGATGAAAGGAATCGACGTGGTCGTCTGACAGTATGTTACTTTTCCTACCGCAATGTATGGCTCGAGGAGTCATACGTGCTCCTCCACCTGGCGTTAGCAGCTGTAATAAAACGTACGGATCGATGGAGAACTATTTATGGAGCATATACTGTTTTCCTAGGAATGTGAGTCTATTGTTGAAAAGAGAAATAAACTGATTTGTCGCGTAGAAACTTCAGAAATCGCAGGTGAGCTGTTGTACGAGGGCTGTCCAGAAAGTAAGTTACGATCGGTCGCGAAATGGAAACGACTATGAAAATCCGATAAAGCTTTGCAAAGATGTGTTGGGCAGTGTCTCTAGTATGACTCTAGGTAGAATTATGTCGCTCTTTTCATTCCTGAGCTCTTAGTGAGCGCGTAAAGATGTTATAGAAAATAGTGTCTCCCGCCAAGTACGAGGGCCTGGTGAGAATTTTCCCCTGAAGCTATGCAACCAACATTACATAACTGTGGTGCGGTTTCTTCTTCAAGACAATTCTCAGCCTCATTCTGCAGGGGCAATGAAGATGTTCCTGCATCGTTTCAATTGGAAATGTTTGGTTACCCACAATACAGCCCGTAATTGTCTCCCACTGAGTTTCATCTCTACTCAAACGAACCGCTGGCTATGAAGACAACATTTTGGCACAGACAACGAGCTTTAGGCCAGCGTAGAGAATTGGCGGAAAGCACTGGCGCCTGCCTTCTATGATGAGGGTATTGGAACGTTGGTACAACGCTACGGTTCAAATGGCTCTGAGCACTATGGGACTCAACTGCTGAGGTCATTAGTCCCCTAGAACTTAGAACTAGTTAAACCTAACTAACCTAAGGACATCACAAACATCCATGCCCGAGGCAGGATTCGAACCTGGGACCGTAGCGGCCTTGCGGTTCCAGACTGCAGCGCCTTTAACCGCACGGCCACTTCGGCCGGCAGGTACAACGCTACGACAAGTGTCTGAGTCAGAACGGCGACTACGTAGAGAAGTAGCTGAAAGGTGTAGCTAACTGTTACAAATGAAACATTTCTGATTTTCACCGTGATTTTCATTTCGCGACCAATCGTAACTTACTATCTGGACAGCCGTCGTATTTCGCCTCTAGATGCGGAGCTAGTAGAGTCCTATCACTGTGACGTAAAATATTTTATTACAAGTATCTGGTCGGAAAAGCAGTGTACTGTGTTAACTACCAAACCTGTAATGACATAATGCGCTGCTGCTGATGGTGACCTTTCCGAAGGGTGGAACCGAGCGCGGTGGCGCGGTAGTGAGACGTAAGGTCGTAGTCTTCCTTCATATCCTTCGGATATGAAAAGTTCCTTTGGATACGCATGCCTGTCCGAAGTATGATTGCATCGTTCTTCTTAACAACACAGGCACTGCAATATCGAATTTATCGGCTGATAACAGGCAGCAGCTTTCAACAAAAAGTGCTCTCCTGTACGGGAACGCACCAACTCGTCACCTGTTTCGTCCGAATTAATACCATATGCAGTGCATTGCCAGGACTGAAAGTAACGGAAGTGGGATTTCCATATGGCCAATCGTTGGGAAAAAGCATTTTTGGTGCGGGTCGGGCGTGGAATGAGCCATTTGTGTGATCGTAGTTTCCAGGCAGCGGTTGGTGCAGCGAAAGAGCACAGGACAGTAATCCGAGAGTCGTGGGGTCGAGACCCTACACGGAAACGTTTTTATATTTTCAATTTGTGCGTTACTTACACAGCAAATAATGCGAAATATGCACGAAGTCTGCCATTCGTATACAGCGCAATGCGCTATAACCCTTTGTGGAAAATTATTGCCGACAGTCTATGTATGCCTACAAGAAAGTACTGTACGTTATGAACAGAGGGTTCAAATTCAAAAAACTGTGAGATATATATATATATATATATGATTGATGTGATGTAGCCCTATGCACTCCAGAACAAACTTCTTTTGGTAATTGACTCCTGAGAAGACAAACAAATTCACAGTTATACTATGAGATTTTTCAAGGCGAAGGAGGATTGCCATCGTACAGCATTAAAGTGACTCCTCCCAATTGCACTCCACTAGTACAAACTTGCGTTGTCTGTTTTTATCGTCAGATAAAGAATTTAATCAGAAAGCCACAAAACGGCTCTTTTGTCTTCGAAAGAGACAAATAAATCATACTCAGAGAAGACTGCAACAAATACATTGCATTGCACATCAACCAGACATCCTCCCCAACATTTGGCGTGGTTCGCTGCCGAATTATGAGATGAGAGAGAACTTCTTATGACTGTAAGTAAGGTTTGTTTTTCTACAGAATTTTTTAAAAAAATCATGTAACTGTATATATGGGGCGTTTGTAACATGTGAAGGATAGCAAGGAAATTACTGATTTCCCTGTTTTTTCTATGAATTCATCCTAGCACTTGTACTTCATCAACTGTAAAATAATAAAAGTAATATTATATACGAACTTCTAGTGTACGCCTTATAATCACTCACTGAAATTTATTTCCAATCGTAAATTTTCAAGCCTTTTATGAAAATACTTAGAAATGCAAAATACTGAACATTATTTCGGTTTATTTGCAGTGGAAATAACTTAAAAAATAACAATTAAAAAATATTTCAGCAGAGGCAGTCGATCCAACGACCCTCCGATCACCGTTCTGTACTCTTTACGCTGTGCCAGCCGCTGCCTGGAATCTACGCTAACATAAATGCCTGATGTCGCCCCCGACCGGCATCAGAAATGCAATTTTCTCGAAGCGCTTGGCTTTCTGTAGCTCCCGCTGTTGTCACTTCCGTTACTGGCCAAGCCCTGCGTATACCCTAAATTTGGACGTAATCGGTGGTGTCGAGTAGGCACGGTCCCCTTGTTAGTTACAAAAGCATTTCCAGGGAGAAAAGTCAAGGCCCAAAGGAATCGAACCATGAATCTTCGGATTCGTAAACTAAAAGCTGATCATCGAGCAAACTTGTTTGTATATGACGAAATCTTTTCGGGTTATCAGCCGAGTCAAGGCGTCGTTCTGCGGTAACGTTTCAAGTTTCCTAGTTGTCATCGTAAGGCGGTTTCCGTCAGTTGCCTGAAGATGACAAGTAGGAAAAGTGTTGAAACATTGCCCCAGAACGACACCTTGGCTTGGCTGATAACCCGAGAAGATTTCATTATCTAATTCGCCCAGAAAGTCTAAATTCGCATATCGTTGTATATTCCAGAAATTTCTGACCCATGGAAATCATATAACAATAAGGTCCGATGATCCGAAAGCATGTTTTCTGGTGTTCGTGTCAGTCTCTCGAAGAGAAATCAGTATGCTATCTTTAACAATATTTTATCTTAGTTGCGAATGGACCTCATCGTTGAAGACTATAATCGTTTGCGAATCACAGTAACGTTTTCATAAAACAAATAATATTTGGTTATACGCCATTTTTCTATCCCACTCGCTTCGCTAACTGCCAGACCATTACTAGTGCTCATCGTAAATTTTATATTATCAGTTATAATTTGATTAAGGAAATCGTGGTTTCGCTGTATATTACTCGAATCATCATCATAAATATCTAGAGTAGTTTCCAACCCCACGTAGCATTTGTTTGCAACATAAGCCTCGACATCTAGTCCCGTTTTCCAATCATCCTTCTGTGTTTACTCTGGTTCAATCCTCACCTCTTTTTTCAACACTTCCTTCCACATTTTTCAGCCATCTTTACCTTGGTCTCCCTCTTGGTCGTTTCCTTCCCATCTCCCTTTCATATATGTCCTTGGAAATACTTTTGTTTTTCGAGCTCTGTAAGTGTCAGGACCATCTTAGCCTTGTTGTTTCTATCTTGCTCTGTAAGTTTGCCTCTTTCAATATTTCCCGTACCTTTTCATTCCTCATCCTGTCCCTACTTGTTACTCCTGTCCTGCTTCAGAAGAACTTCATTTCACATGCATGTCATCTGCTTACACCTCTTTTCTTTATTAGCCATGTTTCCGATCAGTAGGTCCGTATATGGATGTAGTGACTTCTATATATTACTTCGTTGCTTCTCTGAGGGACGTCTTTGTTCCAGACCAGGCTCTTAACACTCCGCAGAAATGCTTCTGCCTGTCTGCCACGTTCACTGGTCTGTTTCTCATTTCTTCCATTTTCCTCTGCCACACTTCCCAAGTCCTCGACACTTTCTACTTTGTTCAAATGTTTACCTCCAATCCTTATTCCGCTAGGTCTATCTCTCATTCCACTTGTAATCATGATCTCACATTTCTTTGCATTAAATTTCATTCTATACTGTCTCACAGTTTGTTCCCAAGCACCCAGCTGTTCCTGAATCTCCTCCTCATTGTTTCCACAGATCATCAAATCATCATCGAACACCATTGCTTTCATCCTGTCATCTCCAGTTTCTCCAGTCATCTTAGTCATTATCTCATCCAAGCCCACAATGAAGATGGGAGGTGACAAAGCACTGCCCTGTTTCACGCCACTTGTTTGATGGAACGAATCCTTCCTTTCAATCCACACTTTCACACAACTCAGATTGCTACACAACATCTCCTCCGCTCTACTTGTTCCATTTTGTTGGGATCGTTTATAATCTATCTACATGTCAATAATGTTGAATACAGAATGGTCTTCAAGTAATATACAGTAGGCAAATAAGACAACTGGCAGAGAAGAGAAGAAAGTGGATGGAAGAATGGACAAAGATAATGAAGATAGCAGAGAAAGTAAGAAAATATTATAAGGGGCGTTGAAAAAGAAACAAGCCGGAGTCTGGAAAGCGCAAACCGCTGACAGGTGGGTAATATCGTGGCGTGTTTAACCGAGGTGTGGTTCCGACTAGAGCGTGGAAGTTCACAGCCCGTCGCTAGAGGGCGTACGTGCACATCACGTGACTACACAGAGCTAGCAGAAGCATGCTTCAATCGTCCACGTTGCTAGTTGCGTTGCAAACAAGGACGTGGAGGCGTCAAAGAAGAGCAAAGAGACGTTGTTCGTTTTCTGACAGCGGAAGGAACAGGAAGAACGGACATTCATCGACCGAATGTCACAAGTGTACAGCGAACACTGCATGTCCCTTCCAAGGGTCAAGGCGTGGCACAAGCGCCTCAGGGAAGGACGGGTGTCGTTAGCCGATGATGCACTTTCTGGAGCACCACACTGCATTACCGATGACACCGTCCAGCTGGTGGATACACTCATTACCCAGGACCGGCGGTGACAGTGACAGCCATAGCCGCTGAGGTCGGATCGAGCCACACCAGGAAGCATATCGGATGGCCCACTGTCTTACTCATCTGCAGCGCTATGTTTGGGAAGGGAATGCGTTCCTGGCACGAGTGGTGGCTCGAGATGAGTCATGGTGTCATCACTTCGAACCAGAATTAAAACGACAAAGTCTCCAGTAGAAACATTAAGGGTCACCACCATAAAAAAAGCCAAGGGCATCCACACGAGTGCAGGAAAGGTTATGCTAACGTTCATCTTTGACCAAGATGCACCCCTTCTGATTCACGGCGTCCTGCAACACGGGACAACAGTGAATGCCCAGCGTAACTCGCAAACCTCGATCACCCTTCGCCACGCGATCAAATCAAAACGGCCAAGCAATCTCACCCGTGGGCTCATTCTGCTCCACGACAATGCAAAGCCTCATTCGGCCAACATAGTCGTGGCACTCCTGCAGAAATTCAAATGGGAGATTCTTGGCCACCCTCCATACAGACTGGACCTCTCTCCCTGTGATTACGCCTTTTTTGGTCCACTTAAAAAGGCTCTGAGGGGCAAACGATTCACCTCGGGTGACGACGTCCAGGTGTACGTGCGGAACTGATTAACAACACAGGTCCGGGAATTTTATGAGACAGCCATTCACTGCCTTGTGTCACCGTGGGACAAGTGTCAACAGCCAGGGTCAATACTTCTAACATACAGGTACTGGTTTCTGTAATTATACCTCCTTCTGGTTTCTTTTTGAACGCCTCTTATACATAGAATGTTCAGATGTAAGAGGAGAGGTTTGAGAGAGGATGCAACGATGATGGATAATAGTGACATAGAGGTTAATGAAAATGAGACAATGAAGATAGTGTGGAAGGAATACTTTGAGCACTTGTTAAATCCGGACGGACTTTGAGTTGAGGATAATAGGCTAAAGGTAACAGTAGTAAACTCTGGTGGTAAAACGACCTGACATGGAATAAAATGGAAGATGGCACTGGACAATATGAAAGGAAGAAAGGTGCCATGTGTGGACGAAGTAAGTGAAGGCAGCAAGGAAAATTGGGAAACAGTGGCTGTGTCGCGTGACGAGGGTGGTGTAGAATGAGAAGAAGACTCCAAAAGATTGGATGGGGGCACTAATTGCCCCTATATTCAAGAAAGGGAGTGGGAAGGGTTTCAGGAACTACAGCGGAGTCACACTGATACCACACTGTGCCAAGGTATATGAAAAGATTCTGGAGAGCAGAATCCAATCAAGGACCGAGACGAAACAGAGAGGAACAGCATAGCTTCAGACCTGGGAGGTCAACCGTTGACCTGATATCTGCAGTGAGCAGCTCCAGAAGCACAACAATGAATCTGGGGAAGAGCTTTCTCGGTATAGAAAAGGCATTTGATAGACCTGTAGAAGAAGCATCTGGAAAGCTTTGAAAAAGGAAATGAGAAAAAGGTGGCAAGCAGAGTGGAAGAGGTGTGCTGTAGAAATCTGAGTTGTTTGAAAGTGCGAATTGAAAGGACGGATTGGTTCCAGCAATTCTTGGGTCTACAGTAATCAAACATCGACTAAAAATGTTTCACCGAAGTTATATATTATTTCATTTATTTTAAATGTAACCTAGAAGTCCCTGTGCTTCATGTTAACTCTTTCAGTGATCTCGCGTGTCATATACTTGCAACGCACATATATGTACCCCAAGACACTGGCGTCGGTTTTTTGTAACTCTCAAGCATTGTACAACACAGTATGCAAGTATATGGTGGTGTTGTACTGCTGAAAATACGTTATAATTGTGCAAAAGAAATTTAAATATGCGACCGCAGTAGCTTTTTTCTATCTCTTTCAACAAAACCGAGGGTGGAAATACAATTCTGCAGTCACAACTGACAATGCATTAAAATAAAATGAATATGTTTTAATTAATAATATCTATTACAGTAGTAAAAGGTGTCCTACACAAATACTGTTGTTCTAATTGCTTACAGGCCACAAAAGCAAACTCGTATCTTCTCTTATTCATTAAACAAATACAGTCTCTTTCATCAATCTTTAAATTGTTGATTATATCGGTCACATTTTCAAAGGCAGTTGGATAGCTAATCTTGTTTGTGATTGAGTGAGTCTCTATCAACTTCTGAAGTATCAAGACCTGATTTACGGTAACGGATGCCAGGAAATCAAAAATAGAAAAAAGTAGCTGTTGGAAGATATCATTAAGAGTCCACAATGAAGTATGAAAAATTTTTTTCGGCAGGAAGTGTCACGTACCAAAATATTTCGGGCTATTGTGCCGTGGCGACTAAATTTCTTCAAAAATGGTTCAAATGGCTCTGAGCACTATGGGACTTAACATCTGAGGTCATCAGTCCCCTAGAACTTAGAACTACTTAAACCTAACTAACCTAAGGACATCACACACATCCATGCCCGAGGCAGGATTCGAAACTGCGACCGTAGCAGTAGCGCGGTTCCGGACTGAAACGCCTAGACCCGCTCGGCCACAACGGCCGGCGACTAAATTTCTTCCAGAAACGCAAATTTTCTTTCCCATCCGCGAAGAAGTCACAGTTTTTATGAAGGTCCAATTCACATCATGGCTCACTATTGACTCACTAGCAAGTCAGGTTGTGAATCGAACTTTCATAGCACCTGCAACCCTTTTTGAAGAAGTCATCTGTAGTTGGTGACGAAACATTGACGTCAGCCACGAAATTAATTAGGCTCCGGAACAATAATCGGAAACATGTATTGTGGGATGCACTCAGTAACGTGACACCCTTCACCAAACTCTCGGTCGCTGAAATCTTGAAAATGATGCTCTCTCTACACTCAACTTAGAAAAACGTCCAGTTTGTTACACTGTTCAGAACTGCCCCAAATACAATTGAACTGTAATATTTATTATCTGTGCATTAACTGCAAGTGAAGGAGTGAATGGACGGAAAACATAACCCCCAGTTGTTTACGAAGTAAGGTAATTGAATGCATTGCAGTGTGCCACCTGGAAGAAAAATATAGACATATCGAAAGAGAGTAGAGAACAAAAGAGAGTAATACTGACGCCATCCAGTGTGTCTGCCTCCAGACGTTGTAGGAAGAGTTGGGCCCGAAGTGCAGCGTGGCGCCCACGTGGTCGACGCCCATGGAGGCGCCTGCGGCGGTGGTGAGCTTGCGGTTGCTGCGGCACTCCACTAGGTCGATCTCGCCGGAGGCGGGCCACCCGCCGTACTCGTTGCGTGCCGGTTTCAGCCAGATAGCTGCGGCATACACAAGCACATCGTACACTTCACTTTCACCGTCCGGCTCCCACCCTGCTGCCGGACTTCTGGTTGTACCTTACTCGAGTTATACTCACTTGACAGGTGGGTAACTGTATACGACAGGTTGTCTCAAGTACGACGCGAGCAGAGCATGCGGCATAGCGCAGGGCCCGATATCGTACAGGCAAGTCGCCCCACCTGTTCCCGGCCCTTTTCTCGGACTTGCTGGTGGCGTATTCCTTTCAAGCGTGACTGACTAGACTTGCTACGAACGCACTTTCAAGAAATTAGGGAACATCGTAGGGCCACTTAGCACTTCAGACTCGTGACTTAGTTGCATCTGGTCACGTAGCTGCGCACGAACACAGAGTGAAACGATACAACGTGGTGCTAGTGCACCAGCAGTTCAATTCCGGTACTTTTGATCAATGTCGGTACTGAAACTGGCTTTTGCTGTCTGTGCATGATGGAAGAAGGAAGGAAGAAAGATTAGGATTTAACGTCCCGTCGACGACGCGATCATTGGAGCTCGAGCTCGAATTGTTTTTATACTTATATGGATATGGTGTCTCTTCTTTCGGACATGTCCGAAAGTACAGACACCATTGATGACCTGCAGCTGTCTAGAACGAAATTAGAATTACATTAATACCTTCAGCTGTTGACGGGCGTTGATATATATCAAAGGGGACAGGTGAAAATGTGTGCCCCGACCGGGACTCGAACCCGGGATCTCCTGCTTACAGGGCAGACGCTCTATCCATCTGAGCCACCGAGGACACAGAGGATAGCGCGACTGCGGGGAATACCTCGCGCACGCCTCCCGTGAGACCCACATTCCCACCTTGTATCTCTACACACTACATTCGTAGTGTCCCACCCCAACACTCTCATTACTGGTGGAAGATATTCTTTCAAAGTCCCATAAGAGTTCGAGGAATATGTGTGCATCCGCACAGAAGAAGGAGGTCATTGCCGGTATTGCCAGAACTAAATACTTGTATGGATATGGTGTCAGTTCTTTCGGACATGTCCGAAAGAACAAACACCATATCCATATAAGTATAAAAACAATTCGAGCTCGAGCTCCAATGATCGCGTCGTCGACGGGACGTTAAATCCTAATCTTTCTTCCTTCCTTCTTCCATCATGCACAGACAGTAAAAGCCAAAGCCAGTTTCAGTACTGACATTGATCAAAAGTATCGGAATTGAACTGCTGGTGCACTAGCGTCACGTTGTATCGTTTCACTCTGTGTTCGTACGCAGCTACGTGACTTGGAAAGAATGTCTTCCACGAGTAATGAGTGTGTTGGGGTGGGACACTACGAATGTAGTGTGTGGACATACAAGGTGGGAATGTGGGTTTCAAGGGAGGCGTGCGCGAGATAGTCCCTGCAGTCGTACTATCCTCTGTGCCCTCGGTGGCTCAGATGGCTGCCGGCACGGTAGCTCAGCGTGTTCGGTCAGAGAGCCGGTTGGCCTCTGTAATAAAAAACTGAGTGGAAGGATCAACCACCGAACTTGAACAGGATGTCTTGCGACGCAACGACCAAACACAACGATCATTAACGAACAAAGTGCAAAAAAAAAAAAAAAAAAGGGATGGATAGAGCGTCTGCCATGTAATCAGGAGATCCCGGGTTCGAGTCCCGCTCGGAGCACACATTTTCACCTGTCCCCGCTGATATATATATCTACTCCCGTCAACAGCTGAAGGTATCAATATAACTCTAATTTCGAATTGTTTTTTGTCAAGGAGAGGGAAGGAAATCAGCAGTACCCCTTTAAAGTAATCATCCTGGTACACGTATGAAGTGATTTAGGAAACCATGGAAAACTTATGTCTGTGTGGTCAAAGGCGGACATGGACCTTTGTCCTCCAGAATACGCGTCCATTCTGCTATCTCCACTGCGCTACCTCGCTCGGTTGCGTGATGGAGAGGTTGATCCCAAAATGCAAAATTTTTGTGATGATCCGAGGCTGCGTTTATGGGCTTATGTGAACTCTGAGTACAGGCGACGTTGCAGTTCTGAAAAACCTCATGAGCTATATCAAGAGCATCTGCATGATATAAAAACAGGAGTGTGTGGAGTAATGACTGTAGTACGTATTATTACATCAGTCTTCCACCACCAAAACAAAGATTCTAACACGATAGTTCCCATCACCAGGAACACCTTATTATACTGTTATAAACGCATTGGAAGTATGTGCTCTCGCACTACCCAGCGTGATGTAGCGATATGTGCTTTCATTAGTTGTTAAGCATCTGAAAAATGTTTATAGTACATTGTTCACATATAAGCTGCAGTAATCTACTCTTATTCAAGAGTGAGATGGTACAGTGGTTAGCCCACTGGACTGGTATACGAGAGGATGCCAGTTCAGATCACCTTCAGCAATCCTGATTCAGGTTTCCTGTGGTTTCCCTAAATCTCCGAAGGCAAACACAGGGAAGTTTCCTATGAAAGGACACGGCTGATTCCCTTCCCCATCCATCCTCCAATCTGAAGCCGTGCTCGGTCTCTAATGGCCTCGTCTTCGTCGGGAACCTGAACCACAATATTCTTTCAAAAGTCCTTTTAGTGGACCATATAATACCCCACACCTCCATTCTGATTCATCTTTGGTGCCTATTCTACCTGTCCTTTTGGTTTGAATGAAACAAATCTGAAATAGGGAAAGGAAATTGGAGAACAATAGTAAGACGTCCATGCATACATAGCTTATAACTTGCCTGCCTACCTCCAGTGCGCCACTGTCTCTGTTCTTACGTCATTATTGCTTATCCAAAGGAATTTATTTTTAACTATCGCGTTCTCACCCTCCGTTGCAGTTATTAATAACAAGAAAAATAGTTTTTGCCTTGAGTTGTAACAATACACACATCAAAGTTTCTGTCCTTAAAAGTACCACAGATTACACATTCAATTTAAGAAATGAGCAATGACTGTTCGACTAGGTGTCAAATGGGCTTAGGAAAACTGAAAAGATCCTATTTCTACCTCCTTCCTTCGTTTCACTTAGTAGTGTGTCTAGGTCTACATAAAGCCAACATTGAAGTTTTCCGTATACCTATTTCCATGAGTCCAAAAGTACAGATAGCATCATTATAACCGTTTTCAACCTTAACATGTTCCGGTCAGCGAAGTACACTACCCTCACTCCACCATCTCACCTTCATGGCAATAAGTCTATCAGGAATGACTAAGAAACTAGAATAAAAGCATAAGAGTGGAAGTTAAAAAGAAGTCGAAAACTCCCTTAGTGGAAAATCAAGTAGATGTAGAATTTTGCATTAAAATAAAACTCAGGCTTCTTCGACATTCAGTCAAAACATTATCAGTGGTAATTAGTTACGTGACGTAGGAGCATGTATGTTGACGTACGTTTTGACACACCAGAAATTATTACAAATGGTAGTGTTGCATTATTGAATGCACCTACCAGTAACAATAGTAGCGAGAGTGGTAAGAATTTAAAAGATTCAGCACACACACTCCTCGTAATGAGCGATAAGCAGTTAAGTCTGCTTTCCACATGCAACTAAAGTGACGTCGCAGCAAGCAGCAGCAGAGTGATACAACAGTAGTGCCGTATGAAGCTATTTCCACATGCATCTGTCAAGATGCTAGTGGCATCGTTTTCAATAATGCGTACCAAATTTTAGAGTTTCACCTTGTGCAGGCGCACAAAAAGACACTGTAATATATACTCCGAGGTGACAAAGGTCATGGGATACCTTTTATGTCGCGCCGGACCTCCTTTTGTTCGGCGTAGTGCAGCAGCTCGACGTGGCATGGACTCAACAAGTCTTTGGAAGTGCCCAACAGAAATACTGAGCCATCCATAATTGGGGAACTGTTGCTGATGCAGGATTCTATACACAAACTTATCTCTCGATTCGATGGAAATCATGTCGGGCGATCTTGGTGGCCAGATTACTCGCTCGAATTGTCCAGAATGTTCTTCAAACCAATCCCGGGCAACTGTGGCTAGGTGACATGCCGTATTGTCATCCATAAAAATTCCATCTTTGCTTGGGAATGAATGGCTGCATACGGTCTCAAAATAGCAGAACATAAACATTTCCAGTCAATGATCGGTTCCGTTGCTCCAGAGGACCCAGTCCATTCCATGTGAACACAGCCAACACCATTATGGAGCCACTAACAGCTTGCCTTCTTGACAACTTGCGTCCGTGTCTTCATGGGGTCGGCGCCACACTCGAACGCTACCGTCAGCTGTTACCAGGAGAAATCGGGACTTACCTGACCAGGCCGCGGTTACCCAGCCGTCCAGGGCCAACCCATATACACTCCTGGAAATTGAAATAAGAACACCGTGAATTCGTTGTCCCAGGAAGGGGAAACTTTATTGACACATTCCTGGGGTCAGATACATCACATAATCACACTGACAGAACCACAGGCACATAGACACAGGCAACAGAGCATGCACAATGTCGGCACTAGTACAGTGTATATCCACCTTTCGCAGCAATGCAGGCTGCTATTCTCCCATGGAGACGATCGTAGAGATGCTGGATGTAGTCCTGTAGAACGGCTTGCCATGCCATTTCCACCTGGCGCCTCAGTTGGACCAGCGTTCGTGCTGGACGTGCAGACCGCGTGAGACGACGCTTCATCCAGTCCCAAACATGCTCAATGGGGGACAGATCCGGAGATCTTGCTGGCCAGGGTAGTTGACTTACACCTTCTAGAGCACGTTGGGTGGCACGGGATACATGCGGACGTGCATTGTCCTGTTGGAACAGCAAGTTCCCTTGCCGGTCTAGGAATGGTAGAACGATGGATTCGATGACGGTTTGGATGTACCGTGCACTATTCAGTGTCCCCTCGACGATCACCAGTGGTGTACGGCCAGTGTAGGAGATCGCTCCCCACACCATGATGCCGGGTGTTGGCCCTGTGTGCCTCGGTTGTATGCAGTCCTGATTGTGGCGCTCACCTGCACACCGCCAAACACGCATACGACCATCATTGGCACCAAGGCAGAAGCGACTCTCATCACTGAAGACGACACGTCTCCTTTCGTCCCTCCATTCACGCCTGTCGCGACACCACTGGAGGCGGGCTGCACGATGTTGGGGCGTGAGTGGAAGACGGCCTAACGGTGTGTGGGACCGTAGCCCAGCTTCATGGAGACGGTTGCGAATGGTCCTCGCCGATACCCCAGGAGCAACAGTGTCCCTAATTTGCTGGGAAGTGGCGGTGCGGTCCCCTACGGCACTGCGTAGGATCCTACGGTCTTGGCGTGCATCCGTGCGTCGCTGCGGTCCGGTCCCAGGTCGACGGGCACGTGCACCTTCCGCCGACCACTGGCGACAACATCGATGTACTGTGGAGACCTCACGCCCCACGTGTTGAGCAATTCGGCGGTACGTCCACCCGGCCTCCCGCATGCCCACTATACGCCCTCGCTCAAAGTCCGTCAACTGCACATACGGTTCACGTCCACGCTGTCGCGGCATGCTACCAGTGTTAAAGACTGCGATGGAGCTCCGTATGCCACGGCAAACTGGCTGACACTGACGGCGGCGGTGCACAAATGCTGCGCAGCTAGCGCCATTCGACGGCCAACACCGCGGTTCCTGGTGTGTCCGCTGTGCCGTGCGTGTGATCATTGCTTGTACAGCCCTCTCGCAGTGTCCGGAGCAAGTATGGTGGGTCTGACACACCGGTGTCAATGTGTTCTTTTTTCCATTTCCAGGAGTGTAGTTTCTAGACCAGGAGAGGCGCCGCAAGCGATGTCGTGCTGTTAGCAAATGCACTCGCGTCGGTCGTCTGCTGCCATAGTCCATTAACGCCAATTTTCGCCGAGACCAGCCGCACAGTCCGTGACTGCAGCGCCTTAGACCGCTCGGCTAATATCGTTGACAATTCTACGCAAACGCTGCTGCTCTCTGTCGTTAAGCGAAGGCCGTCGGCCACTAAGCTGCTCGTGGTGAGACGTAATGCCTGGAATTTGGTGTTCTCGGCACGCACTTGACGCTGTGGATTTCGGAATACTGAGTTCTCTAACGATATCCGAAATGGAATGTGCCACGAGTCTAGCTCCAACTACCATTCCTCTTTCAAAGTCTGTTAATTCACGTCTGCGGCCATACTCACGTCGGAAACCTTTTCAAAAATGGTTTAAATGGCTCTGAGCACTATGGGACTTAGCTTCTGAGGTCATCAGTCCACTAGAACTTAGAACTACTTAAAGCTAACTGAGCTAAGGAAATCACATACGTCCATGCCCTCGGCAGGATTCGAACCAGCGACTGTAGTGGTCGCGTGGTTCCAAACTGTAGCGCCTAGAAGCGCTCGGCCACTCCGGCCGGCGGAAACCCTTTCACATGAATCATCTGGGTATAAATGACAGCTACGCCAATGCACTGTCCTTTTATACTTTGTGCACGCGATACTACCGCCATCTGTATGTGTACATGTCCCCATCCCATGACTTTGTCACCTCAGTGCACTAGGCGGTTGGATATTCATATTTCCTTTTTAAAGATTAAAAACTGTCTTGATCGCAACCTTTTAATTTTTTTTTTTTTTTTGGAGTGACCAGTTTCGATTCTATTTAAGAACCATCTTCAATCTCTGAAAAAACATATTACCAGATAGAGGGAGCGTTATAATAGTAAGTATATATAACAAAATGTAGAACTAATAAATAAATATACCCAGAACGGTGGGTGGACTCCGTGGAGCAAGTTGCGCAGACCCTCGACGCTGGAATAACTGCTAATGGAACAAGGAGGGTACGGTTATTAAATAGGCTGGGTCAGGCCCACCGTCCTTAGTGTGACATCATTGCTAGGCAATCAGAACGACGTCTATGATTAGGTAAGCACAAGAAGTAGATCAGAAAGTGCGTTATAGTTAAATTACATCGTAATATCATTATAAATGATTATTCGTCATAAAATATAAACTATAAATGTTACTTGATTTAAGATCAGCTAAAAGTATGCTGCCTTAAATAGAATCGAAACCGGTCACTCCAATAAAAATAAAAAAAGTTGCGATCAAAACTGTTTTTAACCTTTAATTTCAATTTTCAAGATCGCCGATAAGGTTTCCAAAAATTTCATATTTCCTTATTAAAAGCTACTGCCAGTTATATTGTCACCAGAAACTTTAGTTCGTTCCTCACTCGACTTGTGTTTAACCAACACGGAAAGCGGATACAGCGGTAGTGCTCCGAAATTCAGCCAGGAGGTGGCAGTCGAATGAGATTCCTCTGTGGTAACTTTTAGTGGCGTGGCTAAAAATGGCGTATCAGAAAGTTGTGTGTTTCGACAAGTAACTTCGGTGACGCCACTCGAGTGGCGGCCGAATGGTGTCACTTTTGTTGCGTGTGGAAAGCCGGCCTTAAGTTATCGCCAGCGCCAGTGTGGCAGCGGCGGGCTACTCACCGGGCCAGAGCCAGTCGCCGCGCGGCATCTTGGCGCGCACCTCGATGCGGCCGTAGCGGAAGGAGAAGGACTTGATGGTGCGGATGCGCGCCGACTGTAGTGGCGTCACGATGTCGCTGCCGGCCTTCCTGCGCACACACCACCACAATCATATGACTCGCCACCAAAGTTCAGAGTTATAGAAAAATTTAAATCACCCAGCGTGTTTTCAAAGCAGCAACGTGGAAGCCTGGCAAAGATTAAGTTGGATGTATCTTCTGGCACAGGCCGGTAAAGAGAATATGTACTGACAATCCAACATTTACTGTTTATTAGGAGAAATCGCTTCAACCCATGCTTGCTGTCTGGGATCTTTTTAGACCCCAAGGCACTTTCAACTACAAAGAAATATTTTTAACGTGCTTGTAGGAATATCATCGTCCAGATATGTTTTTTATGGACTGTTTATTATAACCGGTTAAAATATTTCTGGTTATGTAGCGGTTCGTAGTATAGTAATTTGAAATTTTTGCAATTGGATCGGACAATACGACAGGTATACAACAAGTGATTTTCTGTGTTATACACTCACGGAAAAAAATTGCAGTACCAAGAAATAATTAATGTAGAGTACTGAAATTTTGGGAATACATTTGTCTGGGCAACATATATAAGTGATTAACATTGCAAGATCACAGTTTAATGTATGCGCACGATAGGCCACTGTAAATGTGAAATGCTTGACAATTAATAACCAATGAAGCCGCCAGAATGTTGAAGTCAAGCTTGAAAACGTACAGGCATTGTGTTGTACAGGTGCTGGACGTCACATGGAGTTCCATGCCTGTTGCACTTGGTTGCCCAATATAGGGACGGTAGTGTTGGTTGTGGACGACACTGGAGTTACTCATCGATATAACTGACGATGGCAGAAGTAAAGAAGTAGCAGGCTGGAAACAGCAAGGTAAAGCTTTTCTAAAAACGGAAAAACGCTTACATCGAAAATAACTTTAAGTGTCCGGTGCTGTTTTCTGAAAATATTGTGCGTGTGTGTGTGTGTGTGTGTGTGTGTGTGTGTGTGTGTGTGTGTGTGTGTGTGTAGCCCTATGCGGAAGATACGTGGATGATTTATAAACAGTGCAGAGCAAAGCAGAACAGAAGCTACTAAAATGCGAATTTACAGAAGAAGGCTGTAATTTCGAAGGGTTCGTCCACTAACTAACGAAGAGTACTGCATAGGTTTCGGTGAGAAAAGTGTTTTGTGACTCAAAATCACTAAAAGAAGGAATAGGTTGATAGAAAGCATTCTGCGGACCAAGGAATAGTTAATCTGAACATGGCGGAAATGTTTTCTTCGCGGGAGAGGGGGGGGGGGGGGGGCAGGGGAAATGAAGGCGGGTGTGAGCATTTAAAAGGGAGATTAAGTCAGATTCAAGCGGATGACAACAAGAACAACAACACGCTAATCAGAGAGAGTAAAATGATCTTCCTATTTCCCTAAAATGATTGTAGTAGTATCTTACCTGTTTGGTGTCTTATGTGATTTGTGTATTCACCAGAGAATTTACTATAGTCAGCAAGAGACAAACGGTTTTGTGATGGAATACGATTGTTATCGGAAGTGTAATAGAACGGAGGTCTCTGGCTTTCGCTTTTCCTTGTATCGACGGCACTGATTTATCACGATGAACGTATCAGTCTTTCATAGTTTTAATTAGCAAAGTACTCTTCAGTTGAAATTTAGGCATTCGAGTTCGTATTAAGAAAGAATTAAGTATATCAACATCTTAGTGATATTGATATTGCACGGGGCGGTAATTGTGATGACAATGGATTGCCGGCCGGAGTGGCCGTGCGGTTCTAGGCGCTACACTACAGTCAGGAGCCGAGCGACCGCTACGGTCGCAGGTTCGAATCCTGCCTCGGGCATGGATGTGTGTGATGTCCTTAGGTTAGGTAGGTTTAAGTAGTTCTAAGTTCTCGGGAACTGATGACCTCAGAAGTTAAGTCCCATAGTGCTCAGAGCCATTTGAACCTTTTTTTTTTTTTCAAGCAGATCGAAAAAGAAAGAAAATAAGAATGGTGAAGGACCAGGTTCGAGTCCCAGACTGGCACACAGTTGTAATCCGCCAAGAGTTTCAAACAAGCGTACACTCCGCTGGAGAGTGAAAGATCATTCTGGATAAAATGGAATATTCCCTCTGATATACCACCGCCAAACACTCTGTAGAACTTGCTCCCGAAATCCAGCGACAAAATTTGGGAGCTTGTTCATTTTCTGAGTACATAGTCCCCAGTGGCTCAGTAAACTGTGATAATCTAACTATGGTCTATTTCGTTTGTTGCTCCAATACCTTTTTTTTCTGTGAAAATACCTTCACAACAGCGAAAAAGTCTGTAACATGCAATCATCATAACACGGAAAATTTGATTTCTCATTGGTCCCACGCACAAAGGCAGAAGTTCTGCTATATGGTTGCACTCGTTGTGGAAACATTTCAAAAGAGGGCCTTTATATCGCTCTTCCATTACATTCAACACATCGATACATGAGGTGTATATCAGCCCAACCTTCGTCAGTAACCCTATCTGTACTGCTGTGTGTCATTATTGACGTACAACTAAGACTGATGGAAAAATAAACTCGTGGTAGGACCGAGCAGTACTGAGCGCTAGCTTGAGGGAAAAAAGTAAATTAGATATTACTGTTGTCAACAGCAAGGACAATGAGTGAAGAGAACAAGTTTGTTTCCAGACAAGATATGCAGCGCATTCTGCCAACGTTTGCACTGTTGTATGGATATTTTATTCAATACAAAGTGTACATTGTTCAAGAAATAGTGTGGAACCATGGATTAAACACATTGAAGATTGTATGAGCTTTGTATTCATTACTATGAATCGTTTCTATAGCACGTATCAACCCATAAAAGCATTTTCACAAATATGGTAAAGACCAAAACTCAAAGAGTAAATAGTTTTCTGAAAGAGTAAATATTTTCGCTGATTTGTGTAATATTTATCAAATCAATAAGTACCCTGTACTATACACTTTCTAGAGCAGTTGGTTATCTTCCTCAGGAAATAAGCTATCTCCATATCAAATTTCATCTAATCAGTGCAGCCGGTTGGTCATGGAAACGTAACAGACAGGGTTACTTTCACATTTACAATATTAGTATGGATAAAACTTTCAGTTACGGTATCTTGTTTCGATGATCTGATTTTGATGAAATTTATAAAGTGCTCCAAGCTATGCTCAAGTTAGCTGTAAAACCGCAATGAAAATTCGTTGAGTGTTTTGGAGATTAGCGTGTTCAAACAGAGAAAGAGACAAATACGACTGTTTTACATAAAACTTTAAATCATTGTTTCTTTGTTTCGGTTTTCCGATTTTGATGAAATAAAGCCTGTATGGTGCCCCAAGCTATACCCGAGTTATTTGCGAAAACCCGCTGCTAATTCGTCCAGTACTTTTGGAGGAACGTGTTCAAGCAGACAGACACGACAGATTTATTATTAGTATAGATCGATATACGTCAAAGGAAATCCATAAAATTTGAGCACGCCGGTGGCTGGACAGTAAATGTCGAACGTAAGATCTTGGATATAGCAAAGGAAGACTGAAGCACGCTCGCACAATATTTTCGCAAATGGAAACTTCAAGTTATCCATACCAGAACGGAGGTCATGTGTTTCCTCTAAAACAATAGATTGGTCAATCAGGAAGTTACAGTATATGTAGAGAATATCGTTCGTCCCAACAATGAATAAAACATCGTGAACGGAACTTTAAGCTACATGTAACATTTATCGAAAAGTTCCGTTAAACTGCGCTCAGAAAAACCTTTTACTGTACTTAGAGATTGCTTTCTAGGGCATGAACTAGTAATGTTTTCTTTTCCGACACACCGATCCCTTACAGCAGGGGTCTCCTAACATTTTAGCCTAAGCCCCAAGTACCAACACCTAGAAACAGTGTGTCTATGTTTTCATGAGAACTGATACCGAGTACTGCTCGGAACTCCTAGGTACAATTTAGAAGTTTTCGTGAATCTTACCATTGCTGCCCGTCTTTACGAGCTGACACTGAGCGCCACTGCAGTAGTCATTACACAGTGAACTACTTATCGTTTGACCTTGAGCTGTGTCCTCAATTTCATTTCATATACATTGCTACAAGTAAATACCACTCGCGAAGGTCGTTGTAAAGCGCTTCCACGAAACCTTGTTACTTCCGTGCCTCATTAACATCACAGCAAAGTGGTCAGAACGTAGCGCGAGCTGCATACGGCGTCAGGACTGGGTGATATCTTCCCACCACCAAATTCCTCTCCACACAGCGGAGGTTGTGGTTACCTCCCCGTTCCCTGCTCAAGAAAAGGAGGTCAGACTATAGTTCATCATATCAACATACTGTAGTGTTGAATTAAGGGCAAATTTTCGTTTCAGGACCAGTCGGTGATTGAGATATCTATGACACAGGGAGCAGGGGTGGACTCCACTACGCAGTTTCTGTTAGCACTGACAGGCAACTGCCCAGGCCATTTCGTTGCCGCAGTGATATCCGATGGACGTGCTGGGCTTCACGTATTGTTACGACTACTTCCGACAATGTTAAATGTCCTAGTAATATTTTCCGGATGTAGAGAAAATAAGTAGAACAGCACCAACTCGTTGGTAGGGGCAACATATGTGATGAGAAAAATAAAATATGGTGGGACTAGTGTGTTTTGTGACTGCATTTTCGTAGTGAAGGTACAGTGTGTTTAACAGTGAGTGTTTAATTCAATTAAAATTTCCTTAAAGATAAATCCAGTGCCATTCTATACCAGACCCCTTGCTCTTAATTTGCATTATTTTGATTTGCAGTTACACCCCTTTCGTTTGGGTTTGAAAACAGCTTTGTCAGGATTCTACTTTACAGATTGGTAGATTATAGGATAATGCGTGACTTAGTGTTCATTTACAGTGGCCAAAGAAGCCGATCGAGACCAGAAGGTGTTTCTTGAAATGGTTGTTAAAAAAAAGAAAAAAGGCAGAAAACAGAATCCTTATGCGGATCATCGTTCGGTAAGCGAGTCAGTTTTTTACAGTTTCCACTACTCCTTGTGCGAATGACTCGTTATGGGAGGTGCTCAACAAGCAAGATTAGACTGTAATAAGAAAATTATGGAGGGCCGTATACCATGCATGTCAGACCCGTTACCGAGGGCCGGATTGATGGTGTACGAGGGCTGGTAGTTTGGAAGCCTCCGCCTTAGAGGGTACGAAAATAATATCGGATTGTTAACAGTTCAATCATCGACGTAAAAGGAATCTTTCGTCCTACGTGCCATCCGGATATGGAACGGGGAGGACTTTAAATGTATGGAACAATGAGAGGAGCGTCTGCTAAATACGTTGTAGCGATTCGCAGAAAAACAAAATTTTGCTGCAGATTTAAACGAACAACATCAACGAAGTCCTTCAAGGAGAAGGACAGACAAGAAAAAGAGATTAGTCCTCAAGACGCATTAGACAAAGAGGAGAGACTCGCAAAGATCCGGGATGAGTTTCATCTCTGGTCTCGACACAGACTGAATTTCCCAGAAAGATTTTTACTGCAGATCACGTCTCGCAGTTGAAAGAGGAAAAAAATATTTTGATTGGCATAATAATTATGGAGATTGGATCGGGTTCGAGTCGAGATCTAAATTGGATTCGATTATTTTTGCGCGAGACGCGACTGAGTTACTCGCATCGCGATGTGTACGTCGCGACTACCTTTATTTCCTTCGCGTTATTAACTCCATGGTCAAGGCCACGTTGCCAGCTGGAGCGAATCGCTCAACGACCACGTTACGCATCAGACGCTAAGAAACAAAAAGCCTGGCCGTACCACGCTGTCTGACGTCACGGCCGCTTCTCAGGGAGCGGAGCGCCGCAGCAGGCCTTGGGCGCGCCGCCGCCTCCTCCGCACCAGCCTTGTGTTAGGCCCGTAATTTACGGTGAGGATCTGCCGGGCCATTCCTGCATTTCCTGACAAGCGAGGCCGGCGTCCTTGCCGAGGTTCCCTCGACCTTGCCACCAGACATCGCACGGAAGCAGCTCTCTTCGCGAGGAAACAAATTTATTACTCTGTTGCTAGTGCCCTACGAGGACGTTTTAAAATGTATCACCAGCTGCGATATAGTCGCCTATACGAACAGTGATCCAATACTGACAAATGTTTTTTATTCCAGTCCTTGATCACAATATTAATTCTTTTGACGATGACCGGTTTCAGTCCGTAATAACCATCCTCAGATCTTTTCTACACCATGTCCTAAAGTGATAAGGCCATAATGGCATCGTCAAAACATATAATCAGCAAAAAATGGCTCTGAGCACTATGGGACTTAACATCTGAGGTCATCAGTCCCCTAGAACTTAGAACTACTTAAACGTAACTAACCTGAGGACATCACACACATCCATGCCCGAGGCAGGATTCGAACCTGCCACCGTAGCGGTCACGCGATTCGAGACTGAAGCACCTAGAACAGCTCGGCCACACCGTATAATCAGCACAGCAGATTTTAGATCTATGTGACGATGTTGTGCTGATTATATTTATATGTTTTGACGATGCCATTTGGCTTTATCACTTTAGGACATGGTGCAGAAAAGATCTGAGGATGGTCATTACAAACTGAAACCGATCATGAGAATTGAGATTGTGATCAAAGACTGGAGTAAAAATCGTTTTAAAATGTAGACTAGTCTGCGAATTTTTTTTTTCACATACAACTTGAAAGGCCATACCTACGTGCAGCTATCGCTCCTACATGTCTCCCTCTCATGATGAATAAATTCCTAAGAGCATCATATGAACAATGAAGTTATTCCTTGCCTGATCTTTGACTTTTACCACTGCGGCGCAGTCAGCCTGAATGGAGAACTACTGATTATTATAATAATGGTCGCCCGCCTCCTCAATGACTTTAGGTCACAGTTACATCACTGAAATTAAAACATTCTCCAAAATCTTTGAATCCCTGGGACCGATATCTTGCCAGTATCAATGTAGATAACAGGCAAAGATGGTAGAGATTGTCGATTCCCGGAATGGATGAACTGTCTGTATATATAATTGAGATTTTACGGAGCCCACAGTTCCCGAGTTCTTCTCTCTCCTGGTCAATTAGTATACTGTGTACATCGCACTTCGTATTTATATTAAATTAATTGTTTGAACAAAAAATTGATAGTGGTGGTAAATGCTCTACTTCAAAAACTGTCTACTATATGCGGATGCTATTTTGTATGGTGATGTTTAAATTATGTGCCAAATAGTTTATAACAAATAAGTGTAAACTGAGTGTGGGTGTTCGTAGTATAGGTACTGATGTCAAATGAAAGAACTACACATTTAAGCCTTCGTATGTTGTCGTGGCCTGACTGTAAAAATTTTTATTAATTTAGAAACACTCGCAAATTCAGTATACTTTGCTTATGAATTATGTGCAAAATACGTGTATCACCGACGCGAAGCTTATGTCGTAAGAATCGTTTTTATGAAATCTTCAAAACGCTGTAGTTTCTTTCTGAATCCTATCATCGGTTCCTGCAAAGATACGACTGCCCATTAAAATATACTCGAATACGCGCCATTCCTCTACTTCAGTCACAGTCGCATTACAACCTGGATGCCTGACCGTTGGGATCTCTGGCCGACATCCTTTCCCTCTCTTCGCTCTCCATGTAGACCTGCCCACCTCTACAGGGCTTGGCACTTACCTCTGACTGAGTCGCACAGTACCGCGTCCTCTCTGACTGATGTTATTATTCTCACGTGCAATATCACGGTTATTAATTACTATTTTCGACGACAATGGGTTTTTAACTTTAAATGCCACAACTTTTATAGTACGCAATGAGATTTTAAAATTGTATTCGGTACATACTGTGTATTTGCTTCAACTGATGTATTGCTAACTGGAGGTCATCTTCATCATCTGCAGATAGCAGTGCACTTTGAATAGTGGATTTATCTAACATAATTCCTGGATAATTCTTTGATTTAGATTTTTTAAAGTAAATTTACAAATGACTGGATGAACGAGATCGCCCCATCTCACTTCTTGCCTGATATTTATCTCATCTTTTCTGTCATATATATCACATTAATTTTTTACACACTATAAGCTTCTGATTATCCTTTTGAGTTGGACAGCCAATGACACACATTTATGCCTGTAATTTATTTGGACTAACTTGACGGGAAGATTTCTCAAAATCTGTAAACGTATTGTAGGTTTCAAGATTAAATTATCTGTTTTATGACTCGTTTTATTGTAAAAATATTTTCGCTACAGGTCCTACATTTGTAGGGAGAAATGGTTTTCTGAAAGAGGTTCAGGATGTAACATTCTGTAGACATTTAAATCATTAGAGACGAGGCACTACTTCTGATGTAATGACTACCCAGAAGAAGTAGTTTATGCAGATAGAGCATTTGACATTTATAGGAGCAAACAAAAGTACGAGAAGAGCATAGTGAAAAAAGCGGATAATCCTAGTACCTAGTAGTGGTAAACATAAGTCAGACCAATAGTTTCCCCGGTAGACGTATGCACAAGTGCAATCATATTTACTTCGAAACACCGCGAGTAAGGTGTAAATTACAAAGTGATAAACTTCGTTTTGAGTTTATCATTATTCCAGCTACGTAAGTACTGGTAAACAGCGTTTCGGCAAGTCTATTGGCCATGGCTCGCCAGTACCAAGTTCCTCGGCATGAACACACTGTTTTTTTTTTTTGAGAGGGTTTTTAAAAGCTTTGGTGAATTGCAGCCCTGTTGATGGTGTCGATGAATTCAGAGAACGCATTGTGGATGGTCCTCAGTGCGTTCGGAACACACCTGAGATTTCTGAACGTGCACGAGCATCGATGAGGAGACGTTGCTGAAGCCTGCCTTCGCTTGAGCGGTGCCCATATGGAACACTTGTAATGCGTCTTCCTGAAGTGGATATCTGCAGTTGGGATCCTCTGGGACTTTGTTATAAGGTATTCATACGCTCATTTGTAATACGTCGTATCGGAGAAACCATTGGTTTCCGTGTCTGTTTTTACTGGGAATCCTTGTTTGTTTCATTGCCATCTAATCACTCCTTTCGTTTGTACCTGTAGTAGTCAAATATCTCGACTATCGTGAATTCGAAACTTATTCTTATAAGTCCAGTGACTTAAGCACTGCGGCACTCATTCCTGGAATTTTTTTCAATTAGTATCAGTAAACCCGAATACCTTAAACAATTGAACTATCATGTGTAAAACGACTTCAAACTATAGTCGACATAATCGTCTTGAGAGAATTCATTAGCTATATACTAGTGGCTATTTAAAATAATTATCATTAATTACACACTTTTTAAATTCAGTTACATGTTTCGATCACATTGGATCATCTTCAGACCTAAAACTAAATATGTACCATCTAATATTTTACAATAGTAGAAAAGAGAAGAACTGTATATAAAAGCAGAATTTACGCAAGTAATTGCATCAGCAGCCCGTCTTGTCTACTCAGCACAACATATCAGAGTACTGTATTTTGCAAACATTGACCGTAGTTTACTACTGTAATATATTTGATGGTACATATTTAGTTTTACTTTGTTTTAGGTCTGAAGATGATCCAGTGTGACCGAAACATTAATCTAATTAAAAAAGTGTGCAACTGAGACGGAACAATTAATGAGAGTTATCTTAAATATCTGTAACTTCAAACGTTTGATTACAAGTGAGTTAATGTGTTAAGCATTTTACGTTAAGTATATCAGTGAGAAGAAGTTTGGAAAAGGCTTCAAAATATGCTTAACGTTTGTTAGAAGTTGTAAAACACTCTCATTACGAGACACTGTATGATATAGTCTGTGTAATTTGCGATCAGTTTTAAGCTAAAGAAAGTTTTCGGCGCATCTCAGTGTTTGCGACGTCATATCTCCTGAAACACGTGTCGCACAATGATATAATTTTTCATGTACATTGAGATTTTATGTGGATACTGTCAGCAAATTGCGTTGCGAATAGAGTCCTTAGCAAATATGTAATAAATTAAAACGTCATTTCCGATGTTGCAGCTTTACTGCATGAACAGCGAAAATGTAGTAAGTGGTAAACTTTTTCCGCTCTCCATTTAGTGGGAGACGGCAGCCAGAAATGTTTCGTAAGAGTTTGAAAGTATGTTAAAATTTGTCTGAAGTTGCTAAGTGCTCGCGTTCTCAAACACTGGATGAGTAAAGTCCGAGTATGTGCGCGCCCTCAATTAGGCTGCCTCAAGACAAACACACTATTTCTCACTTTAAGACTTTTTATGTAAAACTCTTAACATAAGATTACACCGCTTCATGTGTAGATTACGACAGAAATTTAATTTTTCTTTAATTTGGTCAGTTTGCCGTTAAGTCGGCAACCTGTAAATGGTCTTCGGTTCCGGTTTGCGTGATAGACGCCTAATATCAGTATGCGTGCGACAAAATGCTTGCCAATATGTTCCAAAGCGCCGCACCTGAAAACGGGAGCCGCGCGGGATTAGCCGTGCGGTCTTAGGCGCTGCACTCATGGACTGTGCGGCTGGTCCCGGCGGAGGTTCGAGTCCTCCCTCCGGCATGGGTGTGTGTGTTTGTCCTTAGGATAATTTACGTTAAGTAGTGTGTAAGCTTAGGGACTGATTACCTTGGCACTTAAGTCCCATAAGATTTCACACACATTTCAACATTTGAAAACGGGATTTTCCGGTGCTCATAAATCGGCTATATTGGTGATAAAAAGGTAGGGTCAACTGTTTTGGATAGGCCTTGCACTAGGCACCATTCTGTATACCCAACGAAAGGACCATTGCTGTCCTACAGTACAGGGTCAAAGTATGGATATTACAATTTCCTTCCGCTTAGGCAAATGGAGCACTGATTGAACTTACGGAGGCACTGTTAGTTTATGGACGGTTTCTCGGAAAACTCCAGAAACCCAGTCGAGGATTCAAAGATGGCTGTGCACAACAAATAGCTGAAATTCGTACCATATATTTCTAAGATCCCGATCTTGAACAGTCTTGAAAATCTGCTTGGTATTTGTATGTCTTTCCAGATACAGAGATTCAAAGTTATCGCAATCGTACGGGTAAAATATGCACGTAAAAATTAAATAGATTGATGACCTATGATTTAATTAAATTGACGGGTATAGCCGTGAATGGATGAATGAATGAATAATGCAATGCGTAGATTCATGGGTGGTGCCTGAAAAAAACCAAGAAAGCTTTTTTCACCATATTTTTTGCAGTCAGCAGCGGACCAAGCCCCAGTAGCGGATTCCAAGACGGCCATACACAGCAAATGGCTGTATTTTGTACGATATATTCCTACTACTCCGGCCTCGGACAACCTTGAAAATTTTCTATATCTCTTCATCCGTTTCCGAGACACAAAGATTCAAATTTACCCCACTAGTATACGTAAAATGCGGTGTGAGGCGAAAACGCAGTTTATAAAGTGACCTAACACGGAGAAGTATTATGTGAATTATGTCCGTTATCATCAGAAGGACTCTGGGAACACCACGTCGTACTAATGAAGTACATTGATAATTTTTGTGTATGTAAAATGCGGACTGAAGTGTAAAATTAGTTATGCGTTATTTCAGTTTCAGATAAACAAAATATCAAAATTTTATTGACCCATAAAGTTTTTTCATATGTGTTACATTCCCTGATGCAGCAGAGAAAAGAAGGGAACCAGCGGGAAAATCCTCTTATCTGAGCACAAAAACGACGGATATGCTCCTTTTTTATTAAAAGACTCTGACTGAAAAGTGCTGCACCAGCTCCCCCATTCTGCCTTCCTCAGTACCTTTAAAAATGTACCCAGAAATTTTGGCATGCGAATATATTTTCGGCTTTTTGTGCTGAGAGAGGATACAGTGGCAGTAGGAAAGAAAAGTAATAAATACTGGATGACAGTAGACAAGGCTTGTGGTATAGAAAGAGCGAAGGAGACAATGGCAGTGTGAGACAAAGAAAGGGGTACAGTGGCAGTGGAAGATAGTAGACACTGAGAGAACAGTGCTAGGAAAAGAGTGAAGGAGACAGTGCCAGTGAGAGAGGAATAAAGATAAGATGAAAGTAGAAGTGGGTGAACGCTAGTGATAATGAGAGACAGCTATGACACTGACAATGAGAATGAGGAAGAGAGAAATAGTGATGATGAGAAGAGACAGCAGCAATTGGAAGGTATGATTGAGATAGTAGCAGTAAGAGAGAACAAGGGGGCGACAGTGACAGTGAGAGCAGACTGTAGTAGTAGGACAGACTGAAGGGGACTCTGGCTCAATAGCAGAGAGAGCCACAAAGAGATAATGACAATGAATTGGGTCGAATGAGTAAGTGAGAATGAGCAATTGAGAATGGTTGGGTATGAGAGATTTGCGGCGACGGACTAGGGGCTATGAGCGAGTTACGGTTCGGGGAACTTGCGCGAGTGAGGGGTGAGATGCATGTAATAAAGAGCGCGGTTATGTTCGAAGGCAGCACTTTAGCGAAAATTTGTAAAGGTGCTGAGAAAGGTGGAATGAGGCAGCTGGTATCTTAGTACAGAGAAACGTAGGGAAGCATATTCGCTTTATTGTGCTCCAAAATGGTTCAGATGGCTCTGAGCACTATGGGACTTCTGATGTCATCATTCCACTAGACTTAGAACTACTGAAACCTAACTAACCTAAGGACATCACACACATCCATGCCCGAGGCAGGATTCGAACCTGCGACCGTAGCAACAGCGCGGTTCCGGACTTTTTTTTTTTTTTTTTTTTTTTTTTTTTTTTTTTTTTTTTTTCGATATAGTTCGTTGCGTTTGGTCTGGGCGGACGTCACAAGCCATCTGTTCAAGTTGATCGTTGAATTATTGACTCAGTTTTTTTATTACAGAAAGCACGCAGCCCTCTGACCGGACACGCTGAGCTACCGTGCCGGTATGAAGTGCTTAGAACCGCTCGGCCACATATTGTGCTCCGATAGAAGCATTTTTTTCCGCTGGTAGATACCTATTCTTGTTTTCATTAACAATTAAACAACGAAATTGCTTTTTCGGAACGCGTGTGTACGTAATTTTCTTCTGTTATCTTGAACGTCTAATTACAGAAATGAAGAGCAAGAAATGTTCGTGTTGAAGGAAACTGGAAATCGCTGGGGTCACACTGGAGGAAGGCAGCGATGCGCTCTGTACTCACGAGACGCAGGGGCTGAGGTTGCAGGCCGGGTCGGACAGCGTGCCCGTGTACAGGAACTTCTCGCCGCGCTCGTCCGCCGTCAGCGTGGGCCGGATGTACAGCACGCCGTCCCGCACGTAGCTGCAACACACCGAGAGGACAGGCCGCTGTACTCGGCTGCAGATAACGCAGGCAAACAGGTAGCCCATGTCCCGCTCACTATCTGATGCTCCGCCCGTCTATGCGCAGGCTCTCACCCGAAGTTAACATAACACTTAACGGAAACAGCACTATACGATGCATCGAGGATAGTTCCAGCATTTCCAGTACTGACGATGAAATGAGTGACGGTCACAACACTGACATAACATAGACACACAAAACATACATAACGCAAAACACGTAAAACATGCTCCACTACTCACGCGAACATTAACCAGATTTTGCAATTTATATCTTATTATGAATGAATCTAATTAAAAGTAGAAGTAATTAGAATAGTAAGGTGGATAGATATTGTTCTAGAATCCAAGTTAAACCTGTACCCACAGCATTGTTAAGTAGTTACATAAGTGAACACAACCTTGTAAATGTAATAATACACTGAAGCGTCAAAGAAACCGGTATAGGCATGCGTATTCAAATACAGAGATACGTAAATAGGCAGAATAGGCGCTGCGGTCGACAACGCCTATATAAGACAAGTGTCTCGCGCAGTTGTTAGATCGGTTACTGCTGCTACAGTGCCAGATTATCAAGATTTAAGTGAGTTTGAAGGTAGTGTTATAGTTGGCGCACGAGCGATGCGACACAGCATCTCCGAGGTAGCGATGAAGTGGGGATTTACCTATGCGAGCATTTCACGAGTGTACCGTGAATATCAAGAATCCGGTGAAACATCAGATCTCCGACATAGCTGCGGCCGGATAAAGATCCTGCAACAACGGGACCAACTACGACTGAAGAGAATCGTTCAGCGTCACAGAATTGCAACCCTTACACAGATTTCAATGCTGGGTCATCAACAATTGTCAGCCTGCGAACCATTCAACGGAACATCATCGATATGTGCTTTTAGAGCCGAAGGCCCTCTTGTGTACCCTTGATGACTGCACGACACAAAGCTTTACGCCTCGCCTGGGCCCGTCAGCACAGTCATTCGACTGTTGATGACTGGAAACATGTTGCCTGGTCGGACGAGTCAAGTTGTATGGCGCGGATGGACGTGTACGACTATGGAGACAACTTCATGAATCCATGTACCCTGCATGTCAGCAAGGTACTGTTCAAGCTGGCGGAGGCTCTGTAATGGTATGGGGCGTGTACAGCTGGAGCGATATCGGATCCCTGACACATCTAGATACGACTGACAGGTGACATGTACGTAAGCATCCTGTCTGATCACCTGCATCCATTTATGTCCATTGTGTACTGGGCAATTACAGCAGGACAATGCGACACACCACACGTCCAGAATTGCTACAGAGTGGCTCCAGGAACACTCGTCTGAGTTTAAACACTTCCTCTGGCCTCCTTACTCGCCAGATATGAACACTCTTGAGCATATCTGGGATGTCTTGGCCGGCCGCGGTGGTCTAGCAGTTCAGGCGCTCAGTCCGGAACCGCGCGACTGCTGCGGTCGCAGGTTCGAATCCTGCCTCGGGCATGGATGTGTGTGATGTCCTTAGGTTAGTTAGGTTTAAGTAGTTCTAAGTTCTAGGGGACTGATGACCACAGATGTTAAGTCCCATAGTGCTCAGAACCATTTGAACCATTTTTGGATGTCTTGAAAAGCGCTCTTAAGAAGGCATCGCTACCCCCTCGTTCTCTTACGGATTTATGGACAGCCCTGCAGGATTCATGGTGTCAGTTCCCTCCAGCATTACTTCAGACATTAGTCGAGTCCATGCCACGTCTTGTTGCGGCACTTCAGCATGCTCGCGGGGGCCCTACAGGATATTAGGCAGGTGTGCCAGTTTTTTTTTGGCTCTTCGATGTATGAATGTAACATCGGTAAATTTAATCTAAAGTAAGCAATAAAAATCAAAAATGGTTCAAATGGCTCTGAGTACTATGGGACTGAACATCTGAGGTCATCACTCCCCTAGAACTTAGAACTACTTAAACCTAACTAACCTAAGGACATCACACACATCCATGACCGAGGCAGGATTCGAACCTGCAACCGTAGCGGTCACGCGGTGCCAGATTGAAGCGCCTAGAATCGCTCGGCCACCCCGGCTGGCCAAGAAAAATCAACCAGTGTAAATACACAACAGAAACAGATCATGCATATTACGCAATTATACAAAATTATGAATTCACTACCCAAAATAGTCTCGTTCTATTTTACAAAAATGTGTTTACAAGATTAATAATAACTTAGTGGTGGCTTTTTATATATAACTTAATTGGATAACAGTGAGGGAGGATATTGTTCCAGAGCCATGCAGAAATTGTTTACTAACTAACCTAGTAGTAGCAGATCTTATGTAACCTAACAAACATCAACTCACACAGAACTCTAACAAACAATCCATCGTAGATTAGATCCGCAGGGACTGAAAAAATCGAGTTTTCTAGAAGAGTGCTGTACATGTGGATAGTACTGAAATGGGTAGCAGCACATGTGGACGCTCTACTTGACGTTAAATACCAAGTCCCCTTCCCCAGGTGGTGTTGGTGAAGGGATATCTATACCTACTCTTCCCTGTCTTCTTTTATTCTCTTCTTAAATTATACAATAAATTTGAATTTCCTACTTCCAAATTCCTGTATTTTTCCTTAAAAAATAAATGTAATTGCTGTAAGTAAGTAAACAAAACACCAAAGTACATGAGACAGAGAAGATCCAACGAAGAGTAAGTACGACAGTGTTACGGAGGTAATCCACAAACTCCAGTGCCAGACGCTACAACAGAGGTTGTGTGTTTCGCGGCGAGGTTTACTGTTGAAATTTCAAGAGTACGTTCCAAGAATGGTAGGGCAACAAGTTACTTCCTCCGCCACATGCCTCGCGAAATCAGCACGATGACAAAATAAGCGAAATTAGAACTTTTTCTATGGTTTATCGACAGTCTTCCTTCCCACGCACCATTCGCGAATTGAACACGGAAGGAGTAATAGACAGAGGTACCAATGGTACCCTCAGCCACACGTTGTAAGATGGCAGGCAGACGTAGATGCGGTTCACTCTCAAGGTGCCGATGAGTGAAATGTCAACAAAGCTGTGATGTAATTCATTCCAGAAGCGTAATATCCGCTCGCATAGCCGTGCGCGATAATGCGTGCGCTTCTGGGACGGGGAGCACTCCGCTCTGGTTACAATTCGCCCGACGGATTAAGGGCGAGGGTCGATCTGCAGTCTAGTTTGGATGTTGTTTTTAGGTGGCTTCCCTCATCCCACAAGATGAATACCTAGCTGGTACTCTCGTCCCACCTCATATTACGCTACGTAGACATTTAGAAATCTTTCTTACACTTGCACACAAACTTCAGACAGAGACACTGGGTTCACTGATTCCGTCCTAGGGGATGAGTAGGGGACTGAACACATTAGATGTTTAGTCTTCTTAAACCCATAAGCACCAGCGTAGAGCCATAATGCTTCTGTACCTGCTGGAAAAGATGTGCCATAGCAGTCGTACAGACTATCGGCGATTTCTAACAGAAGCTTATCCTTCCCGATGGGCGCGTCCAGTGCGTAGGCGGTGGGCGTCGGCCGCTCTGAAGACCACACAGGACCGGTTCCGGCATGATCTCATATAACGGCCCAGCCAGTTTCTCCAGACGGTTCCCGATACATAACAGGTATTTAAGCTAGTGGTCTGCGAAAACCTGTGCTTCATAATGGGACACGGAGGGCGCGCTTGCGTCACGGTGGACAGTAACAGACTCTACGCATAACACCTTTCTCCCTCTCTTTTTTTCTCTTTTATATTTTGCTCTGAACATTATCGGAAAAGAAACCAACTGCGAGGTTAGGTAAGAAAACTCGCGTTCTTCGGTCTTGAGAATTTAAATTAGAAGAAAAAATTATATTTGGAAGTATGGACATGCTCCAGAATGCGATGTAATCACTTCCATAACACATTTGAAACTTTTTACTGTATTTAGAAAGCAAGTGTAATACTGGAACAGTCGACCAGAGCCGCGATAATATCTCAACAACTTATAGTCGTAACTGTCGTTACTGTCCACATTTAAGAACATATCTGGTGAAAAATATCCGACACATAACTGTTTGCCAAAGATAAGAATTCAGAGTTTTTACTTTTATGCTTTGCGTCCGTATTCTGCTCATTACACCTGTGATAGCACCATAATACCAATGCTGCTACTGATGGCTATTTCTTTTCGCGACGTGACGGAGGTACTAGCTTTTGAGTCTGTGCTTGAGTATGATTTATCTTACCTACCGTCATTTAAAAGGCAATGTGAACATTGGGCAACAAATAAATTAGAGGCAGTTCAGATCCCTGATTCCAACTAAGGTTTTCGAGAGATTTCCCTTGTTGTAAGGCAAATTCCAAAACTGTAGCGACGTCTTTGTAAGTTCAATATTGAAAGTGCCGGATTCCATGATTTATCTAATGTGAAACCGCTGTCTGTATTAATTAGATTGTTCGTTAAGCGGATTTCAATGGCCTCTTTTACTACGGAGTCCCAGAAAGATGAAACAGAAGTCAGAATTTCGACATTTTCATATACCATAGAGTGACCAGTTCAGCTCCCAGTAATACATCGACTTCCCAGCATGGATCGATTGCGCAGCCACAGACGTAACTCATGCATATTGTACGTCTTTGCCGCCGATCAACATCACTGGCGCCTTGTTTATCTGTGGCCGCATGCGCAGTGGCGCGGTCTGCGAGTTTAAAAGGATGGAGCGAGCGCTGGAGCGTCAGTCGTACGGCTCTCTCTGAAGATGGCTGAGAGGTATACAGCCGAAATATTAGAAGAAGAAGCAGAATTCCTGCGGCTGCATTCCCGAAACTTAATGGAGCAGTCTTTGCGCCGCGAAAACTTGAAGATTCTGCTCAAATATGTTTTGCACCTCCTTCATACCTCAAGCAACTTGTGTTTCACTGATCGGAAACACATTTGTTGATACTCTTCTGACCTTAGGGAGTTTCTAGGTACACTCACCTGTGTCATGGAGCCAAAACTGAATCTGCAGTCTCAGTGTAGTTCAGCAGAGAGCTGCCGGTCTCCGGTCGAGAACGGTACGATGCTGATTGCGCACAAGTGTTTGAAGAGTCATTTCAGGTTTAGGCCCTCAGAGGATGGCCACTTTTAGACAACGAGGACCGTCAGCACAGGGAGCTACGCACCGAATTGGCGTACACCACAGTGACGCCATTCAAGGAGTCAGCCATTATGGTGAGGCGCAAAACATTAAAAATCAGTCTCGTACTGAGCGTTGATGACCTCTCTTTGCAGACTGTGGCTCGTAGGTTTTCCAAGAAAAAGGCAATACAATTGCACGTAGCCTTTTAACAAGCTAATGGAAGAGTTATCTCGACCAAGACAGAATGCATCTTCTCCAAGCGGTGAATTTGTACCCTTGGCGTCCATTACATACAAAGTACGACGAGCCAATACTGTGATTCGTGTACAAAGTACGCTGTGTTCATTTGGAATGAAAACTGTGTCAGTGGCGTGGTGAATGAAGGTTTTGTGTGATGTCTGATGATCCTAGAATAGTGTAGAGGCTGCCGGGCACCAATGCGCGTTTCTAGCACGCAGTTTCATGCGTTAGACAGGCACGTGGATCGGTCTTCTTTTGACCCAGTATCGTATTCAAATGTCGGACGTATCTATCACCGTTGGGACAGGATACTCCACCCGATTGTCCAGCCCTTCAGTGAACATTCGGCGACTGGTTTTTCGTTCAAGACTACAATGCACTAGCACATCACGCCCGCCTCATGACACACATTCCTCCTGTAGACAGTAATCAACCGGAAGGAGTTCTCTATGAAACTACTGACATAGATCCGACTTAGAGTGCTTGGGGCCACCGAATGAGCTCAGCGCGACCGTCGTCAAACTGTGGGGAGCTCTGAGTGTCTTGAGCGTAGCGTGCCGAGGAAGATCCAAGCATTTTATAGCACAGGGTCTTGACCCGCACGGTATTTAATATTACCCAGGAGCAGAGTCTTACTTCACAGATGTGCAAAAGTGTGCACTCGTGAACACACGGAGGTTATTTTGGTCATCGGTTTGTTTCCACAGTAAAATTGTTTCTTTATTCTTTCTTAAGATAATCTTACATTTCGTACCTCTCTTGAGACATACGTCTGATAAGCAACAGGTGCAAAACTTTTTCTGAGCCGTTTAGGTTCAGTTTCCAAATTGTATAATGTTAGTGTCTCTTAGATCAGAAACGAAACATCGTGCGAAAATTATTTTCCGTTTTTCGTTGTCTACATGGAATGTAAAAAAAAAAACACACATTGCATTTTGAAAAAGTTGCCAGGTTTTTATGTTCTGCGAAATTGACCCTGAATAAGGAAAAGTGTGAAGTTATTCACATGAGTACATAAAGAAATCCGCTAAATCTCGATTACGCGATAAGTCACACAAATCTGAAGACTGTAAATTCAACTAAATACTTAGGGATTACAATTACAAATAACCTAAATTGTAACGATCACATAGATAATATTGTGGGTAGGGCAAACCAAAGACTGTGATTCACTGGCAGAACACTTAGAAGGTGCAACAGGTCTACTAAAGAGAGTGCTTACACCACTCTTGTCCGCCCTATTCTGGAGTACTGTTGTGCAGTGTGGGATCCGCATCAGGTGGGACTGACAGATGACATCGAAAAAGTTCAAATAAGGGCAGCTCGTTTCGTATTATGCCACACACATTTTACGTGAAATGAAGCGACAGTCATTAAAATGAAGGCGCTTTTCGTTGCGAGGGGACCTTTTCATGAAATTTCAATCACTAGTTTTCTCCTCCGACTGCGAACACATTCTGTTGGCACCCACCTACACAGGGAGAAATGATCATCACGATAAAGTAAGAGAAATCAGAGCTCGCACAGAAAAATTTAAATGTTCGCTTTTCCCGTGAGAGTGGAACGGTAGAGAGACAGCTTGAATATTGTTCATTGAACCCTCTGCCAGGTATTTTATTGTGAATAGATGAGTAGTCAAGTAGATGTAGATATAGATGAAAATTCAACTGGCTGGATTGGAGTTTGCTGAGAAGCATATTTCATGGACTTTAGGGGGAGAGGGGATAAAGTGATCTTCAGTGATGCAAAGAAGTTTCAGAATTATTGATGTGATCTGACAACAGCAGCAGATAAGAATGAGCAGTAATTTGATGGTGGAAGTATTATGATTTGGGCAGCTTTCAGCGCTAACGGTAAGTCACGCATTCTTGACTGAATACTAGAATGACCTCTAACATGTACATTGAAATGCTAGAGACAGAATTGATTCGAATGTGTGAGCACCTGAGGGACGAAACTCTAACGTTTTATCAAGACAATGTATCTGTGTATGTTTCTGCCACAACCAAAAAGTGATTTGAAGAGAAAGATATCGATGTCTTGCCGTGACCTGCACGTAGTTCGGATTTGAAAACCGTGAAAAATGTTTGGGGAATAATTTCAAGGCGTTTTTATTCTAATAGAAGGTAATTTGAGGCCGTATGTGAGCTGAAAAGAGCGACTAGACAAGAGTTGGCGACAATTTCAATGCAAGAACTACTAACACAAATAATCAATACCGAAGATAATTTTTGAGGTAATTAGGAAGAATGGACGTTGGACAAAGTACTAACAATTAAATAACTCAACAGAACAGTGAGTGTTTGTATACCAATTTCGATCAACGAAATTCAAACGCCCTATTTTTTTACGCGTGTTATGAAATAAACTATATACTTACTTTCATAGTAAATTCGATACAGGTATTCCTCAGGCAGTGTACCATTACTTTCGTGGAAACCTGCCTTTATACTGATTTCCACTTCTGTACTGAATGCTTGATGAGTAAATACAGTCTCAGTCTACTGTCACTAATATACTCGATTGCAAATCTGTAGGATTCAACAGTAGGCCTATGCTTAATGTTCGTCAGATGTAAGCAAAGCAGTCTGTTTATCCCAAAATCTTTAGATTCTGCAAACATCTTGTCTAGCCTTCTGTTGTGTTAGTGCGTTACTGTACAACATTTCGGGGCTGACGTAGCCGTCAGGCTAACTCATCTCTAATTCTATACTTCCCGAATCGATGTTCTACAAGGTGCATTCAAGTTCTAAAGCCTCCGATTTTTTTTCTAATTAACTACTCACCCGAAATCGATGAAACTGGCGTTACTTCTCGACGTAATCGCCCTGCAGACGTACACATTTCTCACAACGCTGACGCCATGATTCCATGGCAGCGGCGAAGGTTTCTTTAAGAGTCTGTTTCGACCACTGGAAAATAGCTGAGGCAATAGCAGCACGGCTGGTGAACGTGCGGCCACGGAGAGTGTCTTTCATTGTTGGAAAAAGCCAAAAGTCACTAGGAGCCAGGTCAGGTGAGTAGGGAGCATGAGGAATCACTTCAAAGTTGTTATCACGAAGAAACTGTTGCGTAACGTTAGCTCGATGTGCGGGTGCGTTGTCTTGGTGAAACAGCACACGCGCAGCCCTTCCCGGAAGTTTTTGTTGCAGTGCAGGAAGGAATTTGTTCTTCAAAACATTTTCGTAGGATGCATCTGTTACCGTAGTGTCCTTTGGAACGCAATGGGTAAGGATTACGCCCTCGCTGTCCCAGAACATGGACGCCATCATTTTTTCAGCACTGGCGGTTACCCGAAATTTTTTTGGTGGCGGTGAATCAGTGTGCTTCCATTGAGCTGACTGGCGCTTTGTTTCTGGATGGAAAAATGGCATCCACGTCTCATCCATTGTTACAACCGACGAAAAGAAAGTCCCATTCATGCTGTCGTTGCGCGTCAACATTGCTTGGCAACATGCCACACGGGCAGCCGTGTGGTCGTCCGTCAGCATTCGTGGCACCCACCTGGATGACACTTTTCGCATTTTCAGGTCGTCATGCAGGATTGTGTGCACAGAACCCACAGAAATGCCAACTCTGGAGGCGATCTGTTCAACAGTCATTCGGCGATCTCCCAAAACAATTCTCTCCACTTTCTCGATCATGTCGTCAGACCGGCTTGTGCGAGCCCGAGGTTGTTTCGGTTCGTTGTCACACGATGTTCTGCCTTCATAAAACTGTCGCACCCACGAACGCACTTTCGAGACATCCATAACTCCATCACCACATGTCTCCTTCAACTGTCGATGAATTTCAATTGGTTTCACACCACGCAAATTCAGAAAACAAATGATTGCACGCTGTTCAAGTAAGGAAAATGTTGCCATTTTAAGTATTTAAAACAGCTCTCATCCTTGCCGCTGGCGGTATAATTCCATCTGCCGTACGGTGCTGCCATCTCTGGGACGTATTGACAATGAACACGGCCTCATTTTAAAACAATGCGCATGTTTCTATCTCTTTCCAGTCCGGAGAAAAAAAATCGGAGGCCTTAGAACTTGAATGCACCTCGTACATTCGGCAGTCATGTCCGTACGGAGACGTAATAAAAGTATTTTGACTCATCCTACGACGACAATATCACCGAGAAGAAGGGGAACGACACCGTTCGTTTGGTCCTAAATAAGGAAGGAAGGACGATTAAGGTTTAACAACATTTCGAGACGGAGCAGAAGTTCGAAAGGGTGGTTAAGGAAGTCGGCAGCGTACTTTTCAAAGGAACCGTCCTGGCATTTGCCTTGAGCGATTCTGCGAAACCACGTAAAAACAAAATGTGGATGGCGAAGCCACCTTCGTGCCACATGCGAGTCGCATGTCTAGCCACTGCGCCGTCTCGCGCATTGGTTAGCCTCAGCGGCACGCGAAGAGCGCGGGACGTACCTAACCACGTTTATGCTGCCCTGCGGGAAGCACGACTTTTCACTCGATTGCCGTCCGGTGGAATAAAAGTTGGCAGAGAGCATCGGACATTCTTCGCGAATGCTAAATTTGCCGTTGACGTACGGCGCCGTAAGGTATACAGCCTGCAATTTAGCGTTCGCGCAGTGCGGGGCCGGTCACGGCGTTGTTAGGAACGTTTCGGCCTGCTGCGGCGTCATCGGCGAATCGGCGAGTAACGAGCGGGTGCGGCGTGCCGGCCCGGAGCGGCCGCGGGGGCGGACGCGGCGTCACTGACCGGCCGCACGCCACGCCGCACCGCGCCGGGCCGGGCCGGGCCGCCGCCGTCATTCAGCTGGGCGGCGTGCGTGTTGACCGAGCGGGCGCCCGCAGATAGCCGCCTATCTCGCGGCCGGCCGCTGTCCTCTCGGTCGTCGGCACTCTGGCTGGTCCACTCGCTTCCTGGCGGCCAGTTCCACCTACAGACTGACGGCCCTACACAAACATACCTAATCATGTCACACATTCCATTCACTTAGCTTGTCTACGTCTATGTCCTCATGAGAGTGACACACTTCGTTGCAGGATTCGACGTGAGTCCAACGCGCCTGCCCTAAATAAACAGGCATTCTCACGAAAAGCGCGGTAATGGAAAAAGTTCAAGGCAATCGTAAAATGCGTTTTAGATAGGTACGTGCCGAGTAAAACTGTGAGGGACGGGAAAAAACCACCGCGGTTCAAAAACAAAGTTAGGGGTCAGGGATTTTCTCTGTCTCGTGATGACTGGGTGTTGTGTGCTGTCCTTAGGTTAGTTAGGTTTAAGTAGTTCTTAGTTCTAGGGGACTGATGACCATAGGTGTTAAGTACCATAGTGCTCAGAGCCATATGAACAACGACAAAGTTAGGAAACTACCGCGAAAGCAAAGAGGGCGCCGGCCGGTGTGGCCAAGCGGTTAAAGGCGCTACAGTCTGGAACCGCGTGGCCGCTACGGTCGCAGGTTCGAATCCTGCCTTGGGCATGGATGTGTGTCATGTCTTTAGGTTAGTTAGGTTTAAGTAGTTCTAAGTTCTAGGGGACTGATGACCTCAGATGTTAAGTCTCATAGTGCTCAGAGCCATTTTCACTGCAACTTTAAACGCAGGCAAAACCTCTCAGACAAACAGAAGCTCTCAGGCAAACAGAAGCTAAACGATGTCAAAGTTGGCGTAAGGAGGGCTATGCGTGAAGCGTTCAGTGAATTCGAAAGTAAAATTCTATGTACTGACTTGACAGAAAATCCTAGGAAGTTCTGGTCTTACGTTAAATCAGTAAGTGGCTCGGAACAGCATATCCAGACACTCTGGGATGATGATGGCATTGAAACAGAGGATGACACGCGTTAAGCTAAAATACAAAATATTTTTTTCCAAAGCTGTTTCACAGACGAAGACCGCACTGTAGTTCCTTCTCTAAATCATCGCACAAACGAAAAAATGGCTGACATCGAAATAAGTGTCCAAGGAATAGAAAAGCAACTGAAATCACTCAACAGAGGAAAGTCCACTGGACCTGACGGGATACCAGTTCGATTCTACACAGAGTACGCGAAAGAACTTGCCCCCCTTCTAACAGCCGTTTACCGCAAGTCTCTAGAGGAACGGAAGGTTCCAAATGATTGGAAAAGAGCACAGGTAGTCCCAGGTTTCAAGAAGGGTCGTCGAGCAGATGCGCAAAACTATAGGCCTATATCTTTGACATCGATCTGTTGTAGAATTTTAGAACATGTTTTTTGCTCACGTATCACGTCATTTCTGGAAACCCAAAATCTACTCTGTAGGAATCAACATGGATTCCGGAAACAGCGATCGTGTGAGACCCACCTCGCTTTATTTGTTCATGAGAGCCAGAAAATATTAGATACAGGCTCCCAGGTAGATGCCATTTTCCTTGACTTCCGGATGGCGTTCGATACATTTCCGCACTGTCGCCTGATAAACAAAGTAAGATCCTACGGAATATCAGATCAGCTGTGTGGCTAGATTAAAGAGTTTTTAGCAAACAGAACACAGTATGTTGTTCTCAATGGAGAGACGTCTACAGACGTTAAAGTAACCTCTGGCGTGACACGGGGGAGTGTTATGGGACCATTGCCTTTCACAATATATATATAAATGACCTAGTAGATAGTGTCGGAAGTTCTATGCGGCTTTTTGCGGATGATGTTGTAGTATACAGAGAAGTTGCAGCATTAGAAAATTGCAGCGAAATGCAGGAAGATCTGCAGAGGATAGGCACTTGGTTCAAATGGCTATGAGCACTATGGGACTCAACATCTTAGGTCATAAGTCCCCTAGAACTTAGAACTACTTAAACCTAACTAACCTAAGGACATCACACACACCCATGCCCGAGGCAGGATTCGAACCTGCGACCGTAGCAGTCCCGCGGTTCCGGACTGCAGCGCCAGAACCGCTAGACCACCGCGGCCGGCGTAGGCACTTGGTGCAGGGAGTGGCAACTGACCCTAAACATAGACAAATGTAATGTACTGCGAATACATAGAAAGAAGGTTCCTTTATTGTATGATTATATGATAGCGGAACAAACACTGGTAGCAGTTACTTCTGTAAAATATCTGGGAGTATGCGTACGGAACGATTTGAAGTGGAATGATCATATAAAATTAATTGTTGGTAAGGCGGGTGCCAGGTTGAGATTCATTGGGAGAGTCCTTAGAAAATGTAGTCCATCAACAAATGAGGTGGCTTACAAAACACTCGTTCGACCTATACTTGAGTATTGTTCATCAGTGTGGGATCCGTACCAGGTCGGGTTGACAGAGGAGATAGAGAAGATCCTAAGACGAGCGGCGCGTTTCGTCACAGGGTTATTTGGTAAGCGTGATAGCGTTACGGAAATATTTAGCAAACTCAAGTGGCAGGCTCTGCAAGTGAGGCGCTCTGCATCGCGGTGTAGCTTGCTGTCCAGGTTTCGAGAGGGTGCGTTTCTGGATGAGGTATCGAATATATTGCTTCCCCCTACTTATACCTCCCGAGGAGATCACGAATGTAAAATTAGAGAGATTCGAGAGCGCACGGAGGCTTTCCGGCAGTCGCTCTTCCCGCGAACCATACGCGACTGGAACAGGAAAGGAAGGAAATGACAGTGGCACGTAAAGTGCCCTCCGCCACACACCGTTGGGTGGCTTGCGTAGTATAATTGTAGATGTACATGTAGAATGTTGACGTAGAAGGAGCAGCACATGGTGTTTCGTAGGAACGATCACTTCTTAAGTGGTGAGAGGGTATATAATGCCGCAGCCGCCCCTAGAGAATAATGAAGTCCAACATTTTTGCCTTTTCTCACAAATATCAAAGACCAGGCCGCTGCGGGAGGGCCCAGCCAGCCTGACAACAATGATTGATTTTGCTCCATAATTTTGGCTATCCGATCGAGTTGAGTCGCCACGCCGTTAAGCTTGGGAAAGAAACACCAACTTGGTAGCAACCTCGTATTTGTTAATGTGCGTTTTGTACACCAACAGTGGTAACTTTCTGCTGCGTTCCCCTGTTTTATCGAGAAATAGGCGTCACATTCGCAACAACATTGAGGTATCCCCTCCATGTAGAGGTTTTTGAGAATAGAGAGTGGACGCCTGTAAACGCCGCCTGATTTGGAGAAACGTTAAGTGTTGCAAATTGCGGTAACGTGACCTACATTCTGAGCGCTTCGTTAATTGGTTACTTTGCCACGCAATTTGTGCTGCTTGATTTGATTATAATTTGTGGCTTCCTGCTGTATTATTAACTCCGATAGCGCGAGCTTCCCAGATGAGTTTTCTCCATATGTCTTCCGCACTTTTTGCTACCTCCTCACACTGACAATCATTTCGTAATTTGATTAACATCTTATGGCTGGGATTCACAGTCATATAATATTTCCTAAGAGACTGTATGAAATATTTATTATTACGATTGCAATTTCGGCCTTACGGCCATTTTCAAGTAACACTGCAAAAGTTAGATTCTGTTGGAATATAAGGCTATTTGACATGAGCACATGTCGTCGTCAAAATATAGCCTTTTGAGTGCGAGAGTCCCACAAGATCCGATAAGTACGACACTTATTACATCGTAAAACGTTGTTAAATTTGTGCTGAATTGTCAATGTTACCATCGTTCTAATAATATATGGTAACATTGACAATACAGCACAAATTTAACAACGTTTTACGATGTAATAAGTGTCGTACTTATCGGATCTTGTGGGACTCTCGCACTCAAAAGGCTACATTCTGACGACGACATGTGCTCATCTCAGACAGCCTTATATTCCAACAGAATCTAGCTTTTGCAGTGTTACTTGGCGCCGTGGTTGATGTATACCGTGCATGGCAAAATGACTTCATCCAAAATCTGCGCCGAGGCAACGGTGCTCTACAATGGGCCATAGATGACGTGAGTGAACAGCGGCTGCGGAGACGTGTACTGGCGAATATAAGTGTGACTGCTGAGCAACTGAATGCCCAAATGAACCCAGGGGCTGCCGACACCGTCTCCTAAACGAACGTTCAGTGAACGCTGCTGCCTATGGCCCTACTCAGCAGGCGCCTGGTGCACGCACCCATGTTGACTGCTGTTCTTCGAGGATGATGGCCCAGATCTGCACGCCAAAACGGCAACTGGACGTCCTCTAAGAAGCGACAGGTTGTCTTTTCAGATGAATCAAGTTTTTATGCTCCATCGGACAGATGGCCTCCGGATTGTACGACCTGAAAAAATTGCCGGAAGTGTTCAGGCCGCCGGCCGCATTGGTCGTGCGGCTCTAGGCGCTGCAGTCTGGAACCGCGAGACCGCTACGGTCGCAGGTTCGAATCCTGCCTCGGGCATGGATGTGTGTGATGTCCTTAGGTTAGTTAGGTTTAACTAGTTCTAAGTTCTAGGGGATTAATGACCTCAGAAGTTGAGTCCCATAGTGCTCAGAGCCATTTGAACCATTTGTTCAGGCCAGAGAAGGGAGCGTTACGGTCTGGGGAATGTTTTCGTGACTCAGGTTGCACGTTTCTTCTTTTAACTTCTGTTAAGAATTATCATAAAAACATTTCCCAACACAGCAATAGATTTCGACCAGCCAGTGCTAGTCATCAGCGTTGTCAACATATGAGGGGTGTTCAATAAGTAAAGCAACAATTTTTTTCTGAAATCAAGTTGGTTTTATTCGGGATTCCAACACACCCTATTATTCCCCACTCTTTTGACTACAAACTTATATTTTTTAACGTAATCAATGAGACGTCCGTCCCCGGTAGCTGAGTGGTCAGCGCGACAGAATATCAATCCTAAGGGCCCGGGTTCGATTCCCGGCTGGGTCGGAGATTTTGTCCGCTCAGGGACTGGGTGTTGTGTCGTCCTAATCATCATCTAATCCCCATCGACGCACAAGTCGCCGAAGTGCCGTCAAATCGGAAGACTTGCACCCGGCGAACGGTCTACCCGATGGGAGGCCCTAGTCACACGACATTTACATATATTTATCAATGAGACATCCTTCTGCTGCCTAACTGTGAGGGCCTGTATGTCAGTATGGTGTCACTCTACTGGTCCACGTCGGAGCCAACGTCTTTTTTTTCCAATAACATCCCCAACATCGACGTACTGGTTCTCGCGGAATGCGTCCTTCATTGGGCCAAGCAGATGAAAGTCGAATCGTGCAAAACACAGGCTTTAGGGTGGATGAGGAATAACAATCCAGTGAAGTTTTGTGAGCTCATCTCGGGAGCGCAGAATTGCATGATGCCTTGCGTTGTCGTGGAGAAGGAGAAATTCGTTTGCATTTTTCTGGCGACGAACACTGTGACATCGTTTCTTCAGTTCTCTGTGGGTAGCCCAGTGCACTTCAGAGTTGATCGTTGCACCACGAGGGAGGACAACAAACGGAACAACCCCTTCAGAGTACCAGAAGACCGTCGCCGTGACTTTACTAGCTGAGGCTGCGGCTGCACTTTTTCTTCGGAGGAGAGGTGGTGTACGCCGCTTCACAGATTGCCGTTTTGTTTCCGGTTTGACGGGATGAACCCATGTTTCATAGTCTGTGACGATGTTTCACAAAAATTGTCTCGATCAGCCTCGTAATGCGCAAGCAATTCCAGACAGATAGTCCTCCGTTGCTCTTGAAGGTCCTCTGTAAGGTAGCGAGAAACCCTGATGGGCGAATGTGTCAGCAGTACCAACAGAGACGTCCAGCTGTGCAGGGAGGTGTTCTCATTGTGATCCGTCGGTCACCTAAAATGAGAGTGTCCGCACGTTCCAACACTGCAGGAGTCACAGCTGCGTGCTGCCGGCCGGCACGCGGGAGGTAGGGCATTTTTGCGCAACCTTGTTCCGATGATGACAGATGTCTCGCCCAACGACTCGCCGTGCTTTTTTTCATTTCCAGGTCTCCGCAGACATTCTGTAAGCGCTTATACATGTCTGTGAAGCTCCAGATTTCCGCCAAAAAAACTCAATGACAGTTCTCTGCTTCGAACGCATCTCCGTCACAGATGACATTCGTAACTTCACGCATCTATAGGGGCTGAAGCGATAGCCCACAACGAATTCCGCATTGCCCGAGAAAAAAAATGTGTTACGTTATTTATTGAACACCCTTCGTATAGTGTTATCGTGTGTTGTAGTGGATCATAGAGGAGTTGAAAGAAAGGGGGAGTACGAATCTCGACATTGAAATATTGACAAACAATTTACCAGTCGCGACTGGCAGTGAGGGTACCGTTGCCATCCGATTCACATATCTCCATCGCCAATACCATCGCCTCACAAACCACAGCAAAGAGTTTTTTAATTTAATCCAGAGCACTAGTGCCCAATCTAGTGATCTGAAGCTGTATGCCACCATCTCTCCTCTCTTGTCGATCAAACACTGACAAAGAAATTATTACACCACCAAAGCTGATACCGGCAACCTTCAGGTCGAGACGCCATACTAGGTTAACTCTTAGTGAACCCGCCATCTTCGCAGATCATTACATTTTTACCTGCCATTGTATCACGATCATTTCCCTTTGCGATCATAGGGCAGTTCTGGCACAGCAAGAATAACTTCTTATATACTTCTTTGTATACTACAGAGAAACTGCCAGGTCTAGTTCACAGCAGAACATACAGGTTCCTCCAATCCTGTAAGTGAACTTTCCCGAAAATCAGCTGTTTTGAAGTGGCAGTCAGTTAATATTTTTCCTGCATTCTTGATACTGCATATCATCAGTGAAATAATTCTCGCTATCTGTCTTTGTACAATTTCGTTAGCTCCTGTTTGTCTAGTTCGGAGCAGCTCTAAATGTTTGTTCGGCCAAGAGGTTGATAGGCAGTCTCTTCGTAGACAGCCTATAGCGAATTGTTTATAAGGTGAAGATCCGGAACTTCCTGCATTAAATTTAGGTGACGGCTTAGGCAGTGTCGATTACTCTCGAATACCGTCGTCAGTCCCTGCTGATCACAAGATAATGCGGAAGTCGATGTGGTAGAAGCTATGGAGTCATCCTGTACACATCCCAAAAACTCAAAAAAGAAAATTACTAACACATGTTTTAAATGCTGATTGGTTCGCACTTTCGATTTTCTTAGTCGTATGTATTAACGAGTTCATGGCAGTTTCCGTGTGCCCAAAATGGTGAAAATCATACACATTTGGTTATCGTTGTAGGATGGCTTTCTGTACACCAGGCCAGAGAGAGGAAGGAAGATTAAGATTTAACATATCTTCAACGGTGCGGCCATTAGAGAGGGATCACAAGAGTAACATGACTATCACATATCGCTTCACGACTTGCTTTCGCCTGTATTACGATTACTCAGTAATTTATTGTGTGAGCGTGGTATTTTTGCTGGGAATGGAAGTTGTTGTACCTCTCGCAGGAAAGGAGTGAGGCTGGGTGCTCAGCAGTTCATCATTATGTCTGCGGCAGACTCTGAGCAACATCAAAAGCAGGGAACGCATTACCCCTGGTGGTGATAAGTTTCGGGGAATCGGTCCTGTTTCCTGAACTATTATTGTTGTCGGTTCCTGTCCTGTCCACTTCAATCTAGAGAATCTATATGGTTCCAGAGATCGTTTAAAGTCTCAAATATCTACGATGCATATTTGCAGAATGTAGCAAAGAACAAAAATTTGTACCAAGGCCGGGACTCGAATCAGGGTCTCCCTCTCACTAGCCACGTATGCTAACCACTACGCCATCCTGACACAGTGGCATGGCACAAATACACGGACTACCTTAGCATGTCTCCCCCCTCCACCCAAATTCCCATTCACGCCTGAGCCCACTTGGTATTCCCTAAACTCAATAAACTGAAACAGCATTGCAGTGGCGGCTCTCCAACTGTATTGTTATAGCACCTCAACATCGAACCATACGGGAGATCCTGCCTGAAATTCTGATGTAGGTCCTTTTAGTCAAATGAAACTATATGGTTGCAGAGAACTTTTAAATTCTCAAACATCTATGTTGTACCTATGTGGTCATGGGGCAGTCCTCCCGTATAAATAATGGTTGCTTATGTGCTTCAGGTCGAGAGCGCAACTACACTACTGGCCATTAACATTGCTACACCACGAAGATGACGTGCTACAGACCCGAAATTTAACCGACGGGAAGAACATGCTGTGATATGCAAACGATTAGCTTTTCAGAGCATTCACACGCCGGTGGCGACACCTACAACGTACTGACATGAGGAAAGTTTCCAATCGACTTCCCATACACAAACAGCAGTTGACCGGCTTTGCCTGGTGAAACGTTGTTGTGATGCCTCGTGTAAGGAGGAGAAATGCGTACCATCACATTTCCGACTTTGATAAAGGTCGGATTGTAGCCTATCGCGATTGCGGTTTATCGTATCGCGACATTGCTGGTCGAGTCGGTCGAGATCCAATGGCTGTTAGCAGAATATGGAATCGGTGGGTTCAGGAGGGTAATACGGAACGCCGTGCTGGATCCCAACGGTCTCGTATCACTAGCAATCGAGATGACAGGCATCTTATCCGCATGGCTGTAACGGATCGTGCAGCCACGTCTCGATCCCTGAGTCAACAGATGGCGACGTTTGCAAGACAACAACCATCTGCACGAACAGTTCGACGACGTTTGAAGCAGCGTGGACTATCAGCTCGGAGACCATGGCTACGGTTACCCTTGACGTTGCATCACGGACACGAGAGCCTACGATGGTGTACTAAACGTCATTTTTTCGGATGAATCCAAGTTCTGTTTACAGAATCATGGTGGTCACATCCGTGTTTAGCGACATCGCGGTGAACGCACATTGGAAGCGTGTATTCGTCATCGCCATACTGGCGTATCACCCGGCGTGATGGTATGGGGTGCCATTGGTTACAGGTCTCGGTCACCTCTTGTTCACATTGACGGCACTTTGAACAGTGGACTTTACGTTTCAGATGTGTTACGAGCCGTGGCTCTACCCTTCATTCGATCCCTGCGAAACCCTTTCAGCAGGATAATGCACGACCGCATGTTGCAGGTCCTGTACGGGCCTTTCTGGACACAGAAAATGTTCGGCTGCTGCCCTGGCCAGCACATTCTCCAGATCTCTCATCAACTGAAAACGTCTGTTCAGTGGTGGCCGAGCAACTGGCTCGTCACAATACGCCAGTGACTTCTATTGATGAACTGTGGTATCGTGTTGAAGCTGCATGGGCAGCTGTACCTGTACACGCCATCCAATCTCTGTTTGACTGAATGCCCAGGCGTATCGAGGCCGTTATTACGGCCAGAGTTGGTTGTTCTGTTACGGATTTCTCAGGATCTATGCACCCAAATTACGGGAAAATGTAATGACATGTCAGTTCTACTATAACATATTTGCCCTATGAATACCCGTTTATCATCTGCATTTCTTCTTGGTGTAGCAATTTTAATGGTCAGTAGTGTAGATTAATGCTTAGCGAACCTGCCGTCTACACTGGTCAGTAGTGCAAAGCCGCTGTGCCAGGATGGCGTAATAGTTAACACATCTGCCTAGTAAGTTTGAGACCTGGGTTCGAATGCCAGCCTTGCTACAAATTTTCAGTCGTCGCTTCTTTCTGCATATATACTTCACAGATGTTTGAGACTTGAAAAGGTCTCTGGAACCATGTAATTTCATTTTATTAAAGCATTTATGCCTGGGTTTGAGGCAGGAAATTTGTCTTGCTGTCTGCACATCAAAAGGTGCCGCCTACAGCAGCTACACTAGCGTGAGGAAGTTCGTTGTTTTCTCTCTAGAAATTACGGACTGACCAATGAAAATATCGTTCGCACCGCGAAACTTGGCACGGACGTTGCTAACCAGTGGGGAGGGACTGTTCGAAACCCGGAACCAACCTCATGACTTGTACTTTTATGTATGTCTTCATTTGGAAATTTCGGTTGCGTTCCCCTGTCCATGAGGGTGTAAAGCACGTTATCATTCGTCAGATTGGCAGCAACATTCATTTTGCTGTTGAGCTCGAGCTTGGGAATAGAAGTAGTCGGGCTGGAAGGAACTTATATTGTGGACGATCGCCGACCGGCTGTCGTCGGGTCTCGTCTGGCCTGGGGCCCAATTGCTGTGCTTGGGAGATCTAATTCCGCTCATACTATAGTGCAATACACCTTCTGAGTAGCTCGTATTTAACTAACATTGTTACGCGTCTTCTATGCTCAGTTTGTCATATGTAAGATGCGTCTCGTTTGTCTTGGAATTGCCAGCCATCCAAATGTGGATGCCATGTTCGCTCTCCTTCCTCCAGTGGTTAGCATCAATTTATTTCAGTTTATTGCATTTTTGTAAGAATATTGTTGTGTACTATTATTTGTATCTCTTTCTTGACTTACATTCCAGACCAAAAAATTCCTACAACTTTCCAATGGTTAGGCGACCCTTACTTAATAAATATAACAGGGTGAATTTCTAGGGTGTTGCTTCATTGCGACGAGTGTTCATAAATGTGAGATACAGAGACGATAAAGTGTGCCTGACGCTCACATGTTTTATACGAGTTATTGAGCTTAAATTCGCCCTCTTCCACGTCTGTTGTGATTGTGCTGCCAATTGTCAAGGAACATTTGCATACTTTTCGTTTGATTTCAACACAAATGCTCTGTTTGTGATGGTGGTAGTCCCGCATATCTTGCCTCACTTCGAGATAAACGCTGAATGCCCTTAACGGGATACACAAACACACCCCAAACAGTTCACGTTCATAAACTCTATTTGGGCAAGGAGCTGGAAGAAAATCGGCCGTATTCTTTTGACAGGAACCAACATTCACCTTGGGCGATACAGGAAGCAGTTGCAGAACCTTAACCTGACGGAGATTTAATTTCCCAGCCCGAACGACCGAGCAGACCATCTGAATCTCCCTCGACTATCACATTCAATAAAAGTAATCATCTGTACTGTACATTTATCACTGGGGGTCAGCAGCATTCGTCTGATGCATGGCCCTTTGCAGTGGTATTACATCGTCATGCCACATAAGGAAAGTATTGTCGGGGTACTCAGGCAAGCAAAGATGTGCATAGTTCGCAGGTTCTTCCTGAAAATGAGCTATGAAATAATTAGCCGCGGTCACAGACAACGAAAATTCCAACCTTGTGTCATTTTGCTACATTCATCACGGTCCAGGAAGCACGACAGGACTTACCTTGGAGCGGCAGCGAGAGAGCCAGCGGCTGCGTCCTCTCTACCAGGTTTCAATAACACAACGGAGGTTGCCCGTCCTGTCCTCACATATCTCAACGCAGAGGTTGTTCGACTGCTGCTCTGGTCAGTATATTATCTAGATCTCTCACCCATTGAAAACATCTGGTCGTAGGTTGCAGAGAGACTGGCATGTCATCAATCGCCAGGTACTGCACTCGATGGTTCAAATGGCTCTGAGCACTATGGGACTTAACTGCTGAGGTCATCAGTCCCCTAGAACTTAGAACTACTTAAACCTAACTAACCTAAGGACATCACACACATACATGCCTGAGGCAGGATTCGAATCTGCGACCGTAGCGGTCGCGTGGTTCCAGACTGTAGCGCCTAGAACCGCTCGGCCACTCCGGCCGACCTGCACTTGATGAATTCTGGACCAGAGTTGAACTATTATGGAATGCCGTGCCCTTACCTGTCGCACAAACTAAGTTAGTCCCGATGCCCAGCCGGGTTAGAATCATTGTTCCTGCCAGAGGAAAAAGCTCTGTGTACAGTGTTTCGCACCTTGTGTACCCCCCAAATCCCGTACAAATCTGCACAGAGGTGACAAAAGTCACGGAATACCTCGTAATATTGTATCGGGCCTCTTTTTGCTCAACGTGGCATGGATTCAAAAGGTCATTGGAAGTCCTCTGCAGAAACATTGAGCCATGCTGCCTCTATAGCAGACCATAATCACGAAAGTGTTTCCATGTAAACGCAGTTCACACAAATATGGACACATGACCCGCTTGCACAGTGCATTGTTGATAACTTGGGTCAATGACTTCGTGGGGTCTGCGTCACACTCAAACCCTACCATCAGCTCTTACCAACTGAAATCGGGAGTCATCTAACTAGACCACAGTTTTTCATTCGTCTAGGGTCCAACCCATATGGTCACAAGTCCAGGAGAGGCGAGGCAGGCGATGTCGTGTTCTAAGCAAAGACATTTGCGTCGGTCGCCATTGGTGCCAAAATTTCGCCCGCTGTCCTATTGAATACGTTCGTCGTACGTCCCACAGTGATTTCTGCAGTTATTCCACGCCGTGTTGATTGTCTGTTAGCAAATGCCGCTGCTCTCTGTTGTTGAAGGCCGTTGGTGAGAGTTAATGCCTGAAATTTGATATTCTCTGCAAACTCTTGAAACTGTTCATCACGGCATACTGAATTTCCTAAATATTTCCGAAATGGCATGTCCCGCGCGTCTAGTTCCAACTATCACAACGGCCATAACCACGTCAGAAACCTTTTCACATGAATCCCTTGAGCACAAGTGACAGCTCCGCCAGTACACTGCCCTTTTATATCCTCTGCGCGCGATACTACAACAACTTGTATACACTCCTGGAAATTGAAATAAGAACACTGTGAATTCATTGTCCCAGGAAGGGGAAACTTTATTGACACATTCCTGGGGTCAGATACATCACATGATCACACTGACAGAACCACAGGCACATAGACACAGGCAACAGAGCATGCACAATGTCGGCACTAGTACAGTGTATATCCACCTTTCGCAGCAATGCAGGCTGCTATTCTCCCATGGAGACGATCGTAGAGATGCTGGATATAGTCCTGTGGAACGGCTTGCCATGCCATTTCCACCTGGCGCCTCAGTTGGACCAGCGTTCGTGCTGGACGTGCAGACCGCGTGAGACGACGCTTCATACAGTCCCAAACATGCTCAATGGGGGACAGATCCGGAGATCTTGCTGGCCAGGGTAGTTGACTTACACCTTCTAGAGCACGTTGGGTGGCACGGGATACATGCGGACGTGCATTGTCCTGTTGGAACAGCAAGTTCCCTTGCCGGTCTAGGAATGGTAGAACGATGGGTTCGATGACGGTTTGGATGTACCGTGCACTATTCAGTGTCCCCTCGACGATCACCAGTGGTGTAGGGCCAGTGTAGGAGATCGCTCCCCACACCATGATGCCGGGTGTTGGCCCTGTGTGCCTCGGTCGTATGCAGTCCTGATTGTGGCGCTCACCTGCACGGCGCCAAACACGCATACGACCATCATTGGCACCAAGGCAGAAGCGACTCTCATCGCTGAAGACGACACGTCTCCATTCGTCCCTCCATTCACGCCTGTCGCGACACCACTGGAGGCGGGCTGCACGATGTTGGGGCGTGAGCGGAAGACGGCCTAACGGTGTGCGGGACCGTAGCCCAGCTTCATGGAGACGGTTGCGAATGGTCCTCGCCGATACCCCAGGAGCAACAGTGTCCCTAATTTGCTGGGAAGTGGCGGTGCGGTCCCCTACGGCACTGCGTAGGATCCTACGGTCTTGGCGTGCATCCGTGCGTCGCTGCGGTCCGGTCCCAGGTCGACGGGCACGTGCACCTTCCGCCGACCACTGGCGACAACATCGATGTACTGTGGAGACCTCACGCCCCACGTGTTGAGCAATTCGGCGGTACGTCCACCCGGCCTCCCGCATGCCCACTATACGCCCTCGCTCAAAGTCCGTCAACTGCACATAGGGTTCACGTCCACGCTGTCGCGGCATGCTACCAGTGTTAAAGACTGCGATGGAGCTCCGTATGCCACGGCAAACTGGCTGACACCGTTGGCGGCGGTGCACAAATGCTGCGCAGCTAGCGCCATTCGACGGCCAACACCGCGGTTCCTGGTGTGTCCGCTGTGCCGTGCGTGTGATCATTGCTTGTACAGCCCTCTCGCAGTGTCCGGAGCAAGTATGGTGGGTCTGACACACCGGTGTCAATGTGTTCTTTTTTCCATTTCCAGGAGTGTAGGTGCATACTGCTATTCCGTGACTTTCGTTACTTCAGTGTAATCTTGTGTTCTTCCTATATTACTGAATACACACAATAAGTAAAATTTCGTCTTTTGCTATGCTTCCTAGTGTTGAAGTTTTAACGGCGAACACTGTAGTTATTCTATTTGAAGTGCTCAAGAGTGTCTGTAATCTGATGCTATTGGGTTCTTTCTCATTGTGACGAACACTGTCCTACATTAATCCACGTTTAAACATACAGGATGAAAATTATTGAACTATATCAAAAAGAAGCGTAAATTAATTACAAACTATGGCGTAAACACAGTTTATTCAACATGTAAACGTCACTACAGACATACGGATTTAGGTTATGATATGTTCGATATGCCTGCCATCATTGGCGATGACGTGGAGCAGATGAATAGCGAAATTCTGCATGATCCGCTGAAGTGTCGAGATATCGATGCTGTCGATTAGTTCCTGAATGGCTGTTTTCAGCTCAGCAATGATTTTGGGATTATTGCTGTATACCTTGTATTTAATATAGCCCCACAAAAAGGAGTCGCATTTGTTCAGATCGGGGGAATATGGTGGCCAGTCGAGGCCCGTGCCAGTGGCCTCTGGGTATCCCAGAGCCAGAAGGCGGTCGGACAAAGTACTCCTCCAGGACATCAAACACTTTCCTGCTTCGATGGAGTCAAGCTCTGTCTTGCATAAAACACATCTTGTCAAATCAGGGTAACTTTGGAAAATGGGGATGAAGTCATCTTCCAAAACCTTCACCTACCGTTCGGTAGTCACCGTGCTAGCAAGGAATATAGACCGATTATTCCGTGACTGGACATTGCACACCACACAACTCACCCATTGACGGTGAAGAGATTTCTCGATCGCGAAATGCGTATTCTAAGTCCCCCAAATGCGCCAATTTTGCTTTCCAAACGAAAGTGGTTTTCAAATGGTTCAAATGGCTCTGAGCACTATGGGATTTAACATCTGAGGTGATCAGTCCCCTAGAACTTAGAATTACTTAAACCTAACTAACCTAAGGACATCACTCACATCCGTGTCCGAGGCAGGATTCCAACCTGCGACCGTAGCAGTCGCGCGGTTTCGGACTGAAGCGCCTAGAACCGCTCAGTCACCGCTGCCGGCAAAAGTGTTTTCCGTCGCTAAAGCAAAATACTAATTCCCATCATGCCCCTCGGCCAACCGTGCAGTTTGAACGTCCTGAGACAAACCGTTCAGAAGTTATGACGATTTTATTTCATATATTTAAATAATTGTCATCCTATAACTGCTATTCATTGAATCGAGTGCAAATTTTGTCCAAGTCTTTCGCATTTCTTTACGATCGTCCAAATCGTATGCTGTATGAATACACAATTGCAGAAAATCACTGGAGGCAACTACTTCCATAAAATACTTAGAAGTATGCATGCGGAGTGATCTGAAATTGAACGACCACATAAAATATATCGCGATAAAGGCAGATTCCAGACTGAGATTAACTGGAAGTATCTTCAGGGAATGTAGTCTGTCAACAAAGGAAGTAGCTTACAAAACATCAGTTTGACCAATACTTGAATACTGCTTGTCAGTATGGGAACGGTACCAGATAGAACCGATATGGGAAATAGATAAGAAGAGCAGCGCGTTTGGTCAAGATTAATTTAGTAAGCACGAAAGCGTCACAAGACGATCAACCAACTCCGCTGACAGACGTTAGAAGAGAAGCGCTGTGCATCACGCTGTGCTTTATTGTTGAAGTTATGAGAGCATACGTTCCTAGAAGAGCCAACAAATACATTGGTTCCCCCCTACGTATATCTCGCGGGAAGACCATGAAGATAAAGTCAGAGAGATTCGAGCCCACACGGAGACTTACCGGCAATCGTCTCCCCCCCCCCCCCGGAAGTATTAGCGATTAGAGGGTGATAGAAAGTGGTACAGATGGTACCCACCGCCACACACCGCAAGGTGGCTTGCAGAGTAGAAATGTAAAACTTCAGAAGTCGTATAACGCTCCATTGGGGCACAGCCCATGTTATTTTTGTTTGTGTTGTACATTCATCGTCAAGTGTAATGAACTAGACACAATAAGTAAAACACTAGTACTGAAGAAACACTCAGATATCTACCAAGATACTCTGGATGACCGTATCTTGGTTAGAATGTGCACTGTATTACGTGTAAGTAGGCTATTTTAGGTTCTTATATTGGTAATGCCACCGCCACGTAGCGCTCTGTATGAAAATCACTGGCTGTGCTGTGTGCAGTCTGTGGCTGGGTGGCATTGTTGCAATTTGCTATTGTAGTGTTGGGCAGTTGGCTGTTAACAGCGCGTAGCGTTGCGCAGTTGGAGGTGAGCCGCCAGCAGTGGTGGATGTGGGGAGAGAGATGGCGGAATTTTGAGAGCGGATGATCTGGACTTGTGTCCATCAGAGACAGTAAATTTGTAAGACTGGATGTCATGAATTGATATATATATTATGACTTTTGAACACTATTAAGGTAAATACATTGTTTGTTCTCTATCAAAATCTTTCATTTGCTAACTATGCCTATCAGTAGTTAGTGACTTCAGTAGTTAGAATCTTTTATTTAGCTGGCAGTATTGGCGCTCGCTGTATTGCAGTAGTTCGAGTAATGAAGATTTTTGTGAGGTAAGTAATTCATGGAAGGTATAGGTTATTGTTAGTCAGGGCCATTCTTTTGTAGGGATTATTAAAAGTCAGATTGCGTTGCGCTAAAAGTATTGTGTGTCAGCTTAAGCACAGTCATTTATAATTTTTTTAAGGGGACGTTGCCTGCGGTGTTGAACATCTCTCAGCAATCTGTAGAAATGTAAATTAGACGTTCACATGTGTCTACTGTTTGCAAAAGTAATGCGATAGCGATATGCACATATACACATGGCGATAGTATCGCACACAAGGACAGTGCATTAGCTGAGCTGCCATTTGAACTCAGGTGATTCATGTGAAAAGTTTTCCGACGAGGCTATGTCGGCACGACGGGAATTAACAGACTTTGCACGTGGAATGGTAGTTGAGCTAGACACACGTTACATTAGATTTCGGAAATCCACAGAGCCAGGAGTGTGCCGCGAATACCAAATTCCAGTCATTGCCTTTGAACACGGACAACGTAGTGGCCGACGGCCTTCACTTAACGACTGAGAGCAGAGGCGTTTGCTGACAGACAAGCAACACTGCGTGGAACAACTGCAGAAATCAGTGTGGGACGATCGACGAACGTGTCCTATTGGACAGTGAAGCGAACTGTGGCATTAATGGGCCATGGCAGCAGATGACCAACGGAAGTGCCTTTGCTTAGAGCACGTCATCGCGTGCAAAGTGTCTCCTGGGCTTGTGACCATATCGGTTGGATCCTAGACGACTAGAAAACCGTGGCCTGGTCAGATAAGTCTCGATTTCAGTTGGTGAGATCTGATGGTAGGGTTTGAGTGTGGCGCCGATCGCACGAAGTCACTGACCCAAGTTGTGAACTGTGCAAGCAGGTGGTGGCTCAGTATTTCTGCAGGGGGCTCCCAACTCTTCGACGAGTACATGGGACGTCAAGCTGCTGCACTAGGGCAGATTGATGGATAACCGACAAGATATTAGGACGTATCCCATGACTTTTATCACCTTAGGGATAATGAACTAGATTCAATGAGTGAAATACTCGCATTGAGGAACTGCGAATATAGTCTGGATGATCGTATCTTGGTTAGTAGTGGGCGATGTATTAGTGTTGAACACTCCCGGAAATCTAAAGAAACATGATTTAAGTGTTCACCTGTACAGAAAATCACTTTAATGTTCGGACACTATGATATGTTAACCTTGTAGCATCATAACTTCATTCGTAACAAAACAAACAAAACATATAACCAAGTATTATATTCCGTGATGTGTCTTGTAAATAATAGCATATACTTTATTAAGAGAACGTACATAAGTTCTTTTATAATACTATTTAAATACAACTCGGTCTTATATTCAAGTTCCTTTAATATTCGGACACTTTGCAGAACTAATGATTTCCAGACAAAATTTTGTGGAACATTAAATGTTTCAATATCTTGTCGGGTAGCCATTCTGTTTTATCACTTCTTTCAAACGCTGTGGCATACTGTAAATGATCTATTTTAAATAGTCCGCATGTACACTGTCCCATTCTTCTTTTAATCGACGCTTCAGAGTTTCCTTGAACGCTACTGGTGTTTTTCTAATACGTCGCTCCAGTTCTCCCAACACATTCTCAATGGGGTTGACATCTGGTGATTGAGGTGGTGGTTGTAAGACTTTGGGTCAATTGTACAACACATATTCCTGCGCAATGCGAGCCTTATGTTTCACGTCATTTTCCTGGTAAAATTTGAACGTGTTTGATATCCCCATGGTTTCAGCAGTTTTCCGTAAATTGTTCTTTAATATGTTCAAATAGAGATATTTGTCCATATTACTGTCGATGAACACCAATTCGCCCGGTACAAATATCGATATACAACTCCAGACAAGAACGATGCCACCTCCATGCTTTTAGTCGGTTTAATATTTGATTTACTTTCGTCAGCAAAAATGACGTCGTTCCACCATATTTCATCCTTCGTAATGAACTTCCTGGCAAAGTATAATCTCTTCTTTCTATTTTGTTGATTCACATACGGTTTCTTCGTGGCCACTCTTTCCGTTGTAGCCACTTTCATTCAATGCTCTGCGAATCGTTTGCGGATGTACCTTCTTGCCAGTCTCGTTTAGAAGCTCACGTGCTAATCTGGGTGCACTGAGTGTAGGATCCTTCTTTATTTTCCGTATTAGCTGGCTCTTGTCACGTGCTTCCAGCTTCGGTGGCTGGCCCTTTTGCAGTATAGAGTCGATACGGCCCTCATTTTTGAATCGTCTGACGATATCTGTCACAGTACTCTTACTTATGTTCAGTGTGGCAGCAATTTGTCTACAAGATTTACCTTTCGCGTTGCGGAAAATCACAACCTGTCGTATCTCAATACTAGTATTGGCTCTGCGTGGCATCATACCGTCTGAACAGTCGACACATTTGCCTTCGGAATCGAAGTATTTACTCCGGTGTGAACGGCGAAAACAAGTGCGGCACTGGCATTTGTCATGATATTAAAGTAACGTGACCATGGAAGAGTGCTTTACTTCAATCGTATTATTTAACAAGTGCCATACGTTGTGTAAACATCATTCATACTATTTTTCCTACCTACCTACGTATAATACGTAGATATATTACATTTTTCTTTTGTTCAGAATACAGTTATGATGCAGCAAAGTAAAAATCTCTTAGTGTCCGAATATTATTGTTATTCACTGTCCGCCCCCGGTAGCTGAATGGTCGACGTGACGAATTGTCAGTCCTTTCGGCCCGGGTTCGATTCCCGGCTGGGTCGGGGAATTTTCTCCGCCCAGGGACTGGGTGTTGTGCTGTCCTCATCATCATCCTATCATCCTCATCGACTGCAGGTCGCCGAAGTGGCGTCAAATTGAAAGACCGGCTCCCGGCGAAAGGCCTGCCCGACGGGGAGCCCTAGCCATACGATTAAATAAATGTTATTCACTGTATCTGCTTTTTGCAAGATATCGTGTACGAATAAAGCAAACTGCGGTTCGCACGGTTTGTTTTTTCCCTGAATTCGTGCTGATTGTCCGAAAGAAGCTGTTTTTCCTCCAGAAACATGAGAGGACCTAACGTTTGAGCTTTAGAAAATGCTCTGTGACCCCGCAACGCGCGGTCGTCACTTGCTACAGAGCTGTATTTCGGAGCATCTGACGTCTTGCCCTTTTGTAAACAGAAGTGAGCTGCGCTCGTTTGCAGCTGGGGCCATCCACATACCTTGGCAGCGATCGCTGTTGAGCTCGAGCTGGCGTATGTGGGACGCGGGTTGCCGGGAGGCGCACTGGGAAGCGGCGGGCAGTGGCTCTTGCCCCGTATGCCGGGCACGCCTCGCCCTGGCCAACCTCATTACCCGGGTTGCGTCACCGGCGCGCCGGGGCGATGGCTGAGAGAGGGCGCGCTCGCTATTCTGGCCGCACGTGCTCAACGCGTGCTTCCGCAACCCATCTGCTCTCCCTTCTGTGTCTCGCCATTATGAGACTTCCACGAAAGCGCTCAGCGTCAATGGCGGTTAAAGCGTGTGCGACAAGACGTTAATTACTGAAACGGTCCCCAAATCACACGCTTAATGTTGTAAGGCTATTCACAAGCACGACGAAGTTCACGATACAGGTAGCGGTACCTCGTAATCCTTTGAGAAGGAACGTACGCCGTGAACCGTGAGATGAAATCCACTGTACTGTGTATGACACGGACGCTTTCCCCTTCTCTACAGTCGCAGGTGATGTTCGGAAAAAAAACGAGTGTCGGTAGGCCACTGAATAAGCCGCAAGCCTTTGCAACTTATCATCGTTGTTTCCAGAATGATTCTACTGCCACCGACGTACATTTCGCGCAAGAACAGCGAAGACAAGATAAGAGAAAATAGCGCTCATTCCGAGGCATATAGACAGTCATTTCTCCTTCGCTCCAACTGCGATTGGAAAGGGGAAAGGGAATAACTAGTAGTGGTACAAGGTACCACCTGTCATTCACCTTATGAGAGACGATGTATGTAGATGTAGATGCTTTTAACGGAAATGGAGGCAGTATATAGTACAGCATGAATGAGAAACCTGCGTGGCAAGAAAGAACTAATAAATGGTTCAAATGGTTCTGAGCACTATGGGACTTAACATCTCAGGTCATCAGTCCCCTAGAACTTAGAACTGCTTAAAACCTAACTAACCTAAGGACATCACACACATCCATGCCCGAGGCAGGATTCGAACCTGCGACCGTAGCGGTCACGCGGTTCCAGACACAAGCGCCTAGAACCGCTCGGCCACTGCGGCCGGCAAAGAACTAATAAAATGAAATTAACATGGTCTACGACAATAAAAAGTCTATCAACCTAAATTAAATTAAAACATTAAAAGATGGTGGTTCAACCACAGATGACATACGGAAATGAAAATTTTCAAAATCACCAGGAAAAACAGAATCAAAAATATCTAAAAGTAGAGAGAAGAATAGATAGAACATGCATAAATAGGTAACGTCAAAAAGTTGCTCAGTGGCGGACAGGGGCAAATGAAGTGGTGTACAGCCCACTACAGATACTATACTAAGAAAAGGATCTCTTTTTTTGGTCACATTGTGAGAACACAAGAAATCCAGTAAGCAAGAAAGATTATAGAGAAACTTTGGAACATCAAGCAACAAGTAGGGTGGATAAAGGAAATCAGAGAGAATATGAAAGAGCTGGAATTAACCAGGGACGATTTACAATACAAAACAGAAAATTTAAAGAAACTGAAAGACATGAAAATAATATTTAAATAAAAAATAGACAAACTAAACTACATGATCAAAAGTATCCGGACACCTGGCTGAAAATGACTTACAAGTCCGTGGCGCCCTTCATCGGTAATGCTGGAATTCAATACGGTGTTGGCCTTGATGCCTTGATGACAGCTTCCACTCTCGCAAACACACGCCCAATCACGTGCTGGAAGGTTTCTTGGGGAATAGCAGCCCATTCTTCACGGAGTGCTGACCTGAGGTGAGGTACCGATATCGGTCGGTGAGGCCTGGCATGAAGTCGGCGTTCCGAAACATCCCAAAGGTGTTCTATAGGATTCAGGTCAGGACTCTGTGCGGGCCAGTCCATTACAGGGATGTTATTGTCGTGTAACCACTCCGCCACAGGCCGTGCATTATGAACAGCTCCTCGATCGTGTTTAAAGATGCAGTCGCCATCCCCGACATCGCATTCAACAGTGGGAAACAAGAAGGTGCTTAAAATATCAACGTAGGCCTGTGCTGTGATAAAAAACAATAAGGGGTGCAAGCTCCCTCCATGAAAAACACCACCACACCATAACACCACCGCTTCCGAATTTTACTGTTGGCACTACACTCTCTGGCAGAAGACGTTCACCGGGCATTCGCCATACCCACACCCTACCATCGGATCGCAACTTTGTGCACCGTGATTCGTCACTCCACACAACGTTTATCCACAGTTCAACTGTCCAATTGTTTACACTCCTTACACCAAGCGAGGCGTCGTTTGGCATTTACCGGCGTGATGTGTGGCTTATGAGAAGCCGCTCCACCATGAAATCCAAGATTTATCACATCCCGCCTAACTGTCATAGTACCTGCAGTGGATCCTGATGCAGTCTGGAATTCCTGTGTGATGGTCTGGATAGATGTCAACCTACTACACATTATGACCCTCTTCAACCGTCGGCGGTCTCCGTCAGTCAACAGACGAAGTCGGCCTGTACGCTTTTGTGCTGTACGTGTTCCTTCACCTTTGCACTTCACTATCACATCGAAACAGTGGACATAGGGATGTTTAGGAGTGTAGAAATCTCGCGTGCAGACGTATGATACAAGTGACACCCAATGACCTGACCACGTTCGAAGTCCGTGAGTTCGGCGGAGCGCCCCATTCTGCTCTTTCACGATGCCTAATGACTGCTGAAGTCGCTGATATGGAGTGCCTGGCAGTAGGTGGCAGCACAATGCACCTAATGTGATAAACGTATGGTTTTGGGTGTGTTCGGATACTTCTGATCACATAGTGTATATACGATGAAAACGATATTTGCAGACGACGAACGACAAGAATGATCAGAACGAATGAAGAGATACTGGGTAATTCGGAAAGAAAGCTTATTGAAGAAAAAGACCAGTAAAAGATTGACTGAAGTGGTCCAATGAGGCAGTAAGATCAGAAGACTCTATACATATCGTGTTGCGGGTGTAAGTGCAGATATTGTTATTGGTCACGGAGTACAGTGCACTGAACAACATTACATCAGTATGTACTTCATTTGCAGGCTAGTAAGCCGGCCGTTGTGGCTGAGCGGTTATAGGCGCCTCAGTCCCGAACCGCGCTGCTGCTACGGTAGCAGGTTCGAGTCCTGCCTCGGGCATGGATCTGTGTGCTTGTCCTTAGGTTAGTTAGGTTTAAGTAGTTCTAAGTCTAAGGGATTGATGACCTCAGATGTTAAGTCCCATGGTGCTCAGCGCCATTTGAACCATTTTCAGGCTAGTAATTATATCTGTCGGGACTATTATGTTCTTAGGTTAGTTAGTACCTCCAAATGCATGTGGCAAGAACAAGCTATTAACACTTATTTTCCTCTGGGCAGCAAGTCAAGTGTTGAAGTGCAGACACGTGGACCGCAAAACCGTTAGCCTGTACTGATAAGCGTAGTCCACTTAATGGTACAGTAATGAACACGCAGAAAACATCAGATAGTAAATTATGGGCCGTGTTTGCGGGAAGACTGTAGGATGCAGAGGAAGAACAACTAACACACTGAAGTGGGTACAAATTAAAGTATAATTGGTTACAATATCCGCACTCACATCCCTAACACCTTGCATACATTCCTCAAGTAACCTCACGGTTTGTCGAGGAGGGTATTTCTGGCAACTCTATCATTTCCTCCTTCCCCACCCTCGCCCCTCTGTCCAGTTCCATCAGCGAATGGTGTGTTGGGTGAAAAACTGGCGATAAGCCTCCGTAGGCGCTCCAGTTTCTCCGATATTTTCACTGTGATCATTCTGCAAGACGTATCTGGGAGGAAGTAATATGACTGCTAATTTTTTTTTGAAAGTACGCTGTTGGAATTTCAGCAATAAGCTTCTCCGTGATGCACTGTGCCTCTCTTGTTGCGTCTGTCACAATTTGTTGAGCATCATGTTCTCGCACTTACTAAACGGTCCTGTGACGAAACTCGTCGCTTTTTATTGGTTGAACTCTTTCTCTTCTATTTATCCAGCCAAAAAGGGCTCCAGATTGATGAGCAACGAGAAGAACTCAAGGACTGGTCCAACGGGTGTTTCATAAGGCACGTCTCTCGTTGATGATATACACTCCCGTTAGATTCATGTAACCAATCAGAATATGTTACTCTACGATCCTCTGCAAGCTTCCTGCATTTCGCTAACAGATTCTGGTGTTACAAATTTCCTACAAAGGGCAGCATCCTCTCCAGACAGCCTCTTGGAGCGTCCATCGTCATCACTTAGATCATTTACATATATTGGAAACATTAACGAGGCTATCACGTCCCTCAGGTGTACCCCCAAAATTACCTTTGCATCTGTGGCTTTCGTCCCGTTAAGGATGTGTTGAGTTCTGTCTGCAAGCAAGTTCTGAAATCAATCACATGTCTGATCCGACAGTGGGAACCTCGTAATTTGTTCGCTAAACGACAAACGACAGTGCAAAACTATATCGAATTCCCCGTGAAAGTCGAGAAACATGGCATCAACCTGGGCGATGTTGCTGCAAAGATCTGGATGTCACAGACGAAAAGAGCGAGTTCTATTTCTCAAGATTTCTGTTTGCAGAATCTATGTTAATTTTTATAGAGGAAATGTTCGTTCTAAAAGAAGAACATACTGCCTGAGCATAAAACATGTTCCATAATTCTACAACAGACTGGCGTCATTGATATACCACGTTAGTCCAAAATGTTTCGGGGCTGGATTAATAAAAAAAAATAATAGAGAAACATTAATATGGTGGTTTTAATGTTTCAGGCGCTCTACAAAGTCTCCATCCACTACATTACAACGTACAGAACGTTCGTACAACCATGCGAAAGTGTCAGAGAAGCACAAGGTCTGTTCAAAAAATTCTAGAACTTCGTTCACAAAATTTTTCTGTGCTTACCTTTTGCGTATTGTGCATGGCCTCCTGCTAAATTCCCAACGCTGTTTCCTCTTCCAGAAGCAGTCTTAGTACTCATCTTGCTGGATCGCGTGAAGCGCCGTCTGCGAATTTTCTTTTATCTCGTATATTGTTGCAAATCTTTGTCTTTCAACTGGGTTTTCAACATTGGAAATGGCAAAAAGTCGCCAGGTGACAGATCTGGAGAGTACAGAGGATGAGGCAGTACAGTGATTTGGTTTTTTGTGCGACAGTCAGGCACCAATAGGGATGAATGTGCGGATGCGTTATCGTGATGCAAGAGCCATGAATTGCCTCGCCACATTTCAGGCCGTTTCCTTCTCACATTTTCTCACAGGTATCGCAACGCGTCCTCATAGGACCCATCGATTAACAGTTTGCCCCTGTGGCACGAATTCATGACGAATGAATCCCTCAAAATCGAAGAAAACTATCAGTATGCCTTTGACATTTGACTTGACCTGACGAGCTTTTTTTGATCTTAGAGAACCTTTCCCGACCTATTGCGAAGATTGAACCTTGGCCTCAACATCGTAACCGTAGACTCATGTCTCATCTCCAGTTATAATGCTCATAAGGGACATTTTGTTCTCATTTGCGCGATCCCAAATCTCTTCACAGATAGCGAGGCAAATATCTTTCTGGTCTTCACTCATGAGCCGTAGTACGATCTTGGTGACAACACGATGCTTTCAATATGCTGTGTCAGGAATTCAAAACATGATCAAACTGAAATGTTACATTCTTCTGCAATCTCTCGGACAGTCATCCTTCGTTTGCCACGCACAATTTCGTTGACATTCCTGACATGAGCCTCGTCGGTAGACGTCGAAGGGCGTCCTGAACGAGGATCATCTTTAACTTCCGTCCGGCCATTTTTACATTGTGGTCCATTCGTAACACCAGGTACGGCTTAAGTACTCATCATCGTAGGCTTCCTGCATCATTTGGTGTGTTTCTATAAAGGTTTTCTTGAGTTTCATGCAAAATTTAATGCGGACGCATTGATCCCCTAACTCTGCCATCTCTAAAGTAACAAACTGTGCTACACAACTTTCTACTCAATACAGCACTGAACAATAACTAACAGACATACTACAATGAAACTTCTGGCAGTTACTCATTAAACAGAGGCGTGTGCAGGGATGCCAACCGCATTTCGCTCCAACTCACCATTGGCTTGAGATAGCGAATGTTCCGGAATTTTTTTTAACAGTCCTCATACTTCTTTACAATGTAGTTCAACTTGAAAGTCATTTTCGTTTCAAAGTCGGTTACGTCGTCAAAGCGTAGACCTTTCATGTGAGTTACAGCACTTTGTCAGTTTGTGGTACGTTCGTATTGATAACGCCAGTCTCGTCACCCGAGAAAATTTTTTTCTGGTAACGAGGTTTCCACATTTTGCATTTCAATCAAGTCGCGGCAGGCGTCCACAAGCCGTTTTTCTTTGGGAGTCAAGGTATTCTGAAGAATGTATCGAACTCTTGATTTAGAGATGTTGCTCCATTGTGATTTGTGACCCAAGTGTGTTGACACACAATGGCCGCACGTTTACTACCTCACAGCGCTTGCCTGCTCATTAAGTGACACGTCGAATGTGTATCTGAAGCTGAAATCGCTTATAGGCCAGGAATAAAATCAGTCTGGGAACTCTTCGGGAGTATGGTGTAGATCCTTAAATATGTGTTCGTCGGAAGTCCTTTCCTGGAAACGGAATGACCTGCGCTTTTTTGATAAAGTAACAGAACCTACTCGTATTTACGCTCAATATTCAGCCAAGAAAACCTCTCATACACCTTAATAATTGTAATGAAACATTGCACTTCACTCCTGCTAAGCAGATTCTCAAAGTGTGCGTATCCTTAAGTACATTTGGCATCCAAGCAAACAGCTGTAGCATAAAAAGCAGCGGTCGTGTTGTACGTCGCTGTTCACGTGACTGTGCACACACTCAGCTGCGAAAAGCTCATACTTTTCTCACCTGACACCTCCAGTGTCTACATCCGTGTTGTCCACCTGCGAAGTCCTGCGTCAAAGTAACGGTAGAGTTGTAATCGCAACTATGTGAATCACGAACCAGAAAGCGAATTAGCCATTAGTGTTAGCCTGGCGCCATCGGAACCACTAACTGTCTTATCTCGGAGTGTTTGTTTATTTTGTTTCCGTTCAACAGACTACATTGTTAAAGACAGCTAGGGCATCAAACAAAATGTCACAAATTACGACACGCTGTAAAGAAGAGGCGGCGAGGGGTAGCCGCGTGGTCTGAGACGTCTTGTCACGGTCCGCGCGGCTTCCCCCGTCGGAGGTTCGAGTCATCCCTCGGGCATGGGTGTGTGTGTTGCCTTAAGCGTAAGTTAGTTTAAGTTAGATTGAGTAGTGCGTAAGCTTAGGGGCCGATGAAAAAAATGGTTAAAATGACTCTGAGCACTATGGGACTTAACATCTGAGGTCATCAGAAAATGGCTCTGAGCACTATGTGACTTAACTGCTGTGGTCATCAGTCCCCTAGAACTTAGAACTACTTAAACCTAACTAACCTAAGGACATCACACACACCCATGCCCGAGGCAGGATTCGAACCTGCGACCGCAGCAGCAGCGCGGCTCCGGACTGGAGCGCCTAGAACCGCACGGCCACCGCGGCCGGCGAGGTCATCAGAACTCAGAACTCAGAACTTAGAACTACTTAAACCTAACTAACTTAAGGACATCACGCACATCCATGCCCGAGGCAGGATTCGAACCTGCGACCGTAGCGGTCGCGCGGTTCTAGACTGAAGCGCCTAGAACCGCTCGGTCACACCGGCCGGTGGGCCCGATGACAAAAATAGTTCAAATGGCTCTGAGCACTAAGGGACTTAACTGCTGAGGTCATCAGTCCCCTAGAGCTTAGAACTACTTAAACCTAACTAATCTAAGGACATCACGCACATCCATGCTCGAGGCAGGATTCGAACCTGCGACCGCAGCGGTCGCGGGGTTCCAGACTGTAGCGCCTAGAACCGCTCGGCCACTCCGACTGGCTGGGACCGATGACCTCAGCATAAGACCTTACCACAAATTTCCAAATTTGTAAAGAAGGAGCTTTTATTTCCTCCGATATCTTACACAGCAGGATATCTTTTAACGTCTGGTATAGTGGACATTCCTTAAGTAAGTGCTTTTTAATCCTGGGCGCTGTGTCTGGAGATATGGAAGGGTCATTCTTTGACCAGTGGAACACCTCAGATGCTAATGATTACTGTTTCCTAGACGGCTGTGTGGTTCCCATGAGTTGCCCGCAAGCCTTCGCACCTGCAAGGACAGGGCTCAACTAGTTATTAGTATTGACGATTTCCTCAGGAATACTACGAGAAGCGTTCAGTAAGTAGTGCAACACTTTTTTTTCTCTGCCAGTTTCTGTTGAAAAAACGCGGAATGTGTTGCGGGACGTCGTGAAATATTCCCGCTTGAGGCCTTATAATTTCATCGTTCCGATAAGCGGCAGCGTTATACGTAGCCTTCAAAATGACATTTGTAACCGAGGTGCGTTCCAGGCAGAGAGCTATCATCGAGTTCTTTTGGTGGAAAACCAGAGCATCGCAGATATTCATAGACGCTTGTAGAATGTCTACTACGACCTGGTAGTGAATAAACCACAGTGAGTCGTCGGGCAAGGTGTCTGTTGTCATCATAACAAGATCGCACAAACCTGTCCGATCTCCCGCGTGCCCTCTTGCCGCATACATCTGTGACTGTCTGCAGTGTTGGAACGTGAGGACACTCTCATTCGAGGTGATCAATGGATCGCAATCAAACACCTCGCTGTTCAACTCGACGTCTCTGCTGACACTGCTGACATACTCTTCCACTAGTTTGGATACTCAGAGTGTGTGCCCGCTTGGTTCCTCCAATCGATTTCCATTTGTTTGGCCCAATGAAGGCTGCACTCCGCAGGAAGCAGTACGTGGATGATGGGAAGCTTAATAGTGCGGTACCATGATAGCATACCGGCTGTCTCTCAGTAAGGTGAATTAAGACCGTCGGAATGAACGGAGATTGTGTTGAAAAATAGAGTTTTGTAGCCAAAAAAGTGGGGAATAATATGGTGTATTGGAATCCCGAATAAAAACAACATAGTTTCAGAAAAAAAGTCTTGTATTACTTATCGAATGCCTCTCGTATAAAAAGGTGTACTTGGTTGATCAGAAAAATGTTTAGTGTAAGTCGAATAGCAAATAAGAGGAAACTCAGGTACTGCAAAAAATTGGGGGAGGTGTTGGCTTGGTTGCAGTACAGCTTTCTAGTGAGTTGCAGATGCGACGAACACGGCTAATTTCTGAGGAGGGTGAGGTACTGCAGTCGTACCATTGTCCTGTAACGTGTCATCCACTGACTGCGTCCGATATGGCTGACTGTTGTCATGGAAGGGCGCCAGGATTCTCAAAATGTTTTAAAATATAATCGCACATTTCTGAGCCGTAAGGATTCATTTCCGGATTATGTGGATGTGCGTGCCTCCAACGTCTTGCCTGCATTATCCATAATCACTATAGTGGGACACTTTGCGCACAAATGAGGTTCTTCATGATCTTCCCGGTTATTTTTGTAGAAGAGTTTTATTGGCTGCTGTGAAGCTGATGAAGTATTTGTTTTGGAAACAGACGATCCTGTAGCTGCACTTTGTTTTTAATTTATTTCTTTGCCTTTCGTTCATTGTGACTTAAGTCAAAGCGTAGTCATCGAACGTCTGTTCCCAAAACAAGTGATTGTTTCGCCTTCTCCGCTGTATGTATATGCGACACGCCTTATATAACACATCGGTCATTGGGCTATTCGTTAAACCTCACCTTATCAGAGAACGCTCTGCTCCTTTACAGATTGCCCAGTGCCACCATGACTCTCAAATACGCTTTCGTGTAGTTAATGGACTTCACATCTGAGACTTTGTGTATAAATGGCACAGACACAAAGAAAGCTGCGAAGTAGTATCTTGTCATTACTATGTGTCCTGCCCCTACACTGAAGAGTCAAAGATACCGGTACACCTGCCTAATATCGTGTAGGGTCCCCGCGAGCACACAGAAGTGCTGCAATACCACGTGGCATCGACTCGATTAAAGTCTAAAGTAGTGCTGGAGGCACCATGAACCCTGCAGGGCTGTCCATAAATCCTTAAGACTACGAGGGGGTGGTGATCTCTTCTGAATAGCACTTTGCAAGGCATCCCAGACATGCTCAATAATGTTCGTGCCTGGAGAGTTTGGTGTCCAGCGGAATTCTTTAAACTCAGAAGGGTGTTCCTGGAGCCACTCTGTAGAAATTCTGGACGGGTCGGCTGTCGCATTGTCCGGCTGGAATTGACCAAATCCGTCGTTTTGCACAATGGACATGAATGGATGCAGGTGATCAGATAGAATGCTTATGTACGTGACACCTTTCAGAATCGTATCTAGACATATCAGGGGTCCCATATCGCTCCAGCTGCACGCGCCCCGCACCATTACAGAGCCTCCACCAGCTTGAATAGTCCCATGATGACATGCAGGGTCCATGGATTCATGAGGTTGTCACCATGCCCGTACACGTCCATCCGCTCGATTCAATTTGGAACGAGACTCGTCCGACCGGCAACTCGTTTCCATTCATCAACAGTCCAATGTCGATGTTGACTGTCCCAGGCAAGGCGTAAAGCTTTGTGTCGTGCAGTTATCAAGGATACTCGAGTGGCCCTTCGGCTCCGAAAGCCCATATCGATTATGTTTAGTTGAATGGATTGCTACCTTAGAGATGCTGTGTCCCATCGCTCGTGCGCCGACTGTAACACTACGTTCAAACTCACTTAAATCTTGATAACCTGCCATTGAAGCAGCAGTAACCGATCTAACAATTGCGTCAGACATTTGTTGTCTTATAAAGGCGTTGCCGACAGCAACGTCGTATTATGCCTGTTTATATATCTCTGTATTTGAATACGCATGCCTACACCATTTTCTTTTTCGCTTGAGTGTATTTCCAAGGTCTGCACGTTGTTTTCCATTCTGACGGCCAGTAAGCAGGACGAAACAATCGATTTTGCTGTAGCTGATCGGTGGCAAACTTGCCCTGTTCTTCCTCGAATAGCTTCCCTTTACTCCAGAATCGAGAAATTGCGTTTCGGGCCTCTCTAAGGGCGTTAGCTACCTCAGTTTAATAGCTCGCTGTGTGATGGATACCGGTCAGTCTCATACTGAGACACTGCGCCAATTTAATTTGCATCGGAGAGAACAGAGACACCGAAAACCGATGAAATGCTTGAGGACTATCCCACTTGTCAGTCACGTGTCACGTCGGCTGCTCCTCTGCTTCTTTTGGTCAGTAGAGTACAACACAGTATGATCAGATCTCGCAAGTCATAGTGTCACATTTACATGCTAACGATACGGCAGAAGAAGCAAGCTACAGCTGCTCCGACGCAACTCGACGCGGAGGAAAAGCGGCGCGTGTTTGATGTAGGGGCCGGCGGCGCTCGGCCGCTACTGCAGGCACGAGGCCTGGCAATCAAGCGCTCGCCTTGAACTTCAGCGCCGGCCGAGTCGTTGCACGCTGGCTGTCCGACCACGGGTGTCATGTGTGTGCCGTATGAGGGGGCCAGCGTCCGCCCCACTCACCTTGACAGCGATGCTCGAGGCTTCTCCTCATCTGTCCGGGTTCAAGGGCAATTGCTGGGCGCAAGTTTCCTTGAACGGAAGCAGGAAAGACGGTTAGGGTTCAACGATCCGTCGACAGTTACATACAGTAAAACACGATTTGATCACTTCTGAAGCAAGCAGTTATCGGTTCCAGTGACCACTTCACGTTTTATTAAATTTGTTCCCCCTGTCGGAGGTTCGAGTCCTCCCTCAGGCATGAGTGTATGTGTGCTGTCCTTAGCGTAAGTTAGTTTAAGTTAGATTAAGTAGTCTGTTAGCCTAGCAACCGCTGATCGCCGGCCGCTGGTGGCCGAGCGGTTCTAGGCGCTTCAGTCTGGAACCGCGCGACCGCTACGGTCGCAGGTTCGAATCCCGCCTCGTGCATGGATGTGTGTGATGTCCTTAGCTTAGTTAGGTTTAAGTAGTTCTAAGTTCTAGGGGACTGATGACCTCAGATGTTAAGTCTCATAGTGCTCAGAGCCATTTGAAAGATTTTTTTCCGATGATCTTAACAGTTTGGTCCCATAGAAACTTACCACAAATTTCCATATTAAATTTTTGGCATGAAGGACGAGGGAGATATTAAATGACTGACTCAGATTAAACAAATATAATAATCTGAAGTTGGCCATAATGTACTGTAACCGGTAATTAGTGTTGTGCGATCATGACCGTAAAATAGAGGTGTTGACCACTGAGGTCGTCAGAAGAGGAACAGTAACTCTCAAGAAAACATCACCAACTTCACCATATATTTTGACGAGCAAAAGCACGTTTGCAAGATATCAGATACGGCGACAATATCGGCCTTAATTCCAGAAGTAGGCAGTTATGACTTTATGAAATTGTAGCTTTTAAACATTCAAGCACACCGGTTGTTTGTCACTCGCTCCACCCCTCTGCAGCAGCCTCGTGCCCGAGCGCCAAGTGCTGTACAGAGGAGCCCTATTACTCGCGGGGTGTTCAAAGTGTGGGAAGATGAGAGGTGAGGTCGACACTACGACTGTTGATCTTTTTTAATAATATTTTGAATCCGATATATCGATAGTCAAAAATTATCGCTACTGACCATCAAAATATTGAAAAATGTTATCGGTATACGACGGGAAAACTATCGACGTAAGGCCAAAAACAATCGGCTTTACATTGCAAATATACTGACAGTTTTAGAGCTGTATATTTAAGGATCGATCTATTATCAGGTATTCTGTACATCAACGAGCTAGCAGCCAGCTTAGCCCCCTCAGAGCAAGAATTGAAAGGAAAACGATGCAAGTTCATGCTTGGCGATTACCACTTTGCTAACAATGGTAACTACATATAAGTAGCGCAATAAAAGGTGTCCGGTATGTCTGTCGTTCGGTTTCGTCAGATATCGAGTTTGTCTCAAACACTTCATGTCGACTTGCCTGTTCTTTCATTTCTGTAAACGCCAGCGAACTAGCAGTTGTAGTGTCAAAATTGCATGGTGAAGTTAAACGTTGTTGTTTCTGTTGGTAGTGCCGAGCGCCGATGCGTCAGCATTTCCCCTCACACGTCTCTACCCACCACTATGACCAGTTTTGTCATTTACATTTTCGTTCATCGGTTTCCGCAACTGTTTTTGAAGAATGCTGATGTGAAGGAAAGCACGCTAGTTCCATTAGAAATTGTTTTTTACGCAACTCGTGTGCTATTTCTTCACATCAGAAGCTTATTATCAAATTGACAACGCCATTCCCCAGTGTAATTCTTTGAGCCACCTGTACTTGCTCCAAACAGTCAAAGAGAAAGACAGTGCGTGATGAAAGCTCAAAAAGTAATAAGGCTCCTTCACACAGCGAAAGTAAAATTATGTTCTACTACATCTACATCTACATCTACATTTATACTCCGCAAGCCACCCAACGGTGTGTGGCGGAGGGCACTTTAAGTGCCACTGTCATTACCTCCCTTTCCTGTTCCAGTCGCGTATGATTCGCGGGAAAAACGACTGTCTGAAAGCCTCCGTGCGCGCTCGAATCTCTCTAATTTTACATTCGTGATGTCCTCGGGAGGTATAAGTAGGAGGAAGCAATATATTCGATACCTCATCCAGAAACGCACCCTCTCGAAACCTGGCGAGCAAGCTACACCGCGATGCAGAGCGCCTCTCTTGCAGAGTCTGCCACTTGAGTTTGTTAAACATCTCCGTAACGCTATCACGGTTACCAAATAACCCCGTGACGAAACGCGCCGCTCTTCTTTGGATCTTCTCTATCTCCTCCGTCAACCCGATCTGGTACGGATACCACACTGATGAGCAATACTCAAGTATAGGTCGAACGAGTGTTTTGTAAGCCACCTCCTTTGTTGATGGACTACATTTTCTAAGGACTCTCCCAATGAATCTCAACCTGGTACCCGCCTTACCAACAATTAATTTTATATGATCATTCCACTTCAAATCGTTCCGCACGCATACTACCAGATATTTTACAGAAGTAACTGCTACCAGTGTTTGTTCCGCTATCATATAATCATACAATAAAGGATCCTTCTTTCTATGTATTCGCAATACATTACATTTGTCTATGTTAAGGGTCAGTTGCCACTCCCTGCACCAAGTGCCTATCCGCTGCAGATCTTCCTGCATTTCGCTACAATTTTCTAATGCTGCAACTGTGGAACGCCAGAGGTTATTTTAACGTCTGTAGACGTCTCTCCATTGATAACATGCTGTGTTCTGTTTGCTAAAAACTCTTCAATCCAGCCACACAGCTGGTCTGATATTCTGTAGGCTCTTACTACAGTTTCAAAACAACAGTTTCAGAACAACGATTTCAAATATTTACCGAAATTGTGAAAAAATGCAATATGAAATAAAAATATCTTCAATCGATATTGTAATCTCGCTATGAATATATCGATATACAGGTAATAATAATATCGCTGATCGAAAAGAAAATATCGTTATATCGATATTTTATCAGCTGTCCAAGTGGATACATCCACGATACGAGTAAAATGGATCTGAGCACTATGGGACTTAACTTCTGAGGTCATCAGTCCCCACGATACGAGTACTTAATATGTGAAACTGAAGCACGTATTATATTGAAAATAATCCCGTACTGATATTCTGCAGCTATATATACCAGGCGGCCCACGCACACCGTCCCCCGCTGACGTTAGTTGATCCCGGACACCACAGACCCCGAATGGCTTTTTCCTAAGCAGGGCAGTAAAGTGGTCGCCACACCAACAGGGTGGAGACCCCGATAAACATAAGACCAGCGCTTGAAAACAAGTACTTTACAGCTGTGACCGGTCCTATAGCTTGTAGCTAGAAAATTTTGTTGCTGTAAGAGGGGTACTGAGTTCGATGCCTGGACTCGAGAAGGGTGTATGTGTAGAAAAATTGTCACTGACCAAAACAATACGCACAAGGGCCAAAGTATATTAATTACGTGTTTCACGGCATGTCAGCATATGATTGCTAATTTATTAAGCGTACTTCACAATTGGCAGTATTACATAAAGGCTATCATATCCTTGACTGCAATAAAGAACAATGACTTTGATGAATATCATACATGATGTTCCTTTAAACCTATGTTATGGACTGAGAGATCTTTATACGCGCGTCAAAAAAACTTTTGCATCACCCCAGTTACCAGAACTCCTGAAGATAGACGTTGACTGTGGATATTGTATCACAGACACAGTCCCTTTGACTGTTCAGAGATGTCACTTAACCAGACCAAAGCTGTAAACAACCATCAATGAGCAGCGCCTATTAGACAGAGGGGATCCAACAGCCGATGAGTTCCAGTCATTACATCAGGAAGGAGGTACACGGCTCAAGTTGTCTGTACTTCAACCATGCCTAGACGGTCAATACCACGGTTCGATCGCGTCCGCATTGTTACTTTGTGCCAGGAAGGGCTCTCACCAGGGGAAGTGTCCAGGCGTCTCGGATTGAACCAAAGCGATGTTGTTCGGACGTGGAGGAGATACAGAGAGACAGGAACTTTCGATGACGTCTCGCTTAGGCCGGCCGAGGGCTACTACTGCAGTGGATGACCGCTACCTACGGATTATGGCTCGGAGAAACCCTGACAGCAACGCCACCATGTTGAATACTGCTTTTCGTGCAGCCAAAGGACGTCGTGTTACGACTGAAATTGTGCTCAATAGGCTGCATGATGCGCAATTTCACTCCCGACGTCCATGGCGAGGTCTATCTTTGCAACCACGACACCGTGCAGCGTGGTACAGATGGGCCCAACAACATGCCGAATGGACTGCTCAGAATTGGCATGCAGAATGGCCCTCATACTTGGCGGGAGACGCTAATTTCTAGCCATCTTTGCGTTCTCACTGTGAGCTCAGAGCTGAAAGAGCGACATGATGCGATCGACGGGCGTACTAGACACAGTGCCCAACGCATCTGCGCAATGTTTTATCAGATTTTCACTGTATTATCCATTTCGCGACCGATCGTTCGTTACTTTCCGAACAACCCTCGTATTTTGTCTGTATCAAGTGATACGTTAATGTTCAGAGACACTTGTAAATACTCATGACATTCCTGTGGAAATGAATTGTACAAAGCTAAGTAATTCTTCTTATCTATGCTAAAATAAAATGAACTAATATTTTACTTGTTACAGTGTTCCCTCCGTCTCCTCTCGAAATAAAGTTAATAGCCCACAATTGTACCGACGAGTGTATTTTCATCCGGCACAACTGTAATGTTCTGGATCAGTGTGTGTGAGCTGTATCAAAAATATCCAAACAAAATGCTGTAGCTGCTTCTTCTTTCTAAAACAAGGGGAAATGGCTTATCACTATAAGCCAGAACATGCTGTTCAGAGTTAGTACAGGAAGAAAACTGGAGAATTTTCCATGATTTTTCGACAACTGTTGCCTTATAAGCATTATTCGCGATGCACTAAATTCATTGAACCTCAATCTCGGTCTCATCGCTCGGATCTTTCTCAGTTGTTCAAACGACATAACACTATCGACAATACCAAGACGGCTGTAAAGAGTCGAGCATTGTGTAAGGAAATCAGTATTTGTAAAAAATCTCGAAAAGAAACTTCACTTTCAAAAGAGTTTATAGTTGTCTACTTTTGCTGCTTCTAGCCGCCGAGAATATAGCCAGCAGCCTGCGACATACGAAGAATATAAACAACTCCAAGAAAGACATCACGGCAGGATAATAAAATAAAACATTTTGCTTCAGGCTTGTTTGGAAACATTTTTCTACCCGCAAGACCAACTACTAGGAGCTATCCATTACTGAGAGCCTACCATTGAGAGCCTGACATATATTACCCAATAACTTTCCCTTCTAAAAGAAAGAAGCGTGGCTGATTCTCTTTTTATGTAGGCACGTGACATTGTCTTGTTCGACACAACTCTTGAGGAAGATACCTACAGGATGGATGAGACATTGTCTTGGAAATGAAATACTATGCTGCCCAAGAAGCTTCAAGATTTTAACTAGACTGTCAGACACGATTAAACGGAGCACAGAATTTGATCTGGCGTATATTAACTACTCGGTTATAATTTTTCTCTCTTACGAACTCTTTATGTATTCTAGAAAGAAAAATATCCTGGGCTCTCTTCACAGAGCTCTTCCAAATTCTTGTGCGGTAATGAAGCCACTTTCCCTGCGAGACGGCCGGTGGCTGTGGCCGGGATCACGCACAGTTCTGGCGGCTGCTCGCTATTCCGCAACACGGCGTACTCGCCATGCATAATGCATCAAACTCCAAGGCAGCACCGCAGCCCACAATGTTATGGGAACCCCGCCGCAGCGCTCTTTTGTCAGTGGTAACTGTCTCGAGACGTCATGAGCGCCGCGGACCTGGATCCGGTTAACTTTCTTGATCCGGCGCTTGGGTGTTCATGACTGTGTCTGGGTACGTGCAGTATCTATGTAGAAAGGAAGGTCACTTACGTTAATAAACGTGTTGTAGATCTCTCCCTAAAAAGGCGATACAAAACGAGAGTAAACGAACCCGTGGGAGTGACAGCAGCTATCTGTTTGCATTTTGGATATAACGTGCGTCTACCACTAAAATTCCACAGGCCACCTCCATTATACGGGAGAAATATAAAATGACCCGATTAAGAGTCTTACGAGATGGTCACTTTAGCTAATCGAGATTGCCTTTCTCCAAATGATGGCGGTACAGTAACATGTATCAAACACATGAAACCCTGTCTCCAGAAAACTAGCTGATCTATTAAGTAATAAAATAACTGCAAACTGTGTAGAAACATATCTCCTGAAACCGTTGATCGACTCTAGAAAATGAAATCCATATGGTGGCGTCACATAAACACCCTTAAAACGGCAATGAGCAACTTTACCACTGTACACCGTATCGAAATAGTCGGCTAATGAGCATTCGCTAAGTTACAGAAATATAATGTGAAGAAACAAGAATTCGACACGTTGGTTAAAAGACTAGTTGACCCTCATCTCTCACGGATTAGCCCTCCTTTGTCAACGGGAGATACAGACTGACTAGGCAAAATGTGTGTGTGGAACGACAATGGCGCTTTTCGGGTCTTTTCAGGTGTTACTGTCAGTACAATCAGTTGTCCTGATTAAAAGAACAAGGCTAGAACGACAAGTATGAAACAGACTTTCCTTTAGAGACAGATACACAGGCAGTTCTTTCTCAGTCCCATACGTTAGTATAACACGGAACTGTTCTACTCTCATCGCTAGGCATACATTTCACTTGTCACTCTGTATTTCAATGCGAAAAATATGAAATCAAAATTGGAATTTGTAGTGCTTCTATTGCATAACCTAAAGTTTAAGGAATAGCGTTCTCAATCCAAATCCATGTGCCCAGTCCCCCCTCAAAGTCCACGAATTTACAAAGGAATGCAGAATCGCCATCCATACTGTAAGAAAAAGTAATGTTACTAACTTGCTTAAAGTTGTTTTAAAGAAACATTTTATGTGTGGGACAGGAAACACATTACTTAGCAAGGGCAATAATAGAACCCATTGTTAGAATGCTTCTCAACCATGAAGCAATGGCCGCTGGCTTACATAGAATCGGCGTATTGGAGGCGACCTTCTGTCATTATGATGAAGTGGTGGTTCAAATGGCTCTGAGCACTACGTGACTTAACATCTATGGTCATCAGTCCCCTAGAACTTAGAACTACTTAAACCTAACTAACCTAAGGACATCACACACATCCATGCCCGAGGCAGGATTCGAACCTGCGACCGTAGCAGTCGCGCGGCTCCGGACTGAGCGCCTAGAACCGCTAGACCACCGCGGCCGGCATGATGAAGTGACAATTGGTGATGTGAATCACATCCTACTTCAGAGCAAGCGCGATGAGAAAGGGAGAGGAAACTTTTTAAACCAACTCTCGACTAATAGTCACTGCCAGCTACTTTCCACTAAACCATTTTTTGGAGATACAACCACGAGTGCATATGACGCCATAGTTAGATATGCAGCACAAGAAGATACCAAAATATAAAAGATACGGCGGCCATTGAATTTATTTCACAGACTTAGCTTCTTTAATACACACATCAAAAAAAGTTTTGCATCACTCCGGTTCCCAGAACTCCTAAAGATAGACGTTGACTGTGGATTTGTAACACAGACACAGTATCTTTGACTGTTTAGAGATGCCACGGGGGGGACCGACAGCGATCAGTTCCAGTTATTCCACCAGGAACACTGCTCGTGTTGTCTGTAGTTGAACCATGCCTAGACGGTCAATACCGCGGTTCGATCGCGTCCGCATCGTTGCCAGGAAGGACTCTCAACAAGGGAAGTGTCCAGGCGTCTCGGTGTGAACCAAATCGATGTTGTTCGGACATGGAGGAGGTACAGAGAGACAGGAACTGTCGATGACATGTCTCGCTCAGGCCGCCCAACGGCTACTACTACAGTGGATGACCACTGCGTACGGATTATGGCTCGGAGGAACCCTGACAGCAACGCCACCATGTTGAATAATCCTTTTCGTGCAGCCACAGGACGTCGTGTTACGACTCAAACTGTGCGCATTACGCTGCATGATGCGCAACTTCACTGCCGACGTCCATGGCGAGGTCCATCTTTGGCACTACGACACCATGCAGCGCGGTACAGATGGGCACAACAACATGCCGAAGGAACCGCTCAGGATTGGCATCATGTTCTCTTCACCGATGTGGGGCGCATATGCCTTCAACCAGACAATCGTCGGAGACGTGGTTGGAGGGAACCCGGTCAGGCTGAACGCCTTAGACATACTATCCAGCGATTGGAGCAAGATGAAGGTTCCCTGCTGTTTTGGGGTGGCATTATGTGGGGTCGACGTACGCTGCAGGTGGTCATGGAAGGCGCCGTAACGACTGTACGATACGTGAATGCGATCCTCGCACCGATAGTGCAACCATATCGGTAGCATATTGGCGAGGCATTCGTCTTCATGGACGACAATTCGCGCCCCCATCGTGTACATCTTGTGAATGATTTCCTTCAGGATAACGACGTCGCTCGACTAGAGTGGCCAGCATGTTCTCCAGACATTAACGCTATCGAACATGCCTGGGATAGATTGAAAAGGGCTGTTTATGGACGACGTGACCCACCAACCACTCTGAGAGATCTACGCCGAATTGCCGTTGAGGAGTGGGACAATGTGGACCAACAGTACCTTGATGAATTTGTGGATAGTATGCCACGACGAATACAAGCATGCATCAATGCAAGAGGACGTGTTACTGGGTATTACAGGTACCGGTGTATGCAGCAATCTGGACCACCACCTCTGAAGGTCTCGCTATATGGTGGTACAACATGCAATGTGTGGTTTTCATGAGCAATAAAAATGGCGGAAATGATGTTTATGTTGATCTCTATTCCAATTTTCTGTACAAGTTCCGGTACTCTTGGAACCGAGATGATACAAAACTTTTTTTTGATGAGTGTATAAACGAGTTGTTAACTGTTAGCTGTATCTAGTAGTCAAAGTGATTACCTACAACATTTTCAACCTCAAGACAAATGTATGAATGTATGTCATAAAATATATTTATAACGAAGGTGAGCTGTTGCGTTTGGCACTTATTTAAAATAGTGATGCCTAAAAAGTACCTATGCTATAAGCCAAACATAATTAAGGAAAAAAATAGTTTTCTATCAGTGTCCGAGGAAGAAATGGTATTAATTAGGTAAAGGAATTACATGGTTTTACAAGTACATATACTGAGGTGACAGAAGTCGTGGGATGTCGGTAAGCACATACACAGATGGCGGTAGTATCGCGTACACAGGATATAAAAGGACAGTGCATTGGCGGAGCTGTCATTTGTACACAGGTGATTCATGTGGAAAGGTTTCCGACTTGATTATGAGCGCGCGACGGCAGTTAATAGACTTTTAATGCGGAGTGATATTGGAGCCCTAGATGCATAAGACATTCTGTTTCGGAAATCTTTAGAGCAGTCAATATTCCGTGATCCACGGTGTCAAGAGTGTAGCGAGAATACCAAATTTGAGGCGTTACCTCTTAGCACGGACAATGCAGTGGCCGACGGACTTCTCTTAACGACCGAGAGCAGTGGCGTTTGCGTATAATTTTCAGTGTTAACAGACAAGCAACACTGCGTGAAATAACCGCGGAAATCAATATGGGATGTATGAGGAACGTATCCGTAAGGACAGTGCGTCGAAATCTGGCGTTAATGGGCTATGGCAGCAAACGACCGACGGGAGTGTCTTTGCTAACAACACGACATCGCACGCAACGCCTCTCCTGGGCTTGTCACCATATTGGTTAGACCATCGACGACTGGGAAACCGTAGCCTGGTCAGATGAGTCCCGATTTCAGTTGGTAAAAACTGATGGTAGAATCCGAGTGTGGCGCAGACCCCATGAAGCCATGGACCCAAGTATCAAGGCACTGTGCAAGCTGATAATGTCTCCACAACAGTGTGGGTTGCGTTTATATGGAATGGACTGAGTCCTCTGGTCTAACTGAACCGGTCATTGACCCGAAATTGCTATGTTTGGTTACCTGGAGACCATCTTCAGCCATTCATGGGCTTTCATGTTCACAAACAACGATGGAATTTTTATGAACGACAGTTGGCCACGTTGCCCGACCTCAGTTATTCGTGATTGTTTTGAAGAACATTCCGGACATGAATCCCATCAGACATTTATGCGACATAATCGAGAGGTCAGTTTGTGCACAACATCCTGCACCGGTAATACTTTCGCAGTTACGGGCGGCCATATAGGCAGCATCTACATCTAAATGGATACTCTGCAAATCACTTTTAAGTGCCTGGCAGAGGGTTCATCGAACCACCTTCACAATTCTCTATTATTCCAATCTCGTATAGCGCGCGGAAAGAATGAACACCTATTTTTTTCAATACGAGCTCTGATTTCCCTTATTTTATCTTGTTGATCGTTCCTCCCTATGTAAGTAGTGTCAACAAAATATTTTCGTATTCGGAGGAGAAAGTTGATGATTGGAATTTCGTGAGAAGATTCCGTCGCAACGAAAAACGCCTTTCTTTTAATGATTTCCATCCCAAATCCTGTATCATTTCTGTGACACTCTCTCCCATAGGCCGGCCGGAGTGGCCGAGCGGTTCTAGGCGCTACAGTCTGGAACCGCGATACCGCTACGGTCGCGGTTCGACTCCTGCCTCGGGCATGGATGTGTGTGATGTCTTTAGGTTAGTTAGGTTTAAGTAGTTCTAAGTTCTAGGGGACTGATGACCTGAGAAGTTAAGTGCTCAGAGCCATTTGCACCATTTTTCTCTCCCATTTTCGCGATAATAAAAAACGTGCTGCCTTTCTTTGAACTTTTTCGATGTACTCCGTCAGTCCTATGTGATAAGGATGCCACACCGCGCGGCGGTATTCTAAAAGAGGCTCAATATTTCTGTTGAGTCCACACAACGTCGCGTTGCTGCACTACGCCGGGCAAAAGGAGTGGGGAAGTGTCCCATGATTTTTATCACCTCAGTGTGTAGTCCAGTATACCAACTGTCTGCCTGGGAGAAGTTGTACAACACAACAATGAGTATAGATTAGCTCTTTGTCTTTGGTTTATCCACACTTGTTGAGAGACTCTGTTGGAACAAAATCTCTTCCAAAGCCTTTGAGAAATAAGACGTTTCTTCATATCACGTCAGTATACTGAAGTATGTGTTTCAGTGCTACAACTTTTGATAGACTTTATCGGAGAAGCTGGAAATTCCGAAGTGAAAGGGGAGTGTGGCAAGCAGCCACCAGCCCTGTTTTCATCAGTCCTTGAATATGTTTTCTGATCTGTAAATTAGAAAAAAGAATAAAGAATACCGGTCAGAAGAACACACCTTACATGCCTTTTTGTTTGTCTCCAGTGTCGATAAACTTGGACAGCGAACTGAAGTACTTACAGAGAAAGAAGTCCTGCAGATCACCCCTATAAGACTAAGAGTATGGCGGGCCGTTTTGGCCGAGCGGTTCTAGGCGCTTCCATCCGGAACCGCGAGACTGTCACGGTCGCAGGTTCGAATCCAGCCTCGGGCTTTGATGTGTGTGATGTCCTTAGGTTAGTTAGGTTTAAGTAGTTCTAAGTTCTAGGGGACTGATGACCACAGATGTTAAGTCCCATAGTGCTCAGAGCCATTTGAATCATTTGAACTAAGAGTATGTATAATCAACGCATTGAAAGAAAACTGGTAGATCCCAACAATGAAGTCACAGGACCAGTTCACAATTTTTGTATGCAAGGATGTGGAGGACAACGTCTGGAAATAAATACAACAGTAAACGTGTCCTAGAATCCATTGTGTAACCTAAACCATCTTTCAAACAGAAGTATCTGATATACCCGAAACATGAAATTTAAAATCGGTATGAGCTACCAGTTTGACATATGGCAATGACACATGGAATTTCGAGGCGAAACTTGTTCATAGTTGCCCTGTTATTGGCAGAAAGCATCAGCGACCACATTAGTTTTAACTGCAAGGTTCATTTCCGTCAAAGTTCACGTAAATTGTTTAGTGGCCATATTGGTTTCGACCGACCTGTTATCAACAGAGCATATACAGTTTGGTACATTGATCGTGACAGGGCCAAATATCTCACGAAATAAGCGTCAAACGAAAAAACTACAAAGAACCAAACTTGTCTAGCTTGAAGGGGGATACCAGATGGCGCTATGGCTGGCCTGCTAGATGGCGCTGCCATAGGTCAAACGGTTATCAACTGCGTTTCTTAAAATAGGAACCCCCATTTTTTTTATTACATATTCGTGTAGTACGTAAAGAAATATGAATGTTTTAGTTGGATCACTTTTTTCGTTTTGTGATAGATGGCGCTGTAATAGTCACAAACATATGGCTCACAATTTTAGACGAACAGTTGGTAACAGGTAGGTTTTTTAAATTAAAATACAGAACGTAGGTACATTTGAACATTTTATTTCGGTTGTTCCAATGTGATACATGTCCCTTTGTGAACTTATCATTTCTGAGGACGCGTGCTGTTACAGCGTGATTACGTGTAAATACCACATTAATGCAATAAATGCTAAAAATGATGTCCGTGAACCTCAATGCATTTGAAATTACGTGTGACGACATTTCTCTCAACAGCGAGTAGTTCACCTTTCGTAATGTTCGCACATGCATTGACAATGCGCTGACGCATGGTGTCAGGCGTTATCAGTGGATCACGATAGCAAATGTCCTTCAACTTTCCCCACAAAAAGAAATCCGGGGACGTCAGATCCGGTGAACGTGCCGGCCGTGGTATGGTGCTTCGACGACCAATCCATCTGTCATGAAATATGCTATTCAATACCGCTTCATCCGCACGCGAGCTATGTGCCGGACATCCATCATGCCGGAAGTACATCGCCATTCTGTCATGCAGTGAAACATCTTGTAGTAACATCGGTAGAACATTACGTAGGAAATCAGCATATATTGCACCATTTAGATTGCCATCGATAAAATGGGGGGGGGGCAATTATCCTTCCTCCTGTAATGCCGCACCCGCCAAGGTCGTTGATGTTCCACTTGTCGCAGCCATCGTGGATTTTCCGTTGCCCAATAGTGCGTATTATGCCGGTTTACGTTACCGCTGTTGGTTAATGACGCTAAATAGAACGCGAGCAAAAATTCTGTCATCATCCCGTAATTTCTCTTGTTCCTAGTGGCAGAACTGTTCTCGACGTTCAAAGTCGTCGCCATGCAATTCCTGGTGCATAGAAATATGGTACGGGTGCAATCGATGTTGATGTAGCATTTTCAACACCGACGTTTTTGAGATTCCCGATTCTCGCGCAGTTTGTCTGCTACTGATGTGCGGATTAGCCGCGACAGCAGCTAAAACACCTACTTGGGCATCATCATTTGTTGCAAGTCGTGTCTGACGTTTCACTTGTGGCTGAACACTTCCTATTTCCTTAAATAACGCAACTATCCTGCAAACGGTCCGGCCACTTGGATGATATCGTCCAGGATACCAAGCAGCACACATAGCACACGCCTGTTGGGCATTTTGATCACAATAGCCATACATCAACACGATATCGACCTTTTCCGCAATTGGTAAACGGTCCATTTTAACACGGGTAATGTATCACGAAGCAAATACAGGGTGTCCAGAAAAGGACTCCCTGATTTAAAAATTAAATATCTCGAAAACAAAGATCGATAGAGGAATGCAGTAAAGGGTATGTTTATTGTGAAAGCTGTAATAAGTTTATACAGCAGTTTGAAATAATAGTTACAAAAGCTGCTAACAGATGGCGCTGTAATCGCCATACGTAATGCCTAGTATAAATAGTGATCCGAAGCCCAGAGCGATCAGTTCCACTATTGAAACGTGAAAGGACGTTAGCGTACCAAAGGAAGAGATTAAAACCATGTACTCCATTGGACAACGCGTTTTTCTGGTGCTAGAGTACCACAGGTTAGAAGAGAGTCCTACGGCAACAAGGCGAAGTTTTCAAGCACGATTTAATGTTCCAAAAGGACCCGATGCGAAAACCATTCGTGCGCTCTTCGCAAAATTTCAACGAACAGGCAGCGTAACTGATGATCTAGTGGGGCATGTTGGCCGCAAGCAAACCGCAGTTACGCCTGAAAATATCGCCACAGTTTCTGGAATTATTCAGCGAAATCCAATGACATCCGTCCGTAGAATTGCATCTGAGACTGTTTTGAAGCGTTCCAGCACGCAGACAATACTGAGAAAAAGCCTACACATGTTTCCATTCAAAATTCAAACGCACCAGGCCATACCCGTACGAGCTGTGCAACAAAGGGTTGCCTTTGCTAATCAGATGCTCACAATGATTGATAGTGAAGGATGATGTTGGCTGCATCTGGTTTACAGATGAAGCACACTTCCACCTGAATGGATACGTGAATAAGCAGAACTGGCGATTTTGGGGTTCCGAAAAGCCCTATTGGTGTGAAGCGAAACCCCTATATTCTCCTAAAGTTACTGTGTGGGCTGCAGTATGCAGCAGAGGCATTATTGGCCCTTTTTTCATTCGAGAAACGGTCACTGGTGCACGTTACGTTGCAATTTTGGAACAATTTGTCGCCATACAGCAAGCGTTAGAGGATCGACCAGGTACTGAATGGTTTATGCAAGATGGAGCCAGACCACATCGGACCGAACAAGTGTTTCGCTTTCTTGAGGAATACTTCGGGAATCGAGTCATTGCTTTGTAATATCCCAAATTTACTGGTGCAGGCATGGATTTGCCTCCATATTCGCCGGATTTGAATCCCTGTGACTTTTTTTGTGGGGCACAGTGAAAGGCATGGTCTACCCGAAGCATCCCGCCACGCTGGACGAGCTTGAATCGGCGACCTCTGTGGCATGTGAATCCATTTCGGTTGAGACACTACGAAATGTGATGGCGAATTTCATTCTTCGTTTGTGCCACCCCTGTAGTGCCAATGGTGAACATTTTGAAAACATTGTGGTGTGATTGTTTGCAAAGATTGTTTTCATACGATTATTTCACTTATGTATGCTGATATGAGCTGTACAGCGTACAGCGCCATATGTTAGCAGCTTTTGTAACTATTATTTCAAACTGATGTATAAACTTCTTACAGCTTTCACAATAAACATACCGTTTACTGCATTCCTCTATCGATCTTTGTTTTCGAGATATTTAATTTTGAAATCAAGGAGTCCTTTTCTGGACACCCTGTACCATCCGCACTGGCAGAATGTTGCGTGATACCACGTAATTATACGTTTGTGACTATTACAGCGCCATCTATCACAAAGCGAAGAAAGTGGTCCAGCTAAAACATTCATATTTCTTTACGTACTACACGAATATGTAATAAAAAATGGGGGTTCCTGTTTTAAAAAAAACGCAGTTGATATCAATTTGACCTAGGGCAGCGCCATCTAGCGGGCCAACCATAGCGCCATCTGGTTTCGCCCTTCAAGCTAGACGAGTTTCGCTCTTTGTAGTTTTTTCGTTTGATGCTTATTTCGTGAGGTATTTGGCCCGGTCATTATCAATGGATCACCCTGTATACTTCTTGGCCATGGCTTTGCTAAGCATACTAGGAGTTAACAGTTCTATGAGGCTTTTACTAGTGGGCTAGAGTTCTCTAGTAAAATCCGCAACGAAATGTCTTCACCCATTTCAAATTCAACTATGTACAACATGCTATCGATCGTAAACTTCTCCTGCCACTTCTGCTTTCATACACACAGTCACACTAATCAAAGTGTTGTCTGGTAAGTAGAGTAAGCAATAATCACAAATCGTTCACCAGCATGCGATGCCTGTCGATTCAGCTACTCCCATCAGCCTTCTAGTCGAGAGTCTTTTTAGCGTGCCTGTAATATGAGCTGTTCATTGCTGTAAACGCATCTGCAGTATGAGTGGCAAACGTTTGTTCATGAAGCTAGTGTTCTGGCAATTCGCGTTGTCTTTGACTTTTATTACATACATATCCAGTGATCACAGGCCACGCAGACCACGTGCTGCTCTGCTTGCACAAAATACTTCCATTCTTTTCTGTTTTGTGCTCGGCTGCTGCAGGTCGCTTCAAGCCCTCGGGCTGCCAGATCCTACGCGCGCTCGTCCGTCCGGCGCTGCCTTGGTCATCTTATAGGGCGTCCGGTGTTTGGTTTCTCCTGAAATGCTTTCTTCACCTGTCTTTCTTCTGATATACGCGCCAAATGATCCGCCAACTGGATTCTTTTGCTCTCCAGGTTCTCTAGGATTGTTGGTTGTTGCATCAAGAGGTAAATTTCCGCATTTTTCCTCGTCCTTCATTCTCCTTTATTAAGACGGGTCCCCAGATCTTTCTCTTTACTCTGCTTTCAAATATTAGTAGTGTTTCTCTTTCTCGTTCAATCATGCGCCAGGTTTCTGAGTTGTACATGACAGCTGGGCGTATCACCGTGTTATATATTCTCCTTTTAGTATTCGCTGATACCGATTTTGGGTATATCACCGTGTTGTATATTCTCATTTTAGTATTCGCTGATACTGATTTTGAGCGTCCCCCTGAGGGAAACACTCGCATTTCATTTCCACTGTTATTTTTTTCCTTGACGTCCATTCCTATACTTACGTCAATGGTAAACCAAGATCCCATGTATTTGAACTGGTGAACTTTCGTGAATCTCATGCCATTATCTCAAGAAATTCTTCCTGCTCTTGTTGTCATTGTAATAGCATGGGCTCTGTTTTGTCGGCTGCCGCTGTGGCCGAGTGGTTCTTCGCGCTTCAGTCCGGAACCGCGCTGCTGCTACGGTCGCTCGTTCGAATCCTGCCTGGGGCATGGATGTATGTGATGTCCTTAGGTTTACGTAGTTCTAAGTCTAGGGGACTGATGACCTCAGATGTTAAGTCCCATACTGCTTAGAGCCATTTTTTTCTGTTTTGTCATGATTCCTCTTAGCCCAAGCTTCTATGCGCAGTTGTCGATTTTCTGGTACATTTATTTCAGCTCGTTGTTTGATTCGGTTGGTAGTACCATATCAAAAGCATATATGAGAAAAATGAAATTACCATCCATCTGCACTCTAGCCCACTCCTGTTGTCAACGTTCCCTTCCTACTTTCTCTAAGATGGCACTGGACAGAACACATGAAAAAACCTCTGTCAGTTTCGAACCTTTGGAAACGAACTGCTCCCCTTGACCTATCCATACAAGTTCGCTCCATTCTCAGTCGCTTTTCAGGGATTCTGAAGTCACGCAGTACATTGTATAGGCCAGGGGTCCCCAACAAAATTTTCTCGAGGACCCCCTCACCGGGCATGATTGGCACCTTGTCATATCGCAGTATCAAGTACCTTTATACGTTTTCTATTTTTGGTACTTAGAAAAAACATTGACATATTCATTATTGAAAAAATATTCAGCTTAAAACTGCTCATGCAGGAAGCGGCCAAAACAGAAAATCTGATACCGTACGAAATATATTTTATATATTTTTATTCTAATAGCATGTTGCGGACCCCTGGGAGTCCGCGGACCACCTGTTGGGAACCACTGGACAGGCTATTCCTGTGGATGCTGCCAAATGCACGTTGGAAATCAGCGAACAGACTGAAAGCGTTTCTTTCATATCACAAGTGTTTTTCAGACAATTATCTTAGAGTGAAAATGTGATCTGTTTTCGACTGATTTGGTCGAAAGTGAGCTTGGTAATCCTGTAAGTTGTTCTCTATAAATGGTCGTAATTTTATGATGATAATGGTAGACAGTACATTCTAGGTTTGACGTTCAGTTCATATAATTACGTCTTTTGTCGCCGTAAATTAATTAGTGCGCAAGATGGGCAGATTGGTCTGTTGGTTTGGAGAGTAAAGGAACCAAACTAAAGGGTGATCAGTCCCAAGACAAGCAGACTCGACAGATCCGCCACGGCATCACCTTTGAACCGTCGACCACAGGTGAGAGGCTCGAAGGCGGCCGTCAGGGGTTCGCTGAACGACGAGAAAAAAGGCGGACAAAAGGGAAGTTAGCGGCCTGCCTCGGCACGTCACGACCCGTCACGTCACATGTGTGCGATACCGCCAAGGTCGGCGCGGCTTTGTGCGGTGTGGCGACTGCGGCCGTGGCCTTCGCAGACAACCAGCCCTGCGAGCATTTTATTCTGCTTATGCCGGCCTTGAGAAAAATTTACTGGTTCACGGCGACGCGCCGTCCGGCCCGAGACCTGATCTGCTGTTAGCGCGGACGCATTGGCCGTCTCTGATCGCACTTGCACTCGGGCTAAGCTACTGCTTCAGCGCTGACGGAAATACTGGCCATTAAAGTCGCAACAGCAAGAAAGCTAGCAAATAAAGAAGTTTCACTTCTTGTACGTATACATTGCTGAAGGAAGAACACTTGATTAAATTTATAGGTGCGTTGGCGTTACACATGGCGTAAAATCCAGTGTAGAAGGAAGGATACACGATTAAATTGTTAGGTGAGTTGGCGCTATACATGGGGCAACATCAAGTATAGTAGGTAGAGAACACGATTAAATTTTTAGGTGAGTTGCTGTTATACATCGTGCAAAATCCATGTACATGATTAAATGTTTGGTGGATTTGGCGCTATCTTAGCGCAAAATCCGGTATAGTATGAAAAGTACATGGTTAAATTTTTTGATGAGTTGGCGTTAAACATGGTGCAAAATCTAGAACAGACAATAACCAGCTCTGCCTCTAACCCGGCTGAGCACCGAATCGAGATGACAAGGGAAACCCGTCATAGGTTGCTCCCTGACACAGTCGAAACTTCCCAAGTTGGAAGAAGGATGAAAATAAAGGAATACATATTTTGGTTTAGGTGCGAACAGTCAGTACTTTCTGAGAAAATGGTCAAAGGTTCGCCTCATGTTCGTCAGTTGGTTCGCGCGGCGTACAGCCACTAGAGGTGACAGCGCAGTTGGGGCCTCATGTTCAAATACATCGTGACATAGTGAAACACAAAAGAAATCAGTGTTTCAAATCTTATTACAAATATTTTATCATTCAAATCTTATAAGCCATCGTTATCGTGACATAGTGAAACACAAAAGAAATCAGTGTTTCAAATCTTATTACAAATATTTTATCATTCAAATCTTATAAGCCATCGTTATCGTGACATAGTGAAACACAAAAGAAATCAGTGTTTCAAATCTTATTACAAATATTTTATCATTCAAATCTTATAAGCCATCGTTTCACGTCGTTACCAAACATCTCAAAGTACTTGACCGATTTTCTGCAAATTTTTTACCTATACTCTAATAAACATTCGAACGGATATAGGCTACATGTTTTTAAGTAATGGTACACAGATACCTACACTCCTGGAAATTGAAATAAGAACACCATGAATTCATTGTCCCAGGAAGGGGAAACTTTATTGACACATTCCTGGGGTCAGATACATCACATGATCACACTGACAGAACCACAGGCACATAGACACAGGCAACAGAGCATGCACAATGTCGGCACTAGTACAGTGTATATCCACCTTTCGCAGCAATGCAGGCTGCTATTCTCCCATGGAGACGATCGTAGAGATGCTGGATGTAGTCCTGTGGAACGGTTTGCCATGCCATTTCCACCTGACGCCTCAGTTGGACCAGCGTTCGTGCTGGACGTGCAGACCGCGTGAGATGACGCTTCATCCAGTCCCAAACATGCTCAATGGGGGACAGATCCGGAGATCTTGCTAGCCAGGGTAGTTGACTTACACCTTCTAGAGCACGTTGGGTGGCACGGGATACATGCGGACGTGCATTGTCCTGTTGGAACAGCAAGTTCCCTTGCCGGTCTAGGAATGGTAGAACGATGGGTTCGATGACGGTTTGGATGTACCGTGCACTATTCAGTGTCCCCTCGACGATCACCAGTGGTGTACGGCCAGTGTAGGAGATCGCTCCCCACACCATGATGCCGGGTGTTGGCCCTGTGTGCCTCGGTCGTATGCAGTCCTGATTGTGGCGCTCACCTGCACGGCGCCAAACACGCATACGACCATCATTGGCACCAAGGCAAAAGCGACTCTCATCGCTGAAGACGACACGTCTCCATTCGTCCCTCCATTCACGCCTGTCGCGACACCACTGGAGGCAGGCTGCACGATGTTGGGGCGTGAGCGGAAGACGGCCTAACGGTGTGCGGGATCGTAGCCCAGCTTCATGGAGACGGTTGCGAATGGTCCTCGCCGATACCCCAGGAGCAACAGTGTCCCTAATTTGCTGGGAAGTGGCGGTGCGGTCCCCTACGGCACTGCGTAGGATCCTACGGTCTTGGCGTGCATCCGTGCGTCGCTGCGGTCCGGTCCCAGGTCGACGGGCACGTGCACCTTCCGCCGACCACTGGCGACAACATCGATGTACTGTGGAGACCTCACGCCCCACGTGTTGAGCAATTCGGCGGTACGTCCACCCGGCCTCCCGCATGCCCACTATACGCCCTCGCTCAAAGTCCGTCAACTGCACATACGGTTCACGTCCACGCTGTCGCGGCATGCTACCAGTGTTAAAGACTGCGATGGAGCTCCGCATGCCACGGCAAACTGGCTGACACTGACGGCGGCGGTGCACAAATGCTGCGTAGCTAGCGCCATTCGACGGCCAACACCGCGGTTCCTGGTGTGTCCGCTGTGCCGTGCGTGTGATCATTGCTTGTACAGCCCTCTCGCAGTGTCCGGAGCAAGTATGGTGGGTCTGACACACCGGTGTCAATGTGTTCTTTTTTCCATTTCCAGGAGTGTATTTAAAATCTATGTTACTACACAAAGGCAGGTCGATTATTAACGTTGCTACATAAAATCTCAATACGTAATTGACCAATTCTCTTTAAATTTTTGCACAATGCTCTAATGAACATATGGACAGGAAGATGTTGACTTATTTCATATCAATATTCCGTTGACACTAGCCGTAGGATACATCTTTTTGAACAATAATGTACAAGTTTTCTGTTGAAACCGACTGCGAGAAAGCAAATGCTGTGCTGTTCTCCGCTCTGAATATGTAAGATTTTGATTTCTTTCTCGCAGGCAGTTTTAACTACGATAGCATGGCATTTAAACCATTAAAGAGTTAGTTAGATTTAAGTAGTTCTAAGTTCTAGGGGACTGATGACCATAGATGTTGAGTCCCATAGTGCTCAGAGCCATTTGAACCGGGTCCGAGTCCCGGTCGGGGCACACATTTTCGACGTATATCAATGCCTGTATGCAAATAGGGATATTCATTTCATTGTAAAACAAAAACAGAACAACGCCCGAATGGATCTGAACAGGAGGCGCCAATACTCGAAACTGTAATCTTTTTAGCAGCAGTGCTACCGCCTCTTGTACTTTTACGCCGCCTCAGCGGACTGAAGAAGTTGCGTCGAAGCTTTGACCGTTATTTTCTCGGAAACTATTGAGTGAGTGTTGGCACCTAAGCAAAGGTTTCCCGTTATTTTCATCCTGCGAAGTTTCGATTGTGTCAGAGAGCGAATATATGGAGAGTTCCCCGTGTGAGCTTTGATGTCAGATATACGTATGTCATTCCATGCTGCTTCACCTCAGAGTCTGTCAACGGTAATAGCTACCAAGAGCAAGCAACAACTGGATGTTTCCAATGGGTGAGCAGCTTGGAGAATTTGCTGGCCAGGGCCACAGTCGAACAACATCTGATAAGGATAGGTCAGGATATCATGGGCAAAATGTGGTTTTGCGTTATCTCATTGAAAGACAGCATCCCAGAGATCTCTAGTACATGGCACTGAAACCGGCTTCAACATGTCAGAAATGTAACTCCTGCTGCCCATGTTATGGTCTATGGGAATCAGAGATGATCGTTCCATGTACTCAGTTGCACTCGATATCATCACGCCAGGTACTGAGTTAGTATGACGTTGACGAATGCAGTCTGGTGTCATGACTGTAGAAAATGTTAAAAATTATAACTATATCTTACGTCAGAAAATGTTGATAAGTTGAATTAATGTTAGATCATAACCATAAGACGAGCGACGAACAGGATGAGATAAAGAGTGTTGAAGAACTAAAACCTGTTTACTACTCAGCGGCTGACCAAACACACCCGTGAGGATTATAGCTGACGGTTCGCCAAGGAGACGAGGGTCGAGGTCACATGCGCTGCTGGTAACCTTTCGATGCATTTAATGGAGGAATTTCCAGTGGACGTTAGAATGATAGCCAGAGGTTAAGACGATCACACGTCGTGGAAAGCTTCCAAGACAATATTCCCGACAAATATTTCAGAGGACCGTGTGCACCCAGAGTCAATGTGGAACAGAATAAAAGCTGAGATAGGGGCAGATAAAAAGGAATAGAGATTCAGAGAGTAATCTGGAGAGATGGAGTTGACACACTGTAACTGCAAGCTAAGTAGCAATTTTCAGTATTGACTGGAATAGCATTGAAGAGAGACTGCCTGTCTCGATCTCAAATAAGTCTGAGGAATTTCGGCGAATACCAGGAACAAGTTACCGATTGGTACTTGTCTCTTGTGCTATACGACAAGAGGCCTTTGACTGATAGTGAATTATTTCATGGTGTTGATGATTTTTGTTTTAGGCCAAGTGGCCAGTAGTTCTCAGACCGCATGCCAACGAAACCATTCACCTGTGATAAGGGATCTCCCTAGTGGTTATTGAAAGCATCTGAAATGCTGTTAAAGGGTTTTGGTTTGACATTTCAGTAAAACAACTGTGTTGGTTAGAACAATAAATGAACTGACTGGAAATAATAACTTGCTACTTCAGCAAATCAATACTGCCAGCTCCACGAGGATTACCAACCTGCCGTAACTAAACACGCATCCCAATCAAGGAGAACTCCATCGTTTCAACTCCGCTATGAAGGTTGATAAACAGAGCTAACTAAACCCATATTATCGTCAACTTCTTGATTGCGCCACGCATATAACACTGAAGCTAAAATTTACAAAAATTGGTGCAGGCTACCTGTGCCGGGACGTGGCAGTGGCTAAGTTCATTCTCGTCGCACCCAGTATACACTGATACGTCCATGGTGGGGCTGTTCGCGGAACCAGAACTTCCTATCAGTAAGGTCACAGTTCGTAGTATCTGACGGTAAGTCATCGAGTAAAATAGAAGTAATTCGTGGTGTTCCTCAATAAGTGTTATAGGCCTTCTGCTGTTCCTGAATCACAAAGACGATTTAAGATACAATCTGAGCAGCACTCTTAGATTGTTTGCAAATGATGCCGTCATTTACGGTCGTATGAATTCATGAGATGATCAAAACAAATTGTAAAACGATTTAAACAAGATTCTGTTTAGTGCGAAAAGCAGCCGTTGACTCTAAAAAATGAAAAGTGTGAAATCAACCACATGATCACCAAAACGAATCCTTTAAATTACGGTTACACGATAAATCACGCAAATCGAAAGGCTATAAATTCAGCTACATTCATAGGGATTACAGTAACGAATAAATGAAGTTGGAACAATCACACAGATAATGTTGTGGGTAAAGCAAACCAAAGACTATGATTTATTAGCAAAACACAGAGAAAATGCAACAGGTCTACTAAAGAGACTGCCTACACTACGCTTGTACGTCCTCTTCTGAAGTACTGCTGTGCGGTGTAGGACTGCGTGAGACAGGATCCACGGACATCGAAAAAGTTCAGAGCAGGACAGCATGTTTCGTACTATCGTGAAATAGGGGAGAGGGCGCCACGAATATCATACGTGAATTGGGACGGCAGTCATTAAAACAAGGGCGTCGTGTCCCTGCCGTGCTCAGTGTCTTCGCTGGGTGCCCCACTGTCAGCGCGCTTGTCTCAGCCGCAGCGTCGAGGGAAGCCACAACGAGGGTCGCCTTGTTGACAGTTATGCTGCTGCAAGCTTCGTCACACTGTCCGCGTGGATTCTCTTCTTGTTCCAAAAAAAACATTTCCTGATCAAAGAACTCGGTCTCATGGAGCTACGGTCCTGCACGGCCAAGTGAACATTATGCCTGTCCTCTTGGCCGCTTTTAATGTAGAGGCCATTAAAATGGTCTCCCTAAATCCATCCATTCCATATCCTCATGGCAGTCGTGTGGTCGAAACCAGTGCGAGTAGCAGCAATGCAGAAAGATAAAACGCAGTCTCGGTAGGACATGATCCTCTCACTGTCCTTCTTGCACTCTCCTTCTTACACAAGGCCTAACTTGATCCTCTCACAAACAAAGAAGATTCATCTCCTTTTACCGAACGAGAAATCCTTTGCGCAATCTTTCCTTATACGAGGCTGCTTTGGCAACTCTGGTAAAAAAGCAAGAAAATTGTTTGTTTCATAAAGAATTCACCTTACTTCTTGACATAGTGTGTTTTGAGGGGCATACAACTGACCCAGCGATCCTCCAGTTTTTTCATCCCATCGGGAAAACAGGTTCTGTCAAGATACTAGTTGACTGTAGCTATCACTTCCCCATTTAATGAAAATCTCTTCGCAGTAGGCCAAAGTTTCAAGTTAGGGAACAGAAAGAAGTTGCTTAGGAGTAAGTCTGGTGACTCGGGTGGATGAGGAAACAGTTCAAAGCCCAGTTCATGCACATTCGCCATTGTTGTCGCTGATGTCCGGGATGGTGCACCATCCTGGTCTGCGTGACAACTTTGGCCTTTTGTGAACCAAAGCACGTTTCAGACGATCCAACAATAAAGCGTAATAGGGTCCAGTAATCTACGAGGATTATTCCTTGAGAATCCTAAAAAAACAGTGGCTATCACCTTATCAGCTGACAAAATTATCTTTGTTCCATTAAGTTTCGGGTGTGCAGCCGCAAGAAATCTCCTTCTTCTTCTAATATTTCGGCTGTATAACGTTCAGCCATCTTCAGAGTGACCCGCAAGTATGCCGCTCCAGTTTTTTTTCCCTTTATTGATTTTCAATTCCCCCCGAAGGGGTCGGGCTGGCAGCAGCTTAGTACGCTGCTCTACAGCCTACAGACTTTTATTTTAAAAAACGGATGAAGAAAAGAAACAAAAAAACAGGCGATAAAACGGTGACGTCAAGTGTAAAATGGCGGAAAAATGCGTAAAGTTAAAACAGAAAGCAAAAGGGGTTGGCAACGTTAGTAAAAGACACAGGAATCAGACAAGTAACATAGTACACACACAATTAAAAAAAACACGGCGACAGACTGGTTTCTGTTCGCAGCGACAGTATGATGGCCGTTCGCAACACTTCCCAAAACACAACACGGAACACTCACTGTAAAACACTCACTGCAGAACACGCAATGTAGAACACTCAATGTAGAACACTGCACGAAAGTGGCGGCACAAAGATGACACTCCCGAGCCAATGGCTGATGGGGGGGGGGGGGGAGGGGGGCGCTCCAGTGCTCGCTTCGTCCCTTTATACTGTTGTACCGCGCGACTGCGCATGCGGCCACAGATGCAAATGCGCCAGAGACGTTGGTCGGCGGCAGAGACGTGCATAATGCGCGAGTTGTATCTATGACTCCGCAGTTGATATTTGTTGGCATATCGATATATCATTGTGAGCTGCACTGTGACGACGTCTTTGCGAGTTTATTACAGCAAGTGCCGGATTCAATGATTTATCAAGATTAAAACCACTACCTCTATTAATTAATTTCGTCGTCAAGCGTATTAATCTGCCAGGAAGTTTCATATCAGCGCACACTCCGCTGCAGAGTGAAAATCTCATTCTGAATTCTCTGCAATTGACAATTAAGCGCCTGGCAGCGGGTTCACCGAAACACCTTCACGCTATTTCTCTACTGTTCCACTCTCGAACAGCGCGGCGAGGAAAAAGAACACTTAATCTTTCCATGCCAGCTCTGATTTGTCTTATTTTATTATGTTGATGATCCCCATGTAGTTGGGCGCCAACAAAATATTTTCACGCTCTCAGGAGAATGTTAGTAATTGAAATTTCATGAGAATACGCTGCCGCAAAGAAAAACGCCATCCCAATTCACGTATGATATTCGTGGCGCCCTCTCCCCTATTTCACGATAGTACAAAACATGCTGTCCTGCTTTGAACTTTTTCGATGTCCGTGGATCCTGTCTCACGCAGTCCTCCACCGTACAGCAGTACTTCAGAAGAGGACGTACAAGCGTAGTGTAGGCAGTCTCTTTAGTAGACCTGTTGCATTTTCTCTGTATTCTGCAAATAAATCATAGTCTTTGGTTTGCTTTACCCACAACATTATCTGTGTGATTGTCCCAACTTCATTTATTCGTAATTGTAATCCCTTTGGAAGCAACTGAATTTATAGCCTTTAGATTTGCGTGATCTATTGTGTAACTGAAATTTAGAGGATGCCTTTTGGTACTCATGTGGATGACTTCACACTTTTCATTATTTAGAGTCAATGACTGCTTTTCGCATTGAACAGATATCTTGCTTAAATCGATTTGCATTTTTTTTATCATCTCATGAATTCATACGACCGTAAATGACAGCATCATTTCTAAACAATCTAAGAGTGCTGCTCAGATTGTATCCTAAATCGTTTACGTCATTCAGGAACAGCGGAGGGCCTATAACACTTATTGAGGAACACCACGTATTACTTCTGTTTCACCCGATGACTTACCGTCAGATACTACGAACTGTTACCTTTCTGTAGGATATCACGAACCCAGTCGCACAACTGAGACGATGGTCCATAGGCACACAATTTGACTAGAAGTCGCTTATGAGGTACGGTGTCAAAAGCCTTCTAAAATCTAAAAATTTGGAATCAATTTGACATCCCGTGTCAATAGCAGTAATTTCTTTGCGAGAATAAAGACCTAGTTGTGTTTCACAAGAACAATTTTTTTCTGAATCCATGTGGGCTGTTTGTCAATACATCGTTTTATCCGAGATAACTGATATTGTTCAAACATAGCATACTTTCCAAAATCCTACTCCAAATCGACGTTAGCAATATGGGTTTGCAATTCAGCGCATTACTCCTACTTCCTTTCTTGGATGTTAGTGTGACTTGTGCAATTTTCCAGTCTTTACTTACAGATATTTCAACGAGCGATCGGTTGTATATGACTGCTAAATATGGAGCTATTGTATCAGCATACTATGAAAGTAAACTAACTGGTATACAGTCAGGAGTCGACGCACAGACCAATTTATATGGCTGTCAACAATGAACTGTATGCTGTACATTGCTGAAATGCTTTATACAATCTTTGGAATAATCAAGTTTACCAACCACGAAGGCACAACAAAAATGTTCCATTCTTTCACGGAAATTTACCAGACTTAACAAACCACCCTTGTAAACAGAATGTAGATGGCGTTGCTCATATTATTTTTCCGAGAGAGGTAGTGCAGCGGTTAGAATATTGGACCCACGTTGAGGGGCACAACGTTTCAGATCCACGTCAGGTCTATCCAGCTTTCCATCCTTAAAAAACAATGCGAGTTTGTGTTCCGTCTCCAATGACCTCGTTGTCGACGGGACGTTAAACCCTAATCTTCCTCCCATCACATTGTTCAGTTGCAATGACGTGCTGCCCATTTGCATATCCGGGCATTATTTAGTAAAGGTCATGCCAATTTGACGTTTGTTGCGTGTGGCGTTCATAGCTTTGCAGTTTTAATGTCATGTACTGTACTCCGCCAGAAGTGTGATCGGTTCATGAATTTTACTGATTGCGCTTATTAACAGTTAAACCGGTCTTGGAGTTACTAAATACTGTACTTTAATGCGAATCTGTTTTGGCTGGTTGCTCGTACACATGGACGCCCACCTTCGCAACATGCAATCATTTATTTTTAAGCCCCAATATGTGTTTCAACATAAATGTGCCATCTTCAGTGGGTGTTCGTTCATTTGCTGATCAAGAATTGATGTAGATGTAAACAAAGCATACATTACGTCATATACGATAACATCGAATTTTTATTCTTTCGTTAAGGAATAGTGTAAAAGTTCCAGATCAGTACATATTCGACGAATGTAAATGTAATAAAAAGTGTTTCGTCGCAGCGTTACCATGCCCGTGGATAATTTCATGGGTTCCTTGGCTCAGACCATACAGCACAATCTAAGATGCAGAGTGCTGTCTTGGGAAACAGAGAATAAGCCACTCTCCCGTATCGTATCGTCAACATACTGCGGTTTGAATACTGTTGATCTGGTACACATTTAAGTTTCAGTATGGTGTTAGGTTTCCAATAGTCAGCTACTATGAGTGACGCATACAACAACTTCTTCCTTCATACGTCAGCAAAAGATCTATCCGAGAATGCAACGAAAATCTGATCCTAAATAATAATACGTAGCTTCTATTCACCCACACCTCACCCCGGCTGGAAATGGACAGCAATAATAATTCTGACGATCTCGTAGTTTCAGAGTCATTCACTCAGGAAGAATGTAAAGAATTACATCCATTTTACCGACGCACAGAATTTGAAATGGATAAAATTGAAATAAGCATCCGTGGTGTTGAGCCCGCCGCGATGGCCGGGCGGTTCTAGGCGTTTCAGTCCGGAATTGCGCGACTGCTACGGTCGCAGGTTCGAATCCTGCCTCTGGCATGGATGTGTGTGATGTCCTTAGGTTAGTTAGGTTTAAGTAGTTCTAAGTTCTAGGTGACTGATGACCTCAGATGTTAAGTTCAAATGGTTCAAATGGCTCTGAGCACTATGGGACTTAACATCTGAGGTCATCAGTCCCCTAGAACTTAGAACTACTTAAACCTAACTAACCTAAGGACATCAAACACATCCATGCCCGAGGCAGGATTCGAACCTGCGACCGTAGCAGTCGCGAGATGTTAAGTCCAATAGTGCTCAGAGTCATTTTGAACCTGGTGTTGAAAAACAACTGGACTAATCGAAAATGGATAAGACGCCAGGGCAAGATTGAGTCGTAATTTGGTTTTACAGAATATTCTACACAGGCATCGCCTGTTCCTTACCTTGTGTTTATCTCTTGCAGGAAAAAAGAGTCGGATAGTTCGGTATATAGGAAAGCAAAAAGAACGGATAAGCGAAGTTGTAGATCAATATCGTTAACCTCGGTTTGCAAAATCGACACAACAGTACTGGGAGGCTCTCGTAAACAAAATCGAGACTGTGATTATCTCAGCAAGATATGTATTGCTTGCTTTGTTGTCAGCCAGGTATCAGTTCAGAGAAGAGCAACAGAGCAGATTACAGAAACTCACTTTTTAAGGTCGAAACTTGCGGAGCAGCTTCGTCTCCCGGTACGCCAGTCATAATATGCCATCTCAGTCACGCTCAGATCCTCTGGAATAATATACACAGGACTGAAAGACGAAATGGTAGCTATCCAAAGCCCAGTGCAGCCATCCTGATGTTGATTTTCCCTTCTTTTCCCTTCTTTTGAAAAAAGACACAGTCGATTTCCCTCCATATTCTACCCAAATACGAGCTTCCGCTCTGTCTCTAATGATTCCGCTGCTGACGAGAAAGGAACTTTCCTTCTCACTGGAATGTTATAGTTTGTCCAGTCACATTAATGTGACCACCGCCTACGTTCGACGTCAATGTGGAACAACCGCTCGCAGACGACAGGTGACTGCACCACCAGTGGAGGGTACAAGAGGCGTTATGTGGAAATGGAACGATGTATCAGAATTCCAAAAGGGCATAATCGTTGGTACTTCCGGAACAGCCAAGTCAGTGCCATCTTGGTTAAAGAATCCTGTGTATGGCAAAAGGCGCTATCCGAAAGCGGCGAGGAGGCAACTGTGGTGCATCACAAATCATGAATGGCAGGTGTGAACGACGGCTCCGGAGATACATACGGGTGAACAGAAGTGCAACTGTCGAGAAACTGACCGCCCAGATGAAACATCGGTCTACCAACAGAGTCTCCCCAAAGCCGTTCAGCGAACGTTGCTGCGAATCGGCCTCTGCAGCAGACTCCTGCCTGATTCACCCATGCTGGCTGATGTCAACTGGCGACGAACAATGGAATTTACACGCCAGTGTCACAATTGGACGTCCACCGAACGCCGATAGGTGATCTTTTCAGATGAATCACGTTTTATGCTCCATCAGACAGATGATCTTTGGAAGGGTCCAGGCTGGAGGAGAGAGTGTTACGGCCGGGGAATATTTTCGTGTCATTACATGGGTGATATTGTCATTCTTGAAATCACAATGGAACAACGCAAGTACACATTTATTATTGGGCACTATGTTCACCCCAACAGGCAGTTTGCATTTCTAAGGCACGACGCCTTCTACCAGCTGGGCAATGCAAAGTGTCACACAGATCGCAATGTACATCCATGGTTCGAAGACCACCAGGATGAGTTTACCATACTCCCCTGGCCATCAAAATCCGCGCTGGAGTCCCGACGGTAACTTCCAGAACCTCACTGAGTCTCTTCCTCTACAACTTACCGCGGTCCGCACTGCAGAAGATGGTTATTCAGGCTTGGGCAAGTGGTCAAATTAAGTACACTGGACAGTGTATTTCAGGGTTCAGGTTTGCGTCTGTGGTAGCTGAGGACATAAAGTGACGGACAGATCAACATTCCATCTCGTTAGTGCCGTGCAATACTGTCTCGAGACTTGATGATGGCCTCAATTAGGCAAGTTTCTCCAGGTATGCTACATCCATCTGAAGCCACTCATGGATGATTAGCGCCTGTAGAGCTACCACATTACAGGGATCCCGACTGGTTACGATTCACCCGCTAATCCACATAGTTACAGGCATTTTCTGTGTCATTAAGACACGATTTAGGGGACCAGTCGAGGAGCGACAGAGTGTCTGAATGTTCGTCAGATCATGAACGTACGCCTTCAGCCCTATGAATAAGGCTGTTGTTATCTCGGAAGATGGGAGTGCGCACAGCATACACACCTTATAGATGTAACAGACAGGGCTACACTCCGTCACCGAGAATGTCGAAGTAAACATCCTGGTTCGTGTTCCCAGTAACCTAAAAGAGTGGGCACAAGTCATGGTGTGAAAAACATCGTAGAATCAACTCCAGCCAGAACCACGCCCTACACACTCTGCGGATTAAACACCTCATTCGGCGGGCGGTACTCTCAGCGCCTTATATCATTTGAACAGAGCCAAAAGAGCGATTGGTCGGACCACTCTACACGTTCCATGAGCCAGTATCCATTTGATGTGTTGTTTGGATAACTGAAACCGTGTAGTTTCATGTGTGGCTGTGAGCAATGGCATTTCCCGCGGTACCCGACTCTAAATGCCTACTGAGTGCAATTACCTTCGCAGCGTTCACTCGGAGTCTCGATGAGACAGACCTATATTCGCTGAAGGTAGCAATTCCTGTCAAGTTTGAAACCGACTGTCATTGACAGAGCCTGACTTTACACAAATAAAATGTTCAAATGTGTGTGAAATCTTATGGGACTTAACTGCTAAGATCATCAGTCCCTAAGCTTACACACTACTTAACCTAAATTATCCTAAGGACAAACACACACATCCATGCCCGAGGGAGGAGTCGAACCTCCGCCGGGACCTGACTTTAATCTTCAGTCGCTGTCGGTTAGTAACTTTTTACGACCGATATTTTTACATCGGCTTCGTTCGACAGTTTACGCTGATACATTGATAAACTGGACAACTTGATTCAAAGTTTGGTCATGGGCACGTCCTTTCAGCCGTTCTATGACATTCCAATGCAGCCGATTCCATATAACGGAAGGTGAAATAAGCTCACCGGCCAAAATACGAGTCACCTCCATCAAAAACACAATGGGCGCTTTGGGGCTCACTAAGATGTATAGAAGTGGTAACAAAAACAGTCTTAATTGGCCGTAAGACTTCCTGGTACCAGTCCTGCAGCGCCACACCAGCGTGTGTTTTTCGCGGAGGTGCCTAACCTTTTCTCCGGTGAATTTATTTACAGTGAACTAAGCCACCATTAGTAGCGTCCCGTTTGGCATAGCCACGTTGTTTAAATACACTCCTGGAAATGGAAAAAAGAACACATTGACACCGGTGTGTCAGACCCACCATACTTGCTCCGGACACTGCGAGAGAGCTGTACAAGCAATGATCACACGCACGGCACAGCGGACACACCAGGAACCGCGGTGTTGGCCGTCGAATGGCGCTAGCTGCGCAGCATTTGTGCACCGCCGCCGTCAGTGTCAGCCAGTTTGCCGTGGCATACGGAGCTCCATCGCAGTCTTTAACACTTGTAGCATGCCGCGACAGCGTCGACGTGAACCGTATGTGCAGTTGACGGACTTTGAGCGAGGGCGTATAGTGGGCATGCGGGAGGCCGGGTGGACGTACCGCCGAATTGCTCAACACGTGGGGCGTGAGGTCTCCACAATACATCGATGTTGTCGCCAGTGGTCGGCGGAAGGTGCACGTGCCCGTCGACCTGGGACCGGACCGCAGCGACGCACGGATGCACGCCAAGACCGTAGGATCCTACGCAGTGCCGTAGGGGACCGCACCGCCACTTCCCAGCAAATTAGGGACACTGTTGCTCCTGGGGTATCGGCAAGGACCATTCGCAGCCGTCTCCATGAAGCTGGGCTACGGTCCCGCACACCGTTAGCCCGTCTTCCGCTCACGCCCCAACATCGTGCAGCCCGCCTCCAGTGGTGTCACGACAGGCGTGAATGGAGGGACGAATGGAGACGTGTCGTCTTCAGCGATGAGAGTCGCTTCTGCCTTGGTGCCAATGATGGTCGTATGCGTGTTTGGCGCCGTGCAGGTGAGCGCCACAGTCAGGACTGCATACGACCGAGGCACACAGGGCCAACACCCGGCATCATGGTGTGGGGAGCGATCTGCTACACTGGCCGTACACCACTGGTGATCGTCGAGGGGACACTGAATAGTGCACGGTACATCCAAACCGTCATCGAACCCATCGTTCTACCATTCCTAGACCGGCAAGAGAACTTGCTGTTCCAACAGGACAATGCACGTCCGCATGTATCCCGTGCCACCCAACGTGCTCTAGAAGGTGTAAGTCGACTACCCTGGCCAGCAAGATCTCCGGATCTGTCCCCCATTGAGCATGTTTGGGACTGGATGAAGCGTCGTCTCACGCGGTCTGCACGTCCAGCACGAACGCTGGTCCAACTGAGGCGCCAGGTGGAAATGGCATGGCAAGCCGTTCCACAGGACTACATCCAGCATCTCTACGATCGTCTCCATGGGAGAATAGCAGCCTGCATTGCTGCGAAAGGTGGATATACACTGTACTAGTGCCGACATTGTGCATGCTCTGTTGCCTGTGTCTATGTGCCTGTGGTTCTGTCAGTGTGATCATGTGATGTATCTGACCCCAGGAATGTGTCAATAAAGTTTCCCCTTCCTGGGACAATGAATTCACGGTGTTCTTATTTCAATTTCCAGGAGTGTATCTGAGCGTAGCACTGCAAAAGCGATACGAAATATAATGACCATGTGATAGTTGTGGTAGGGAAAGCGTATGGTCGACATCGGTTTATTGGAAGAACTTTGGGAAAGTGTGGTTAACCTATAAAGGAGATCGCATACAGGGCGCTGCTCAAGTGTTTGGAACCCGTATCAGGTCGGATTAAAGGAAGACATCGAAAGAATCCAGAGACAGGCTGACGGTACGTTCTAACGACAAGCAAATGTTGCGGAAATGCTTCGGGAACTCAAATGGGAATTTCTGAATGGAATGCAATGTTCTTTTCGAGCAACACTTTAGAAAAAATTTAGAGAACCGGGATTTGAAGCTGATTGTAGCACGATTCTACTGCCCCCAGCATACATCTCGCGGAAGGACTACGAGGAAAAGATTCGGGAAATTAGCGGTCATACGGAGGCTACCAGACAGTAGTTTTTCCCTCGCTCTTTTTGCGACTGGAACTGGAAAGAAAATGACTAGCAGTGGTACAAGGTACCCTGTGCCGCGCAGGTACGGTGGCCTGCTCATTGTGTGTCTAGATGTACATGTAGAAAACCTATGCATGAGCTTTCTATATGGACAATTAAGTTTGTACGGAACCCTCAGACAGCGAATCATACACACTCTTGTCCGGTTTTTTCTTTGTGTGCATCGGACATCCCGCCTAGGCGGCAATCAGTATGTCAATCTATGATATGTTTCTGAAGACCGCCAGTCATCCTCTAGTTCCAGCGAGCGCAATTCTTGTCATGCGAAAAAATATCGAGTGGACTTTGGGCGTCTGTCGTGAGGCGAGGAAAGCAAATATCTAGTAGTGATACACGGACCCTCCGCCACGCACCGTACGGTGGCTATCGGAATATGTATGTAGATGTAGATGTAGATGTAGATGTAGAAAGCCTATAGATGAACTATCTGTACACATAAGTAAGTTTATACGACGGAACCGTCACAATGCAAGACATCCTCGCATTTGTCCAGCTTTTTTTTATGTGTGCGTCGGAAATCCCCTGTGGGCGGCAATGAGTATGTCAACCTACGACAGGTTTCTGAAGACCTCCAGTCATCTTCTAATTGCAGCAAGCGCATTTCTTGTCGGTATGTGAGAAAATGCCGCGAGGTCTGTGGGCGTCCGTCGTGAAGCTATGCTTAGTTGCGTGCTGAAGGACGGCCCTTCACTTGACCCTGGAGCCCTGGAAGACCTCGCGGGCGAGCCTCGTTCGTCTCTAAACGACCAAAGCGGCCTGTCCAGCCTAGAGGGGGACACGTGCAGGAGATTTCTGAGATTAGAGTCTACTGGCTGAAACCCTCAGGCCGCGCGGAGTGGCCGCGGGGTTGGAGGCATCATGTCACGGACTGCGCAGCCACTCCCACCGGAGGTTTGAGTCCTCACAGAACATGCAGGAATCGGTGATTTCGATGCACCAATCGCTTGGTGTCAAATGTCTGCGCATGCGCATCCCTCGCATGCCCTGTCCCGAATGCTTTGCTGTGTAATTACGTTTGAGTGAGTGAGAGGAGTAGAGTGACCGACTGAATGCAACGTAAAATGGTGCTCACGATAAAACAAAGCATGTTCATTGTCGAGTGTTAGGCGAAAAGTTTAACACTGGCACTGTTTTGGCAAAACCTCCAGCAAAGTCTGCAATGTCACAATTAGAAAAAAATGGCCCGAAACAGGATCTGTAGCGAATAAAAACCGTTGCTGCCCGAAAAGAGTTTGAACGCCAGAAAAAATTGCTCGATTGAAGGGCTGAGTGGAACAAAGTCCGACGAAATTTCAACCCCGTTTATCATCTGGGTGGAAATTAAGAGATTGCATCGTCGAAACATTACCAAGAATGACTTGCATCTGTAGACTAATGAATTTACTATTTTACTTGAATTAAAGCGTCCTAACGAACTTTTGTGTATTAAGTTCTGCCGATGGTGTCTGAGTGAAGTGGAGCCCGGACATTTGGATCCACAGTTTTTCATTTCTTCAGATGAGCCTAGTTCAGCCTCTTGTAGTATGTGAACACACAGGATATGCACCATTATGCTTCAGGAAATTGCCATCGTTACTTTAAGGAACCATTGCATAATCTCAAGATTGGTGTTTGGTGCGCAATGTATAGTGTCCGAAACAAAATAAGATTGTTTCACCAAACTGTTAACGAATCAAGTATGTTCAGAAACTGTTTAATCCATGTACGAATCATCTCACAGACGATGAACGACTTCGTGGATATTTCCAGCAAGACGGAACAACACCACACACTGCGTTGAGAACCTTGTCAAGAATGCGTGAGGTGTTCGAAGAGAAGAGAACAATCCACAGAGGCAGTGCAATCTCCTGGTCACCTCAGTTGCTTGCTCTCTTCGCCTGTGATTTTTATCCGTGATGCACAAAGAAAGATTAAAGGTACTAAAATAATCCTCAAGCACTGTAGGAACTATAGATAACACTGAAAACGTTATTGGTGCTGTGCCTCGGGCAGAATTGCTACGCGCATCTTATAGTCTGACAAATCGAGCACAGCGCTGCGTCAGCACTGACGCTGGCCATTTCCAGCATCTTCTGTGATGTTCCTTAACAACGATCAATCACGCGTCAGTTTTTGGTGATTTAGAAATCTGACGGTTAGGGCAATGTAAATCGTAGATTAGAAGTCGCCTGAAGCTGGACCGACAAACCTCAGAAACGCTACTGAGTTTAAAATGAAAGATTTAGCTACTTTTGCTTCCTTGTAAGTGACAAAATATCTGTACTAAAACCAGAACACACGAAATACTATAATTCAAATACTGATCTTTCGTGTGGTTAATCACAGCTCATTCGCTTTTTGACCTGTATCTAACTCACGTTTATTTCGGACAGTTACAACTATAGTCATGGCAGCTGTCACAAATCAATTCATACTTCTATACTTGTTATCCTATTCTTGGAAGAAAAGGGGAAGGGGCAAACAAAATAAATCGTGCTACTTCTAATTCTAAGTCTCTGTCATAGGTAGTATACGATTCTGCCATTTATGTAAAGCAAATTTAGATCTTGGAGTAGCATGATTTCTTTTGTAGACATCGCCTTACGCCCATCTGCCTCCTCCACCCCCCCCCCCACCCCGCAGCCCCGACGCCGCTCGCCCCCGCCCCCTCCACCCCCAATAAAGGATAATCTTACATGCAAATGCAATATTTAGTCTTAATGGTTTCTGGTATAACCCCTATATCATCTTTACATTTATCTACTGTTAAGCTAACACATTTCAAATATATTGCAACTACAGTATTAAAGATGACTTTTACTATGTTTTTACATCACCCTTTTTATATGTATTAAGTTGTCAAAGTTGATTACTAGTATTGTATCCTCTGTGATGACGATAATTATTTATTGTCTCAAAATGACTTTGTAAAAAAGATAAATTAATACTGTAGAACATCCACATTTTGTACTTTTCATTCATATACAGGAAATTGTGATAGAAGTATCAATTAAAACTATTCGCAATTTTTGATAAACAACATTTATGCTAGTTCTTTACTTAAATTCCACTTAAAATAGCTTTAATACTGAAACTGAAATAGTAGAATTCCAGCAAAAGATCTTGTCAGTTAACAGAACTGTACAGCCAGTAGAATGCCGTGCTGGATTCTTCAAGAAGCCTGCGATTCGCTCATATCAGCATAATTTCACAACTGAGTTGGGACCACATCTCTAAAGTCTTTTCTCTCTTCTTTAATGAAAGTGGCAGAAATAACACCTCTACATTAACTTTATCTTCCTGCACCGTAGAGATTCAACAACTCACGCCCACCCATATTAAGAAAGCATATTTACAAATGTATTCTCAGTTTAAATTTACGACTGAACTAAGTATTTCACAAGATTGAATGATACTATCACGCTAGTAACGATACAAAACCAAACGACGTAAAAGAAAACTACAGCGATAAAATCTAGAGTGTTGTTTCAAGTCGTGCTTTATATACTTGTGCAGGAACAAAAATCGCAGCATCTATAATGTTTACAATATGTGTGGAGCAACTTCACATAAAATGATATTGCATTTAAAGAATTAACGTAAGATCACTTGGAGCTAAGAAATAAAAAAAAGAAATTGCACGCGAATAGGAGCTTTGCTGAATGTTCATTAATGGACTCTAGGTCTCATGTTGGTTCTGTCGTGTCAAGGGCAGTTGTGCAACGGAGTGGAACACAAGGTCGCTCGGATTAAGTGCTCAAGGACGCAGAGTAATCGTTATTAACTGAAGGAATGGTTAGCATCACGAGTGTTAGTGAAACTCTGCCGGAATGAAAATTGAACGATTACGCCATTGTCATCCAGGGAAGCGAGGAAGAACCTGTTCGAATCAGAATCCAAGCAGTAGCGCTCTTCAAGAACCACGTCAGTCGCAGCAGAGCTCCAACAGAGGGACGGTTGGGCTCATATTTAGGCATTTAGAACAGGAGTGCTAAGATCTACGGACGGTAATTGTAGAGACGGAAAAGAGAAACAGGACTTGAAATTATAGCATGATAAAATGAAATAAATTCACGTTGCGCTTTTTTTTTCTTTTTGGTCTGAATGTACTGTGAGTCATTGTATCGGAAATGATTCTGGTACGCGTACTACTGTCACTTTCCATCGCTTCCTTTCCAGTATCTCCTTTGTGAGAACCGAGTATCATTATATATCGCGTCTGACACGAAATTTTGGCATTTATAACATTTTAAATGCGAACATTTTAGGTTAGACTTTATCGTGACTGTTATTGATATCGAATGAAACAATAAACTTACTGTTACCAGTCACTTTTTATTTGTTTCAGCGACGCGTTTCGGAAGTTTAATCCTCCATCATCAGTTGGATTTGCATTTGTTAATATGACATATATGTGTGTTGTGTTACGATATTGGGGGAACTTGTTGCATTGTCTCCAGTGGTCACGGGCTCCTTACACTAACACATCACTGGCTTCCAGACCCCATTTTTGTTAACAAATTATGACAGTTCACATATTATGTGTTGCGACAGTGAAAGGAACCTGTGACCACCGGAGGCATTACGACAACTTCCAAAAAAACACACACATGTCATACGAACAAATGTAAATTCACCTGATGATGGATGTTTAAACCTTCGAAACGCGTCGTAGAGTTAAATAAACAGTGATTGGTAACCGCAAACTTGTCGTTTCATTCGATATTTATTACATATTTTCTTCATTTGCGTGGCCACACTGTCCGTAATTGCTCCCCAGTTATGAAAGGAATCTGAAATCCGTTTTGGGATCTATTGAAAATTGCCTATTTATACCACCTTACGTGATTCGTTTTATTGATGTAAAACATCGACAATAGTAATCAGCAAAAATGTCAGCACTGATGACATTTTATATGCATAAAGTCCGCCCCGATAGCTGAATGGTCAGCGTGACGGACTGCCGTCCTAAGGGGCCTGGGTTCGATTCCCAACTGGGTCGGGGATTTTCTCCGCACAGGGACTGGGTGTTGTGTTGTCTTTATCATCATTTCATCCCCATCCGGCACGCAGGTCACCCATTGTGGCGTCGAATGTAATAAGAACTGCACCAAGGTGGCCGGACTTGCCCCGTAAAGGGCCTCCCAGCCAATGACGCCAAACGGTCATTTCCATATCCATAAAACAATACCCGTGTGGTAAAATAATATTTGTAGTTGTAGCGACGGATTTTATATAACTTTCATATTACTTAATCTGTTGCTTCTTTTTGCCTTTCTGGCCTTTAGGAGAAGAGACAGACCCGGAACATTCTTGTGTCTCGTCCTCTAGCAGTTTCCGTGGCATCCCGCGAACAAGGACTACCTGCCACGACAAGAGTCCACGCAGCTACAAACGGAGGTCGTCCGTGATTTTCAAGGGAATCTTATACCATTCCTCCTGTAAAATGGGGGGCGAGTTCACGTAAGGAAGATGGAGGTGGATGACGATCGCTCACTCTTCTTTCCAAAATAGACCACAAAGGTCAATAATATTGAGATCTCATGGCTGTGGTGGCCAGGGTAGACGTGACAATCCATCCTCGTATCCTCGTGCTCACATAACCGTTCCTGGGCGATGCGAGCTTTGTGAACAGGGGCCCTATCCTCTTGGAACACATTGTCACCATGAGCGAATAAACATTATGGGCTACCATTGGATGTACCTGAACAAATGGTCACATAACCCTTGGCAGTAATGTGAGCTTTCTGAGTACCCGTAGGGCTCATGGAAAACTACGATATGGTTGTCCATATCATGATTGCACCGCCACCTATCACTCTTGGGACGTGAACTCGTTCTGAAGTTGGAAACAGCGTCAAACGAGACTCATCCGACCAAATGATTTTCTTCCCCTCTTCCACAGTCATAGTTTGTGGCTTCGGTACCATGGTTTCCTGCAATGTGGATTTGCATCATTGATGAATGATTTTGGGATCTCAGTCGGCCTTGCAGATCTCTGCTTATAGAACTCGTGTTGTTTCGATACTCATCACAATCCTCTTCAATGACCTCTGTCGCGATCACTCAGCATACACTTTCGCCAGAGTTGTTTCTTAGCCAGCCGGCCGCGGTGGTCTAGCGGTTCTAGGCGCTCAGTCCGGAACCGCGGGACTGCTACGGTCGCAGGTTCGAATCCTGCCTCGGGCATGGATGTGTGTGATGTCCTTAGGTTAGTTAGGTTTAAGTAGTTCTACGTTCTAGGGGACTGATGACCATAGATGTTAAGTCCCATAGTGCTCAGAGCCATTTGAACCATTTTTTTGTTACTTAGCCGATCATGTTTTCCGCTCTCACTGTATCCGGCATAAATAAATCTGCGATATGTCGCCTCCTGCAACACTAAACACTTCGGCTACCTCCTCGGTTACGAAAGCATCTACCATATGAACACCGACAATCTGCCAAAGTTCGAAGTCACTTAGCTCCGACACAATGCACTCACAAACACACAGAACACTTTTGTGACCATGAGTGACACTTGCAACGTATTGGAAGCGCTGCACAGATGCCATTCGTAGCCAACCATAAAAGCGCAGCCTGTATGTAGGCTTGGTTAGCAGTAGACTTCATGTTCAAACAATCATTTCTCGCGGTGCTTCCACAGTTTTGTCCAACCCCTGTCTCAGCTCTGTTTGTCGCGCGAGACAAATTATGGGACCTACTGCTGCCCAGATTTGCTCGGAAACGTTTATTGCCGGACCCAGCCTAATTCTCTGCACTGCTGCACCTATAAAACCAGTCTAAGTAGCGGCTGGCAACCTCCAACACTCGTATACCACTAATAAATGCCCTGTAGTAATCTAACTACTTTGAAAAATATTCCGAATTCCGACTACAGGACTGGAAAATGTTCTCAACTAACAGCTTATAGACCACCTCCAGCTGGCTTTTAGCGACGTCCGCCTACACAGGATAACAGTCCGAAGTCAGCAGGTAATGGTCACACAAAAAAATCCGAATGCCTACACTAAACTCTCGCAATCCGACCCTCAGTAGTCCGGCCTCTCAGTAATCCAGACCACAATCATCAACCAGTCGATCAAGTACAAATGACGGGTACGGTAACGAAGTCTCGTGTCCAACCATGTTCTTAGGTAATTACAATATTAAACAATGCTATACAGGTTTGAAATTGTTGTTTTCTCTACGGCTCGGTATCACAGCTGCCAAAAGGTATACGTTATGTTACATCTCAAGCAGAAACTTGAAATTAGAAATAAGTTGAAGTTCTTCGCAGAAACCCGTACAATGTTAGACGAGCAACTGTTGATGACCAAACACTAACAGACTATGAGTTAATCAAAATCGTACAGGAAAGAGATCATGAAAGTGCCGAAGAAGAGGACATAGGAGGAGAGAACATGAAGATATCTCACACTGCTGGTGCCGAAGCTACAGACATCTTCCTCGAGCACATTGTGCAACAACCAGAAACATGCAGTAAATGCGTTGTGCGATAAAACATATTGTCATTGCACATCACCACTGCGACAGTTAAAATTTGGGAAATGTTTCATACTGAGTGATACTACTGTACATACACACACACACTCTCGAGGACTAATTTTTCTCTCTCGCCGGAGGTTCGAGTCCTCCCTCGGGCATGGGTGTGTGTGTTGTTCTTAGCATAAGTTAGTTTAAGTAGTGTGTAAGTCTAGGGACCGCTGACCTCAGCAGTTTGGTCCCTTAGGAATTCACACACCTTTGAACTTTTCATCTAATTTTTCTATGAAAATGAGTATCTTCGGATTTAATAACGTAGAGCCCCTATGTGTGTACACTAAATTTCCGACGCGCTCAACAGTTTAGCGCCTCCGCTAATCCGGCACCCAAATGTGCAACGAATGGCCGAATTAGCAAGAGTCTACTAAAGATGGTTCATCCATCTCGGGAATCTCGAATCTCGACGTTGTTTGCCTGTTATTCACATCGATACTTGCGAAATATTGGTCCTTGGAATGACAAAAAATATATTTGTCATGTGATATAGTTTCAAATTAACAATGTTTTGATTTTTTCCTTTACTTTTCCTGTGAAACTTTGCTTCTAGCCAAATTTCATGATTCTGAGTCAATGGGAACAACGGTTTTGGTGAGTGACTTTGCGAGTATCGGTACATGTGAAATAAATGCATTGGTTTAGAAGCTTACGTTTTTTACACCAACAAGGCACCATAAATCTTACTAAGTGACGTAAATTTCTACTTGATAAGTATACCCGTTCCTGAGCAAAGAGGGTCTTAGCAGACCGACAGGCAGATAACAAATGAAAAAATTCTTTTTTCGTGTGATGTAGTTGCAACTTCATTATTCTCGGGTTTTCCCCTTTGCTTTTTCGGCGAAAGCTTGCTGATGATTGTAGATCAACGGGAAGTATCCGATAGGTTTTTCTGAGTGAGTTTGCGAAATTCATATTATGTGACGTAAATAGTCATATCTTTTGATAGGTATGACTTAGAATCTATAATTTCTTACGCTGCCAAGGGACCGTAGTCCTTACTATGTGACATAAGTTTCGACTTGATACCTCCACCTCCATTCCTAAAAAAAAAAGGGTTTTTAACGCTCAGACAGACACACGGACGCACGACAAAGTGATCGTTCCGTTTTTACCGATTGAGGTACAGAATCCTAACAACCACACTATAGCTTTCCACGGAAACAAATATAGTTTACTAGTTTCAATTACCAGACACCACCTCCAGACAGCTGCAAGCTCTGCTACGAGGCCTCTTTCCACGTTCACTAATCCGCAACATTTGCTGATAAAAACTGAAAGAATAAACAGAATTCCTAAACCTGAGCAACGGAACGCAACTGAGAACTCCTGTCCGTGCCTGATTAACAACGTTGTTGAGCACCGAGGACGTCTCACTCCAGACATGATACACTCAACGCTCTTACAATACCACATACGCCCTGCAGGCCCGCACATGCCTTCCTACACCTGCGTCGACTGTCGACCGACTTTCTCAGTTTCCCCGAGTTCCACATTAAGACACAAAACTGTTTCAGTATTCAGGCATTTCAGCCAATCAGCCTCCGGAGGAAAAAGCAGGCAGTTTCATTGATCACTTCCTGCTCACGCTAATAGCATTCCTCTACAAAACACTGCTTCTTGTCTGACTTTGAAGAGTTTATTGCTAACAAGTGCTGGAAAAACGCCTGCCATATTGAGAATCTCACTATCCCTGAAGTCAGCACAGCAGGTTCCGACCAATATTCCCTTAGAAGAATGACGGAAGTTCCAACCTCTCATTCCAAGCTGGAAAAAAGCCTCTTGCCCCGGATGCTGGAAACCATACCAGTGTCCACAACAACCCATGGAACCAGCCAAAGGGCGCGGCCAGGACTACGTTACAAAATAATTTCCATGCACCACTCATCTCCACTCCATGCAAATAAATTCAATACTGGATCAAACTAACAGAGGCTCATGATTAGGCAGGCAGAAGACAGTATAAACAGCGTCGATAGAACGCTTCTTGTTAGACACCGACAACCCGGAGCGCTATATCCCCGTCACTGTAACTGTTTAATCTCTGAATGTTCTTATTCCATTTCCGACCAACGATATTTAACATTTCAGCAGCATTGTTTGAAGTCACATGGCAGTTTGCAACACTAGACATAGATTAACTCGAGAAAGAAAATTTCAGCGCACACCCTGTTCAAAAATAATAATAATAAAAAGAACTGACAAAGAGTTTTCTCCGCAAGTAAATGTGTTGACATCTTCTTACACACGTCAGTGCGTTTGTTTCTTGCATATGCTTGGCGAATCAGTTATTTTATTGTTAGAAACGAGAAAGACGCGAATACCTCCTTTGACTAGATGCTGTGGGTGCAGTATGTTTCATCTCTCACTTACTCTTTATTACGGAGTTACAAGTCAGACTAGAGTGGCACGATGACTGATTGTGAGTCCTAAAAAGTTTGTGTCTACTACGCGCCACAGCCACATCAACAAGAGTATACATGACTACCTTCGATTAAGGAGGATCAGTTGGACAATACCTTCCGTCCATTTATCAACGAAGAAGGAGGCCATACGCACGCCAAGTATTACGTGCGTTCTTCCTCTCACATCAGGCGTCCTTATCCCAACAAAGCGCCACCTCGAGATATGAATGAGGATCTTCTATTTCAAGAAGACTTTAATTCATGGAAAATTTTAGAATACAAAAAGGCTTGCATTTCAAAAGGATCGTAGTTCCCGCATTTACTTATTTATTTCTTTTTCACAAGAAGGTATTAGTTTCCATTGACATTTAGTTCTCTAGAAGATTTTGCTCCCGAACAAATTCATTTTTTTTACAATATTTCTACTTTTTACAGGAGTTATACTGGATAGTAAATCTGGTTTAGTAGACGATTTTAGCTTTCAAGATAAGTTTCAGTTTCGAAGAGTATTTTAGTCGTCAACAAGAATTTCATTACGAATGTAAACACACCAACACTCTTGTAATATTCCACAATATTTATTATTTATTTCTCAAACCGGTTTTTGGCTGCTACGCCATCATCAGGAATAAAGATAAGTATGTGGTGCAGGAAATTTATGTTGAAACAAAGATTTTAAACTAGTGCATCTAGACACTAGTGCATCTACAGAATAACTCCATTTCCAGAGATGCAAAATGTTAATGTTAGATTCACGAATAAAACGAGACGGATTATTTCAGTGTAAATGCTGTGTAAGAGTATTCAACTAATATAAAATATGCGACACATTAACTAAAGAACAAAATACTTTACAACAGTTGCTCATAGGAGAAAATAAATTGAACAATAAACTTTGGTGACGTGTTCCACAGGTCTGACTGAACAAAATAATCTTGTCTTTAATAGGTGCTAAATTACAAAAATATAAGATATACTGGTGGGATTACGCAGGTAAGTGAAGCAGTTGTGATCACAAAAGTAAAATATTTTAACACAACACGAAAAATTATAGCAACTGAAATAACGAAAAATGCGGCACCTGAGGGGTAATTTACAACACGGCCTCGAGAGTACTGTGACTAGTAGCTACACTTAGAAGTGGCCGGTAAGGGAACTGTGTCTGGTCATTCAGTACTAAGTTTGGCATGATGGACATATGTTTATTAATTTCCGCCGGCCGTTGTGGCCGAGCAGTTCTAGGCGCTTCAGTTTGCAACCGCGCGACCGCTACGGTCGCAGGTTCGAATCCTGCCACGGGGTTGGATGTGTGTGATGTCCTTAGGTTCGTTAGGTTTAAGTAGTTCTAAGTTCTATGGGACTGATGACCTCAGATGTCAAGTTCCATAGTGCTCAGAGTCATTTTTTTATTAATTTCCAGTATTTAAAGATAGTTCATATTCCTTCCTTTATGGATGTGATGTAATCTTCCTGTCTAACCTTGTAACTACGGCCTCCTTTAAGCAGGTGGTCCAGGTAATGTTGTACAGCCATGCTTTGTTGATTGCCTTACACGTTCATTATGTTTGGAGCACTACTTACGCGGTTGTGACAATGCCAGCAGCCAGGTCCTTGTGAGTATCGGCCGGCATCTAGTAAATAAGGCCCTTCTCGTTGTCAAGCATGACACATGGTGGATAACGCCGCTATTTGCATTGTTGTGTAGCTGTGTTCAGTGCGATACAGAAAAAAAGATAAACAGGGGGAAGTGAGAATCTAATCACATGCAATTAGTTTGTATAAGAATTCCGAAATTTTCGCCTCGGTAGCTGCGGGGTCAGAGCGGCAGAGTGCTAACCGAATGGGCCCGGGTTCGATTCCCGGCCGGGTAGATGATTTTCTCCGCCTGGGGACGGGGTGTTGTGCTGTCCTTAACGTCGCTACTGACAAGAAAATCGTCTCCAACACGCTGTCGTATCATCCTTCCATTGATGGATTGACTGAATGGGCACGATCCGAAAGCCAGTAAAAAAAAAACTACCGGATTTCACGGGACTCTCGTACCGGAATACTATGAATAAATTCCTGAACAAGCTCAGAATTTTGACGGTAGATTGCGTGTTCACCGTGCAGTTAAATATTGTCTCTGAGGCGTCTGTGGTCCACTCAGCGTCAAGCCGGAACTGGCGTAACAGCTACCGTCCGTCCTCAGGCAATGCAAAGTTCCAATAATTTCACTGACAATGTGTTGCGGTGGCGTGAACAAGAAGTAATTACGTGTATCGGCGCCGTGTGACAGCCGATGCTGGGACTGTAGCGCATGCGCGGTAGGTGCCGTCCGTGACCCTGCCCGCCGTGTGCTGTGGCAGCGCGGCGCGGCCTTGCTGTCGATGCCGTAACAGACAGCGGGCGACGAACGCCACTCAAAGCTCCACGTACAGACACACACACACATACACACATACACACACGCACGCACCGTGCGCCGACCCCCGCCGGCGTTCTCTTCCCACTTACAATATTTCCTTTGAGTGCGCAGACGTGAAATGGGGGGTTTCCGTGATTCGTCGAGCTAGAAACATTTGTCTCGGATGAGCAATGTGTCTGCTAAAAGTATTTCCACAGCTTCCTTGATCACTGAATCTCAGTAGGACGAGGCTGTGGCCATTATCTTAACTTTATCGTAATTCATGGAACGGCCAGTGGAAATACGCACTAAGACAAAAAAAAAAAGCAATGGAACGGAAAACGGTAGATATGATGTACATGAACAGAAAAACAAATGATTACAATTTTAGAAAAACTAGATGATTTATTCAAGAAAATGAGGTTCTCAACTGAGCAAGTCAATAACGCGTTAGTACACCTCTGGCACCTATGCAAGCAGTTATTCGGCTTGGCATTGACTGATAGTGGGCCGGCCGGTGTGGCCGTGCGGTTCTAGGCGCTTCAGTCTGGAACCGCGTGACCGCTACGGTCGCAGGTTCGAATCCTGCCTCGGGCATAGATGTGTGTGATGTCCTTAGGTTAGTTAGGTTTAAGTAGTTCTAAGTTCTAGGGGACTGATGACCTCAGATGTTAGGTCCCATAGTGCTCAGAGCCATTTGAACCATTTTTGAACTGATAGTGTTGTTGGAAGTCCTCCTGAGGGTCAGCGTGCCAACTTCTGTCCTCCTGGCACGTCAGATCGTTAAAATCTCAAGATGTTCGGAGGGCCCTGTCGATAATGCGCCAAACATTGTCAGTTGGAGAGAGATAGGCGACCTTATTGTCCAAGGTAGGGTTTGACAAGAACGAAGGCAAGAAGTACAAACTCTCACCGTATGTGGGTGGGCACTATCCTGCTGTAAGTCGTTTTCAAACACGTCTTCTCTGGCCATCGGGACTCAGTGCGAAGCGGGACTCGTCACTGAAGACAATTCTACTCCAGTCAACGAAATTCCAGCCAGAAACGTGTCTGGAACGCTCCGTACAGCTCCACCATAAGGCCCAACAACCAGGAGTAATGGTCCGGGATGCCATTTCTTTTCAAAGCAGGACCCTTTCGGTTATCATCCGTGGCGCCCCTACAGCACAGCGCTATATTGACGATATTTTACGCCCCATTTTGTTGCCCCTCGTGGCAAGCCGTCCGGGACTTATATTTCAGCGAGATTTCTTCGTGATTGCCAAATCCTATCTTGTCCAGCAAGATCGCCGGGCCTCTCGCCAGTTGAGAACGTTTGGAGCATCGTGGGCAGGGCGCTCCAACCAACTCGGGATTCTGGAGATCGAACGCGCCAGAATTTGGTACGATATCCCTCAGGAGGACATCAACAACTCCGTTAGTCAATGCCAAGTCGAATAACTGCTTGCGTAAGGGCCAAAGATCGACTAACGCGATATTGACTTGATCAAATTGTGAAGCTCTTTCTCTAGGATAAATCGTACATTTTTTTCTGCAATTGTAATCATTTGTTTGTCTGTACGTGTATATTATATCTACCTATTTTCGTCCATCCGTCCCATTCGGATAATTCCTTCGTGGCGTGTCATTTGTGTGTGCGTTGAATCTTAGCGTACACAATGTTCAGCCATTGCTGATTTATTAGGCTGCAGAAGGTCGGTGTGGCCTTCAGTGTGAAGTTCTTTTACAGTGAGTATTGCTCGTCCTATGTACCTTTTACCTTTCACATGGAATTTCATATATACACGCCCTTCGTAAAACCAGATTATGCTTCACTTGTTACCAATAGATATTGCTGACTCCTGCGCGTTTAGTCAACAGTATCTAAAGTGATTTAAAAACTTGCATGCGACTCATCTTGAGAATGGCTGGCAGGTTGTCAGCAGAAATATTGGAAGATGAATTAAAAATATCGCTGATCCACACATGAAAAGTTATAGAATAATAGAGCCCCTGGGAAAACTTCAAAAAATACTGGTGATCTAGTTTGTAACCGTCCTTCGGTCGCACAGAATGAAGTAATTGAGGGGTGCTGATGTTATTAATCGGAGCAGTCAGAATCGGAAAACTTCCCAAACAGTGGAAAACAGCCTATGAGAGAACATTACCGAAATCCGGCAGACCTCCGAACGACCCATAATCAAGTTACAACTAATGATAAGAAAATGATTATTGGCGGCAATTTAAAAACGATTACCAACATACCTCGACAGGAAATATTGTATTTCCTTTATACAGAAGCATTCTGGGAAGAAAGTCGCGAGCATTGATAATGTTATGTGTTTGTATTAGACTCATAAATGTCCAACGTCTGGACATTGTCTTTCTATGTATGCTATTTAACTTTCGCCTCATTACTATCGTGGGACTTGTTATGTTCAAATGGTTCAAATTATTCTGAGCACTAAGGGACTTTACATCTGAGGTCATCAGTCCCCTATAACTTAGAACTACTTAAACCTAACTACCCTAAGGACATCACACATATTCATGCCCGAGGCAGGATTCGAGCCAGCGACCGTAGCAGTCGCGCTGTTCCGCTGTTCGTTCAAATGGCTCTAAGCACTATGGAATTTAACATCTGAGGTCATCAGTCCCCGGGACTTAGAAGAACTTAACCTAACTAACCTAAGGACATCACACACATCCATGCCCGAGGCAGGATTCGAACCTGCGACCGTAGCAGCAGCGCGGTTCCGGACTGAAACGCCTGGAACCTCTCGTCCACAGCGGCCAGCGTCATTTTTCGTCTTATGTACAGTTCCATAATAGAAAACAGCGAAGAAATTCGGTTTAATTTTGGATGAACGTCTCAACTGACAAAAAAAAAACACTGTCGCCACATGCAGGAAGGCTTTAACATGCCTCTACGCCCTCAAAAAGTTTCGGAACATATCTCCACAAGTTGTAAAAACTAATCTTGTGCGATCAGTCGTTCTAACGAACCTCCACTATTTAGACGTAATCCAGTGTGGCACGAGCAGAGAGAACACGTGACGGTTCGAACTAATCATGAACGTTACTATGCGTAAGCCGTCTATTTGACAATGTCAGTGCTTCAGAAGCCAAATTAGGATGGCTGCGACCAGAGAAGTTACATGATTACCGTATGCTGTGCCCACATCATCGGCGCCTCAGTGCACATGCACACCAGTGCTTCACATCAGAGATGAAGCACACGTTATCTGATCGCAATCAAAACACAAGATCTCATTTATCTAGGTAGCCTAGCCGCGCTCGCCCATAAATCAGAGGTAGTTAACTGTGCACATTCTGGCCCTAGAAGGGCCAGTTGGGGCCTGACCAACCGCCGTGTCATCGTTTGCCAACGGCTTCATTGGATGCGGTATGGAGAGGCATGTGATCAGCACACAGCTCTTCTAATCGTTTTCGGGTTGCTTGACCTTGGAACCAGTAGTAATTTCTCGAGCAGCTTTTCAGCTGGCATCACGAAGCTTAGTGTACTCCGCACCAGAAAAATCCCCGGCAGTACCGGGAACTGAACCCGCGTACTCCGCAGGGCAGTCCAGCTGTGCTGACCTCTCAGCTGCGGAGGCAGACGTCATAAAATAAATAGATTCGCAAACTCCTTTCGTGATCTCCTCTCAGAGAGGTCACAGTTCGTAGTGATAGACGGTAAATCATCGAGTAGAACAGAAGTGATAGCTGGCGTTCCGCAAGGTAGTGTCATAGGCCCTCTGATTTACATAAATCTGAGCAGCCCCCTTAGATTGTTTGCAGATGATGCTGTAATTTACTGTCTAGTAAAATCATCAGACGAGCAATTCCAATTACAAAATGATCTAGAGAGAATTTCTGTATGGTGCGAAAAGTGGCAATTAGCACTAAACAAAGAAAAGTGCGAGGTCATCCACATAGGTACTAAAAGAAATCCGCTAAATTTTAGGTATACGACAAATCGCACAAAACTAAGGGCTGTCAATTCGACTAAATATCTAGGAATTATAATTACGAACAACTTAAATTGGGAAGACCACATAGATAATATTGTGGGGAAGGCGAAACAAAGACTGCGCTTTGTTGGCAGAACACTTAGAAGATGCGATAAACCCTCTAAAGGGACAGCCTACATTACACTTGTCCGTCCTTTGCTGGAATATTGCTGCGCGGTGTGGGATCCTTACCAGGTAGGATTGACGGAGGACATCGAAAAAGTGCAAAGAAGGGCAGCACGTTTCGTGTTAACGCGCAGTAGGGGTGATAGTGTCACTGATATGATACGCGAGATGGGATGGCAGTTACTGAAACAAAGGCGGTTTTCTTTGCGGCGAGAGCTATTTACGAAATTTCAATCACCAACTTTCTCTTCCGAATACGAAAATATTTTGTTGACACCCACCTACGTAGGGAGAAATGATCATCATAACAAAAGAAGAGAAATCAGAGCTCGAACGGAAAGATTTAGGTGTTCGTTTTTCCCACGCGCCATTCGAGAGTGGAATGGTAGAGAAGTAGTGTGAAAATGGTTTGGTGAACCCTCTGCCAGGCACTTAAGTGTGAATTGCAGAGTAACCATGTAGATGTAGATGCAGGCGTACAGCCGTCTGCCTCTAGAGCAAGCTTCCCTGCGCTCTGCGCACAGTTCAATGCCGCTTTGCTTTTAAAGAAGAAACCGAAGCAATTCATCCTGATATCGTCATGAAATTTCCCCCAAAATTAACGTCGACAGATAGTTTTCACTCTGTCACACAACAAAGCAAATGCTCCTGTCTCTTCTCAGTTAGGCTTCTTTCTCTTTTCGCTTCTCAATCAGTCAAATCACTTTCTTTTCGCCTATCTTCATTAATTGCGTTTTATCATGTTTTTCTTTATCTCCCTCTTCCATCCTTCGCTCTTGCTGCAAGGACTCATTATTTAAATCTTCCGTCCTGTAATTTCTATTTATTGTTGTACTTCTCAAAGACAGTGAGTTTTTTCTACACTACACTAATATACATATTGCGAAATATAAAGAATGCTTTGTTATATGTAAGAAAGGGCCTTATGGTCCTAATTTTGCAGTGTTAAATAGATAAATAAATAAATGTATCAGTCTTCTGTATTTCCAGTCTACGCCAACATCTTCCAAGATGTTCAAGAAAATATTCCAGCTAACTCTGTCAAGGTCCTTTTCCCAATCAACAAAACTCATGTACACATCCCTAATAACTTCTAGCAATCTTTGTTCTATCATTCCAGCTAACTCTGTCAAGGTCCTTTTCCCAATCAACAAAACTCATGTACACATCCCTAATAACTTATAGCAATCTTTGTTCTATCATTTCCAAACATAAAATGGCATCTCGTGTTCAGTTTCCTTTCCTGAATCCAAAATGATCCTCCTCCATGTATTCCTCATTTTTTCTTTCAAATCTCCTTAAGTACAAGCTTACACATGGCTTTTATAACACAGCTTCTGAAATTAATTCCGTGAACGTCCTGACGAATTACTATCGATGACAGAAATGGGACAAAACCGTGCGTGTTGCAAAGAGTGGCAGTAAGGGGAAGCCACATACCAGGAATGGTGAGTGTGGTTGACACGTAGGGCTCCCAATACGGCGTACCAAAATTACTGATTACTACAGAATTACTATTTCGATCTTCCAGACGTTTTCCCCTGTTGTCAGGCAAATGTCAGTATCGGTAATCCCTTCCATACGTTCAAAAACTGCGAACCCCTCTATCCAAATCTCAGCTCACCGTAATCTGGGTAGCGAAGAACGGAGGTGGCAGAATCTTACACAGCCCACCCCATCTTAGAACACGTCCAACATAGATAATCCAAATTCTCAAGAAAAATTAGTCAGCGGTTCAAGGATCGAGTTGACCTTTGTACCATCTGCCTTTACCGTTTCCTTGACTGTCCAAGCATTGAGACAGCGTCACAAACTTCCATCCTTAATTAGTACAAATTTAAATGCCATGCGTATTTCATAAACTGGCCATCAGATGAACTGTCATGCAAATATTCTGAAGCTGGTCATCAGATGAATCCCACCTCTTTAATGGGTCTGCAGATACACACAAACGTATAAGGTGTGCTCAAAAGTAACTAGAATTTCCAGAATTTCGTGTCTTATATTAGCCCGATGTGCGCAAGCTTTTCATTTTGGTGTTGCTAACATGTGTGACCGTTGCATGTACAGTATTAGCCATATCGGATATTTAATCTGTTCTTCACTTTCAAAAATGTTAATGCATTTTCGTAGTAACGGCGAATGTTTATTTGGAGTAAAATTCGACCAGAAAATTCTGCTGTAATCACGGAATAAAGTGGAGCAAAGTTTTCGAAATGTTAATTTTGTTAAATTTTTTGAGTCTACCATGAGCAAAACATGGGTTTACTAATGGCATGAACGTTTCGAAGAAGGCACGGAAGACGCTAAAGGTAACGAGCGCCCTGGACACCCCAGCACAACATCAACCGATGAAATCGTGACAAAAGTGAAAGAAGTGGTTACGAAGGACCACCAAATCACACTCAGAGAATTACCTGTTGATTTTGGCGTATCAAATGGATCATGCTATGTAATGTTTTCGGATGTTTTTGAGTATGAAACGTGTGACGGTAAGATGTGTTCCAAAATTGTTAAATTTCGAACACATACAGCGACGATGCTAGGTTCTCAGAAGCCACTAGATGAAACAACAACGGTGCAAAATACTGAAACATGTCACAGCAGCCGATGAAACATCGATGTTGAAACAAATTCTCACGCGTGTTAGTGGAGGCATTCTGGAATTCCAAGAGCGAAGAAAGCGCGCTGGGTACGCCCAAATATGAGGTTATCATCATCGTATTATTCGATTTTAACTGCGTGGTGTTGTTAAGCGGCGTTTGCGTGAATCAGTCTGAAAAAAATCTCCCCGATTTGTGACAAAACAATTCATGGCTTCTGCACTACGATAATGCACCTGCTCACGCATCGTTGCTTGTTAGTAAATGTTTGGCGAAAAATAATACTTTAATGGTACCCCAGCCTCCATATTCACCAGACGGGGCCCATGTGATTTTATTCGGTTCCAGAAAATAAAGAAACTGTAAGGGCCGTCGTTTTACAACCATAGGTGAGATTACAAACACATCGCCAACGGAGCTAAAAGGTATCCCTAAAGATAGAATTGCAGAAATGTTTCTCAGACTGGACAAATAGCTGGCATGCGTTTATAGCATATCTAATGAGGATTGTTTTGAAGAGGATAATATTGATGTAGACGATTAAATAAAATTCTTTCCAAAAAACAATCATTCCCGTTAATTTTTGAAGACACCCATTACATGTGTGAGGGGGGGGGGGCAGGGGAGGGAGGGAGGGAATTGCATGCGTGTGTGTCGCTTAATGATTAGCCCACAGTCACTTCCCAACATTACGTCAGATTGAGGTTTCCTCGGCCGGCCGCTGTGGCCGAGCGCTTCTAGGCGCTTCAGTCTGGAACCGCGCGACCGCTACGGTCGCAGGTTCGAATCCTGCCTCGGGCGTGGATGTGTGTGATGTTCTTAGGTTAGATAGGTTTAAGTAGTTCTAAGTTCTAGGGGACCGATGACCTCAGATGTTAAGTCCCATAGTGCTCAGAGCCATTTGAACCATTTGAGGCTTCCTCAAGTTAAAACTAATATCTAATAACGCTGATAATGCCACGACTCTTCCACAATATAGTTCCCATGTTTAATAAGGATACGAATGAAAATCTCCCGGAAACACAATTTGTGGTAAAGAAGATGAGACAAAAATAGTACAAAAGGTCGGGCACAACGCTACACATAAAGCTGCAAGTAATAAAAATTACCAGAAAACTCAATTTGATTTCGTCAAGTTGAGAGTGAATATAGTCACTTTCTACCATCCAATAAATCGAAGTCTCCCAACACGCATCAGTTATAAGGATCGTACTGGCTATGAGATAATGTCGTACCCAAAGCTGAGCCATACAATACAGTTAATTAAAATAGTGGAAACTTCAGAAGCAGCAACCACCATCACGCCAGAAGGGAAACTGACCGACGTTCGTTCAGGTCAGGAGTGAGGTTACTCACTTCTAATCAGCAACGCCCACTGGTAGACAGCTGGACTCCAAACACGGTATTCAGATGAGATCCTTTCTCTGTAAAGGATGCCGACAGCGATGAGAGTAAGATTCTACGGTTGGAATAACAGCGCTGATCTGGGCGAAGTCACCCAGAACACTTCACCACGTGTCCCGTCTGCGGAAAAGCACGTTAACACGTGCCACTGTATCTATCGCATTTGTTTACCACGCATTAGGCGCCTGGGATCTTGCCACTACCAGTCAAGATATCGCAGAAACCACGGATCAAAGAAGCCGCCGAGAATCTTCCGCCAGCCTTGATGTGGAAACAGGGTGCTCGAGACTCGCAGTCAAGCTGGCGATAAGAAATGCTGCGCGAAATAATAGTTGCGTCAATATTTACTGTTACAACCCTTTTGGTCAATAACTATGATGCTCCAGGAAAATGTGAAATAATTGTTAGTGAAACACACACAAATAGACAATAATCGACGATGTTGGGCTCATGTGATGAATTCCAAGAATTTAAGGCACAACATGATCCTTTCAGAACGACATCACGTACAGTTAATGGCTGCGACATTGATCATCTGTATCTAGGCATTGCGCTAACATCTATTAAATCTATTAAAATTACAAATTATTTGAAAGAATAACGCTACAACATACAAAATTAGCTAAATATGGACCGCTAGACAAAAAACTGATGAGTATGGTTTTCAAAATGTATGAAGAATAATTTCAGAACGCCAAATAAAATGACATTATTGGTAAAGAACTAGCATAATAAGTTACAATAGTTATAAATTGGTTTTATATTGTGGATTCTGATCACAATCTATTGGTTATGAACTGCAAAGTAAAACTGAGGAAACTGCAAAAAGGTGGGAATTTAAGAAGATGGGACCTGGATAAACTGAAAGAACCAGAGGTTGCAGAGTGTTTCAGAGAGAGCATTAGGAAACGATTGACAAGAGCAGGGGAAAGAAATACAGTAGAAAAAGAAGGGGTAGATTTGAGAGATGAAATACTGAAGGCAGCGGAGGATCAAGTAGGTAAAACCTTTAGCGGATTTGATTAACGGAAGGGATAAAAAATGGTTCAAATGGCTCTGAGCGCTATGGGACTTAACATCTGTGGTCATCAGTCCCCTAGAACTTAGAACTACTTAAACCTAACTACCTAAGGACCTCACACACATCCATGCCCGAGGCAGGATTCGAACCTGCGACCAGAGCGGTCACGCGGTTCCAGACTGAAACGCCTAGAACCGCACGGCCACAACGGCCGGCGGAAGGGATATAGATCAAAAACGGGAAATACTGTATTTGCTTCGTGCGTTAATGCTGTTAGGGCGCATTTTTAATCGGCCCAAGCATTCACACTTAGTGTCTTGCGACATGGCATCGTGGAAACGTAAATAATCTACAACGCGTAAGCATCTGTCATTGTACCAAAATCAACGATGCGTTTCAAATTTTGTATACATATCAAAAGTAAACAGGTCGAACAACGCATCAGATGTCTGGAAAATATTAAGCGATTGTGTCTTAGCAGCAAAAGACGACAATGAAACTACTGGGATAGGTCAAGACAACATGCTGAAAGCTTCTTCCCACCATAGTCACGACTTAATGTGGAGCGTGATAACTCTGGTGGGTGTCATTAAAGCTCTGAAAGCGATTATCTAGAGCACCGAAAACACTCAAACACTTAACGCAGTCCTGATCGACTGCGAGCTGGGTATCTCTTTTGTGGTAGAAGCGAGACGCGTTGAAACAAGACAGGAAGAAATGAAGAATAAGATTTGACATTTGAAGAACGACAATGTCATAATAGATTAGTTGGATTTCCGTGGGGAGAGGGGGGGGGGGCTGTTTCGGCCGGGGAGTTCTGTGACGGATTTGTATCATTACTGGTGAGAAATTGCAGTTATGTTGCCCCTGTGGAATGGACCCCAGCACATCTTAGAAACGACGCACATATATGTTCACTTAATGTAACATGCTGTCATTCTAGGAGTCACATTGTTCACGAGACACGAAAAAACCGTAAATCAGTTTTTGACTTGTTCATTGCATTCTGGTGCAAAATAAACCTGTTGGATTTTACTGTCACATCACGTAACGAAGAACCTAAAAGTTTATGCACTTATCATTTAAGTTAGCGTAAATGGAACCTTCCAATATCTGCTAAGTTTCAAAGGATATTTGAAATGAATTGTTGGGACTACGGTTATAATCTACAAAATATTTTGTGTAGATTCTCGCCATTCGATGGTCGTTTCAAGTGATATGGAGAATTTATAAACTCTAATCAACGAATACATCCGACAATACAGAAAAAATATTCAGGGTAGTCAGAAATAGTCTGAAAAGCTTGTAAGACTGTTGTAGGGGAAGATGTCCTGAGAAATAGTTGTTAAGAAAAAATGCGATACTCGGAACCGTTCCCGAGTTATTTAACACTGAAATTAGCCAGTAAGGTGGTTGCGCTCGCAAACTGAAGCACTTGGCAAACGCTGAAATGCAGTAACGCATAGACATCTGTGGGTTCGTGAGCTGCCACTTGTTGGAATGCTTATTACTAGTTAAAATGTGCCTTTTCGGAAGTGATAAGGTTAAGCTAGGTGAACAAAAGCTACGTCTGTTTGGTCTGAGGAAACCAAACGAAGAACGCGTTTGGCGACACTCTATCTGGCAGGCTGCTTGAAGTTGCGCGCGGCGACCTGATTGGCTTACTGCAGTGCTAAATAACTCGGAAACAACGCAACGTACCGAATTTTTTTCTGAATTATTTCTCAGCACAACCTCCTCTGCTAGATCCTTACAATGTTTTCAGACTGTTTCTGATCGTTCTTATGTTTCACGCAGCTTCTTTTCAGGGCTTAAAAGTAACACATATTACCATTATCTCACATATCGCAGGAAAGTTGGCACAATCTGTTCTAGTAACGTAAGCAAAGTGACTCTTCAGTGCTCTGTAGAATTACTATTCATTAAGCTACACTATTGTTTCTCATCGAATGTTAAACGAAGGATGTTCAACTTAACTGTAACATTGGTTGAGAGCTCATTACAGACTGAGCACTAGGTCTGTTGGACAATGCTAGAGGAACGAATTCGCCATGTAGTTACCCGAGATCCATCCTAGCATTCATGTCAAGTGATGCAGGGAAGCTGCGGAAAGCTTTATCGCAAAGACCGGTGGGGAATTTGAGCCTCACTTCTCTCAAGTTTCCGTCGCCTTAAACACTCCGCTACTGTGTTTAGCGCCACTTCCTGAAACGAAATCAACGTTCCGTCGAAGAGAGACGAGCTTCACGCCGCACCTCAGTTCCGTCTCGCAAGACTTAGAGAAGTCTCCTCTCCTAAAAATTCAAGAAACTGACACAAGCTTCACGCGGGCTACTGTAATGCTCTCTAGCTGACTCCAGCCGCCGTGAATGTTTGGCTTCGAGCACAACGTATCCAGCGATCCCGATCGACACGTAGGCGTCCCTCACGCTGCGTAAACGTTTCTGGATCACGAGGCAGGGTACGGCGCCCACGACCAGCTCTTAATCGCGAATCACGCTCCGTGAACGTTTCTGAAGCGCGAAACAGGGTGTGCCGCTCACGACCCGCCGTTAATCGCGTAGCGAGCGCTTCGCTACTTTCCAGCAACCCAGACGCAGCTTGGGAACACGCCGGAGATTAAGTCGGGCTTCGTGGTTTTTCTCCGGTCCTTGGTACAAAATTTTCTGTGTTCGTCTGGCATTGGCAGAGAATGCTGGAGCGATCGAGCACTGCTTAGTAGACGTCGCATTAAAACACGTCGCATTAAGCCTCAATCATACGCCTGGCGCCGCATGTCAGATATAAAAAGATATTTTCTCACAGTCCTTATCTCGGTACCTAACTGGCATATGTTATCAACAATTTCAAAAAGGTGAGAAACCTATAATGAATTCCTCATTTTCAAACAAGTACGGTGGTAAAGAAAGAGAAGTCGTATGGCTTTGTTGACTGGAAGATCACGAGGAGTTGGTTGAGGCGCCTGATCCGAAAGGGTTTTCCTCCTCCGTAGGCACTGACCCCTTTCACCGCGTTATGTGAGAGATGTGTCTTAGGTATTATCGTTGAATAGAGGCGAATGTGTATATAATGTTTCTGTTGTATGAAGATGAGAGAAGAGTAAGGGTCAAAACCATTTCCTCTCGAATAGCACCAAGGGAACCGCCAACGGACGGGTCATCATCAACAGTGTCTCTTGCCTTCAACCCATGAGAAATTGCGGAGAGGTTTGGAATTTAATCCAGGGTATTACCGCGACGTTTGGTGATCAGAAACTTGTCGCCATCACTTAGCCTCCTATTGCTGGTCATTAAAGGGCGGTGAAAACTACTTCTGTCAATAGGACTCGAACCGGTTATCTCGAGTCGAGCGCCACTCCACGCCGTACGTAGCGATTTCGGCGAAGAAGCAGGGTACAAATATCAAGTCCATAAATGACATATAAACTCTCTCGGAATACGTATTAACACGGCAAAGTCTATCATTTTTCGCTAACGTGTTAGATGATAGAAAGCACTGTCAAAGGAAAGTGCATACGAATATCTTTAATGGAACCCGTTAACCGGTTGGATGATCATTTCTATTAAAAATATTCTTAACAGCATAACACCCTGTGTTCTGCATAAATAACATTATTTGACAAAATAACAAAAATAAATTTGCAGTAATTGAACATGTTCTTAGAACAAGATTTCTTTTGGTCCATTCTTTTGCAAGCTCAGCTTCTTCTGTCTCTTGTGTACTACACATATACGTTTTAAAGAAGTAGCTTCAGTATTTATTTGTGCACCAATTGCCTACGTGCAGAAATTACGCCTAGTTTCATCTATTGTTCTTCAAATTATACTAAAGCTTCGACGTAAATTCTAATGAAGATAATTTTTCCCTCATGAATCGGTCACGATGAAATTGAAACTCCAGCCACATCAATACTGAACTGAATGAAAGTCCATTAAATTGTTCGCATGTCTCACCTATACGCTCAAACAGACAGAAAAAACTTAAAAAATCAAGACTTACTTTGGTCGTTTACACGCCTCAATCCATCTGCTGTCAATATCTTGAGCATACAGATAGCCTACGCCAATTTTACAAGTTCATGCAATTTACAGATGGAAGTAATACCGTAACTGTAAGATAAATTCGTAAATCTTTCATTTTTATGACGTATGTAACTTCAGGACTTCTTCTTAAACAGTGGCATTATTTACTTCCCGTTTCAAAACTAGACAACTGAAGTTATTATTACAACTACAACACCGGCACGTTCAAATTGTTACGCCTCACTCCCGAGATTCAAGTAACAATAAACTATGAAAGCGCTGCTGCTATGGTCGCAGGTTCGAATCCTGCCTCGGACATGGATGTGTGTAATGCCCTTAGGTTAGTTAGGTTTAAGTAGTTCTAAGTCTAGGGAACTGATGACCTCAGATGTTAAGTTACATAGTTCTTAGGGCCATTTGTACAATTTTGAACTATGTAATAAAGAATAGATAGTAGTAACGTTAAAAAACATGCAGCTGCCTGCTTGTAAGAGATGCTGAAAGTGGTGGCCATGGGCATTCAGGCATCGCTGACTTTGTGTGATGACGTTATCAGTAACAAGCTGTAATTCTGCAGGCGTGACGTTCTTGATTTCTGTAGTAATGTTCCGTTCAATATCGTCTATCGTGCGAAAACAGTAAGCATACAGTTTGAGGTTTAATGAGCCCCATAAATAAAAGTCACACGATATTAAGTCCAGGGAGCTCGGGGGCAGAGGCCTCTACTGACAAGTCTGTCTTCAGGGAACACGCCTGGTGGTGTGGGTCATACTTTGGATATGTGAGCGGTTGCTCGACCTTGTTAGAATACTGCATACAGTTTCTCTGCTTCCGTTAATAGTGCACAGAAAGAGTCGAAGATCTTAGATATCAGGCCCTGTTTAAGGTATAACTGAAAAATATGGGGACAGTAATGAGCATGCCGGACAACATACACCAACACCTGTCTTTTCTGAGTGGAGAGGTTCTTCGAGCGGAATACGTGGGCTGACCTGCGACCAGTACCTGCAGTTCTGAGAGTTTACATAACCTGACAAATGAAACCAGGTCTCAGTTGACATGAAGTAAAGCAAGGGATCAAAGTAACCGTTAGCAATTCATGTTAACAGCCAGTTCCAATAGTGAGGTCTCTTTTCCTGATCCTCAGATTTGAACTCTTGCACCACACTCACAAGACAGGCTTTTAATTTCATATCTTTTAGTACTCGAAGGCACGCGGTACGAGACACACCAACTTGCTGTCGTAACCTCCTTACCGTCTGGCGCGTACTTCCCGCAATGTCCATGCGAATTCTATCTGCAGTTTCAGTGGTCCTCACAGTCGGTCACCTATTCCTGTGCACATACTGAACGGATCCTACAGCCTTCCATTTCCTGTACAGATCTTGAATAATGCTAGTCGAGGGGAGTTCCCTACAGGGATACTTCGCTTGAAACATTTCTTTACATTCTTTGATGGAGTCTGTCTTTATGTAACACTCCACAATATCAGCTCGCTGTTCTAATCCAAACTGCCCCACTTCCGTAACAACTGAACATCACGAGCTTCTCAAAGCAACTGACACGTGAACACACAACTTCCTGATAAAAAGCAGTGTAGCCAACTTTCGAGACAGTGTTACCACTTTACAAGTAATTCGACTAGAGATGATTAATTAGTTTCATGTGGGACACACTGCAGTTTCTGGAGTAGTGCTGATTTTTGCAAAGCACGGGAGATACGTGGGAAGCTACTAAAGCTCGCACTGTGAATTTTTTAAACGAAGTCTCTTGTTTGCACGAGCAGTCAATGCCGGACGTGTTTAGTTCACTATCCGGTCGTTCGCATTTCACTTTCGGACATGCTGTCTTTTGTATTATTATTTCGGTGTTAAGAGTTCGCCGGCCGAAGTGGCCGTGCGGTTCTAGGCGCTGCAGCCTGGAACCGCGAGACCACTACGGTCGCAGGTTCGAATCCTGCCTCGGGCATGGATGTGTGTGTTGTCCTTAGGTTAGTTAGGTTTAACTAGTTCTAAGTTCTAGGGGACTAATAACCTAAGAAGTTGAGTCCCATAGTGCTCAGAGCCATTTGAACCATTTGTTAAGAGTTCAACAGCAAGTAAACTATCGAAATATGTGACAAGTATCGTTTGTTACTTCAAAACACAGGCATTTCATTCGTATTTACAACGCTGCTTTCTTAGAAGATCGTACTGTAACCGGAAAAAGCTGTCTGCATAAGCATTTACATGTAGGCTGCAGCCTGGGACCCGCACTACAATCAATAAAAACAAGTTTTTTTTTTCAATAACGTGAATTTGTCTCTCTTAAAACAGTAAGAAATGTACACTTCGTTATTTTGTGTGGGCACATTCCGCTGACACCTCTCAAACTCCGTCCTCCCTCACGTCAAATTTCCAATGACGCCCTTCAAACGCGTTGCACCTCTTTCGGCAATATCGCAAAGAGTTTTAAGAGAATATTTAACGAAATTTCGGCAGTTTGAAGTGAGTTAGATTTTGAGGAAATTCTATTTCTTCCATACTTACTCTCATCCAAACCAGAAGATATTACAAGGAATACATAACATGTCTCAAGATCAATAGGTTCTGACAGGTATCCTACTAACTGGTGACGCCATAGCAAAGTCACGCTACCACAGTAAACGTTTTAGTGGATAATTCAAAAGCAAACTAAAAAAATCGTTTTCAAAAACATACAAATATAGTTTTTATAAAAATACATTACTACCATCTGCTTAAAAGTTACAATACGGTATTTTTAAAGTTGAAATACCGACTTTTTTCATGGACGTTAATATCAGCTTTCACGCCTTTTTGTTATTAAATCGTGTTGAACACACTAGTGATTTAAATTTTTTCCATGGTTTTTATCTCCTCAGGTCATTAAATAACGCATTCAAATACTACAATTTCCTACAGTTAAATGATAAATCTTAAATCTTGCGTTATAGGCTTTTAATCGGAAAATTGCTCTAAAACGCTATTTTTACGGGTTAGTTCCAACAAAATTTTCCTGTTGGAAGCCGCACAACATATTTAGCCTAGAAATCTACGAATTCTAAATATGGCTCTGTGCATTAGTAATATTTCGATACAGTATTAAAATCTTTGGGTTCTACAGTTGATAAAGCCACTCGCAGCCTCAGCTCTTTGTAGGTGATTGCTTGAAGAAGTATCAAGTTACGCGTCATTAATTTAATTCTTTTTGTTTCTTGTTACTGCAGAATACAAGGATACACGATATTCTTCACAGAACGGGATCGTACGCAAATCCCGGTCGCTAGTGGATTTGGAGCGCTACTGCGAGACATCGGCCTCGAAACACGAGCCCTTCTGTAACCAGAGATGGTCGCTGGCTGGCTCTCTGAGATCGTCGTGAGTACTACTTTGGAAGACTATTCCCAAAAGACTACGAGCGTGAGTGATCCATGAATTTAATGCCCGAAGAATGACCAGAATCATTCATAACACCTTGGATTATGGGCAGCAAGAGCAGTTAAACCTTACCAAAACTCCTGAACCTTCGTATGTTCGCAATGCGTCTGACGGTATCTCTGAAACGGCAGGATGGTGGATCGCTCTGGAAGGAGTGTTGAAAGGAGGGGTCTGGTTTCTTAATATAAAATATGAGTTAAACAAAACCGCAACAATGCCGGACGTGATTATAAAGGAGACTAATGTAGCTGTAAAGACCAACACTAGGAAAGAGACAGAAGTGTTACATTGTACCTACGGAGGACCCATTGTGACAACGGGCGGAAGAAGTGAGACAAAAAAATCAGGTGAAATTGGCGCATGCAACGAAAGCTATCTTTTACGTAGCACTTGCACTGATATGAAATACTGACATGCTATTTCGGAAGACTGGACAACGACAGTACACGGAAATGTAAGATAAGCAACGACAAAAATGAATAAGAACACACACGAATCATTGTTAGGACAAAAAGCAATTAAAGATAAACTACAAAATAGAGAATACTACACAAAACAGACGAGGAAAAATGTTTATGGAGTTTATTGGGACATGTACTAAGACAGTAATAGTTCATTTATTACTTGAAGCAGAAGTGGGAAGGCAAAATGGGAGTGGCAGCAAAATTAAAGTATATAAATCATATTACCGAAAATATTAGGTCCAGCGTGTGAAATTGAAAAGATTACTACAAAACGGGAGCTATTGAGGACTTCAATTACTCAGCCAAAAATCTAAGTCTTTGATTTCCTCAAGTCAACCGAAGAGTGCTTCGCGCTATCCGCCAGGTACCTAGCCGCCTCGATATCGGGATTTATCCGAAATCTAATAAGCTGTACTACTGTCGGCTTGCGAAGTACTGGATTCACAACTATTCAAATAGCCTGGGCATGTCGTAAAGATTCGTTTACCAAACTATTTTATTGCCTATCACGCAGAGTTTCATGCAATCTTCAGGGCACTGGATCAAATAGAATGTTCTGTGCTGAAAAATTCCTCGTTTGCTCCCTCTCACTAAGTGGCTTTCAGTCTATTAAGGGCATGTAAGCAGCAGACAAATATACCCAGAGCATCCAGGAGCCCCTTCTGCAAAGGCTGAGAAGGAAGTGTCATTCTCCTTGGTACCTGGGCACAAGGTAATTCGGGGGAATGAGCTAGCAAATTGGGCAGCGAAAGAAGCGCGTGTTCTAACTCTGGTGGCCAAGTACGCTGGCCCCTTACATGCTGCATCCTCGCTGTTGAGGTACAAGGTCATGTGGCAGTGAGAAGAAGGGTGACTGGAAGTGACGGACAGTAAAAGCGACTACTCGGCCGTGGCGAAACCCCTTCCGGCTGCTTGGGCGACGTGAAGTCCTTCTCAGTCGCCTTCGGATAGGGCAGCCCGATGACGCACGGCTTCCTTCGATGTGCTGTGCTTGTGCTGTACAGACTACGATACACCAAATTTTAAATGAATGTTATACGCAGATAGGGGAACAGAGAACAGTTTAGTAGCTGATCAGCCTTCTGTTCTAGCTGACAATGGGGCGAATGTGGTACGACTTTTAAGATTTTATGAGATCAACTTGCTCTCTATCCTATTTAGGGAGAGAGTTGCAATGTGTTACCAAAGTAACTGGCTCATCCCGATTTTTCTTTTTCTTTTTTTAAGCGATCAGTCAGCCACACTTTCCTGAGTCTTCCTTTTAATTGCTATGTTACAATTCAATTACGTTTTTAATAACACATTGTATGCAAGTTTGATAAAGATACAAAAGTTATATTCTTATTGATTGGATACGATTGGGTATGTGACAATGGGCTGGATTTATTGCGTTTTCCCCTGACACATTTTAGCCATTGCTTCCCTTTCCCCCACATTCGTCTCGGACTGTTATAGTAATCGCGCTAGTAAGAAACCGTTGAGTGCCCTAAATCCATAATCATACACACAATTATTCAAGTGGTAATCAATGATTCCTGGTTTTTTTTCTGGTGCTCAAAGAAACTCTTAGTCCTTGCAATGTTCCGTCTGATAGAGGGAGAAAGCCAAAAGCTGGTAATTTTTCTGGTAATAAGCTCTGCAAACCCCTAAACAGTGAATACACTTGTTGTAACTGGGATTCACAGCCATAAAATTTTTTTTGAAGGACATCATCTTTACGCCAGTGACTGTTACAAGTTTTTATTACACTATTGCAATTTCGGCCTTAGGCCATTATCAAATGTTGATATTATGAATTTAATCCGTGTCAACGTAATGTAAGCTGACACAATTGTGTGTCCTTTCTTTTTTTTTCCTTTATTGAATTTCGATTTCCCCCCCCCCCCTCCCAAGGGGGTGGGCTTGCAGCAGCTTAGTACTCTGCTCTTCAGCCTACAGAATTTTTAAAACATAAGAAGATAAGGAACAATAAAAGCAGGCAATAAAACGGTGACGTAAATTGTAAAACGGCGGAAAATTGTGGAAAGTGAAAACATAAAATAAAGGGTGGGCGATGCTAATAAAACACACAGGAAGCAGACAGGTAAAATAGTAGACAGACAATTAAAAAAACATGGCAACAGTCTGGTTTCTGTTCGCAAGAGATATAAAAATCACACCCAGCGACAGTTTGATGTCCACTCACAACACTTCGGAAAAGACGCACAACACTTAACAATCACTGGAAACACTGCACTAAAAAGTCGGCACAAAGATGACACACCACAACCAAGAGGAGATGGGGGAGGGGGTTGGGACCTGGACAGATGAAGGGAAAAAAGGGGGGAGGAGAGGAAAAACGAAAGGGGGGGAACCGACAGAGGGAGAGGACTCATAAAGGGGGTGCAGGGCAGACACGAGAGGGAATGGGGAAAGGCAGAGGAGGGAAACGCAAAAGGACTTGGGGGAGAGAAGGGAGGCAGAGAGAGGGTAGATGGGGAAAAATAGGTTGGAAGGGGGGGGGAGAGCGAGCCCAGGATAAGGACAGAGGAAGGGAGGGGGAGGTGAGGATCAGAGTTGATAGGAGGGATAAACGGAGGGAGAGAGGGCATCATCCGGGAGGGGCAGTTGACGGAAGCCACCTTGGGAAAGGAGATGAAGGGTGTAGAGATGGAGGGTAGGGGGGACACAACAGTGAAGGCGAGGCAGAGGGCGGGGGTTGAAGGGGAGAGGAGCAACCAGGGGATGAGGGGGATCAAGGCGGCGGGAGGTGTAGAGTATGCAGATATGTTCGAGGAAAAGGAGCAGATGGGAGAAAGAAATCAGGTCGTAGAGGATCCGTGAGGGGGACAGAACGCGTATACAGAAGGCGAGGCGGAGTGCATGGCGCTCAAGGATCTGGAGGGACTAACAGAATTTTGTGTGTCGTTGTCAATCCTGTTAAATACATTCGTGTCGTTGTTACACAGTGCGAGCACATATATACAAACATCATAAAACAACATAATCTGTAAATGCACATATTCATTACCCCATCACTAGTGATGGGTTAATGAAGATGTGCATTTACAGATTATGTTATTTTACTAGTGATGGGTTAATGAAGATGTGCATTTACAGATTATGTTGTTTTACGATGTTTGTGTACGTGTGCTCGCACTGTGTAACAACGACACGAATGTATTTAACAGTATTGACAACAGCACAGAAATGTGTAAGCTTACATTACGTTGACATGGCTTAAAGCCATAATATCAACACTTGATAATGGCCTAAGGCCGAAATATCAATAGTGTAATAAAAACTTATAACAGTCACTGGTGTAAAGATGATGTCCTCCCGAAATACTGTATGGTGGAAAGTACGTACATCACTCCTAGCCAATCCCTGTTCTATTCCATTCACGTATGGAGCAAGGCGCAATGGCTGTATGTGTGCCTCTGCACTCGCCCTGATCTCCCTCATCTCGTTCTCACGGGCACTACGCAAAATATACGATGACGCCAGCAGTACTGTCCGGTGCCCATCTCGAATACTTCTGGAGTTACGCAATACAGTTTGCCAAGAATGACATACACTTAATTCCAAACCTTTTCATATGCGTTTTCAAAGAATCGCAGTTCCTTTGGTTTTTAAATAACGTCGGATTTCTACTAAAAACATTTTTTTTCTTTTTCATATTGTTTAGCCGCACATTGCGATAGCTATGTGTAATCGTCAATATTTCTGGTTTTTATTCTGTAAAATCACCATTCCAGCTTTTTTTTTCTATTTAGGCCAAGTGAGTCTATTCTGTCATGATTGCTTACTTAAAGCAGCATTGATGTACGGTTTGTATTTTACAAAGTTGCGTACTGTAATGCATCTTATGACTTGACAGATGTCATCTGCAACGTAGTCGCAAGAAGTAAGCGTATTTACTCAAAAAGTAATAATTTTTTATAACTTACCGAGAGTGTATGTCCTATACTTCTATTTTTTGTCACATTGCCCCTTATTAGTGTGTTTCGTAGGATGCAACTATTCACAAAGGCCTCCACATATTTTGCCGCTGCTATGTTACGTAGTCTCACATGTTTTTATTAATAAGTTGTTTCGGTGGTAGCAGTAAAATTTTTGCACAGTCTTCCTCAAGTATTGGTTCTCTAAATTTATGGGTCAGAGTTTCGCTGGAATATATCGCCTGTCCTGCACAGATTTCCCTTCAAGTTCTCTGACAGTTTCTGTTGCACTTGGGAATGCAGTATATCGAGCTGTTAAGACCCTAGCAGGGTATGTGTCTCAGTTCCTGCTACGGCTTTTGTTGGCTGTGTTGGAAACGACTGCAATCACATGAACAAGACTCTGGAATACGTCACACAGGCGTCATCTATCAGATTTCGTGAACAGATGCACTTCACTTTTCCAGAATCCTCTCAACATAATTTTTCCATTTGCCTTCTCTAACAGTAGTTTCACGTTTTCGTTCCGTTTCATGTCACTCTACAGGATTACTTCTAGGTGTGTTAAACTACATGGCATGCTCCATACATTACAGTGATCTTTTGTTGTTGATGATGTTGTTTTCAGTCCGAAGACTGGTTTTGTATCAATCTCTCCACGCTAGTTCACTGTGTGGCAGGCTGTTCGTTTTCGTATAACTTCTGCAAAGTACATCCGTTTGGACCTGCTCACTGTAGACAGTTGTGGGTCTCCCTCTACACGTTTTATACATCCCTCCCTCCACCCCCCTTACTCACACACACCTCCCTAACTAACAAAATTTACGATTCCTTGACGTCTCAGGATGTGTACTATCATCCGATTTCTTATTATAGTCACAATGGTATCACCAGTAGTGGAGTAATACTATACTGTGGAGTTCTTGACTCACGAGAAATCTCTGGTAAACGTAAGCATTTTTACGGTGTATCACTGGAGTAATTTGTTTATCTTATTAAGAGGAAATCTATTGCGTACATCGTACGTCAAAGACATAAAAAGGTAGCTAACTAAATGAATGTTTAAGTGCAAAACTACTCTCTCGAGTCACATTAATGTGAACTCTTGTCGAAAGCCCGAAAGAAACCGCCTTTCGCAACGCCGACCGCTGCGAGTCGTGCAGGAAAAGAGCCAGTGAGGTTCTGGAAGGTACTGACGGAATATGGAGCCATGTCGACTCCAGTGCCGTGGCCAGCTCCGTTAGGTTCAAATGGTTCTGAGCATTATGCGACTTAACTTCTTAGGTCATCAGTCGCCTAGAACTTAGAACTAATTAAACCTAACTAACCTAAGGACATCACACACATCCATTCCCGAGGCAGGATTCGAACCTGCGACCGTAGCGGTCGCTCGGCTCCAGACTGTAGCGCCTAGACCCGCACGGCCACTCCGGCCGGCGCTCCGTTAGGTTTCTCGGTTGAGGACCCATGGCGCGAACATGTTGACAGAAGTGGCCTCACAGATTCTCGATTGGGTTTGGTTGTCAGAGAAGTACGTTAAACTCATTCTGCTGCTCTTCGAACCACCCACGTACGCTGAGAGGTATGTGACATGTTGCATCGTCCTGCTGGTAGATGCTATCGTGCCGAGATAATGCATGCAACATATAGGGGTAGATATGCTCCCCAAGGATAGATGCCTACTTGTGTTGTTCCGTTGTGCCTTCAAGAAGCACGGTATCACATAGGGAGGGCCACGAAAACATTCCTCAGACCATTAATGCTCGCTCCTCCGACGTGGGCTCTTCCGACGACTGTTGTAGGGTGTTTGCTTTCGGATCTTTTACGCCGTACACATCAGTGCCCATCTGTCCAATGGCGCATCAAACGTGTTGGTCCGGAAAAGCCACCTGTTGCTACTCTGTGGACGTCCAGTTGTGGTAGTGGTGTACAAATTCCAGCCGTTGTCGTCCATGAACAGCAGTCAACTTGGGTGCATGAGCCAGGCGCCTGCTGCTGAGGCCCATACTCTGTAAATTTCGTTGAAAGGTCGCTGAGGAGACACTGTTGTTTATCCCGTGACTCATCTGGGGGGTCAGTTGTTCAACAGTTGTACGTCTATTCGCCCGTACACATCTCCGCAGCCGTTTTTCGCCCCTGTCATCTATGGCCCTTGTGAGCCACAGTTGCCTCGGGGCCGGTTTAGGATAGCACAATTTTTCCATGCACGATATACTCGTATTTTGACCACGGTGGCAAGCGAACAGTTTGCAGACTTAGCCATTTCGAAAATGCTTGGACCGTTGTCCCGAAAGCCAATGATCGCGCATTACGACAATGACTGCACTATTTCCCGCGTCCCACGGACACGCTTTATATACACTTCACTGCTAGTACTGCCACCTATCGACTGTCAGTGGTTATTGCACGTTGATGTCCCACATAGTCCATGGCCACATTAATGTTACTGGACCGTGTACAAATAAGAATCACGTCAAACTTTAGTTCAAATATCAATCGCAAACGACTTCCTCGTGTTCGCGATGTTTTATGTTTTCTTTCATTTCTCTAAAAGAATTATACAATACGTTTCTTAGACATGGATTAATATCAAACATAAGTTGGGGCAGCCCGGTTATCGAAAGGACGCTAAGGAGGTCATTGTATCTTATTATGAACGCCAGTCTACTATCACCCGATTTCGCGATTTCGAGATATGGATAAGGTAACTGGCCGCAGAGTATTGGCATCTTTCAGTCTGTCATTAAGGTTAATAGTACGCTACCATCCAGCCAGTAATTAGACAACCCCCCAACACCCGCCCGTAGATTACGGGCGAGTTATATGAGTACCTACCATGTGTAAGTAGGCTGTTTAGGTTTTTATATTGGTAACGCCACGTAGCGCTCTGTATGAAAATCACTGGCTGTGCTGTGTGCAGTCTGTGGCTAGTTTGCATTGTTGTCTGCCATTGTAGTGTTGGGCAGCTGAATGTGAGCAGCGCGTAGCGTTGCGCAGTTGGAGGTGAGCCGCCAGCAGTGGTGGATGTGGGGAGAGAAATGGCGGAGTTTTGAAATTTGTAAGACTGGATGTCATGAACTGCTATATATATTATGACTTTTGAACACTATCAAGGTAAATACATTGTTTGTTCTCTATCAAAATCTTTCATTTGCTAACTATGCCTATTAGTAGTTAGTGCCTTCCGTAGTTTGAATCTTTTATTTAGCTGGCAGTAGTGGCGCTCGCTGTATTGCAGTAGTTCGAGTAACCAAGATTTTTGTGAGGTAAGTGATTTGTGAAACGTATAGGTTAATGTTAGTCAGGGCCATTCTTTTGTAGGGATTTTTGAAAGTCAGATTGCGTTGCGCTAAAAATATTGTGTGTCAGTTTAAACACAGTCATGTATAATTTTCCTAAGGGGACGTTTCACATGCTACGATTCTTTCCTACGTACATTGGATTAGCATGAAGGTTAACGCTTTAGGCGACAGAAGAAAGGAGAAGAAGATGTAAAGCACTTATGTTTCTTTGAAGTACATTGAAGCTGATTAATACGAAGCTTTGTGGAACAAAAATAGCTCCTGTTTTACTGCATCATGAAGATACTCAAATATACAAAGCCAGTTTTTTTATTTTATAGGAAATACTAACATCGTGTTGTGAAATTTAGTGTCCTACTGTGGATACACAAAGACTACAACCTCCAAGAGTTTGCTTCCCAATCCCTATTGAGCTATTTTTTATATTCTATCTTATAGGTCAAATGTTTGAGAGGAAAGAAAACAAGACTCCCTGTAACTTTACACAATGGGTTCTTTTTCGAATTTTCACAGCCAAACTAAGAGTGAAAAATGGACAATATGGATATCAAATTGATCAGCGTGAGGTCTAGTTTTGCAAAAATAGGTTTATTTGCTTGAATTTTATGATTATAATTAGGAAAAATTTAATCAGTGATTTGAGGGAAAATTTTTGTCCCAGTTTTTATCGCCAAACTAAGTGTGGGAAATAGACGAATGAGGTGTCAAACTGACCATCGTGAGGTCCAGTTATGCAAAAAGAAATTTAATTACTTCAAATTAATAAGGACAATCAAGAAAAACTTAATTATCATTTGAGGGAACATGAAATACGGGTATTTCACGAACAGCTGCTGCTTTGTATTTAAATGATATGTCAAAAAGTTCATTTCTTCGAGACCTAGCTGTCTGGCGCATAGAAAGTTGAACTAGCGCCATTTTAACTGTTAAAATGGTTTTCTTCGAATGAAGTACTAAATTCAGGATACTGCTCTAGGAAAGGGAATGAGCTGTCAATAAGATCGTACTTTCTGAACAAAACATAAAAATAAACAAATTTTTGAAAAAATTGAACATACGTCTTGTGAAAAGATTTGTATAAAAGTAAGATGTTCGAAATCATGTACAGCAGATATGCGTGTCAGATGTTTCTCTAATCTGTTTTATTTCTTACTTCCAGAGAAACCATTTCAGTAAACAATTGGCCGATTCTTTTTTTCAATGTATTTTTTAATTTCAAAGTTTTGTGTTGCTATAGTTGGTCTCATGTCAAGATTCTGTAACTATAAGTACATTGACGTGACGAAAGTCAGGGGATAGCTCATATCATGTCGGACCTCCTATTGTGCAGCACAGTGCAGCAACTCTACGTGGCACTGACTCAACAAACGGTTGGAAGTCCCCTGCAGAAATGTTAGCCATGCTTCCTGTATAAAACAAACACCGTCAGAACAGGCCTTGAAGGCCCAACGGTATCGACCGGCCGCCGTATCATCCTCATGACTTAGGCGTCACTCGATGCGGATACGGAGGGGTGGGGGAGGGGAGGGGGCATGCGGTCAGCACACGGCTCTCCTGGCCATTGTCAGTTTTCATGCCCAGTGCCGTTACTTCTGAATCAAGAAGCTCCTCAATTCGCCCGCTTGCCAACAGCACTCGACAGACCCGAGTGGTGACCAGTCCCCGACTACACTTAACCCGACGGAACTGTGCCAATGCCGTTGGCTATGCTGCCTCTGTAGCCATACATAATTGCGAAAGAGTTGCCGGTGCAGGATTCTGTGCGCGAACTATCCCCTCGATTACGTCCCGTAAGTGTTGGATGGGTGGCCAAATCATTCGCTCGAATTGTCCAGAATATTCCACAATGCAATCGCGAACATGACTAGCTACATAAAATCTGTGAATGGCTGTTAATGATCTCCAAGCAGCCAAACATAAACATTTCCACTCAATGACCGATTCAGTTGGAACAGAGGACCCAATACATTCCATGAAAGCACAGCCCACACCATTACGGAGCCGCCACAGGCTTCCACAGCGTCTTGTTCAAATCTTGGGTCTTAGCTTTGCGGGGTCTGCGCTACACACCGACCCTACCATCCGCTCTTAGCAACTGTGATCCATCTGACCAGGCAACGGTATTCCAGTCGTCTAGGGTCCAACCGATCTGGTCACGTGCCGAGGAGACGCGCTGCATGCGATGTCGTGCTGTTAGCAAAGGCACTCGCGTCTGCCACCATATATCACTAATGTCAAATTTCCGCGCACTGCCCTAATGGATACGTTCGTCATACGTCCCACGTTGACTTCTGCTGTTATTTCACTCAGTGTTGGCTCAAATGGCTCTGAGCACTATGGGACTTAACACCTGAGGTCATCAGTCCCCTCGACTTAGAACTACTTAAACCTAACTAACCTAAGGACATCACATACATCCATGCCCGAGGCAGGATTCGAACCTGCGACCGTAGCAGCAGCGCGGTTCCAGACTGAAGCGCCTAGAACTGCTTGGCCACAGCGGCCGGCTCACTCAGTTTTACTCGTCTGCTAGCAGTGACAACTCTACACTCTCTGTCTTTAAGTGAAGGCTAAGCCCGCCCGGTTGGCCGTGCGGTCTAACGCATGGCTTTCCGGGCGGGAAGGAGCGCCGGTCCCCGGCACGAATCCGGGCGGCGAATTTGTGTCGAGGTCTAGTGAGCCGGCCAGTCTGTGGATGGTTTTTAGGCGGTTTTCCATCTGCCTCGGCAAATGCGGGCTGGTTCCCCTTATTCCGCCTCAGCTACACTACGTCGGCGATTGCTGCACAAACAAGTTCTCCACGTATGCGTACACCACCATTACTCTATCGCGCTAACTTAGGGGTCACACTCGTCTGGTGTGAGACGTTCCCTTGGGGGTCCACCGGGGGCCGAACCGCACAATAACCCTGGGTTCGGTGTGGGGCGGCGGAGGGGTGAAGTGGACTGCCGTAGTCGTCGTGGGGTTGTGGACCACTGCGGCTGCGGCGGGACGGAGCCTCTCCGTCGTTTCTAGGTCCCCGGTTAACATAACATAAAGTAAAGGCTATCAGCCACTGCGTTGTGAAATTTGGTATTCTCGGCAAACTCTTGACACTGTGGAATTCGGAAATGAATTCCCTAACAATTCCCGAAACGGAATGTCCTATGCGTCTAGCTCCATCTACCATTCCACGTTTAAAGTCTGTTAATTTCCGTTGTAAACCTTTTCCTATGAACCATCTAAGTACAAGTGACAGCTCCGCCCAATACACTGCCCTTTTATACCTTGTGTAGGCGGAACTACCGCCATCTGTAAATGTGAAAATCACTGTACCGTGACTTTTGTTACCTCAGTGTAATCTACAGTCGTCGTTTGACGTCTTTACAATGTGATAGCCCTCAACATATGTTTTTTATACTTATACCAAGCAGCCGGCGGCTGTGGGCGAGCGGTTCTAGGTGCTTCAGTCTGAAACCGCACTGCTGCTACGGTCGCAGGTTCGAATCCTGCCTCGGGCATGGATGTGTGTGACATCCTTACGTTAGTTAGGTTTAAGTAGTTCTAAGTCTAGGGGACTGATGACCTCAGATGATAAGTCCCATAGTGCTCAGAGCCATTTGAACCACTTTTATAACAAGCTGTCGGCTGTACGGTTCAATAAACGCAAACCAAATAAAAGAAAAACAACAACGGAGGACGTCAGCGCCATTGAGAAATCCCGCAGGCGGTGTGTAGAGGCCGCTACTTTCTTCGCTGTTGTGTCGACCGCAGCTAAAGCTGTTCTCCTTTGTAGGAGCGCGTGGCCGTCGCATTGGCCGATAGCGGCAGCGGCAGGGCGGGACCCGGTGGCGGCACAGCACTCGCATGTCAGCAGGGTCGTGAGAGCGGAGTAGACCAGAGCAGAGCACGTGGGGAGCACGCGGAAGCGCCGGCGTCGGCCGCGCCGACTTTCTCCGCGCCGCTGCTTGCGCAACTCGCACACACACACACACACACACACACACACACACACACCACATACGCAACACACAGCACGGAACGCGCGCTGCTCCGGAGGCTGCGACAGGCCACGCATGCGGGCCGGGGGCGTCGCGGGAGAGGCGCCGCGCAGGCTGCTCTCCTGCGCGCTGCCTTGTCCGTGGTAGCTCAGCATGCCGCCATCTCCAATCGCAATCTGATGTTGATATGTACTTTGAAGTTATCTTCTTACACTTCATAACACATTCCACAGATCCGTCCTAAAAAGTGAATTAAATTAGCCCTACCGGGAATAATATGTGGATTCTTTCCCCATGTTGTCACAATACTCCACTCGAACTTAATCAGGATCAGTACTTGGAGTAGTTAATTCCTAGCCATTAATCTAAATTGGCCAATCTAATGGGAGCAAAATAACTGATGATGGTCGGAGTAGAGAGGATATAAAATGTAGGCTGGCAATGGCAAGGAAAGCGTTTCTGAAGAAGAGAAATTTGTTAACATCGAGTATTGATTTAAGTGTCGGGAAGTCGTTTCTGAAAGTATTTGTATGGAGTGTAGCCATCTACGGAAGTGAAACGTGGACGATAAATAGTTTAGACAAGAAGAGAATAGAAGCTGTCGAAATGTGGAGCTACAGAAGAATGCGGAAGATTAGATGGGTAGATCACATAACTAATGAGGAGGTATTGAACAGAATTGGGGAGAAGAGAAATTTGTGGTACAACTTGACTAGAAGAAGGGATCGGTTGGTAGGACATATTCTGAGGCATCAAGGGATCACCAATTTAGTATTGCAGGGCAGCGTGGAGGGTAAAAATCATAGAGGGAGACCAAGAAATGAATACACTAAACAGATGGTTCAAATGGCTCTGAGCACTATGCGACTTAACTTCTGAGGTCATCAGTCGCCTAGAACTTAGAACTAATTAAACCTAACTAACCTAAGTACATCACACACATCCATGCCCGAGGCAGGATTCGAACCTGCGACCATAGCAGTCCCGCGGTTCCGGACTGCGCGCCTAGAACCACTAGACCACCGCGGCCGGCCCACTAAACAGATTCAGAAGGATGTAGGTAGCAGTAGGTACTGGGAGATGAAGAAGCTTGCACAGGATAGAGTAGCATGGAGAGCTGCATCAAACCAGTCTCTGGACTGAAGACCATAACAACAACAACAACAATCTAAATTTGAGATTGGCAAAACATCTTAGACTTGACTCGAAGTCACGCCCTCGTTTATACAACACAAACACCGAGTGGTTGATACTAATTAACATCGAAGTTAAGAAAGCCTCCAACGTGACTGGCCCTGAAAGCAAAGAGCCCTGCGATCAAACAAATACGACTAACACATGCTCCGTTAAGGATTTCCCGTCTGCCGACCCGTGGTCTGCGAATTCAGTGACGAGAAGAGGAATTCTGCAGCGCCGATCTGCTCAGTACTGCTGGCAGTCGTGTAGACAAAGTGCGTTGCACAACTAAAAATGCAGACAGAGGACGCGAAACAGTGTCCATAAACCCATGAGATCGGGGTTATTCCCGTAAAATGCCGGACACGAATCAAGATTTCTGCTTGCTTATAAGCCAGGAGCAGAGACTTGTCTCAAGTGTCCGGTCGTAAGGAAGCATTTCGTAATGCCACGGTCTCCACAACGAAGTTCAGGTTCGAGAAACAAATGATGGAGTTCCAGCACTTTAGAATCTAATAGTGAGACTGTTTACAGGCGCCTTGCCAACAGTGTCTCAAAACGCTATCTAGAAAAGCGTGTCTTGTCGACACCTCCCGGTGTGTCCCATCACCACGCAATGCCCAGTTTAGAGCAATCCTCGCGTCGTTAGCTTGAACTGTCCTTGTGAGCAATCACTGTGCCCGTTACAAGTGGAATACCTCCCACTCTACGAGTCATGAAGTTGTTAGCCAACCGTCTTCAGTTCATATTCAGTTCGGTAGAAACTTCCAGAACAAATTGTGACCCCTCCTCCGTCTAAATTTCAGTTAACCAGATACGTTTCTGCGTCTTTTTGTGGGAATACGCCTTGCCGTCCTGCGTAATAACTTCTGCGACCATTATTTCGGATCTGCGGCAGGCATTCCTTGTGCATTCCTCCATGCTAAAAATGCTGGTGGTGGCGCTTTTGCAATAATATCTCTACAATAATTTGCTTTCAGCATCCTCTCGCCCCTGCGTCCTTAACAGCTGCAGGGCCCCCATGAGACGCCGCTTTCCACCCGTTTTTCGACGGACAGCGAAGCAACAGCAGTAAATGTCTGACATCCTCTTTTTTTGAGGACCGTAGACTGCACCTACTGCAGCCCTTGTTCCGTGTCGCTTTCGGAGACCAGAAAGGCTCACGTTAGCCCGGCTGTCAGAACCAGCGTCAATTTACACTCAAAGAATGCACCTCTACAGCAATGTTAATATGAGGCTACCCAGCATCAACCAATAAATGATTAAAAATTCGATAACTCCTCATGAAATACGGTTCCATACTAAGTAAATGAAATAAGAATTACCAAAATCATTCACAAAGCAGCAGGAAAGATAGTTGGAAAAACTAAACCCGAGAACAAGAGGAAATGGATTACAGCAGATGTGATTGAGCTTATAGGAAACAGGAGAGTACACGCAACTGATGAACAAGGAAAAGCTGAATACAGAAGACTAAGAAATTTAGTCAACAGAGAGCTACGAAAACAAAAGAACATTTTCTTGAGGAAATGTGCAGGGAAGTGGAAGAAAATATGCAAAATATAATAACTGATTTAGCTTACAGAACAGCAAATAATTTTTTTAACAAACGTAAAACAACACGCTCAGGTACAACAGAAAATAAACAGAGGTAAATGCTGTTTGGTGAAGACACGGTGAAGAGATGAAAAGAATAGATTGAGGAGTTGTACGGAACACCTCTTCCGGAGGAAGTAACAGGAACAGAAGAGCGAGTAGACGAAGATGACAAGGGAGATGACATTCTGCAAGAAGAATTTGAAAAAGCTCTAAAAGAATTGCGGGACAACAAAGCAACGGGTATTGATGACATCCCTGCAGAACTAATAAAGAATGCTGGTTACAGAATGAAAATGATGCTGCTTAAACTTATTAGGTCCATCTATAACAAAGAAGAGATACCGACAGACCTCCAGAAATGTATCATTGTTCCTATACCAAAGAAGGCAGCAGCTAAAAAATGCGAACAGTACCGAACTCTATGTCTAATATCACATGCAGCAGAAATTCTCCTCAAAATAATTCTGAAGAGAATTGAAGAGAAGGGGGAGGATCTGCTGAGTGAAGATCAGTTTGGTTTCATAAGGGGATTGGAAACAAGAGAAGCGATTCGGACTAAGACTCCTTATCGAAAAGAAATTACAGAAGAGTAAACCAACTTATATTGCCTTTGTAGATCTGGAAAAAGCATATGATAACGTCATTTGGCAAGAGATGTTCACAGATCTGAGGAAAAGTGGAGTGAAATACAAAGACATCAGTGTGATACTCAGTTTCTATAAGAATGAGGGGCATCGATTAGGTACTGTCACCAGGAACAATAATCAAATATTAGAAAATGGGTAAGACAAGGTTGTGCTCTCTCTCCTCTTATATTCAACGCTTACATCCAGGAGGCTGTAGACCAAGTTCGAGAAACTACTGAGGTAGGGATAAAAATTAATGGGCAGGAGATAGATATGCTACGTTATGCAGATGATATTGCTATAGTCACGGAGACAAAAGAAGATCTAGAGGAAGTCCTCAAAACAATGGAAAGAATTCTATGCAATCAGTATGGAATGAGAATAAACAAGAAAAAGACTTAAGTGATAGTATGCAATACACAAGCAAAATATGAGCCTCTGAGAATGACAATTGGAAAAAAGGAGCTGGAAGTGGCAGAGGAATTTACTTACCTGGGAAGCAAAATCACAAGGGATGGTAGACGCCGGAAAAAAAGTTGTGAGCAGAATACAACAGGCCAAAATTGCATTTAATCTGAGGAGGAACTTACTCACCGGCAAGAACATCAGTTTAAAAATAAGGAAACTTATCATGAAAGCTTTCGTTTGGGGTGTGGCCCTATAGAGATGTGGAACTTAGACAATGGGAAGAGAGAAGACGGTTTGAGGCCCTGGAGATGTGTTGCTACAGAATGGTGATGAAGATCAGCTGGAGAGACAAAGTAACCAATGAAGAGGTACTTAGAAGAGTACAGGAAACCAGATCTCCCTGGAGGCACACTCAAACAAAGAGACAAACTTGTAGGGCACATCCTAAGACACAACAGCATCATTGGAACAATAGCAGAAGGAGCCACTGAGAGAAGGAATCGGCGGGGCGACCAAGGATATCATACACGCAACATATCATGAATGACGTTGGATGTAACACGTACGTGGAAATGAAGAGGAAGGCAGACTAAAGAGAGGACTGGCACTCCGCTGCGAACCAACCTCAGGGTTGAACACTAAAACAAGGAAATAGTCACATGTGGTGGTAAAATCTTGCCGCCTCACAACGGAAAAGGAAAATGTTACACCATGACGCATCAGTCCAATAAGTGCCTTCTTTTGAGATGTTCACCCTATAACGAACATGGAATCATTAAACTTTCATTCCGCTCACTATTGATGTGCAGCATTATGAGGTGTGACCCTCACGGGCACGAATTCACTCTTCTTTTCATTGTAAAATGAGGTAAAACAGACTGCACTATTGTCACCTTGAGGAACTTCTTGGCACACCTAAAACACGAACTGCGTCTATTAATCAAGATTTGTTGAGTGGTGGCTGATATAAACGTACACGTCTTCCCACCTCCCAGCACATCCCAATCACACCTTATGGAAGACGAACTAAGGGACCGGACAGACCAGTTGTGGTGTCACAAAATCATTTGCAACACTTGTTTTTCCACAGTCACTGACTCAATATGTGTGTTAAGTATTTTATCATTTCTACTGCGTTTTAAAGTAGGAGTATCGACCATTTTTCAAACTGCAAAAATATTGTTTTCTGATGCTTTTTTATGTTACTGCTGAGTACCAGGGGAATACCTAACGCCTCCACAGACTGAGCCGCACCGAGCACCTAGTCGCTAGCTGCTTGTGTGTTGATGGCCTTCGCTCCACGGGGAAGCAAGCACACATTGTCCCAAGACATTTCTGTGACCTATCGGCAAAATGGTTTTATTTTATTTGATCTAATAAGGTTGAGACTTTAAGAAGTTGTATCAATTTTAATAAATGTTAAAGTCCGTAGAAAGTCGATAATACACTGAAGAGCCAAAGAAACTGGCACATCTGCCTAAGGCCGCGCGAGCACGCAGAAGTGCCGCATCACGACGTGGTATGGACTCGGCTAATATCTGAAGTAGTGCTGGAGGGAACTGACATCATGAATCCTACAGGACTGTCCATAAATCCGTAAGACTAAGAGGGGGTGGAGGGCAGCATGTTGCAAGGCATCCCAGATATGCTCAATAATGTTCATGTCTGGGGAGTTTGGTGGCCAGTGGAAGTGTTTAAACTCGGAACAGTGTTCCTGTAGCCACTCTGTAGCAATTGTGTGGGGTGTCGCATTGTCCTCCTAGAATTGCCCAAGTCCGCCCGAATGCACAATGGACACGTTCCATTCTTTTCATCAGAAAATAACAGTTGCAACCTACATCCTCAATTATTTGTTAGATTTATTCCACTCTCTGTCTTCCTCTACATTTTTCCCTCCATAGGTCTCTCTAGTACTATGGAAGTTAGTTTATCATGTCATTATACACGAAGAGCCAAAGAAACTGGTACACTTGTCTAATGTCGTGTAGGGCCCCTGCGAGCACGCAGAAGTGCTGCAACACGACGTGACATGGGCTCGACTAATGTTTGAAATAGTGCTGTAGGGAACTGACTTCATGAATCCTGCAGGGCTGTCCACAAACCCGTAAGTGTACGACGGGGTGGAGATCTCTTCGAACAGCACATTGCAAGGCATCCCAGATATGCTCAATAATGGTCATGTCTGGGGAGTTTGGTGGGCAGTGGAAGTGTTTAAACTCAGAAGAGTGTTCCTGGAGCCACCCTGTAGCAATTCTGGACGTGTGGGGTGTCGCATTGTCCTGCTCGAATTGCCCAAGTCCGTCGGAATGCACGAAAGGACATAAATGGGGGCAAGTGATCAGACACGATGTTTGGGTACGTGTCACCTGTCAGTCGTATCTAGACGTATCAGGGTTCCCACAGCACTCCAACTGCACACACCCCGCACCATTACAGAGCCTCCACCAGCTTGAACACTCACCTGCTGACATGCAGAGTCCATGGATTCATGACCTTGTCTCCATACCCGTACACGACCATCCGCTCGATACAATTTGAAACGAGACTCTTCCAACCAGGCAACATGTTTTCAGTCATCAACAGTCCGATGTCGGTGTTGACGGGCCCATGTTAGGTATAAAGCTTTGTGTCGTGCATTCATCAAGGGTACACTAGTGGACCTTCGGCTCCGAAAGCCCATATCGATGATATTTCGTTGAATGGTTCTCACGCTGACAATTATTGATGGCCCAGCATTGAAAACTGCAGCAACTTGCGGAACGGTTTCACTTCTGTCACGTTGAACGATTCTCTTCAGTAGTCGTTGGTGCCGTTCTTGCAGCATCTTTTTCCGGCCGCAGCGATGTTGGAGATTTGATGTTTTACCGGATTCATGATATTCACGGTACATTCGTGTAATGGTCGCGCGGGAAAATCCTCACTTCATCGCTACCTCGGAGGTGCTATGTCCGATCGCTCGTGGACCGACTATACCACCACATTGAAACTCATTGAAATCTTGATAATGTGCCATTGTAGCAGCAGTAACAATTGCTCCAAACACTTGTTGTCTTACATAGGCGTTGCATTGCCGACCGCAGCGCCGTATTCTGCCTGTTTATATATCTCTGTATTTGAATACACATCCCTATACCAGTTTCTTTGGCGCTTCAGTGCATTATTTTCTGTGTAGTTAACTATCGTAAGGGGTTCATCTATGTTTTTGCCTGCCTTAATGTTATAAGAGGGATTGTGGAATGTTGAAGAGTATCTTTTGCTGAAATATCAGTTCTTTTACGAGAATTTGTGAAAGATATATATATACTGCCGATCAGAGGCAGAGTTTTAATTTCATTGACAGCAGCATGTGCGCAAAACGCTAATTTCTGCTGTCACCCCTGCACTGGTGCTACAGTCTGTTTCTCTCTCGTGTCGAATCACCGTTAGGTATGTAGTTGTTGCACCTTTACAGAGAAGGGGCAGCAGTCACGTACAGCACTTGGTTTACGAGACATGGTCGTCATGATGCAGCTAATTTGAAGGAAATGTTCTGTGCAGTAAAATAATAGACCATGAATAGCCTCTTAACAAACATTTATGTGTCTTGCCAGAAGGTTCTTACTTTACTCGTGTAGTTACGGATTCCGAACATCAGACCATTAGCAGACATCCGTGAATAAAAGGTCTGCGTAGAATTACGTGACTATCGCTACTTCCAAGTCATAGTACAAAATACCCCGACATTCGAGCACTGCTATTGGTGACCTCCTTCAAATTTAGAAAATAAACCACGAGCGACACGTGAAAGTTCCAAGTTACGTTGAAACATACACAGTGACCATCAGATATCCCAAGGACACAAGTCGTCGGCTTAGATGAGCAACTTTTATCTCCAAAATAAAAGCAAAATATTTTTATTGCATTATCAGGTGGAAAAACTCTTACCAGCTACTACAAGCCAGTGAGAAATAATGACCTCTGTGGTGAGCTCTAGTAAGGAAAAAATGGAACTACATATATTGTTAGGCAACCACATAAAGTGAGAAAACCACTCATAACTTTTCTGAGGTACGAAGTTTTAATTATAAGGACGAACGAAAACCTCGTATCTAAGAAAAAAGAAAAAGAAGTATTTTTCTTGCATTATTTGGCAGAAAACCTCGTATCTCAACTACCAGTAAGCAAATGGTGCGCTGTAATGAGGAACAAAAAAAACCACGTGTATTGTTAGACAACCATAGTACGCAAGAGAACCACGTATAACTTTTTTGAGGCACGAGGTTTCATTTTAAGCCGACGAACTGCAGCTACCGTTATGCCTATTAAAGGAGCTCCAATGATGACCCACATAGTACTAACAAGAACGTATAAAGTTTTCGGATATATGGTGACTGTTGAAGGTGACCGGGGTGGCTTCATAATTTGTGTATCCTCAAAGAGAAGTGTTAATAAAACAATAAATCGATGTTTCAGCCTGACATGATTTGTTTTGCACTGTCACACATACTTTTTGTTTTTTGTGCTTTACAGGTCGAGTAAGGCCGCGACCAACATGGGTGGCATTCATTGACCAGACCAGTCGATCTTGTGCAATCGCACTAAAATGGCAGCACTTGCCGCCTGTGCTGCAGCTGCCGTCTGTGAGCCGTGCTCTCGCATCTGGGACACGCTGCCCATTTAGGTGCCGCTGCACGCAAGTAGCTTTCTTTTGGAACAGAAATGACGGTCAGTGTGGCAGCTAGCGGCTGCTTTATCACGTCCATCGCCTGGTCTTTCAAGTGTCATCGAGAGCGCCCCCCACCCCACTGGAACGTACCCACGAGAACAAAACTGCACCATCTACAATGTCATACAGTCATTTCACTTTCTGCTTTCTCTTTCACACACGGTAAGAGTGAAAGTTCTCAACTGAAACCAAGGCCAGAAAGAGGTAAAAAAAAAAAAAAAACAGTTTGGACAGTGTACTATGGTATTCGACATTTAAAAATATTCAGCTAGCTGTTCAACTATGTTAGTTTCCTACCAGTCCACCTTCCCCATTGACCCATTTGGCCGACCAGTGTGGCCGAGCGGTTCTAGGCGCTTCAGTCTGGAACCGTGCGACCGCTACGGTCGCAGGTTCGAATCCTGCCTCGGGCAAGGATGTGTGTGATGTCCTTAGGTTAGTTAGGTTTAAGTAGTTCTAAGTTCTAGGGGACTGATGACCTCAGATGTTGAGTCCCATAGTGCTCAGAGCCATTTGAACCATTTGACGCATTTGAGATTGCGTGGTTTCAGTATTGCGACAGTCTGCTTACTTTGCGACTGTAGTTGTCGCTCATACATTACAAATTCCGTGTCTTTCAAATCTTTTTTGAGGTCTTACTAAGAAAAGAGTGCAGCAGCGAACCACGACCCATCAAATTCGTCTTCGAGAATAGCTGGGTTCAAATCCCAGTTTCTCATCTAGGCACTAGGAGTGTTGTTTCCGTAAATTACTCCAGACGACCACTTCACAATTCTTTCAATGAACATCTCTTCGGTTCTATCAAACCAAAGCTTCTGTTCAGCCTCGAACGACTTGCGAATTAGAAGCATATTATAATCTTATTTAAAGTAAAAAACCTTCTCAACAGATACTTCCAATGGCGTATGGTTTTTCTCACTAACATGCGTTAGAGACTACGATGGCACATCGCGTGTAGCAACTAGTGAAAATCTACGAGGGCATTCAGTAACTAATACAACACATTAGACGGCCGGAGTGGCAGTGCGGTTCTAGGCGCTACAGTCTGGAGCCGAGCGACCGCTACGGTCGCAGGTTCGAATCCTACCTCGGGCATGGATGTGTTTGATGTCCTTAGGTTAGGTAGGTTTAATTAGTTCTAGGTTCTAGGCGACTGATGACCTCAGAAGTTAAGTCGCATAGTGCTCGGAGCCATTTGAACAACACATTAGCCGGCCAGTGTGGCCGAGCGGTTCTAGGCGCTTCAGTCTAGAACCGCGCGACCGCTACGGTCGCAGGTTCGAATCCTGCCTCGCGCATGGATGTGTGTGATGTCCTTAGGTTAGTTAGGTTTAAGTAGTTCTAGGTTCTAGGGGACTGATGACCTCCGATGTTGAGTCCCATAGTGCTCAGAGCCATTTGAATTTTGAACAACACATTATTTTGTGAAAATAGGTTGGTTTCATTCAGGTTTCCAATACACCATATTGTTCCCCACTCTTTTGATACAAAAACCTGGTTTTCAACATAATCCCCGTTCAGTGCGACAACCTTACGACGCCTTACTGGAAGGACCTATATGCCTGCATGGTACAGCTCTACTGGACGTCGACGGAGCCAACGTCTTGCTGCATCAGTAACCTCCTCATCACTGTCACGATCAACCTCGTAAAGCGCAAGCAATTACACACAGGTGGTCCTTCGTTGCCCTTTAAGGTCTTCTGGTACGCCAGCGAGGGACACATCGGCCATACACTTTTGAATACCCCAACCGTGGGGAAATGTATCAGCACTACCAACAGAGACGTCCCAACTATGCAGCGAGAAGTTTCACTGTGATCCGTCGGTCAGCTAAAATGAGAGTGTCCGCACGTTCCAACATTGCAGGCGTCACAGCTGTGTGCGGCCGGCCGGCACATGAGGGCCCGGACAGGTTTGCACGACCTTGTTGCGATGATGACACATGCCTCGCCCGACGACTCACCGCGCTGTTGTTCACTGCCTGACCGCCGTAGACGTTCTGCAACCGCCTATGAACAGCGATACTCTGGTTTTCCGCCAATAGAAACTCAATGACAGCTCTCCGCTTGGAACGCACCTCCGCTACAGACCTATTTTGAAGGCTACGTATAGCACCGACACGTATAGGAACTTCATGAAATTATGGAGGATGAAGCGGAAATATTCCAAGATGTGCCACAAAAAAATCCACATTTTCTCCAACTGAAATTGGCCGAGAAAAAAAAGTGTTCCATTACTTATTGAATGGCCCTCGTATATCTACCTGCAGATATTCCACGGTGTATATGCTGTCTTTATCAGCTTGCTTCTCGGCAACAAGGCCATCCAATAACTTCGAACACAAAATTAATGCAGTGCTACCAGGAGTCGTAGACTCACCTCATATGATGTTGTCCGCAGCTGGCAACGAAACGTCAGGGAGAAGTATTTCTATTATTAGACCACGGCCTCTTAGCCCGGAAGTTTTAATTACTGAAGACGCCGGCCGTGAAAGCCTACACGCTATGATTAGGATGTTATTAAGTTTTTTGTTTACCTGAGGAAATACACTCCTGGAAATGGAAAAAAGAACACATTGACACCGGTGTGTCAGACCCACCATACTTACTCCGGACACTGCGAGAGGGCTGTACAAGCAATGATCACACGCACGGCACAGCGGACACACCAGGAACCGCGGTGTTGGCCGTCGAATGGCGCTAGCTGCGCAGCATTTGTGCACCGCCGCCGTCAGTGTCAGCCAGTTTGCCCTGGCATACGGAGCTCCATCGCAGTCTTTAACACTGGTAGCATGCCGCGACAGCGTGGACGTGAACCGTATGTGCGGTTGACGGACTTTGAGCGAGGGCGTATAGTGGGCATGCGGGAGGCCGGGTGGACGTACTGCCGAATTGCTCAACACGTGGGGCGTGAGGTCTCCACAGTACATCGATGTTGTCGCCAGTGGTCGGGGGAAGGCGCACGTGCCCGTCGACCTGGGACCGGACCGCAGCGACGCACGGATGCACGCCAAGACCGTAGGATCCTACGCAGTGCCGTAGGGGACCGCACCGCCACTTCCCAGCAAATTAGGGACACTGTTGCTCCTGGGGTATCGGCGAGGACCATTCGCAACCGTCTCCATGAAGCTGGGCTACGGTCCCGCACACCGTTAGGCCGTCTTCCGCTCACGCCCCAACATCGTGCAGCCCGCCTCCAGTGGTGTCGCGACAGGCGTGAATGGAGGGACGAATGGAGACGTGTCGTCTTCAGCGATGAGAGTCGCTTCTGCCTTGGTGCCAATGATGGTCGTATGCGTGTTTGGCGCCGTGCAGGTGAGCGCCACAATCAGGACTGCATACGACCGAGGCACACAGGGCCAACACCCGGCATCATGGTGTGGGGAGCGATCTCCTACACTGGTCGTACACCACTGGTGATCGTCGAGGGGACACTGAATAGTGCACGGTACATCCAAACCGTCATCGAACCCATCGTTCTACCATTCCTAGACCGGAAAGGGAACTTGCTGTTCCAACAGGACAATGCACGTCCGCATGTATCCCGTGCCACCCAACGTGCTCTAGAAGGTGTAAGTCAACTACCCTGGCCAGCAAGATCTCCGGATCTGTCCCCCATTGAGCATGTTTGGGACTGGATGAAGCGTCGTCTCACGCGGTCTGCACGTCCAGCACGAACGCTGGTCCAACTGAGGCGCCAGGTGGAAATGGCATGGCAAGCCGTTCCACAGGACTACATCCAGCATCTCTACGATCGTCTCCATGGGAGAATAGCAGCCTGCATTGCTGCGAAAGGTGGATATACACTGTACTAGTGCCGACATTGTGCATGCTCTGTTGCCTGTGTCTATGTGCCTGTGGTTCTGTCAGTGTGATCATGTGATGTATCTGACCCCAGGAATGTGTCAATAAAGTTTCCCCTTCCTGGGACAATGAATTCACGGTGTTCTTATTTCAATTTCCAGGAGTGTATATTATTTTTCTTTTGTTTGGCGTACTATTGCTTTTTATCGAGTCAATAATCTGCATCCATCTTCTACTGACGTTGAGCTATACAGCTGTTAGTTCAGTCAAACGCCTCTCTGCAGGCCCCAGTCACCATCCTTCGCTTTCATCCAATGAATCGAATGATAATAGATATGGAGGTTAAAGTAAAACGAGTGTAATTGTATGCATTCGTATTAAATCAGCAGATTCTGAGGCAGTTAGATTAGAAAATTAAATTAGTTTAGCTATTTGGGCAGAAAAAAAAACTAATGATGGCCAAATTAGAGAGGCTTCTGAAATGTAGGCTTGCAATAACAAGAAAAAAAGAAATTTGTTAACGTCGACTGCAACTGTGTTAGGGACTGTTTTCCAAAGGCATTTCTCTAGAGTAGAGTCTTGAACGGAAGTGGTATGTGGATGATACACAATTCCAGCAAGAAATATAAGCAGCGCTGTATAATAATACTGAAGATTAGGTTGGTACATCAGATGACTAATGAAGCTATATTGTATCGAGTAGGAGAAAAAAGAAACTTATCGCACAACACTAAAATGAGCGATATGTTGATAGAACATATCCCTACGGATCAATAAATTGTAAATATGAAAATTGAAATCTGGGAGGTAAAAATTGTAGAAGAAAACAGAGGCTAGACTACCGTCCGCAGTTTCAGGTGGATGTGGCATCAAATCAAATTTCCGACTAAGACCTCAAAGACGGTAGTACACAAAACAAATATGGAACTTTCTGAAATAGAAAGAATCATTAGGGTAACTAATTAATAGAATTCAGGTAGCTTCATTATTTCAAGAGGTTATGTAACAGACTTCGCTTCGAACCAGTTCCAGAAACCGGAAGAATTCTCACGTGATGAACACGTCTTGCATATTCTGGTGATCAACAATCTTGTCAGAAGCTACCTTCAGGTCATTTCAAAGAAAATAAGTGCAAATGAAAGCAAATGCACAAGGAACTCTATAAGATGTTTAAGAAATTAGTTGAGAACGGCAACAGTCCAGTTACAGACAATGTCAAGAAAAACTGTGGATTGTCCTCGTCAATCGTGGCTGGCTTCGAAGGTATGAAAACAGGAACCTTTAATGATAGACCACCTCGTATAAATGTGAGAATGAAAGCTTTTTTGAACAAACATTCGAACTATGAGACTGTCAGGCCTAGTATTTCGGCTGCAGAAACTGTTCAGTACGTTTCGAATTTGCTTTACTTTAAGAATGGTTCTCAAAATCATAAAAATTTCTTCAAAATGCCCGTATTTCATGTAATAAGGGCTCCAGCTAGTCTCCGCAGTAACTTCCTAGCACGCTCGAGCACACCTGGGTAGTGCATCTGTCTAACAGTCTTGCACACAGTGGTAGGGAGAAATGCTTCATCATTGCCAAGTGTTGCATAAGCCATAAACCTGCTGGAATCCCGTAGATTGAAGGCCAACTTAAGCGCGGTGAACGCGGGGATTAGGGATTCGGTCTACCTCTGCCTAAGCAGCGATCGGGTGATTATATTAAGCTAAAATGGCGCAAGTACGTTAAAATGTGTAGGAAACTTATTAATATGTGTCATATTCCTCTCGTTTTTGCATAAGGAATTACTTCAAAAGTATTGTTCACTATTTGCAATGTATTAAATTCATTGTAAAAGAAAGTAAGTTAAGAATTTAACATCCTGTCGACAGCGAGGTCCGAGTGGTTCTAGGCGCTCCAGTCCGGAACCGCGCAACCGCTACGGTCGCAGGTTCGACTCCTTTACAGCGAGGTAAGGCACGGAGCACACACTGGGATTACGGAAGCATGGTGAAAAAAATCGATAGTGCTCTTCTCAAAAGAGCGATTTAGAGAAATCAAGGAAATCTTAAAGCAGTATGGTTCGGCGGGGATTTGAACCGGTGACCTCCCGCATGCGACTCTAATGTGCTAACCACATCGCCACCTCGTTCGGTAAATATATTGTAACGTGGTTCGGTGTCTCAGAGGGTAATTGTTGTACTATAAATACATGGGCTAAAGTTCCTCGTTTGTCCGTCCAAGGACGTCTTCTGCCACTTATCCCTTCTTTCTCCTGTGGCAATCACTTGAAAATATGAAGAACGCCTATTTGCATAGTGGCTCGCAGTCTACGTTAAGCCGTAAGTCCCCCTATAGTCTGCTCGGTAAGTCAACTGGCAGGTCGGAAAGCCACCCTAAGTAAAGCAGTGCAGTGTTGAAACCAGCCTTCGCTTTGAGGACAGCTTTACCTAACCATATTCTAAAGCTCTACGAGAATAAATTGCATATATAATCGTGTATCGTTTCTTTCACCTATGGCAATGATTTTAAAGCGAAAAATGCCAAGTTGCACAGTGATTCGGAGAGAGCCTCTTACAACTGACTAGTAACTTCAGTTTAATGGTCGGAGGAAAGCAAGGGCATTACACCTCGAATAGAAAAAGAAGGAGGGAGGTTAGTGATTAACGTCCCGCCGACAACGAGGTCATTAGAGAGGGAGCATAAGCTTGGATTGTCTCAAGGCTAGGGAAGGAAATCGGACGCTCCCTTTCAAAGGAACCATCCCGACAATTGCCTGGAGCGATTTAGGGAACGTATGATAGAAATAAGTCTGGATGGCCAGATGGGGTTTTGAACCGTCATCCCTCCAAATGCCACTCCAGGGTGCTCGCCACTGGGCTACCTCGCTCGTTAACACCTCGAATAGGACTATGCCTAGTAAAATATTTAGGTGCTCAAACCAAACTTCGGGTTGATGATGAATGTATCTATTTATAATATCCAATGTCGTGTATCTCATACTTGGTTTGGTCGTGTGACTGACGCCACTTCGGCGACTTGCGCGTCGATGGGGATGAATTGATGATGATGATGATGATTAGGACAACACAACACCCAGTCCCTGAGCGGAGAAAATCTCCGACCCAGCTGGTAATCGAACCCGAGCCCTTAGGATAGACATTCTGTCGCGCTGACCACTCAGTTACCGGGAGCGGGCATTGGTTTGGTGTAATGTTGGTTTAATCCAATGTTATGCGATCCAGTTAAAGACCCAAAGTAGCTGAATAAGTGACCAAGTTTTATCGCTGAGTGGACATGTCAAGTGAATCTGCTGGCCAAGAAATAAGTGCTACCCATCGTTCTTCAAAGAAGGCTGCACATACCTCGATTTATGCATCTGAACACTGCTCTCCTGAAATGCGAATATCCTTAATAGAGAGGCAGTAGTTAGGTTTCAGTGTGGCCGAGTGGTTCTAGGCGCTTCAGTCTGGAACCGTGCGACCGCTACGGTCGCAGGTTCGAATCCTGCTTCGGGCATAGATGAGTGTGATGTCTTTAGGTTAGTTAGGTTTAAGTAGTTCTAAGTTCTAGGGGACTGATGACCTCAGATGTTAAGTCCCACAGTGCTCAGAGCCATTTGGACCATCTTTTTTGAGTTCGGTTTCTAGAGGCCTCATGTCATAACAGCTGCAGTTCAGATTGTCCCCAGTCCGCAGGAGTGGAGTTGGCATCTTGTATCCAGTGGTACTTCAAAACACAGCACTTGGTATTTGTCCAGTGTACCAATCAGTAGATACGCTTTCAGATGACTATCAGCGTGGTAGTGTCTAATACGTATGTGTCTATAAATGGAGCAGAGTAAGTGCAAAGTAATTTGGCCTATACCTGCACAGACAGCATGATAGAAAAGGGGACAAACTGCTGTGCCGAGGGATAGCTGTGTATGGCGACCACGCTGTAGGTGAAATACAGTTCATCAGCTGAGGCCTACTTACCAGCAGAAGTTCTAAGCTACAATTGGCGAGCCTACAAAACATCATATTAACAGTTGATGCCAATGTGACTAATAATTCAACGAAATTAGAATTACATTAATACCTTCAGCTGCTGACGGGCGTCGATATATATATATATCAACGGGGACAGGTGAAAACGTTTGCCCCAACCGGGACTCGAAACCGGGATCTCCTGCTTACATGGCAGACGCTCTATCCATCTGAGTCACCGAGGACACAGAGGATAGTGCGACTGCAGGGACTATCTCTCGCACGCCTCCCACGAGACCCACATTCTCACCCTGTATGTCCACACACTACATTCGCAGTGTCCCACCCCAACACACTCATTACTCGTGGAAGACATTCTTACCAAGTCCCGTAAGAGTTCGGGGAATATGTGTGCATCCGCACAGAAGAAGGAGGTCATGGCCGCTATTGCCAGAACTATATACTTATATGGATACAGTGTCTGTTCTTTCGGACAGTTCCGTGGCCGGCGGTTATGTATCAATAAGTCATTTTCTTCAAGGTGATTCATTATGTTCGAGTACAGTATATGCTCCAAACTCCTACTGCAAATTGAGGTTAGTGATATTGGTCTGTAATTCAATGGCTTACTCCTATTTCCTTTCTTGAATATTGGTGTGACCTGTGCTAGTTTCCAGTCTTTAGGAGCAGACCTTCCGTCAAGTGAGGGTTATATATGATTGATAAGAAAGGCGCTATTGTGTCTGCATACTCTGAAAGGAACCTGATTGGTATACCATCTGGATCGGAAGACTTGTCTTTCTTAAGTGATTTGAGTTGTTTCGCAGCACCTAGGATATCTACTTTTATGTCACTCATGTTAACAGCTGTTCTGGTTTCGAATTCTGGAATAGTTAGCCCCCCTTCTTGCAGCTGTGTACCGTAGGTCTCTAGAAGAGCGTAGCGTTCCAAAGGATTGGAAAAGGGCACAGGTCATCCCCGTTTTCAAGAAGGGACGTCGAATAGATGTGCAGAACTATAGACCTATATCTCTAACGTCGATCAGTTGTAGAATTTTGGAACACCTATTATGTTCGAGTATAATGTCTTTTCTGGAAACTAGAAATCTACTCTGTAGGAATCAGCATGGGTTTCGAAAAAGACGATCGTGTGAAACCCATCCCGCGCTATTCGTCCACGAGACTCAGAGGGCCATAGACACGGGTTCCCAGGTAGATGCCGTGTTTCTTGACTTCCGCAAGGCGTTCGATAGAGTTCCCCACAGTCGTTTAATGAACAAAGTAAGAGCATATGGACTATCAGACCAATTGTGTGATTGGATTGAAGAGTTCCTAGATAACAGAACGCAGCATGTCATTCTCAATGGAGAGAAGTCTTCCGAAGTAAGAGTGATTTCAGGTGTGCCGTAGGGGAGTGTCGTAGGACCGTTGCTATACACAATATACATAAATGACCTTGTGGATGACATCAGAAGTTCACTAAGGCTTTTTGCGGATGATGCTGTGGTATATCGAGAGGTTGTAACAATGGAAAATTGTACCGAAATGTAGGAGGATCTGCAGCCAACTGACGCATGGTGCAGGGAATGGCAACTGAATCTCAATGTAGACAAGTGTAATGTGCTGCGAATACATAGAATGATAGATCCCTTATCATTTAGCTACAAAATAGCAGGTCAGCAACTGGAAGCAGTTAATTCCATAAATTATCTGGGAGTACGCATTAGGAGTGATTTACGAGGTGTATTCAAGTTCTAAGGCCTCCGATTTTTTTTCTCCGGACTGGAAAGAGATAGAAACATGCGCATTGTTTTAAAATGAGGCTGCGTTCATTGACAGTACGTCCCAGAGATGGCAGCACCGTATGGCAGATGGAATTTTACCGCCAGCGGCGAGAATGAGAACTGTTTTAAATACTTAAAATGGCGACGTTTTCCTTACTTGAACAGCGTGCAATCATTCGTTTTCTGAATTTGCGTGGTGTGAAACCAATTCAAATTCATTGACAGTTGAAGGAGACATGTGGTGATGGAGCTATGGATGTGTCGAAAGTGCGTTCGTGGGTGTGACAGTTTAATGAAGGGAGAACATCGTGTGACAACAAACCGAAACAACCTTGGGCTCGCACAAGCCGGTCTGACGACATGATCGAGAAAGTGGAGAGAATTGTTTTGGGGGATCGCCGAATGACTGTTGAACAGATCGCCTCCAGAGTTGGCATTTCTGTGGGTTCTGTGCACACAATCCTGCATGACGACCTGAAAATGCGAAAAGTGTCATCCAGGTGGGTGCCACAAATGCTGACGGACGACCACATGGCTGCCCGTGTGGCATGTTGCCAAGCAATGTTGACGCGCAACGATAGCATGAATGGGACTTTCTTTTCGTCGGTTGTGACAATGGATGAGACGTGGATGCCATTTTTCAATCCAGAAACAAAGCGCCAGTCAGCTCAATGGAAGCACACAGATTCACCGCCACCAAAAAAATTTCGGGTAACCGCCAGTGCTGAAAAAATGATGGTGTCCATGTTCTGGGACAGCGAGTGCGTAATCCTTACCCATTGCGTTCTAAAGGGCACTACGGTAACAGGTGCATCCTACGAAAATGTTTTGAAGAACAAATTCCTTCCTGCACTGCAACAAAAACGTCCGGGAAGGGCTGCGCGTGTGCTGTTTCACCAAGACAACGCACCCGCACATCGAGCTAACGTTACGCAACAGTTTCTTCGTGATAACAACTTTGAAGTGATTCCTCATGCTCCCTACTCACCTGACCTGACCTGACTCCTACTGACACTCTCCGTGGCCGCACATTCACCAGCCGTGCTGCTATTGCCTCAGCGATTTTCCAGTGGTCAAAACAGACTCCTAAAGAAGCCTTCGCCGCTGCCATGGAATCATGGCGTCAGCGTTGTGAAAAATGTGTACGTCTGCAGGGCGATTACGTCGAGAAGTAATGCCAGTTCCATCGATTTCGGGTGAGTAGTTAATTAGAAAAAAAATCGGAGGCCTTAGAACTCGAATGCACCTCGTAAAATGGAATGATCATATAAAGTTGATCGTCGGTAAAGCAGATGCCAGACTGAGATTCGTTGGAAGAAACCTAAGGAAATGCAATCCGAAAACAAAGGAAGTAGGTTACAGTACGCTTGTTCGCCCACTGCTTGAATGCTGCTCAGCAGTGTGGGATCCGTACCAGATAGGATTAATAGAAGAGATAGAGAAGATCCAACGGAGAGCAGCGCGCTTCGTTACAGGATCATTTAGTAATCGCGAAAGCGTTACGGAGATGATACATAAACTCCAGTGGAAGACTCTGCAGGAGAGACGCTCAGTAGCTCGGTACGGGCTTTTGTTGAAGTTTCGAGAACATACCTTCACCGAGGAGTCAAGCAGTATATTGCTCCCTCCTATGTATATCTCGCGAAGAGACCATGAGGATAAAATCAGAGAGATTAGAGCCCACACAGAGACATACCGACAATCCTTTCCACGAGCAATAAGAGACTGGAATAGAAGGGAGAACCGATAGAGGTACTCAAGGTACCCTCTGCCACACGCCGTCAGGTGGCTTGCGGAGTATGGATGTAGATGTAGATGTAGATTTAGTTCATCTTCTTCCGTGAAGGAATTACGGAAAACAGTATTTAGTAACTCCGCGTTAGTGGCACCATCATTGGTAAAATTTCCATCGCTATCGCGATGTGACGGTATTGACTGATTTTTGCTACTAGTGTACTTTACATACGATCAGAATCTCTTTGGGTTTTCTACCATATTTTGAGACAATTTTTCACTGTGGAAACTATTAAAAGCATCTCGCATGGAAGTCCGCACTAAATTCGAGCTTCCGTGAAACTTAGCCAGTCTTGGGGATTTTGCTTTCTTCTGTCTTTGGCATGCTTTTTTCGTTGCTTCTGCAACAGTGTTCTGATGTGTTTTATGTACCATGGTGGATCAGTCCCGTCTCTTATTAACTTATGCGGTGTGAATCTATCTATTGCTGTCGATGCTGTATCTTTGAATTTGAGCCATGTCTGGTCTACACTTACATAATTAGCTTGGAAGGAATGGAGACTCTCTTTTAGGAGGGCATCATGGCATCAAGAGAATTTTAATGATTCTCGAAAATTAAAACCGACGCAGTGGTGTGCGCGTCACTGTTCCAGGCGGCAGTAGACAGATCATAGCACAGTGCAGTGATCCAGTGTGGAACTAACACTGTGTAAATAAGTAGCCTCTCGTCGCCGCTTACAACCCTTTTCCGTCCACTGCCTGCAAAAAAGTATCATTGTCGTAGTAGAATGTATCGTACGAGCCAAAGCACCACTCTATGGAAAACCAATTTCTGGAGGCCGACCATTCTGCTTGTTGTAAAGTGTCGTATCCAGCCCCACTGTGCGGTTGTGAAGACCAGAGATCACATTCGCCGTCAAGAGGAAGGGGAATTATCCAGTCTGAAGCCGACGCCGGCCGGAGTGGCCGTGCGGTTCTGGGCGCTACAGTCTGGAACCGAGCGACCGCTACGGTCGCAGGTTCTAATCCAGCCTCGGGCATGGATGTGTGTGATGTCCTTAGGTTAGTTAGGTTTAATTAGTTCTAAGTTCTAGGCGACTGATGACCTCAGAAGTTAAGTCGCATAGTGCTCAGAGCCATTTGAAGCCAACGAGTTGACCTTTCCCTAACACGCTATGGTCGGTGCCTACTAGGCTGGCTTAAGGGTCAGGACTTCTCCACAGAGACACGTGTTGTCTAGCACCTGTTGGATATGAATTTGTGACAGCTCCTGGCAGGAGGAAGCACTTTCCAAAAGGGTGGAACAGCAGAAGCAGGAAGTGAGAAACTGAAAATACCTCCATTCTGATCCTGAGGCCTACTAGCTGAAAAGAGTGTATATTTAAACAATTCCGGGAGTGGTTGTTAGCTCTCAGGATATGGAAGATGGCTGGCAGTTATGCTGGGTGTAGGAGGAAAGTTCTGTTTCTTTTGGGTTTGAGGCGTTGTTTAAAGATTTTTAATATTTCTAAAGTCTGGAGTTGGTGACTCTAGATCTACATCCATACTTCGCCAGCCACCGTACGGCGTGTGGCGGAGGGCCCTTGTACTGCTACTAGTCATTTCCTTTCCTGTTCCATTCGTAAACTGAGAAACGTGACGGTCAGTATGCCTCCATGCGAGTCCTAATTTCTCGTATGATTGTGGTCATTACGCGAAACGTACGTTGGCGGTAGAGGAATCGTTTTCCGGTCAGTTTCAAAAGCTGGTTCTCTAAATTTTCTCAGTAGTGTTTCTCGAAAAGAACGCCGCCTACTCTCCAGGGACCTCATCTGAGTTCCCAAAGCATCTCCGTAATACTCGAGTGCTGATCGAACTACAGGTGACAAATCTAGCAGCCCTTCTGTGAACTGATTCGATGTCTTCCTTTAATCCGACCTGGTGGTGACCCCAAACACTCGAGCAGTATTCAAGATTGGGTCATACTAGAGTTCTATACGCGATCTCCTTTCCAGATGGCCCACACTTTCCCAAAACTCTCTCAACAAACCGAAGTCGACTATTGTCTTCCCTACGACAATTCCTACATGTTCGTTCCATTTCACATCGCTGTGCAACGTTGCGCCTAGATATTTAATTGATATCACTGCATCAAGCAGCACATTACTAATCTGTGTTCAAGCATTACGTGACTGTTTTTCCTACTCACTTGCGTGAACTTACATTTTTCTGCATCTACAGCAAGCTGCCATTTATCACACCGACTAAAAATTTTGACTAAGTCATCTTGTATCCTCCTCCAACAGCCATTCAACGACGAAACCTTTCCGTACACCACAGAATCATCAGCGAACAGCCGCAGATTGCTGTTCAGTCTGTCCGTGATCCTTTGTGGTACAGTTTTTATTTCTTTTTGCGATGCGGAAGCCTGCAAAATCTCACAAGACTTTTCCGTGCACACGTGTGGAATTCTGATAAGTCACTTTCTGGCTTTCTAGGCGTGTTTTAAGGTTAAGCGAGTATGCATATGCTTGGTAGGCAGATTGTGGACCTATTAGTGAGCTGGAAGCGGAGTTTAATGAAAGAGACGGACTTTCAGAGATCTCATTTAAGCTAATAAATTATCTTTGTTTCCACAGAAACTAGACGACTGTTGTTTCTGTGTGACTTTTGAAATCACTTTGAGCTATTACGCTGTTTCGTCTCTATGACTATCATCGGCGGAAGTAGCAACGAACCAGTGGGAATCAGTATATTGGCAGATAACTGTTTTCCAGTTGAGTAGTTTCACCTAGGATTATTGTTCCTGAAACTAACGTAGTTGGTTTTCTCCATGGCAATTAATATTTACATTGAGGTTACAATAAGTCATGGGATAGCGATATGCACATATACACATGGCGGTAGTATGGCGTACACAAGTTATAAAAGGCTACTGCATTGGCGGAGCTGTCATTTGTATCCAGGTGATTCATGTGAGAAGGTTTCTGGCGTGATTATGGCCGCACGACGGTAATCAACTGACATTGAACGCGGAATGGTAGTTGGAGCGAGACGCACGAACATTCCGTTTCGGAAATTATTAGGGGATTCAATATTCCGAGATCCACAGTCTCAAGGGTATGCCGACAATACCCTATTTCAGATATTACGTGTCACCACGGACAACGCATTGGCCGACGGCCTTTACTTAACGACAGAGAGCAGCAGCGTTTGATAGAGTTGTCAGTGCTAACAGACAAGCAATATTGCGTAGAATAACTGCAGAAATCGATGTGGGACGTACGACTAACGTGTCCGTAAAGACAGTGAGTCGAAATCGGGCGTTCATGTGCTGCGGCAGCAGACGAGCGACGCCAGCGCCTTTGCTGACAGCACGACATCGCCCGCAACGCCTCTCCTGGGCTCGTGACCAAATCGGTTGGACCATAGACGACTGGAAAACGGTGGCCTAATTAGATGATAACCGATTTCAGTTGATAATAGCTGATAGTAGAGTTCGAGTGTATCCCCAGGTTGTCAACAAGGCACTGTGCAAGCTGGCAGTGACTCCAGAATGGTGTGGGCTGCATTTACAACGAATCGACTGGGTCCTCTGGTCCAGATGAACCGATCACTGACTCGATATGGTTACGTTCGGCTACTTGGAGACCATTTGCAGCCATTCGTGGACTTCATGTTTCCAACCAACGACGAAATTTTTATGGATGACAACGTGCCACGTCACCGGGCCACAAGTGTTCGAGAATGGTTTGAAGAACATTGCGGGCAAATCGAGCGACTGATTCGGCCACCCAAGCCGTTCGACGTGAATCTCATCGTGCATTTATGGAACATAACCGAGAGGTCAATTCGCGCACATAATTCTATACCGGAACACTTTCGCAATTATGGACGGCTATAGTGTCAGCATGGCTCAAAATGTTTACAGGGGACTTCCAACGGCTTGTAGAGTCCATCACACGTCGAGTTGCTACAGTACGCCGGACAACTGGAGGTCCGACACGATATTAGGGGTTATCAAATGGTTCAAAAGGCTCTGAGCACTACGGGACTTAACATTTGAGGTCATCAGTCCCCTATAACTTAGAACTGCTTAAACCTAACTAACCTAAGGACATCACACACATCCATGCCCGAGGCAGGATTCGAACCTGCGACCATAGCAATCGCGCGGTTCCAACTGAAACGCCTAGAATCGCTCGCCCACAGCGGCCGGCTAAGGATTAACCCACATTTTCACATCAATGTTTATTGGAATGGTGGTTCAAAGTGAAAGTAGGGATGTGCTGAAAATTAATCTGGGAGCGCAGACAAATGTTTCCTGGCCGGCCGGGGTGGCCGAGCGGTTCTAGGCGCTACAGTCTGGAACCGCGCGACCGCTGTGGTCGCAGGTTCGAATCCTGCCGCGGGCATGGATGTGTGTGATGTCCTTAGGTTAGTTGGGTTTAAGTAGTTCTAAGTTCTAGGGGACTGATGACCTCAGAAATTAAGTCCCATAGCGCTCACAGCCATTTTTTTTGAAATGTTTCCTAATTAATTAATGATGTGCCGTGTAGTTTTCCTAGTGCGCCAGAGATTCCGACCGCCTTCCCTTCTTTTTTTCTCCCTCTCCATATTCTAAAGCCAGAGCGGGCTGTAACGACTCTATGAACACCCATCACCGACTGGAGAGTCAGGAACTTCGCAGCCAAATTCCAGAGGAGCTGGTAGTGGGGCTAAAGGAAGTTCTTGTTGAGAAAGTTGGTTCAAATGGTTCAAATGGCTCTGAGCACTATGGGACTTAACATCTGAGGTCATCAGTCCCCTAGAACGTAGAACTAGTTAAACCTAACTAACCTAAGGACATCACACACATCCACGCCCGAGGCAGGTTTCGAACGTGCAACCGTAGCAGTCGCGCGGTTCCAGACTGAAGCGCCTAGAACCGCTCGGCCGCACCGGTCGGCGGGAAAGTTGTAAAAGGCATAACCAGTTCCAGCGTTTGCCTTACCACCGAGAGAAACCTCCCAGAAGCCTTGGTCAGAACCGGGGGATGGTATCTACTCGTATTTTTAGTTTAATGCTGTGACAGTAGGTTCCAGACAAAAAATATGAAAATCTGATACATGTGTAAGTGTAATTGTCTATGAGCACACACTGTATAGTGGATGACTCCGCTGATTCCGCCCGCAGCCAAGAATGACGCTTTCCGAAACGACACGACCTCTCTGACTACAAGACGAAGGAACGTTATATTTGTTCGAAAGCCACTCATACATCGATGCTGCGTCCATTAACGCCGGCGAGGTGTATTACAACTTGTCTTGCGTTTCCTCTCTGTTTGGTGTCGTTTCGCTGACAGATCTCGTTTAAAACTGGCGTTCCGGCCACCAAAGAGTGGTTTCTGCTGGATTCGCGCGTATACCTTACCTCTATAAGCATCAATTTGCCCGCCCGATTAGCCGTGCGGTCTAACGCACAACTTTCCGGGCGGGAAGGGGCGCCTGGTCCCCGGCAAGATTTGTGTCGAGGTCCGGTGAACCGGCCAGCCTATGGATGGTTTTTAGGCGGTTTTCCCTCTGCCTCGACAAATGCGGGCTGGTTCCCCTTATTCGCCTCAGCTACACTTTGTCGGCGATTGCTGCGCAACCAAGTTCTCGACGTACGCCTACACCACCATTGCTCTACCACGCAAACATAGGGGCTACACTCGTCTGGTGTGAGACGTTCCCTGGGGGGGGGGGGGGGGGGGTTCCACCGGGGGCCGAACCGCACAATAACCTTGGGTTCGGTGTGGGGCGGCGGAGGGGTGAAGTGGACTCCGGTAGTCGTCGTGGGGTTGCGGACCACTGCGGCTGCGGCGGGGACGGAGCCTCTCCGTCGTTTCTAGGTCCTCGGTTAACATACAATACAATACAGTACAAGCCTCAATTTCTTATTACTATTGTATACTGTTCTGCTCGCTCTGAGAATTGGCTTCTCGCCGTTGCAGTAACAACAACCGCTGTTGCAGTTACTGCGCCTAGAATAAGCACTTGCGGCTCGAGCGGCCAGAGAGGTGGCCAAATGGAAATGGTGCGCGTGTCAGCTGCCAGACGGGGCAGGGCGGCTGGACGCGGCGCAGCGCGTGCCACACGGGCGCGCCGGTGTCCTGGCTCAGGGCTGCCAGCGGTTACGCAAGGCGCCCTCGCGGGAGCACGGGAGTTCTCCCACACCGCACCACACCACTCGCCAAGGACAGCCGTGTAACCACTGCTCCGCTGTCAAAACAGTAATCACTGCCACCGCAGAGACGGAAAGACCGCGCCGAGGGGAGACTGCTGCGCCACTGAAGCAACACAAAGAAACTACTCGGCGTGTGCTTACGGAATCGCCTCAGTATAACGCGACGTCTTAGCCTCTCTATTAACATGCAGGGCTCCTTTAACACAGTGGTCGTCAAACCGTTTTCCTCAAGAGCCAACACCGACACTGTGGTGGCACCTCGGGCTGCAAATGCCCCGTGTTGTTAATCGGTAACCTACGTAAACTAGCATGTTACGATCCCCCAACAGACTAGCTGTAGTAAGTTTGTAACAACAACAACACTATCAGATGCGTGTATTAGTTCTATTAAACAGCAGCCGGTTTCGGGAATACGACAGACCATCTTCAGGCCTTTCTGTAACATGTGATGACGCACTCAGCGGGCATCGTCACCATACCTCTAATAAAAAGAGCAGAAACCACAGGCTTTTCGTTTGTGGTGCGTCTGGTCGTTGGTTTCGGCTACTGCCAGCTAAAAGATGGTGGATTCTATTCCCGAAAATGGCTGCAATTTAAAAAAAACTAATACACTCCTGGAAATTGAAATAAGAACACCGTGAATTCATTGTCCCAGGAAGGGGAAACTTTATTGACACATTCCTGGGGTCAGATACATCACATGATCACACTGACAGAACCACAGGCACATAGACACAGGCAACAGAGCATGCACAATGTCGGCACTAGTACAGTGTATATCCACCTTTCGCAGCAATGCAGGCTGCTATTCTCCCATGGAGACGATCGTAGAGATGCTGGATGTAGTCCTGTGGAACGGCTTGCCATGCCATTTCCACCTGGCGCCTCAGTTGGACCAGCGTTCGTGCTGGACGTGCAGACCGCGTGAGACGACGCTTCATCCAGTCCCAAACATGCTCAATGGGGGACAGATCCGGAGATCTTGCTGGCCAGGGTAGTTGACTTACACCTTCTAGAGCACGTTGGGTGGCACGGGATACATGCGGACGTGTATTGTCCTGTTGGAACAGCAAGTTCCCTTTCCGGTCTAGGAATGGTAGAACGATGGGTTCGATGACGGTTTGGATGTACCGTGCACTATTCAGTGTCCCCTCGACGATCACCAGTGGTGTACGGCCAGTGTACGAGATCGCTCCCCACACCATGATGCCGGGTGTTGGCCCTGTGTGCCTCGGTCGTATGCAGTCCTGATTGTGGCGCTCACCTGCACGGCGCCAAACACGCATACGACCATCATTGGCACCAAGGCAGAAGCGACTCTCATCGCTGAAGACGACACGTCTCCATTCGTCCCTCCATTCACGCCTGTCGCGACACCACTGGAGGCGCGCTTCACGATGTTGGGGCGTGAGCGGAAGACGGCCTAACGGTGTGCGGGACCGTAGCCCAGCTTCATGGAGACGGTTGCGAATGGTCCTCGCCGATACCCCAGGAGCAACAGTGTCCCTAATTTGCTGGGAAGTGGCGGTGCGGTCCCCTACGGCACTGCGTAGGATCCTACGGTCTTGGCGTGCATCCGTGCGTCGCTGCGGTCCGGTCCCAGGTCGACGGGCACGTGCACCTTCCGCCGACCACTGGCGACAACATCGATGTACTGTGGAGACCTCACGCCCCACGTATTGACCAATTCGGCGGTACGTCCACCCGGCCTCCCGCATGCCCACTATACGCCCTCGCTCAAAGTCCGTCAACTGCACATACGGTTCACGTCCACGCTGTCGCGGCATGCTACCAGTGTTAAAGACTGCGATGGAGCTCCGTATGCCAGGGCAAACTGGCTGACACTGACGGCGGCGGTGCACAAATGCTGCGCAACTAGCGCCATTCGACGGCCAACACCGCGGTTCCTGGTGTGTCCGCTGTGCCGTGCGTGTGATCATTGCTTGTACAGCCCTCTCGCAGTGTCCGGAGCAAGTATGGTGGGTCTGACACACCGGTGTCAATGTGTTCTTTTTTCCATTTCCAGGAGTGTACAAGCAGCCGATACTGTTGTTTGATTTTGCTGCACGTAAATAAAACACCTGCTGTCCCACTACCCATGAGAAGATGGATGCACGGAAATTAAGTATAGTAAGGGTGCGATAATTTGGCCACTAGCCCCTAAGTCCTGATCACTCTACAGTTGTGTGGTGAAGAGTTGTCGGTTTCACTGCGTGTGCGGATGATTTTGATATTTGAACTCACTACTCAATATGAGACACCGCCACTAGAAGTTTGATAAATGGTTTAAATGCTGTTTTTCTTCTGCTCACTGCATTTCATCACAACAGCCTTAATTAATTCAATGCTCCTAGCTACAAACAAGTACCGCATTTGAAGATGGCCATAATGCGAATTTACGCTTTCATGTTACACCCGAGTCAAAATTTATACCATAGCAGCTGGTCGGTACGAGTCGCGCACGCCCGTGAGTTGCCGTTACTGAGGACAAACTAAAACATTTCTCCTCTCACATCCTCTAAGCCCGCAGCGGCCGCGCTATTTTCACCTGGCCCCCTGAGGTAAGCGACAAACTTGATTTAGCCTACGCCCGAATTCACCAACGCCAATTGAAATTAAGCAAATTTTAAAATATTGCTGTCTGTGTAAGTATTTTTGTTTGCTACTGAGCAGGAAAACTACACTCTCATGAATCTCTTAACATTACTTGACGTTCTTGGATTAGGCTGATAGCAGGTAGATGCGATATTACAAAATACGACTGTGAACCGCGGGCCGCGCGAATACTTGATTAGGACCGCAGGCAGTTTGAATACTGCTGCTTTAATAGGAATACGAGATACTTTTTAAAAATTATTAGATGTCCTAACATTACTACAATAAGCCCATTTTTTAAAGTCATCAATCTTTCGACTGCGATTGTATCGCCCTCCTTCTTATCTTGTCCCTATCTTTTCATCCCTTTCTAACTACTGCTCCCAACAGCATGCATATTCTAATCTTTCTCTGTTGTCGCAGATCTCCCACTTCCTATTCCTTCTTCTTTACCTCACACTTTCTTCTTAGTTTTACTCATCACATACTGAAGTCGCAGACAGGCACATTGAAAAAGACTGCTACACATTTAAGCTTTTGGGCAAAAAACTAATTCTTCCGAAATAGGAAAAACACACGCACACACAAGCACAACTTACACACACATGGCGACTGACTCTGGCTACTTGGGATCGACTAGCAGTCGGCCCAAATCGCTCGGACACTTTGGCCATATGTGTGAGTTGTGCTTGTGTGTGTGTGTGTGTGTGTGTGTGTGTGTGTGTGTGTGTGTGTGTGTGCGTGTGTGGTTAAATGTCGAACAGTCTTTTTCATTGTGCTTGTCTGCAACTCATTGTCTCATCTATGAGGCGAGTAGCAATCTATGCTTTTCATGTTGTTATTCCATACTGGACTTTCCATTGTTCCCCTTCTTTTTTAGTGTTTCATTTCGCACTTCGTCTGCGCGCTAGATCCTTAACATTCTTCGACAGCGCCACATTTCGAAAGTTTCCAGTGCACAGATTTCCGATCATCCATTGTTTCGCTTATATACAGTGGTGTACTGTAGACTCACACATTCAGGAACTTCTTACTCATTTTCAAATAAATACGTGGTATCACTAGAGTTCTTTATTAAAGGAAGCATTTTTCGCTTGTTTTCTGGGTAAGAGAACTTCCTTACATTTTACTTTTCCAGGGTTACGTTTTATCTCCCTTTGCGCCCTATCAATTGTTCCTGTAGTCAAATCTTTCTCAATATCTTGACAAGTTCCTCTCATTTATTCCTATTTTGCTTCTTTGCATTTTCCGTTAATGCTATTCGTAGTAAGCAGTTAAGGAGCACTTCGTGAAGACTATGTTCTGGAGCAGGAGTCCTATCACACAACTGTCCTCACAGATTCCCAGATTCGATTCCATGTCCAAGGTATGTAGCAAGTGTTCAACTTATCACAAATTTCGTTAAGACTTACACAGAATTTCAGGTCAGCAAATCACAATCGAGTAGGTACAATTTCAGAGCACTGAACTCCTAGCGCACCTCTCGATAGCTGACGACACTAATGCATGTTCCTGCAATGGCACTCACCCCGTACGTAACTAGATCGAGTTCTTAGGGTGAAAGGTGTTTCTGTCATCAGAACTTTGCCGATCAGGCAATGAGAGATGGTGTTGTACAGTGTTTGCTGACTTAACCGTACAACACATAACTTCCTTGCAACGTAACTGTAAGTACTGCAATCTACACTCCTGGAAATTGAAATAAGAACATCGTGAATTCATTGTCCCAGGAAGGGGAAACTTTATTGACACATTCGTGGGGTCAGATACATCACATGATCACACTGACAGAACCACAGGCACATAGACACAGGCAACAGAGCATGCACAATGTCGGCACTAGTACAGTGTATATCCACCTTTCGCAGCAATGCAGGCTGCTATTCTCCCATGGAGACGATCGTAGAGATGCTGGATGTAGTCCTGTGGAACGGCTTGCCATGCCATTTCCACCTGGCGCCTCAGTTGGACCAGCGTTCGTGCTGGACGTGCAGACCGCGTGAGACGACGCTTCATCCAGTCCCAAACATGCTCAATGGGGGACAGATCCGGAGATCTTGCTGGCCAGGGTAGTTGACTTACACCTTCTAGAGCACGTTGGGTGGCACGGGATACATGCGGACGTGCATTGTCCTGTTGGAACAGCAAGTTCCCTTTCCGGTCTAGGAATGGTAGAACGATGGGTTCGATGACGGTTTGGCTGTACCGTGCACTATTCAGTGTCCCCTCGACGATCACCAGTGGTGTACGGCCAGTGTAGGAGATCGCTCCCCACACCATGATGCCGGGTGTTGGCCCTGTGTGCCTCGGTCGTATGCAGTCCTGATTGTGGCGCTCACCTGCACTGCGCCAAACACGCATACGACCATCATTGGCACCAAGGCAGAAGCGACTCTCATCGCTGAAGACGACACGTCTCCATTCGTCCCTCCATTCACGCCTGTCGCGACACCACTGGAGGCGGGCTTCACGATGTTGGGGCGTGAGCGGAAGACGGCCTAACGGTATGCGGGACCGTAGCCCAGCTTCATGGAGACGGTTGCGAATGGTCCTCGCCGATACCCCAGGAGCAACAGTGTCCCTAATTTGCTGGGAAGTGGCGGTGCGGTCCCCTACGGCACTGCGTAGGATCCTACGGTCTTGGCGTGCATCCGTGCGTCGCTGCGGTCCGGTCCCAGTTCGACGGGCACGTGCACCTTCCGCCGACCACTGGCGACAACATCGATGTACTGTGGAGACCTCACGCCCCACGTGTTGAGCAATTCGGCGGTACGTCCACCCGGCCTCCCGCATGTCCACTATACGCCCTCGCTCAAAGTCCGTCAACTGCACATACGGTTCACGTCCACGCTGTCGCGGCATGCTACCAGTGTTAAAAACTGCGATGGAGTTCCGTATGCCACGGCAAACTGGCTGACACTGACGGCGGCGGTGCACAAATGCTGCGCAGCTAGCGCCATTCGACGGCCAACGCCGCGGTTCCTGGTGTGTCCGCTGTGCCGTGCGTGTGATCATTGCATGTACAGCCCTCTCGCAGTGTCCGGAGCAAGTATGGTGGGTCTGACACACCGGTGTCAATGTGTTCTTTTTCCCATTTCCAGGAGTGTAGTTATTACTTCCTTTCAGCGGTTTGCTTAGAATGTAAATTCAACAACCTGTCGGTTCAAGTGATCGAATGACAGAATCATGCGAAAGTAACGGTATCTCCAGGACATGCTCCATCATCAGCCACCTATTCCCTAGATCCCTTAATTATATCTGCGTGTTCACGCCACCATGGTTTTGCTGTCTTCTATTATGCCAGTTCTCTGCATTTTAATTTATAGTGAAGTGAAAGTTAAATTTTTAGCAGTGAACTGGCCTTGTCTTGGAAGTCTTTTGCATTTTGAGAAAAAAAGAGATGCTGTGAGAGTTGATGAAATGCTATCGAGACGGGATGGAAAACTAACAGAAGATGAAATACAACCAGAACCACCATATAGAGACACTCTCGGGAACATTCTTATTCACTGCATGCTAATTCACTGTATGCATGTATCATAGAAGGGCGTAATTTATTTTCTCTGGAAACGTTTCGCACAAGGTCGTTCTTCAAAGAGAAGTGAATTTGGCTGCCGAAGTGTCTCTGGCTATGTTATCCCGTTAGACTGCTACCTAAATAGACTCTGAGATTCAGACGTAAAAGAAATAATTGGCATTAGAAGTTAGGCGAAATGGCGTTAGATAAATGGTATCAAAACTCGCAGAAAAAGCCCAGAAAGTTTCAGACTGTACCCAAGAAGTGTCCCAACAATAGATATAAATAAAATACAGCATTAGTGGCTACATTTAAGCTGACGTTGCGACTGGAGGGTTTAGAGACACCCACTGTGCCCACGTAGAAGAGTAGGTTTCCTACAGTACTTATCGAGATTTCTACGAGGAATCCTGAATGTTCGGTAAAATAGTAACATTTCTGTTAGAGAAAGCAATTAAACGCAAGTCAAAGGAATGTTATACATTCACCCTATAATTCTAATGCGATGCTTGTAGCTCGTTAATTACGTCCCACAGCTGCGTTAGTTGTGTTTGCAGGAGGGACGAGGCAGTATGTCGTCCTTGAAGTTGTTTATAGAGCGTTTTCCTTTTCCATTTCCGCTGACGCAACCATCGGTGACGTAAAACAGCATTAATTTGCAAACGCGATGTTTTATTTAGAATGCGGTTTAATTTAAAGGTATTCTCCATCAAGTGCTACCGAGCAATGTGACGCAGTTAATGAGGCACCAGACTCGCTTCTTAGGGATTAGTGTTCAAATCCTCTATGGGCTATCCAGATTTGCATTTTACGTGGTTTCCGTGAGCCAATGTAAACTAATATGGGATGACAAGTTTGTTGGCAGTGATAAAAGGGGTAGTGCGATCTCCAGACCAGATGTGAGGAAACGCAGATCAGCATATCGTAAGTAACTAATTTTTTTTACAAAGCTCTCGAAGTGAACTGTTTGATAATCTATAACTAACAAAACTGTATCATTATAGATCCTACTGATGATGCCTTAGAACAGGAGAAGGCGAAACGCATATGGGATAAATAAAGTAACTAGCAGCAGGAAAAGGCAGTTTTATTTACAAAACAAGTATTAAAATGGGATGGTTTTTCTAAGAAGGGCGCAGTCAATTCCCCTTCCTATCTTTGTCCAACCCAAGGTTGTAAGCCGTTACTGGTTGCCTCGTTATCCAATCCAGAAATTCACACGCCATACTGTGACCACCAGAAGGAAAATGCGCGACAATAAGACATCCCCAACCATCATTACATCCCCTGCCTCAATGCAATGAATCACTCGCCGTTGTCCTGTGGGGTGAAAGCTTGACACTGATGGCGGTGATCCGACCAGAGGATGGACCTATCAAAATTGTGGCCCTGCCATTAGACTTCTAGAAGAATAGGCTACTTACCCACCAGATTTTATCGTTTTCACCCTCTCCTTTTCATCCATTCTTCATAGAACCAACAGAAATGCAATACTACCATGTCAAGCACCAGTTAGAGTCGTCCACACTGCACAGATAGGAACATACATACACAGAAGTGCTTTGCAGACCATTGTAAGCCACACAGCTTCCGGAAGATCTCACTCACAGGTCGACTTAACACCTTCCGCGACAGTAAGGTCGTTGTTCTTATGCGTTCACCGTCCTTAGGCACGGTGTTCGCGCACTCACGTTGAACCAAGTTACTTGCCCTAAACATACATTCTCCTTCACTTACGACAGTATATTCTTAAATATCATCCCAACATTTAATTTTTGACAAATGATTGCCACTGCGAGAGGTATGGGACAGTAACCAACACAATGTATAAGAATCCGGGATGAGTTGAGATTGAATCCGCGACGGCCCGTAACGAATTTATTTTGCTGTGATTTTCCAAAAACAGTTCAATCTAATCCTGGGACGCTTGTTCATTTATACCACGATCGACTGCTTTCCTCTTCATTTTGTTTAGTCTCTCTAATGAGGCATCTCTATTGTTGTCTTAATAGATGATGGCGACCAACAAGCCAAAACAGAGGTTATTCCAACCGTAAGTGTAAACATTGGCGGCAGTACATGGTCATGTGACCCTCAACCTATGACAAAGTCATGCCAGTGAAATGGGATATATATGAGCCCGTCTGTTGAATGATATCAGTGCAATAAGATGGGTCGACCTAGAGACGTGACTGATTGACAGAAGGGAATTATCGTGATGAGACATACCCTTGACTACACCGTCAATCAAGCTGCCCAAATGTTTGGTGTATAAGCGAGGAGTGTCGAACGTGAGTACGAGAAATTCGCGGCAGGCCAACACAACATAAGAACACTTGTAAAGAGATCCCGACTGACAGGGACCGGGGACGAGCGTCACGCCTTCGCAGCGACAGTTGGTCTCAGACTCAATGCATGAAGATTTGTTCGTCAAATTCTGCCCATAACATGTAAAGATGACCATTGTGGGTTAAAACAGGTTATGATCGTTTCTCGAAAAGTGATGGTGGCAAAAATAAACGAAACCAACAGGAATTGATACTGTCTGTGAATACAGGTCCATCTCAAACAATTTCCGAACGAACATTACGAAAGGAGACAATTTTAAACATGGATGACGGCAACAACCGTACATAAATGTTTAGTATATAAAGTATATAAGCAACACTTGCTTGGGAAGAAAGGTAGTAATGTTCATAATTCAACTTTCGTGGAGCATGTATTAAAATTGGGATACAATCCAAAAGGATTAGACGAAATGACAATTCTAGATGGAGAGAAGAAAGGATAGAAACTTGATGTCTTGGAAGAATTTGAGATCTTTAGACATATGGTTGGTAACGAAATCCTCATTTTAAGCGAATAACTACATTTAAGAAAAAGAACCTTCTTTAGCGCCTTTAAGTTAGTTGGTTGGTTGGTTGTTTTGGGGAAGGAGACCAGACAGCGAGGTCATCGGTCTCATCGGATTAGGGAAGGAGGGGGAAGGAAGTCGGCCTTTAAGTCATTGCTAATAACTGTATTATCCTTTTGCTCATGTTTCCGTTCACTTCCCTTTCGGAAGCGTTGTTTCTCCGATTCCTTTATAGGTACTGTAGTTCCTTACTTATAGCAGGCCAGATGGCACTGTATACCACTTTATGTTTTGCAGATTTTATTTAAAGCACATTTCTCCTCTTTCTTCTTATTCTAACATCTTGAGAAAATTCTACCACATACGTATCATCCTCTATTCTCAGCAGGTATTTGTAATTACCCATTTTATTCATTTTGTGCTACATATTGTCGCAATCATTTTTCTAAAAAATATTTTATTCCTTTTCTATCTTTTATACATCATATCTTTTAAACTACATACAATTTACTTTGTTTAAAACATCTAATGTGTACCATACCGATGTATCACTATAATAGTTGCGTATTTCATACAGCTGAGCGTTTATCACCTAATAAGTGGCGTGCTCAACACCACGTTTAACTGGAATCGCAAGTGCTCAACACCACGTTTAACTGGAATCGCAACTAGTTACCACACGTTCAGACCAATGTTTGCTTCTTTAACAAACTGCACATGTGTAACAATTTGTATTGTTTCCACTGAGGACTTTATTCCATATTTTACTCAGTCTGACTTGAACTCCTTACTTCATCATTTATGTTTAAAATTTTAATGTCACGAAATTTATGTAAGTACCAGTTTTATCCCATGTACTCCATTTCAATGTTGTAAACTGTTAAGTATTTTATACGTTTATTTTTTTACATGTTTGAAACATTATAGGTGACTTCCCTTCTGAAGAAGATATCCACAGTGGTACTGAAACCTGCTCAAGGCTTTTACAATACCAATTGTAGAAGTATGAAACTGGAATATCCCTATAGACGGTGCTAGCCGTCAGTGCAGGGCCCGTTAGACCGCGTCTGCAGCGCCATATGCTTCCTGTAACGGCTGACGACAAGTGTCAATACACATTAATATAAGTTCCATACATCGGTATCTGTTACAAACCCGTAAACATGTCGACTTTTGTGCCTACGAACTACGATTTGCAGGCAGCATTGGTTTTGTGTTATCGTTTGAAGAAAACTGCTACAGAAACGCATCTAATGCTTGTCGAAGCTTTCGATGAACATGCTCTTGGGAAAACACAGTGTTTCGAGTGGTTCAAAAAATTCAAAAGTGGTGATTTTGACGTGAGAAACGACGAGTTCGTGAAACCAGCGCAGAAGTTCTAAGACAACGGATTGCAGGCTTTATTGGATGAAGATGATACTCAAACTCAACAGCAACTCGCTGAACAATTGAATGTGACGCAGAAAGCCGTTTCTCTTCGGTTTGCAAGCTACGGGAAAGGTGCAGAAAGTGGGAAAACGGGTTCCGCATGAACTGAATGAAAGACAGCAAGCAAATCGAAATACCACTTGTGAGATGCTGTTCGCCAGATACAAAATAAAGTCTTTTCTCCATCGAATAGTGTCAGGCGATGAAAAATGGACATATCTTGGGTATCCTTAGCTTCGTAAATCATGGTTAAAGCCAGGCAAACCATGGACATCCACTGCAAGACCAAATCGCTTTGGAAAGAAGATAACGTCTTATTTGGTGGGATCAGAAGGGTGCTGTCTATTATGAGCTGCTAAAACCTAGTGAAACCGTTAACACTGTTCGTTGCCTACAGCAGATGATTAATTTAAATCGAGCTTTACGCGTAAAAGGACTGGAATATGGAAAAAGGCAACTCAAAGTCATATTGCTCCATGACAACCCCCCTTCACACACAGCAAAACGGGCCAGGGAAGCGATCGAGGCGTTCAGTTGGGAAATACTAGCCCATGCAGCTTATTCTCCAGACTTGGCTCCGTCCGATTATCATCTTTTTGCATCACTGGGACACGCTCTCGCTGGTAAAGCTTCAGTTCGTATGGATGAAGGGTATCAGGCGGATGCCATATTCCTTGACTTCCGGAAAGCGTTTGACTCGGTGCCCCATTGCAAACTCCTAACTAAGGTACGAGAATATGGGATTGGTTCCCAAGTATGTTAGTGGCACGAAGACTTCTTAAGTAATAGAACCCAGTACGTTGTCCTCGATGGTGAGTGTTCATCGGAGGTGAGGGTATCATCTGGAGTGCCCCAGGGAAGTGTGGTAGGTCCGCTGTTGTTTTCTATCTACATAAATGATCTTTTGGATAGGGTGGACAGCAATGTGCGGCTGTTTGCTGATGATGCTGTGGTGTGCGGGAAGGTGTCGTCGTTGAGTGACTGTAGGAGGATACAAGATGACTTGGACAGGATTTGTGATTGGTGTAAAGAATGGGAGCTAACTCTAAATATAGATAAACGTAAATTAATGCAGATGAATTCTCCATTAGTAGTGTAGCGCTTGACACAGTCACGTCGATTAAATATTTGGGCGTAACATTGCACAGCGATATGAAGTGGGACAAGCATGTAATGGCAGTTGTGGGGAAGGTGGATAGTCGTCTTCGGTTCATTGGTAGAATTTTGGGAAGATGTGGTTCATCTGTAAAGGAGACCGCTTATAAAACACTAATACGACCTATTCTTGAGTACTACTCGAGCGTTTGGGATCCCTATCAGGTCGGATTGAAGGAGAACATAGAAGTAATTCAGAGGCGGGCTGCTAGATTTGTTACTGGTAGGTTTGATCATCACGCGAGTGTTGCGGAAATGCTTCAGGAACTCGGGTGGGAGTCTCTAGAGGAAAGGAGGCGTTCTTTTCGTGAATCGCTACTGAGGAAATTTAGAGAACCAGCATTTGAGGCTGACTGCAGTACAATTTTACTGCCGCCAACTTACATTTCGCGGAAAGACCACAAATATAAGATAAGAGAGATAAGGGCTCGTACAGAGGCATATAGGCAGTCATTTTTCCCTCGTTCTGTTTGGGAGTGGAACAGGGAGAGAAGATGCTAGTTGTGGTACGAGGTACCCTCCGCCACACACCGTATGGTGGATTGCGGAGTATGTATGTAGATGTAGATGTACATGAAAACGTACGGAAATGGCTGGCTGACTGGTTCGCTTCAAAAGAAGAACAGTTTTCTTGGCTTGGCTTTCATAGCCTGCCGGGAGAAATATATAAATAGCAATGGAGATTATTTTGAATAAAAAATATTGTTTATCAGTTTCAAAGTGCAGACGTGTAATTATTGCAACCAAATTCCGGTTTCGTACTTCTACACCTGGTAAACTGATGCAATCAGTTGGTTGTATACTAAATATATTGAAATTAGAGTTGCGCTCTACGAAAACTACCGAACCGCGCAGCTTCACGGCACCTGCGGTGAAAAGTCGGAGGAAGGTTTCATGAGAAAGAAGCGATGGAACTTTGGGGCTTGTTTCGTGTTTACGACGCAAGTCAGCGTGTATGGGCGATGCACGCGAGAGCTCGGGATGCCACGGAGGGCCTTGTCCGCGAAGCCGCGGCAGTCGGAGTCCTTGACCCGCGGGGTGTGTTGCCTCACGAGGGTCAGCGCGGAGGCGGAGGCTGAGGCGGGCAGCGCTCAAGAGCAAGGACACACGTACTCACACAGCGACACGGCCGCCGGCCGGCAGGCGAGCGAGCGCCGCTGCAGAGGGCGGACACCCTGCCTGGCCATCGAGGAACTTCATGGGTCTTTGTCTCAAATAGGAAAGTAATCCCAGCCAGTCACTCTATTTCGAAACTCTTCCATTGATGTGTACGTCCACCTCGATGCAAAACACTTTCAAAAAAATGGTTCAAATGGCTCTGAGCACTATGGGACTTAACATCTGTGGTCATCAGTCCCCTAGAACTTAGAACTACTTAAACCTAACTAACCTAAGGACATCACACACATCCATGCCCGAGGCAGGATTCGAACCAGCGACCGCAGCAGTCGCGCGGTTCCGGACTGAGCGCCTACAATCGCTCGGCCACCATGGCCGGCAAAACACTTTCTTTTCTATTTATTTTGCTTTCTTTCCCAAACTAGTTTCAGCGACAATGTCACCATCATCAGTGGTTTTTTTATTCTAAAGTATGAAAGAATGGCATCATTATAAACACACTAAAACATTGTTACATGTGTATACTCTTTTATTCCAAATATTGCAATCTCATAATACACTAATGGCCATTAAAATTGCTACACCAAGAAGAAATGCAGATCATAAACGGGTATTCATTGGACAAATATATTATACTAGAACTGACATGTGATTACATTTTCATGCAATTTGGGTGCATAGATCCGGAGAAATCAGTACCCAGAACAACCAACTCTGGACGTTCAAATGGTTCAAATGGCTCTGAGCACTATGCGACTTAACTTCTGAGGTCATCAGTCGCCTAGAACTTAGAACTAATTAAACCTAACTAACCTAAAGATATCACACACATCCATGCCCGAGGCGGGATTCGAATCTGCGACCGTAGCGGTCGCTCGGTTCCAGACTGTAGCGCCCAGAACCGCACGGCCACAACGGCCGGCACTCTGGACGTAATAACGGCCTTAATACGCCTGGGCATTGAGTCAAACAGAGCTTGGATGGCGTGTACAGGTACAGCTGCCCATGCAGCTTCAACATGATACCACAGTTCATCAAGAGTAGTGACTGGCGTATTGTGACGAGCCAGTCGCTCGGCTACCATTGACCAGATGTTTTCAATTGGTGAGAGATCTGGAGAATGTGCTGACCAGGGAAGCAGTCGAACATTTTCTGTATCCAGAAAGGCCCGTACAGGACATGCAACATGCGGCCGTGCATTATCCTGCTGAAATGTAGGGTTTCACAGGGACCGAATGAAGGGTAGAGCCACGGCTCGTAACACATCTGAAATGTAACGTCCACTGTTCAAAGTGCCGTCAATGCGAACAAGAGGTGACCGAGACGTGTAACCAATGGCACCCCACACCACACGCCGGGTGATACGCCACTATGGCGATGACGAATAAACGCTTTCAATGTGCGTTCACCGCGATGTCGCCAAACACGGATGCGACCATCATGATGCTGTAAACAGAACCTGGATTCATCCGAAAAAATGACGTTTTGCCATTCATGCACACAGGTTCGTCGTTGAGTACACCATCGGAGGCGCTTCTGTCTGTGATGCAGCGTCAAGGGTAACTGCAGCCGTGGTATCCGAGCTGATAGTCCATGTTGCTCCAAACGTCGTCGAATTGTTCGTGCAGATGGTTGTTGTCTTGCAAACGTTCCCATCTGTTAACTCAGGGATCGAGACGTGGCTGCACGATCCGTACAACCATGCGGATAAGACGCCTGTCATCTCGACTGCTAGTGATACGAGGCCGTTGGGATCCAGCAGGGCGTTCCGTATTACCCTCCTGAACCCACCAATTCAATATTCTGCGAACAGTGATTGGATTTCGACCAACGCGAGAAGCAATGTCGCGATACGATAAACCGCAATCGCGATAGGCTACAAATGGTTCAAATGGCTCTGAGCACTATGGGACTTAACTTCTGAGGTCATCAGTCCCCTAGAACTTAGAACTACTTAAACCTAACTAACCTAAGGACATCACACACATCCATGCCCGAGGCAGGATTCGAACCTGCGACCGTAGCGATCGCGCGGCTCCAGACTGTAGCGCCTAGAACCGCTCGGCCACTACGGCCGGCTGATAAGCTACACTCCGACCTTTATCAAAGTCGGGACCTTGATGGTACGCATTTCTCCTCCTTACACGAGGCATCACTACGATGTTTCACAAGGCAACGCCGGTCAACTGCTGTTTGTGTATGAGAAATCGGTTGGAAACTTTCCTCATGTCAGCACGTTGTAGGTGTCGCCACCGGCGCCAACCTCGTGTGAATGCTCTGAAAAGCTGATCATTTGCATATCACAGCATCTTCTTCCTGTCGGTTAAATTCCGCGTCTGTAGCACGTCATCTTCGTGGTGAGGTGAATTTGAATGAGGTTCTTTTGTCCCGTCTTCGCCTTTGTTCAACTGTGTTGTTTGTTCTCAATGTTACTGGAACCCTTGCTTCTTCAACATGTTTCCTGTTCCATGTACTATTTTATTATTGTATGTTAGTGTATACCATCTGTTTCTTTTTGCTCTGCTGTGTTTTGTGTGTGTGCTGCCTCTGTGTTGTCAGACCCTTTGGTTGTACTCTCGAGTGGTTGGCCACCTCATACAGATTCAGCAATGCACGAATATACCATCTTATACGTAACTCCTGTCAAGCCCAGTACGTAGGACCAACAAGCAGAAACTACCGAACAAGGCTCGAAGAGCACATGAGATTTCTGAAGTGTGACAGCACATACTTTACATTCCCAGAACACCTAATGAATAACCGCCTGCGGTGGTCTCGCGGTTAAGGCGCTCAGTCCGGAACCGCGCGACTGCTACGGTCGCAGGTTCGAATCCTGCCTCGGGCATGGATGTGTGTGATGTCCTTCGGTTAGTTAGGTTTAAGTAGTTCTAAGTTCTAGGGGACTGATGACCACAGATGTTAAGTCCCATAGTGTTCAGAGCCATTTGAACCATTTGAACCACCTAATGAATACAAGCTGTCCCCCTCCCCCCCCCCCCCCTAATATGGAAACTGATTTACACATCCTGAAATACAGCAACAGTTTACACCGAAAACTAACAACAGAAGAAAATTATCACTCACAAAAAGCTAAAGTGGAAAGGAAAAAACATAATATATCACAACACAACACTCTGCACCAAACGCACTCTTTATGGCCGTAAGAGGACTGACACAGTACACAGAACAGGAACAATACACACACACACACACACACACACACACACACGCGCACACACACACGCACGCAAGCACGCCACACACAAAATCACACACAGAGACATATACAAGAAACAGAAGTTGTCAAAACTGCCATTGCAATTTTCATAAGTTCACTTTTTCGTATTTGTTTATTAGCAGCCACTCACACATCCGCAGATGACATTTTGTATGCCGAAGAAACGGCAACAAAATCACAGAAAATATGTCGAAAATAACGGCAACAAACGTTAAAAATCGTGCTGTGACTTAAAGTAAATAAATTATTACGGAATTACTCACAGAATACAATATTAGGAACCAAACAGTTCACATATAATCTTTTATAATGTTTATAATCATGCTATTTTTGCCTTTTTTTAGTTAAAAAAGCTACCGATGGTGCGGATATTGTCAAGAAATTAGTTTGTGAAAACAAATAAAATAAATAAAAATAACATCGTTTCGCATCAAGACGGACCCGCAGTCCCATATTGTATATAATCCCAGATTGAAACTTCTTAGCAGATCGTAACTGTGTAATAGGGCAGGACTCGAACCTGGAACCTTCCCTTTCACGGGCAACATCGTTACCGACTGAGGTATCGAGACACGACTCAAGACCAGCCCTCGCGGTTTTAGTTCCGCTAGTACCTCTATCCTACTTTTCCGTATGGTAGGAAATTTCAAAACAGTGCACAATCGGTTGCAGAGTGAAAGATTTTCTGGGAACAGTCCCTTGCATTGTAACTAAGCCATTCTGTGCACTATCATTTCTGGCGTGAGTACTGGTACCATATGGTATGAAGGAGAATTTCTGTAAAGTTTGGAAGGTACGAGAGGGGGAATTTGTTGAAGTAAAGCTGTGAGTCCAGGTCGTGAGTTGCCTGAATAGCTCAGCGGGTAAGCATATTGCTCGCTAAAGGCAGGATTCCGGAGTCGAGTCCTGGTTCGATACACAGATCTAACCATAGAAGTTTCAAAACAGCGCACTCTTCATCGCAGAGTGAAAGATTCATTCTGGTATTCAAGATCCAATAGCGTTGATGGAATTCTGACCTCTCTAGGCAATTTTCCGTCAATGGAAACCATCAACCACGCCTTCCAATACTTAGTAGCTGCATTTCTATACTGGAGATGAATGTCTGAATATCCGTCATGGAGATACAAAGGGTTACATATTATCGCAGTGCGTGCTACTTGTGACTGTGTATAAAATATATTACTCAAATGGCCTTCCACGACTCTGCAGGCGCTACTCTGCGAGCGTACTCTCGTTCTTTCGACGAAATTTTCAGAAATTCGCGTCACCGTTGCGAGACATCACACGGCCAGAGAACCTTCCTCGTAATTAGTGCACTGTTGCAATTGATGTGTGACAGGGTGCACCATCTTCTTGAAAAGAGACCTATTCATCTTTCTCATGATCCAGTTCACACAACAAAAATTCTCTCACCATACTGTGGTAGCGTTCACCGTCCACTGTTGACACTGTTGGTGCGTAGGCGGTAGCATCTTCGAAGTAGTACGGCCCAATTACGCCCTCATCCCAAATGCCACACCACACAGTCACTCGTCGTGGATGCAATGGCCTCTCCGTAATTACTCGGAGGTTTTCTGTGACCCAAATCTTGCAATTTTCTTCGTTGGCGAAGCCATTCAACAGAAAATGCGCCTCATCAGTGAACATTAATTTCTTGCTGAAATTGTCGTTAGTTCTTTGCTTCGCAAGCACGTAATGGGCAAATGCTCGGTGCTTTCCGTAATCATTTGGCTTCAGTTGAATTTTATAGGCCCAAAGATCCAGATCCTCTTTCAGAATTCATTGCATACCGGTTCTGAGAATATCCAATTGTTGTGAACTTCGGCGAATAGATTTCACCGGACTTTCAGCAACATTATCACTCATTATGGCCATATTTTCCTCGGAATGAGTAAAGCGAGAACGCCAGAAGTATTTATGTTCACAATCGAACCGGTCTTCTAAAATTCTCCAATCAATCTCATCACAGCCTACTTATTCGGTGCATTACGTTAACCAAACATTCTATGGAGTTTGCAAGCTGTCTCCGTACAATGTCCACCACGTTTGTAATAAGTTTTCACTGTTCCGTCGAGGATAACTCCTTTACTAACCATAAAAAAGCAAAAAAAAAAAAAATGTGCAGCGTCGAATGCTGCCCACTTACTAAAACAGAAGGGACAGTCTTTACAGCGAGAATTTCATTATTGTAACAAACTTTACGTGCTGCCATAACTATACGACCTTTGATTGCAGGAAACCTCTGCGAATCCTAGAGAGATCGAAGTGTCGGAGGAATTATCGCAGTGCTGGTTGTCTTCGATCCGTGCGCCGTGCACCGTTAGGTTCTCAGTTGGCTGACACGACGAGGTCTTTAGGAAAAGATCAATTCTGATTTTGGAGAAGGAAGCAAACGGAAGCGTCTGTGGCCTTGCTTAAGGATCCATCCCGCCCTTATCCTTCTGAAATTACTGCTACCAAATCCCTCCCCAGTCCTGTACTCTGTTTATACAGACCCCCGCCATCGACAGCTGTTAAATATCATTATTTCGTTCTTTCTTCTATTTGGCTCAAATACTAATCTAGTGCTTTAATAATACCTTAATGTTTCCATGGCAACGGTGAGCTATATATGATACATTTAGGGCTCTGACAAGCAGTCTGTGAATTAATTACCTAAGCTGCATAACTTTCCGGAATTGATCATGTTTCCTGTGTTGCTGGAAACCTAGATGAGTATTTTGCTGCCGCTGTTGTTGGTACCTGGCAGTACTAAATAGTCACGGAGTTAGTCCAAGACTTTTTATATTTCATAGAAGGAACACACAAATTATTTAAATATGATATTTCTGTATTTCCACAACCTCGTACCCTTAGAGGACATTGACAACCAGCTTCTTCATTCAGTAGTCGACGTTCTGAAGAATATATGGGAATGAGCACTATAAGTTAAGAGCAGGCTAAAATTATATGTCTTCATCGTTTCCACCAAGTTCACTGAACTTTCCTCTTCTGCTGGTTTTAATCTTTTCCCCGTTTTTTATTATGCATCGTTATCGAAATTTCATTTATTGATGAAAAACGACGTCTCGTAGCCCACTTCTAGAAAGATTGAAATTATTTTAGAAACTCGATTTTGTTTTTTTATCTGTTATATCATAATCAGCTATTACTTCTTTACTTAAAATGTGGACTATGTTCTGAGAAACACGTGGAACGGATTATGCTTTCAAGAAACTTAGGAAGTTGGCATAAACCTTTTTTGTGACGTTCACCAGTAGCATCTTCGATTTAACACTACGTGAATGATATCTCTTACATGGATGATTTATTTACCTATTTTTGACACGTTATATGACAAATACCGAAAAGACGTGCAGGATCATTTTGAAAGTTTACATCATGCTGCTCCAAGTGGCGAATCTGTTTAGTCTTATGTCAAATAAAGCTGTGAATGTCTTCCGTTCAAGAAAATAGACAATTCCACAAAATAGTTCAATTATCATTACTTTTTCTTCTTACCTTTTCATTTTTCTAGAATGTTATTTTCAGATTCATATGATGCGATTGATGTGTTATGGCGCTAACCGATGAGGTCATCAGTGCCCTTTCCAATTCATGCCTCTCCAAACTTATTATTACACCAGTTACGCTTTTCCGTTTCTTGCAAACGATGCCGCACCGCAAATAGTTTCTGATCGTTAACCCATACGTTGCGCAAACCAGCGGTGTCTACTATAGACCTAATGAGAACTACATTTACTCTAATTGACATGTTTTCTCGTTGTAGAATGAAGGTTTTCACGACCGGGTGACATGGCTGTTGATATACTTTCCGGGATGTGAGGTCGTGGTCCAAGAACTTTTCTGCTCCTTACGTTTCGTCCAGGACTGCGCTGGACTTCCTCAGAGGCGCTGCTCCGCTGAGTCTTGCCGAGTCGGCAAGACTCAGCGGAGCAGCGCCTCTGAGGAAGTCCAGCGCAGTCCTGGACGAAACGTAAGGAGCAGAAAAGTTCTTGGACCACGACCTCACATCCCGGAAAGTATATCAACAGCCATGTTTTCTCGTGTTTTTCACTTCTTTCTTACCTGCGTCGTATTGACGCCGAATTAGCCAGTTGGACATACATGGTACTCAGAATCGGCGATGGTATGGTTTCGTGACGATTATGTGAAACTTTGATATACTTTAACTTCGATGTCATGTTGATGAAATACGAGTACTTCTTTACTTGTTCTGGTTTACACACCTAAGGATAATATCTCCCTGTTCAATCAGATGAGACGAACTTTTCTGTCTGGTTTGCACATCAGTAATACGAGTGTTTTCCATAACCAAAAGATGATAGTCCTCTGCACTGTCAACTCCTTCACTTGTTTGTTGAGCAGGTCCGAGAAATTCTAACCTTCTAGGGTTTTAATCTACAACAAGGGGCAGAAAATCATTATCCGTATAATACGCATGCTTAATATTTTTCTCCCTAGTTTCCATGATTTAATTTAGCACTTCTCCTGCTCTTCTTACAATGACCTTCCTTTACGAAATCATCAGTTTGTGTAACCCATATAAATGTACCAATGTCTATCAATATTTAGATCATATTTACCTACTGCAACTTACCTCGTGTACAGTTATGTTTCGTGAATTCCTGTTTTCCAAGTGTCCTTATGTAACTTAGTTACTTTGCCAAGTAAAATAAAACTACCTGTTACGCTGATCGCATGACCAGCATTACGTCTCTATGAATGTTCAGATCACTAATTTCAAGCATTGTCTTGTACAGCAGTATAACTGAAAAACAAAGAAACCTCTTCAGTTCAAAATGGTGTGTACACTACTGTTTTGATTTCCAAATGTCAAACGTCGATCATGATGACTGTGTTTGCGGCGTATATAACCATGACACTAATTAACACCTACTACGACTTTCAAGGCTTCCTGCTTCGAAAATCCTCAGCGTCTTGGCCACATGGAGGAGAACGTATGCGCGTCGTTAACATTTCTCTGCAGTCGCTACGACTGTCCGTAGCGAGGTAGACTGCATCGGATAACCTGTGCGCCTTGTGGAAAAAAGCTAACCACTCCTTGAGACGTATCGACCAGGAAGCATTTTGTATACAGACGTCAACAAAGAAGTAGGTACCCTCGGCGTAGCGAAACAAGTCGTTTAGTAAAGATAAGTCTTCCTGTCCAGAAGTACACTTTTTAGGTTCCTTTCAGAGATAAAGGTGACGAAGTAACTCAATGTTTAGCAATCATATACAACGGCTCGGTCGACGAAAGATCCATACTTAAAGACTGGAAAGTTGAACAGGTCATACCAATACATGAAAACAAAATAAAAATAATTCACTAAATCATAGACCAAATCATAGACATCAATTTGCAGTAAGAATTGGGAACCAATACCTCGAATAAAAGGACCTATTGTCACATAACCAGCACGGATTCAGAAAATGTTGTTCTTATCAACAGCAAATGGCTCTTTATTCACACTAACTAATGAGTACTATCGACAGGCTATCTAAAGATGTTTCCATATTTCCGAAAGCTTTGTCACCGTTCTTATAAATGACTCCTAATCAAGTTGCGTGCCATTGAAGTAGTCTCAGTTGTGTGACTGGATTCGTGATTTCCTCCCAGAAATGTCACAGTTCTTAGTAAATGACGAGAAGCCTTCGAGTAAAAAAGAAGTAGGCTACAGTAATATCTGACATTCCCCAAGGAAGTGTTATAGGCCCTCTGTTGTTCCTGGCCTATATAAATGATTTAGGACCAAACTGAAGAGCCTTTTTATATTGTTTACCGTCTAGTAAAGTCGTCAAGAGATCAATACGAATTACATAATAATTTAGAGAAAATATATGCATTATGTAAAAGTGACAATTGACCCTGAAAGCCGCGCGTGGTAGGCGAGCGGTCGGGGGCCTCTTGTCACGCTCCGCGCGGCTTCCCCCGTCGGAGGTTCGAGGCCTCCCTCGGGCAAGGGTGTGTGTGTCGTCCTTAGTGTAAGTTAGATTAAGCAGTGCGTAAGCTTAGGGACCGATGACCTCAGCAGTTTGCTCCCATAAGACCTTAAAGCAAATTATGTAATTATTATTATGGCCCTGAAAAATAAAAAGTGTGTGGACCTCCATATGGTTTTTTAAGGAAGTCCGTTAAATTACGGTTACACTATGAATCAAACAAATTTAAAGGTTGTCGACTCAATTAAGACTACAAATACCAACAACTTAATTGGAACCAATATGTAGGAAATGTTGTGGGGAAGGCGAACTAAAAATTGCATTTTATTGGCAGAACATTAGAAGATGCAACAAATTTAATAAACAGCCAGCCTCCATTACGCTTCTCCGTCCTCTTCTGGAAGTACTGCTGCTCCGTATGAGATCCTTAGAGGGTAGAACCGACGGAGGACATCAAAAAAGTTCAAAGAAGTGTCAGCTCCTTTTGCATTATCGCTGAAGACGGGTGATTGTGGCATAAATGCGACATAGTATGGCAATCATTAAAAAAAAGACTTTTTTCGTTGCGGCCAGTCTTTTTTCACAAAATTGCTATCATTTATTTTCTCCTCCGAAAGCGAAAATATTTTGTTGGCGTCCACCTACATAGGGAGAAATGACTATCACAATAAAATAAAAGGAGTCAGAGCTCGCACAGAGGGATTTAGGCGTTCAGTTTTACCGCGTGCTATTCGAAAGTGGAACGATAGAGAAATACTATGAAAGTGGTTATTTGAAGCCTCTGCCAAGCACTGAAATTTAAATTGCATGGTAGACATACAGATGTAGACGTAGAAAACACAAATAATGGAATATTATTGTAACTGAAAATAAAGTGCATATCATTTTTAGTTGTCCAGTGTGAGGGACATAGCAAATTACGCTGATCAATTATGTACTTCGAAGTATACATGGGCAGTTGAAGTGGACACGTCCTAGTAGCACTCCCTTAGGGTGACGACGCGTTACATCATGTGCTCCACGCTGACCCATGAACGCCCAATCGCTACCCAAAACTCACCGAGATTCGTCAATGCTCAAATTGCACGGCAGGTGAACATCTCTCACTCGAGAAAGCACCCACCAACCGCCTGAACTGTGACCTATTGGCGAACAGGATACACCGCGTCGCATAATTTTTCAACGTATTTGCACTCTGACTTCCGTGTGTACCAAATGTATCGTGACTTCTTAGTCCAGGTGACCTTTTCATACAGTTCGAGCGTCGAACGTCGACTTCTATGCTGATTTCTTTCCCCAGTGACATGTGATTAGCAGCGTTACAATTACAGTTCTGTGATATCTCACCGTGCGATGGTCATGGACTATATGACTGCCAACCAGTTGTGTTTCTCCGCCACTAAATTAGCAAGTTGTTTGCTACATTGTCTCCCCCCCCCCCCCCCCCCCGTAATTCCGTTGTTACAGACCTCGACATTCTGCGGATACTTCTGTAATCGGAAAGTAGCTGCCAGCTTCAGTTGACTATGGCAGCAGTGTTTTCCTCCGATTCGAGATGTTTATTGTCACCCTCGACATCGTGGCACACACTTCCAAGAACGGGTGCGCATGCGTCGAATACGTGTGAGGTATCCGTGCCGTAATATTGCTTGCCTTCCATACTGCTCCCGTCTGTACTTCGACAGCCAGTTCAAGGTCTGACGACATCCCCCTCACGTGACATACGAGGTGTGGCTATAAAATAACGAAACTACCACTATAAATACATACGTATTTAGTTATTGTCCCCCTCAATATACTCCTCTCCTCTATCCCTACAACACTCCATGCACATTTTGCATTAATGGGAACGGTGCTTCCTCTGCGAGTTCCTTGATGACGCGTCCCGTTTTGTCTTTCACTGCTTCACCGTACTGAAATCTTGTTCCTTTTAATGCAGAGTTGATCTTAGGGAATAGATAAAAGTCACATGGTTCTAGGTCAGGCGAATAAGATTGGTGGTCTAGCACTGGGATGCTGTACTTCGCTAGAAACTTGTTAGCGGACAATGCGGTATGAAACGGTGCGTTGTCATGATGCTGTTCTTCCACAATTTGTGTCTTTTCTTTCTTATTTTCTCATGGAATTAAGTAATAACTTGATGGTAGTAATGTTGATCAAGAGTTTGAAGGAACTTTGTGAAGAAATACAATTCCCTGAATATCGAAAAAAATCATCATCGCTTTGAATCTTGTTTTGCTCATTCGAGCTTTTTTCGCTCTCGGTGATGTTGGGCCCTTCCAATTTATGGACTGGCTCTTAGTTTCCACCGTGCGAGGTGGCGCAGTGGCTAGCACACTGAACTCGCATTCGGGAGGACGACGGTGCAATCCCACGTCCGGCCGCCCTGATTTAGGTTTCCTGTTATTTCCCTAAATCTCTCCAGCAAATGCCGGGATGCTTCGTTTGAAAGGGCACGTCCCGGACGTGAGTCATCTTCAACGTCTTCTCGTCTATCTTCTTAACACTTCAACCACTCAAAAAGTTGCATGCGTGATAAACAGTCTTCGCCATACACTTCTTTTAGTATAATATTTGTTTCAGTTTTCCGAGTGTCATGTGAAACTTCACTACAATTCGTTGCTCTATTATTGAACTTGCCATTTTTACGGCAAAACAAAATAACAGGTCTTACACAAACGAAGACCACGACCATACTGATTTGTCTAAAGGCACCGGAATGGGACGCCAGATATCCCAAATTCGAACTAGAAGGCTTCACGTTTCACAGCTCATATTGGTCGTTCATCTTTCGTGCATGCGTACTTACTCTTTAACACCATCAGGCCCGTTATTCTATAGCCGCACCTCATATACAGCTGTTCCGTTCAGCACGGCAGTAGGAGCGCTCCATATCGGTCACTCAGTTGTTAAGTGACAGACTACGGATAAAAAGGTCTATTGTTCGGTCAACGGTCAGTCTTATGACTTATCTGTCACTTAACGCTCCTCTCGCCTCTAGCAACGTTTCTGAAGGCGAAAAATGCCGACTCACGTGTGGTTCTGAGCCACGCTAAAGTGCAGATCACTCTATTACTGGCGGGATAAATCAGTTCAAAGGTTGGAGGAAAGTAAGGGCACACCACCTCTAATAGGGCCATCCATACTAGAGGCACTGTGTTGTTCGGACCAACTTTAGAAATGATGACAACATTGCTTTCTATTTATAATTCAGTTGCTCACGGGTGTAGTTGTGCTTTTAGCACTTACATTTTTGCTCTAGAAAGTATACTATGTCTCCGTAACCCCACGATGGTTTCACTGAGGATTTTAGCAGCACATTCTTTTCTCTTTTGATTCAGGCAGAAATTCAGACAATTTCCGTCACAAAGCCGACAAATTTTCTTGACGAGACAGATATCCTGCTTCAGCGACATCAAAAAGGAGCCTCTGATAACTTACATCAGATGTCATGGATTACTGTCTGGATTTTGATCTAATTCCCGAAAGTACATGAGGGCAATCACGAACTTTTTACTCGCAGACAACTGAGGATGATATGCTTTCTGTTTTAGGATTGCGTGATCCACTAACAGCTTCTGTTTTAGGATTGCGTGATCCGCTAACAGCTGTTACGTACAGTTGGTATACGAGGAGTGCTGTTTATTAAAGCGTCTAATACACTGAGCTGACAAAAGTCATGGGGTACCTCCTAACATGGTGTCAGACCTCCTCTTGCTGGCTTAGTGCAACAACTCAGCGTGAATCGACTCAACAAGTCGTTGGAAGTTCCCTGCAGAAATATTGAGTCATGGTGCCCTGGAGCCGTCCATAATTGGATCTCCCGATTACGTCTCATAAATGTTCAATGGGGTTCCTGACGGGTGATCTGCATGGCCAAATAATTCGCCTGAATTTTTAAGAATATTCTTCGAACCAGTCACGAACAACTATGGCTCATTGACATGGTGCACTGTTATCCATAAAAATTCCGTCGTTGCTGGGGAACATGAAGTCCATGAATGACTGCAAATGGTCTCCAAGCAGCTGAACATAACCATTTCCAGTCGATGATAGGTATAGTTACATCAGAAGACCCAGTCCCTTCCATGTAAACAAAGCGGACATCATTATGGAGCCATGACCAGGTTGCACAGTGCCCTGCTGACAACTTGGGTCCATGGATTCGTGGAGTCTGCGTAATACCCGGACTCTACCATCAGCTCTTACCAACTGAAATCTGGATTCATCTGACCAGGCCACGATTTTCCAGTCCTCTAGGGTTCAACCGATATGGTCACGAGCCCAGGAGAGGCGCTGCAGGGGATGTCGAGCTGTTACCAAAGGCAGTCGCGACGGTCGTCTGCTGCTGTAGCCAGTTATCGCCAAATTTCGCAGTGTGTCCTGACGGATACGTTCTTCGGACGTCGCGCATTGATTTATACGGTTATTTGACGCAGTGTTGCTGCGTTTTAACACTGACAACCATATGCAAACACCGGTGTTCTCGGTCGTTAATTGTAGGCCGTCGGTTACTCCGTTGTCCATGGTGAGAGGTAATGCTTGAAATTTGGTATTCTCGACACACTCTTGACACTGTGGATCTCAGAATACTAAATTTCCTGACGATTTCCGCAATGGAGCACCCCATGCGCATAGCTCGAACTACCATTCCGTGTTCAGAGTCCGTTAATTCCCGTCGTGCGACAATGACCACGTCGGAACCTTTTCACATGAGCCACCTGAGTACAAATGACAGGTCCGTGAACGAACTGCCCTTTTATTCCTCGTGTACGCGACACAGCCGCCATCTGTATATGTGGATAGCGCTATCCCATGACTTTTGTCACTTCAGTATATGTTAAATGGCTTAAACCAAGAAAAGGGTGCGCTCCAGCCTCCAACCGTAGTCTTTAGCCATCTGTTTACAGAAAGATCGACTCCCATGCATAACACCCACGAATATTTTCTTTACTGAGGTAACTTTTGCAAAGTATAGCCACATGCTGACGATAGACGCGCAGTCAACATTTCGGTCGTCGTGCCCTTTGGGGAAAGATGGCCTCAAATGGAGATGGGAAGATATGTGTTTTGTGCCCTAAAAGATGTGTGTCCATCCTAAGGGGACGGACGGAGATGCGGGTGAGACGGCCTGAAACAAGGCAAGCGGGTTGCGCAAGTAATCCTTGTGAGGTACGTCCGAGCGGCGGCGCAGCTTTCTTGTTCAAGGTGCTCCAGTTGACGCGGCCAGCTGCTACAGGGCGTGCTTCATACAAAAGTTACCAGCCTTTTTCTGCTGCTCGTCTGAGGTTAATAGGAAATGGAATTAACAAGTAATGTATTACCCTGATTCGTCTCAATGGTGGTGTTGTGACTACATTCCATGTCAGACTAAATCTTTTTTCGGGTCTTATAAGGTCATTATGCAGAGTTTAAAAGCGTCATCATAATCTACGGTGTTGCTTAGAATAATATCAAACGGAGTATAAATAATGGGTAGTCTGAGAGCGTAAGTTCTGGAGAATACGGATGATGCTGATCCGCCTCGCACCAAGCTTCTGAATAGGTGCTTTCGTCACGCTAGTTACGAGCGAGAGTTCTTTATTTGGTTGCAGCAGTATGAAATGCAATTTGCCCGAGTGTTTTCCTTCAGCTGCGGCGGCAAATCGTCTGTGATGGTGGCAGTAGGTACCTGCAGTAATAGCCACGCAGCTGCTAAGCAGACCATAGCACAGAACGAATCTCTTTTTCTCATCAAGCGTAAAGCATAAATTCTTTTTGGAAAAAGCAACTTTCATTTCGTGTTTTCATTGTTTTTAGAGCAAGACTGTTCATTTTGTTTTTATGTTCACGTAAAAACACCAAATTTTTATCGCCGAAAAGAATTTCGTGCAGGCATCGTCGATGACGCACACTATCTGTCGAGAAGCAAAGAAGTTCGTTGTCGTTAGTGCCATGTGATACACCTAAGTCGTGTATCTTAATTTTCACCATGGAATGAAAATTTATTGGCTGGTCATAATTTATCAAGCACACTAGTATCCGAGTTGAGTGGTATGTATGATATTAGTGCTTCATGAAACAACGGTAGTCGTCATGTAACTAGTGAATCGCTTCCACGTAAGTGGATCTTTTCAAAACGACAGAACTTTTATCTTTACTTACTTGTACTCGTACATAGCATAAATGTTTAGGACTCCTCCTTTACGTTTTGCACTGATATTAAACTCAACATGAAGAACATGTCAGAAGCGCTCGCTTCTTTTCTACTTCCGTGTTTTTTAGCTTACAAGTAGCACAAAAATCATCCACCTGCAACAATATAGGCGTATCTAGAAACACAACATTCCAAATACTAAACACGAGATGTCAAACGATAAACAAAGTCCCAATGTTTTGTGATAACGAATAAAAACACTACTATATGAAAATGGAGTATCTTTTATTGTATCTTGTCAGTCTACGGGATTTGATGAACACGGAATGGTTTCTTTAACTTTGGAAGTGGATTTAGAGACGCACAAGCTGTTGCTTTCAATTCTTCTGTGGCATTCATGGAAACTGCTTAAGTAGTCCAACATTTGCAGTTGTTTCAATGAAGCATTTCCATCAGCTTATGTCAAAATATGGCGGATGCCGGACGGTGTATTTCGTAGCAACGCTCATGATCAGATGTTTGAACTCTGTTCGGTGGATGACATTTCCAAAGCTTATGTCGAGCACAAGTACCGGTATACGCGGCATCGTTTAGGACTAGCTATAACCTGCTTCGCTACACCAAACTCCCACCGTTAGCCATCCTGCCACCATCAGCACAACGGTTCGAGGAACACTCTGTCTGTACTGTATAACCAGCAAGCAGAGGTTTCACTTTCATTTCGCCTCCACAACAGTCGACCCTTCGTTCCGCCACACTCTATCACACCCTATTCTGATTCCCCCTACCGTTACACAGCTTTCTCTTATTTCTATTACCGTACATGCTCTGAAAGTCTCTCGCTTATCGTGTTGTCTTGGTACTTCCTATTAAATTAAATGCCCGTCAAGGCTGTCCTACTCCCTCCTCTCACAATTATCATGATTCAGCTTCTTAACTAGGTGTGCAGCACTACGTTTCCGATCAACCATATTTACAGCTCAACCTCGCATCAAACCAAAAATTTGTACTACATTATCATGGCTTTGTGATACCATCAAACAATACAGCTCGTCTTTTTAAATTACTAAATTTCACTGAAAGTGTACGTATAGTTTTTATATCGTAATAACAGAGCGCTTTTACTTTGAGAATATCAAGTCTCCGGCGATGAGAAGACTCAGCTGGAATGAACCCTCCATTTGTGGTGCCTTCTTTACTTTAATTCTTATGGTAGATACTGCTCAGCTTCAAGCTGGGGAACTGTCATACGAAAACAGCCGCTGCAGATCCAGAGATTGCTTCGTTAGACAACAACGTGGTTGTCTGACTAACAGAAGAGGAACTGCTGCATCGTAGAGCCGTTTCCTATTTCCGGTGCGGGTCGGCTACAGCAGTGTGGCTTTCGTGAGAGATCTGTAGGCGCCAGTGCTACAATACATCCTCATGGTCAAGCGGCCACGGATGCTAGTTAGCCGCTCTTCCGGCTCTAAATTTGGAAGAGTTGCGGTTCCCGAGGTACGTTACTGCTAATTACCGTAATGCAGACGTCCTTTGAAAACTATGCGTGCTAGGTCACAGTAAGTATTCGTCTCGTCCTTTACACTTACACCAATTTATCTCATTCTCCTGCATTAATATATTGAATATAATCGTTTAAAAAATTTTGAAAACGTAATATTTTAGTGATCCGTAGCTTTTCTGATTATCAATTTGCAAGACCGGCTGTTCCCAAGGAACAGTACGAAAAAAATGTTCAAATGTGTGTGAAATCTTATTGGACTTAACTGCTAAGGTCATTAGTCCCTAAACTTACACACTACTTAACCTAAATTACCCTAAGGACAAACACACACACCCATGCCCGAGGGAGGACTCGAACCTCCGCCGGGATCAGCTGAACAGTCCATGACTGCAGCGCCTCAGACCGCTCGGCTAATCCCGCGCGGCGAATAGTACGGTACTGATTGCACTAATGCAGATGTTCCTCCGACAACTATTCTATGCTAGGTCACAGTAAGTACTCGTTCCGTCGTTTATTGTAACGCCAATGTATCTCATTCTCTTGCATTAATACATTGATTATAATCGTTTAAAATAACTTTGAAAAGGGCGTAATGTTTTAGAGATCGGTGACCTTTTTCATAATCTGGTGTGGCTCGACCCACTAGCAAGAGGTGGTGTCAGGCAGGACTTAGTGTATCTGCGTGAACAGTTGAAGTGTGCAGATTTTCGTGTGTAGTGTGTAGCGGTGAGAATAAAATCCACTCACAGTTTCATTGGCACGACTCTTTGCACTGTCCACGAAGTCCATCTGCGTGCGTTCATGATTTGCTTATAACCTTCGCCTGACCTCAAACGAAACAACATCCTTCATGTCGATAAAGCATTGTTTCCTTCCCTTCTGTGTATATATCATGTCTCCATTTTTCCTTTTGTTCTTTCAGGACGCGGTTGGTTAAAGTTCACGTCCTTGATACCCTGCTTGTGCCGTTTAGTAACTCTCTACTGTGTATAACAATCTGCACGTACATAGCTGTCCTAGAAGAAGCTCAAGATATTTTCAATCTTTGAAGTATTTTCCATTTGTTTTTGGAACATAATCTAGTTAAAACTGAATTTTCTTTGGACGCTTTTTAACATTATGTAGAGAGAATAAAATTAATAACTCCTGCAGTCGGTTATTATTGTTACTGACGAGAAGTTCGCTACAGTTCGCTTTAGTTTTTATTCTACCTTCGCATTTAAATCCCCTATTGCAAAAGAAGGAGTCGTGGGGTTTCCTGTCAGTCATCGCTGTAACTGATTGTGTAAGTCTTCATCTTCAACAGAATCTGACGTCTAAGATTTCTTGACTCACCTGAGACATCCATTTTATGTTATTTAACTCTTACTGGAATTCACTAACTTATCTTCTGATTCTAAACTTTTGCAATTTACTGTGCCTACTACAAAATGGTTCAGAGAAAACGCTGGCAACTGACTGTGAACATAACAAAATGTAACTTAAATTAGCGTAAAGTTCTGGTATTGCTTAACTGCAATACCGGCAATGAGCCAATCACTCGATTCAGTCACAACGGTCAACTATGTACAGCTGCCCGTACGTAGCAGTTTAAGGTGGACTGAGCACTCAGCTCTGCTTGTGGATAAAGCAGATGCCAGACAGAAATACTGAATGCTCGTCCGAGTAGTTATTGAGTGCAATATTTCGTCACCCTGTCCAGCCCTATTGTGTTAGACTATCAGGATAAGCGTAGCAAGGTCATGAACGTCGCAATAATACTCAAGATAATCCAGCGGAGGTAGTACAAGAAATACATTGTGCAGCCGGGAAGCTATTCCATAATCTAGCTGTAGCGGAAGCAGAGGGAAGTTCATTTGAACAATTGTAAGGCAATGTAAATAACCCACGAAAGAAGTAGATTACAGGACCATTTTCCGGACAATTATTGTTTACCATATAGGATTACTAGAAGAGACAGAGAAGAACCAACGAAGAGAGGCGCGATTCGTTACGGGGTTTAGTAAGCGCGAGAGCGCCACCCAGATACTCACCAAACTCTAGTGGCAGACGCTACAAGAGAGGCATTGGGCATCACGGAGAGGTTTAACGTTAAAATTCTCATGGCGTATTTTCTAAGAAGAGTCGAATAACTTATTACTTCTTGCCACATACACGTCGCGGTATGACAACGACCGTAAATTCACAAAAATTCGAGCTCGTTGGACTACGGTGAGGAATAATTCTATTTATTGCAGCAGAAATTCTATACTTTGTATTATTCTTCTGAGCTTTTTTAGAAGAATACTATCACCCACAACTGAATTAGGAATATTGTGACCTTCAATAGGAACTCAACCTTTCAATCCCGTGCAAACTCCTCTTCTTAATACAGCAATTCTTCTTGCATCAGGAGTAACAGTAACATGTGCTCATCATAGACTTACAGAATCTAATCACATTCAGGCATTACAAGGTTTATTCTTGTCAGTATTACTAAGGTTACATTTCACTACACTACAAGCATACGAAGCCTGAGAAGCACCTTTTACCATTGCCGATGCAGTTTATGGATCAATATTTTTCGTTGTACAGGATTCCACGGCCTTCATGTAATTGTTGGAACAATTTTCTTAACAACATGCCTATTTGACATTCAATAAATCAGTTCTCAACAAGACACCTCTTTGATTTTGAAGGTGCAGCATGATACTGACACTTCGTGGATGTGGTTTGATTGTTCCTATATATATCTCAGTTTATAGATGAGGTAGATAATTGTTTTCCTAGTATAAATAGGACATTCGACTTCCAATCAAAAAGCCCCGAGAGAAAGAGGAAAAGGTGAGGGGGTTATCATGGCGGTACCAAAAGTAGCCCTCGCCACTGACCGCAAGGTGACTCCGTAACGTGTCAAAATAATTTTGAACAGTTTCGTGCCGTTACGTAAATAAGGTGGTCGTTTCAGTCCACTGTGACAGCAGAGAATGTTGTAAAGCAGATAAACGATGTAAAAATACTTTATTTCTTGTAACTAAAGTCAGTGTGTGTGTGTTTATGTTCTAGAAAAACCACTATTGTAACCAGCTGTACAAGTGTCCACCCAGAAGCGGCAAAGACCATCTCTGCGGCGGTGGCTGACAGCAGCAACGCGCGCCAGAGACCAACGTGGGCGAGCTCGCCGCTATACAGGTTGGTCCATTGATAGTGACCGGGCCAAATATCTCACAAAATAAGCATCAAACGAAAAAACTACAAAGAACGAAACTCGTCTAGCTTGAAGGGGGAAACCGGATGGCGCTGTGGTTGGCCCGCTAGATGGCACAGCCATAGGTCAAACGGATATCAACTGCGTTTTTTTTATAAATCGGAACCCCTATTTTTATTACATATTCGTGTAGTACGTAAAGAAATATAAATGTTTTAGTTGGACTACTTTTTTCGCTTCGTGATGCACACTTCCAATGTGGTGTCTGAATGTCTCTGCAGGAATAGCAGTCCGTTCTTCCTCAAGAACAGAAACCAGAGATGGTAATGATGTTGGACGCTCGGTCTGTAGAAAAGTCGACGTTCTAACTCATTCCAGTGGTGTTTCACTGTGGTCAGGTCGGGACTCTGAGCATTCCAATCCGTTTCAAGATCGTTGTTATCCACAGATACTGCCTGACTGATTTTACCTTATGACAGGGTGCATTAAGGAACCACAACCCCATCACAAAAAACACCGCCAAATAGTAACACCATCTCCTCCATACATAACCTTAGCACTGCACCCGAGGGCACGTAACGTTCTACAGGCATTCGTCAAACCAAACGTTATCCATCCGGTTGCCACAGGGTATAGCACAATTCATCACTCCAAAATCACTTGAGTCCTTTCATCCATTGTTCAAATGGCTCTAAGCACTGTGGGACTTAATATCTGAGGTCGTCAGTCCCCTAGAACTTAGAACTACTTAAACCGATTTAACCTAAGGACACCACACACACCCATGCCCGAGGCAGGATTCGAACCTGCGACCGTAGCAGCCGCGCGATTCCGGACTGAAGCGCCTAGAACCGCTCGACCAAAGCGACCGACTGTCATTCACTGTCCAGCGGCGCTGAACTCCTGTCCGACCCATTCTACTGTTACTGCCTCTCTATTGACAGTATTCCCCATATCGTTTTATAACGGCGGGTCCGCCTCTCGTGATGTCTGGTGGTCAGTTCTGCATTTCATAGGGGATACTTTTGATCAGATAGTGTAAATGTATATAGGCTCACTGATAAAATGCCGAGAGGGAGATTCCAAAAGGAACAAAGAAAACTACGTTTTTCCCTCATTAAAAAAAATCGCAGTTGTCGTCGTCTAATTTGTGGATCTGTGACAGTTAGCCACTGATGACTGCAATAATTCATCATCAGAGCCAGTGTCTTGTTACGAAAGTATCGCGTTAGGTCGTCGTTTAGTGCTTATCGTGGTCAGTTGAGTCGATTTTTAATGATCACGGTGAGCACCATATGATGTCTTGGTGCGTATCTTTCCTAGCGATGTGGTGCTGATGATGACTCATTAGAACTGAAACCAGTTAACCGCCATACATGCACAGAATTCGCTCAAGACAATAGTAAATAATTTCAAAATAGATCACGTGCTCCAAAATGACAAAGTCAGATTCTTCTCTTCAGTTATTCTCTTTTGACACCGTTCCTGAATGGCACAGTAATGCAGGGAAACGAGTTAGTACGCCATGCACCCTCCACCGGTCGCCGCCTGGTGGATTACGGTGCACAGAAGCAGCAATGGGTAAACAGACGCGTATGCAGCGCCGCAGTGGGTGGACGCCCAGGCACGTGCGGCTGCAGCTTTGTCCGGTTGACGCTAAAACCGCGAGACGAGGCAGGCAGGCAGGCAGCCTTGGTGCGGGCAGCCAGGCACAGGCGGTGCGGGCCATGCCGCTGTGGCCGCCAAGGTTAGGGACGGCGCGGCCGTGGCTGTCATTAAGGCGGATGCCGACTGTGCCGGTAGCCGAACCTCCCCGCTGCATCCCGCACTCGCCGTCTGCAGCGGCACCCGTGTAAGCTACTGCTCCGTCTAAGTCAGCTTCCACGTACGAGGGAGGTTTCATAGATCTGATGATGAATAGAACATTTTTCTTGCGCTTTCATGGCTGGGAAGGTTGATTATTCCATGGGTCGCATAAAGAATTTCAGCAATAGACAGCGTACAGTTCATTGTTGACAGTCATTGGTCGTGTTGACTGCGAGTGAAAATGGAGAAAACAGAGTTTCGTGCTGTTACACTACTGGCCATTAAAATTTCTACACCAAGAAGAAATGCAGATGATAAACGGGTATTCATTGGACAAATATATTATACTAGATCTGACATGTGATTACACTTTCACGCAGTTTGGGTGCATAGATCCTGAGAAATCAGTACTGGAACAACCACCTCTGGCCGTAGTAACGGCCTTGATACGCCTGGGCATTGAGTCAAACAGAGCTTGGATGGCGTGTACAGATACAGCTGCCCATGCAGCTTCAACACGATACCACAGTTCATCAAGGGTAGTGACTGGCGTATTGTGACGAGCCAGTTTTCAATTGGTGAGAAATCTGGAGAATGTGCTGGCCAGGGCAGCAGTCGAACATTTTCTGTATCCAGAAAGACCCGTACAGGACCTGCAACATGCGGTCGTGCATTATCCTGCTGAAATGTAGGGTTTCGCAGGTATCGAATGAAGCCACGGGTCGTAACACATCTGAAATGTAACGTCCACTGTTCAAAGTGCCATCAGTGCGAACAAGCGGTGATCGAGACGTGTAACCAATGTCACTACATACCGTCACGCCGGGTGACACGTCAGTATGGCGATGACGAATACACGCTTCCAATGTGCGTTCACCGCGATGTCGCCAAACACGGATGCGACTATCATGATGCTGTAAACAGAACCTGGATTCATCCGAAAACATGACGTTTTGCCATTCGTGCACCCAGGTCCGTCGTTGAGTACACCATCGCAGGCGCTCCTGACTGTGATGCAGCGTCAACGGTAACCGCAGCCATGGTCTCCGAGCTGATAGTCCATGCTTCTGCAAACGTCGTCGAACTGTTCGTGCAGATTGTCGTTGTCTTGCAAACGTCCTCATCTGTTGACTCAGGGATCGAGATGTGGCTGCACAATCCGTTACAGCCTTGCGGATAAGATGCCTGTCATCTCGACTGCTAGTGATACGAGGCCGTTGGGATCCAGCGCGGCGTTCCGTATTACCCTCCTGAACCCACCGATTCCATATTCTGCTAACTGTCATTGGACCTCCACCAACGCGAGCAGCAATGTCGCGATACGATAAACCGCAATCGTCGGTTAACTCCTGTTTGTGTATGAGAAATCCGTTGGAAACTTTCCTCATGTCAGCACGTTGTAGGTGTCGCGACCGGCGCCAACCTTGTGTGAATGCTCTGAAAAGCTAATAATTTGCATATCACAGCATCTTCTTCCTATCGGTTAAATTTCGCGTCTGTAGCACGTCATCTTCGTGGTGTAGCAATTTTAATGGCTAGTGGTGTATTAAACGTTTCTATTCGAACTGTTGGACTGTCCTCAAATCGAGACAGAATTGCATGAAGATAACGCGGATTCGGCAGCATAATTGAAGACTATTTACCTTTAGATTAATGAATTTATTCGTGGTCGGAAAAGTACAGGGGAGGTAATTACAAAGGAAACTATCTACAAAATCCATGATATGGTAATGCAAGACCGACGAATAAAATTCATGAGGTTCCTGAGGCTGAATCCATCTCAACTGAGCGAGTGAAAAATATTATGTACGGTGAAGTGACTATAAAGAAGCTGTATGCAGTGTCGCTATCCTGATTGCTGACTATCGACCCCAAGTGCATCCGGCACATCATTTCAACTCAATATCTGGTTATGTTCAATAGCAACCCGCAAGCCTTTTTGGACCGATTTGTCACTGTTGATGAGACCTGGAGCCATCATTAAACACCAAAGTCAATACCGCAGTGCAGTGAAAAAAGCAAAGACCATTTTGTCAGCTGGTAAGGTGATGGCCACTATTTTTTAGGATTCCCATGGGATAATGTTCATAGATGACTTGGAAAAGGCAGAACCATAACGGAACTCCATTATGCTTCTAGTTGGATCGTTTGAAACTTGCACTTACTGAAAAAAGACCACGGCTGGCGCGCAAGAAAGTGCTCTTCCACCAGGATAATGCACCATCCAACATATTAGCGATACCAATGGCGAACGTGCATGAACTGGGCTTTGAATTAGTTGCTCATCCACCCTATTCACTATACTTAGTCCCAAGTGACTTTTTCCTGTTCCGTAACTTAATACTTTGGATTGCTGCGAAGAAATTTTCGTCAAATGAGGAAGTGATGGTTGCAGGCAACGAGTATTTTGCAGAGTTTAACACAAACTGTTTTTCCCATGAGATGAAAAAGCTGCAGAATCGTTTGACCAAGTGTATATTCCTCAAAGAAGACTAAGTCGAGAAGTTAGGTGACTTGCTTACGAAACAAACATTTTTTCACACTTTTTACCAGATCTATCAAACTACCCTCGTAATATATTCTAATAGTCTTTTTCACCGCCCTCATGACTTCTCTTTTGACCACAGGAAATCGCTGTTTACACTTGTGCAATGTACGTAGAAGTATTCTTCACAATGGTTGCAGATCAGCAGAACAATGGCCATTTTAGGGCCCAAGCGGCACCAAGCTTAGAAGGGCGCCAGAGAAGTCCGAGTACAAAATTTGTATACAGGATGTATCATAATTGGTAGCGAAAACTGACACAGATGAAAGTATACGATAACATTAGTAAAAACGTTCCAGTAAGCAAGGGACCGCAAACGAACCGTTTGCGAGATAACTGCGAGTATGTGGTTACGAACCGCCCCTAATTTGCATATCAAATATTGTGCTAATTAGTATAGAAAACAACTATATTTCTGCGAGTCGTAAATCCAGTCAATAACACTACGAAACATTATTGAATGCCTTCCAAATGTCAATCAACACGACATGAATCTGGGCGCCTTCGTCTACTGCTGAATGCTGAATCCAGCGTTCCTAAATTGTTTCATCGCGGGAGAGCGTAATTACTTATACATCTGCCGATTTCGTTGCGTCAAGAGCAATGTTTGGAGTGCTGTCTGCTAGTTTGGAGTGCTGTCTGTTATTTTAAGACTAAAAACGGTTTCATTATAATGACTGTCTAGGGGGAAAAGAGTCAATACGTACACTCAATAACTGTAGGAATTATTCACGATTTTGTTAATATAATATTTCTCTGGTGTACCACACACAAACTTGTGTTTTCCTTTCCTATCACGTACTAAAAATTTTGACCAAGTTTATAAATTTTCAACTATGTTCATGGCAAATTTTCTAAGATCTACCTATTTCTTGGCGAGTTTTCTTCGCATGTAATGTACAGTAATATCCGTAAGTCCTGTCACTCCTCTCTTTTTTTGGTCATGATGTATATTTATACTCTGTATGTCTCTTCCTTCTTTTCAGATAGCAGACTCAAGTACCAACAGTGTGGAAGAACATGTTCTGGAAAGTGGATGGGCTCTTGAACGTCAACACTCTTGGAAAACCATAAGAGATGTGCAACAGGGTTTTGCAGGACGATTCCATAAAGAAGCTCCGTCAAACCGAACCACATTGCAACAGAAATTCTTCAGAACTGGATCCATTTTGGCTGGAAAGAGGACAGGTCGACCATCAACATGACGACAAACATTTGCAGCAGTCGTAGTTTCTATGACCAGATCTCCCATAAAATCATTGGGGAAAAGATCAGCTGAGCTTGGAATTCCAAAAACGACTATGCTGACACACTTGAAAAAGGATCTGGAATTAAAATCCTTTAGCCCAACATTCGTAAATGCGTTGAGTGATGAGGACATGCGGTGAAGACATACAGCTTGCTCACGATTACTCGATGTCATCTTGGGTGTTAATAAACCGCTTCAGCTTTATTTAGTCCTCTATTATTGGATTACTACTGGTTTCGCGGCACTAAAAGCCACCTCTTCAGATGAACATGTAACTAAAACATTAGAGTGGAAGAGCTCGGAACTTTGTACCCAACAAGGTTGTCTGCATTACTTGATGTGTTTGTGACGCCCCCATAGTGGGGCAAAGTTTTATTCTCAGACGAATGTAAAGTTTATCGATCTTGTCGGTATATGGGTACTTTTTTTCTGGAGCAAGGAAAACACACATTGTTATGAAGAGTAAGAGAATAATTCACCGAATGCCATGGTCTGGCCTGCAATGACCTCATAAGACGGTATTTGCTTGTCGGTGCAGTGAATGAACTTCCTTACTTGCAGATCTGGAGTGAATGGTTTATTCCACAGCTCCAGATACTAAATATTCTTGGTGAGAGTTGGCTTCGACAAGATGGAGTTCCTGCCCTGTCCGTGTTCGAGAATTCTTGGATAAAGTGTTACCCCATACGTGGACAGGCAGAAGAAAAGTGCATCTCTGACATCATGCAACAATACCCTGCGGGGAATAATTAAAGAGCACGACAAGTGACGAACTGAAACAAGCTCTTATGGAGGCAGTCAAGAAAACCACACTGCCTATTCTTCGAAAAATTTCACAAAGACCTTGGAGCCGCGTCATTTTGTGCCGCAACATTGGTGGTGCCCATACTGACGTTCTGGGTCACTAAATAAGTCGAAACGCAAAGTATCTGCTGTGACATGTTCGAAATAAATAAATAAATACGCATCATGACCAAAAAAGAGGGGAGTGACAGGACTTTCGAACCAAAATTTACAATATGATGATGGTATCTGTTCCTTCCGAAAGAACAGATACCATCGGTGATCATGCAGCGCTCTAGAATGAAATGATAATTAAATCAAGACCCTACGCTGTCAACAGGCATTGATATACATCAACGGGAAGAGTTGAAAATGTGTACCCCGACCAGGACTTGGCTCTGAGCACTATGGGACTTAACATCTATGGTCATCAGTCCCCTAGAACTTAGAACTACTTAAACCTAACTAACCTAAGGACATCACACAACACCCAGTCATTACGAGGCAGAGAAACCAGGACTTGAACCCGGTATCCCCTGCTTACATGACAGACGCTCTATCCAACCTTTTTTTTTTCGCTATGGTTCGTTGTATTTCGCCGTAGCGGACGTCACATAACATCCGTTGAAGTTCATTGTTGACCTTTTCACTCAGTTTCTTTTATTACAGAGGCCAGCCAGCACTCTGGCGAACACGCTGAGCTAACGTGCCGGCTGCGTCAACTAGAGCTGAGCAGCCGGCCGCCCGGGAGTGAATCCATCCGCGCCACCGGGGGCACAGAGGATAGTACAACTCCACTGAGTTATCCCTTGCACGCTCCCTGTGAGACCCACACTCCCATCTTAACGTTCACACACTGCATTATTAGTGCCCCTGCCCATTACACTCATTACTCGCGGCATGTCCGAAAGAACAGATACCATCTTCATATAGTTAAGGCTAACCGGCCATTGACCTTCTTCTGTGCGGATGCACATGTATTGCCCGAGCTCTTACGGGACTCGGCAAGATTGTCTGCCGCGAGTAATGAGTGTAATGGGCAGGGGCACTACGAATGTAGTGTGTGGACATTAAGTAGGAAATGTGGGACTTACGGGGAGCGTGTAAGGGATAAGTCCCTGAAGTTGCACTATCCTCTGTGGCCCCGCTGTCTCAGATGGATAGCCGGCACGGTAACTCAGCGTGTTCGGTCAGAGGGATGCTCACCCACTATAATAAAAAACTGAGTAAAGGAATCAACGATCGACTTGAACGAAAGTCTTGTGACGTCCTCCCAGACCAAACGCAACGAACAATACCGAACAAAATGCGGAAAAATGATGGATAGAGCGTCTGCCATGTAAGCAGCAGATCCCAGGTTCGAGTCCCCGTCGGGGCACATATTTTCAACTGTCCCCGTTGATGTATATCAACGCCATTCGACAGCGTAGGGTCTTGATTTAATTATCATTTCAAACATTGCAACTCACCCGCTTTATCTTTAACACTTCAATATACACGAATGAACACGATTTTTTCGTATTTCTGTGTCACTTTTTCCGATGGAAAGTGAAATTATTTGTAAATAACAAAATTAAAAAGTTCCATTTTGAAACTAAAAAAGAGCAGATATTTCATATTTTTATTTTTTCACTCATTAACTAAACAAACTTTTTTTTTCCTTGCTTCACAAATTTTATTATGGTTACTGCACAAGCTAGGTTTCGGGTCGTAAGCCCATTCTCAAGTACATTACTGATACTTGAAAATGGACTTATAACTCAAAACCTAGGCTGTGCAATAACCATAATAAAATTTGTGAAACAAGGCAAAAAACAGTGTTTCTTTAGGTAATTTACAATGTTTCACCAAGAACCAGCAGTTGATTCAATTAAAATGACTTACTCATTTTAATAGATAACAGATTTTTATGAAGCCATCACAATACAACAAGTCTAGTTCTTCATCATTCAAAAGAACCTTTTAAATTTCAGATATTACTTTGAATAGAAAGAAATTGTTCCTTCTTTTAATATTTAGCACTGGATTAAATTGAGATATTTATTTCTGTTACAGGGCAACCTCTATGTAGCATTTATTTTAAAAGTAAAACAACTACTAGAGTTTATTTTTGGAAGTCTTACCCCAAGAGCCCAAGGAAAGGCAAGCAACGTTTGACGGACGGGCGGGGTGTGGGATAGAAGGGGGCGGGAGACGAGGGAGGGCGCCAAGTTCTAAGTGTCGCTTGTGTGAAAAAAATGATCTCGATCCGGCCCTGAGTAAAGCGCACTAAGTCTCCAAATATGAACGGGATAATACTCTTGCGACTTCAGTCTGTCAACATGTGTCGAAGGATCAATAGAAGCTTAAACCGAGCGCGCATTGTCAAATTTAGGGTTCTCCAAACGGGAAGTTTCCTGCCGGATCGATCTATATGAAGTCGATCATTCAACTGCTAACGCGAGACCTAGAATATAAGAAGATTACTCCATAGTGGTTACTCGCGTCCGACAAAACAAGCCCGTTGAACTGCTGGCTCGTAGGTATGTTGAAGAGAGTGCAAAAGAACTTCGCGTTGCCCCCAAATAGGCTTTGTCGGCCCAGACAATATGCAATCATCTCCATGCCGTCAATGTGGGGTGTCCATCAGGAACAGCAGAATACGTCTACCTCCCGCCCGCACAGTTGCGTGTGAAGAAGGGGATCTCGAATGGAACCTGAATCAATTGCGCCAGGGTCACAGACGAGTATAGCACTTGTCTGACTTCAGATGATCGTCGCAGAAGAGTGTGGAGTAGGTCAGGTGCCAATTACCGTCTGAGGAAGCATTCCCACGGGTTCAGTGGGGAAGTGGGTTAGTCACGTTTCGGGCCGGTATCGCATACGGATGTCGGGCACTCTTAGCGCTATCGAGGGTAATTTGAGGGCTCCGCAGTATCAAGACAGGATCCCCAACACATCGTCCAGCCCTACACTCAACAATACGGCGATGGGTTCGTATTTGAAGACAATTAAGCACTAGCACGTAACGCCCACCTCATGCAAATATTTTTCACTCCAGGAGGCAGGAAAGAACCGCACAGGACGGCCTGAGGTGACTGCTGGCTCGGACCCAGTTCGGCATGCTTGGAACCAGTTGAAATTTACACTACGTCATCACAGTAACCGACGTCAGTGGGGCCGGAATCGGAGAGTGGGGTAGGCCTAAGCAGCACAGACTCGGCCCATCCTCCTGAGGTTGATTATTTAATTATTTACACGTCAAGTTCCTTAGGACCAAATTGAGGAGCAAATCTCCAACGTCATGGAACGTGTCAGTACATGAAATTACAACATAAAAGGAATAACAGATGAAAATATGTTTATGAACCCGAAAAAAGTCAATCCATAGGTTTAAAGTAAACGTAGTCAACAATACAGCAAGAATCAGCTTAATTTTTCTAGAAACTCCTCGACAGAATTGAAGGAGTGACCCATGATGAAACTCTTCAGTTTAGATTTGAAAGCGCGTGAATTACTAAGTTTTTTGAATTCGAGTGGTAGCTTACTGCAGTTGGCTGCAGCAGTATACTGCGCACCTTTCTGCACAAGAATTAAGAAAGTCCGGTACAAATGCATGTTTCCTTTCTGCCGAGTATTAACTGAGTGAAAGTTGCTTCTTCTTGGGAATAATATATATTGTTAACAAGAAATGACAGTAAGGAATATGTATATCGAGAGGCCAATATCAAAACACCCACACTCGTAAACAGGAGTCAGCAAGAGGTTCGTGAACTTACACCACTTATTGACCGAACTGCCGGTTTCTGAGCCAAAAATATCCTTTTACAATGCGAAGAGTTACGCCAAAATCTAATACCATACGACGTAAGTGAATGAAAATAAGCAAAGTAGACTAATTTTCGTGTCGAACGATCACTCACTTCAGATACCGATCGAATAGTAAAAATGGCAGCATTAAGTCTTTGAACAAGATCCTAAAAGAGCATTTTCCATGACAGTTTACTATCTATCTGAACACCTAGAAATATGCACTGTTCAGTTTCACTAATCATATGCCCATTCTGTGAAATTAAAAAAAAAGTGGCTCAGAGCACTATGCGACTTAACTTCTGAGGTCATCAGCCGCCTAGAACTCAGAACTAATTAAACCTAACTAACCTAAGGACATCACTCACATCCATGCCCGAGGCAGGATTCGAACCTGCGACCGTAGCGGTCGCTCGGTTCCAGAATGTAGCGCCTAGAACCGCACGGCCACTCCGGCCGGCTGTGAAATTAAAACGTCAGGTTTTCTTGAAATATGTGTTAGAAACTGTAAAAACTGAGTCTTACTGTGACTTAGCGTTAGTTTATTTTCTACAAGCCATGAACTGCACTATTTGAAACCGAGCCAATGTTGCATACAATATCCTTTACTACCAAGGTAGTATTATCAGAAAACAGAAATATATTAATCTTTCCCGTAATACTAGAGGGCATATCATTTATATAAGTAAGAAATAGGAGTGGCCCCAGCACTGATCCCTGGGGTACCCACCCCCCTCCCCCACTTGACTGTATCCCACTCAGACCCCACGTCACAGCCATTCTCAAAACTGTGAATAATGACCTTCTGCTTTCTGTTGCTTGAGTAGAGGTGAACCAATTGTGAGCTACTCCCTGTATTCCGTAATGGTCCAATTTCTGGAGCAATACTTTGTGATCAACACTATCAAACGCCTTAGTTAAATCAAAAAATATGCCTAGCGTTCGAAACCTTTTGTTTAACCCATCCAGTACCTTACAGAGAAAAGAGAAGATTGCATTTTCAGTTGTTAAACGACTTCTAAAGCCGAACTGTACCTTTGATAGCAAATCGTGATATAAAATGATCAATTATCCTTACATATACAGCCTTTTCAATAACTTTAGCAAACACTGATGGCATAGAAATAGAACTAAAATTGTCTACAGTATTCCTTTCTCCCTTTTTATAAAGCGGGTTTACTGCTGAGTACTTTAATCGTTCAGGAAACTGACCATTCCTAAAGGAAAAAATTACAAATATGGCTATATACAGGGCTAACATGTGCAGCACAGTACTTTAATATTCTGCTAGGCACTCCATCATATCCATGAGAGTCCTTAGTCTTCAGTGATTTAATTATTGGCTCAATCTCCCGCTTGTCAGTATCATAGAGGAGTATTTCAGACACAAATCTCGGAAAGGCATTTGCCAAGAAAATTATATGATTCCCTGTGGAAACTAAATTTTTATTTAATTCACTAGCAAAGCTCAGAAAATGGTTGTTAAATACTGTACATATATCTGATTTATCAGAAACAGAAATATTTTTACTACGAACTGACTTTATATCGTCGACCTAGTGCTGCTGACCAGACACTTCCTTCCAACTGACCATATAGTTTTAATTTTAACCTGTGAATTAGCTATTCTATTTGCATACCACATACTCTTTGCCTTCATAATAACATTTTTAAGCACCTTAAATACTGTTTGTAATAGGCTACTATAGCTTGATTGTGACTACTTCTAACATTTTGATATAATTCCCACTTTGTTCTACATGATATCCTTATCCCACTAGTCAGACACCCAGGCTGCCTATTACTGCAAGTACGCCGTTTAGAATGTTCTAATGGAAAGCAACTCTCAAAGACCATGCGAAATGTGTTAAGGAAAGCATTATATTTATCATCTGTGTTATCGGCACTATAAACATCCTGCCACTCCTGTTCCTTGATAAGGTGTAAAAAACTCTCTACTGCTGTTGGATTAACTTTCCTGTATAGTTTGTAATTGTATGTGACATTCGTTAGAGTACAAAAGCCTTTTACTGTTAAAATTTGTGCATCATGATCTGGAAGGCCATTCACCCTTTTACTAACAGAATGCCCATCTAGTAATGAAGAATGAATGAAAATATTGTCTATGGCTGCACCCCAGTTGGAAAAAACACAGTCTGTATCAGACCATATGAATTTAAGAGATCTACCAACATCCTTTTTCTTGCGCCATCATATACCAAATTTATATTGAAGTCACCACATATAACTAATTTCTGGTACTTCCTACAAAGTGAATCAAGAACCCTCTCTAGCTTGAGCAGAAATGCTCTGAAGTTTAGTTTCACTAAATTCAACTGTCCCTGCACAACATTCAAATATCTATTCAGTGGAGTGCCGTGACACATGTACGGACTCAAATAGAATACATAGCCACTCCCCCGCCACGCAAGGAACTCCTTCAAAAGCAGCCAGCTAATCTGTATCCTGGTAAAGGAAGCCTCTGAATTGTCAAATTATTTAAATGGTTCTCCGATATACCAATAATTTCAGAGACAACATCTTTAAGCATTTCAGTAACTTTATCTCTAATACTTCTTATATTTTGATGAAATATGCTAATTCCTTCTCTACTTGGAAACATTACGTCCTCTGAAGGTGAGCCCTTAGTTAGAGCGACTTCCTTTAAGCAGGTATACCTATCAGCTGACTTCAGTCTAATAAAGATGCAGCTCTAACACCAACTACTTACTACAGGAACTTTTCCATGAGTGATCCCACGACCACCCACTACACTGTCACTTGTAAGCTTTGCCAGCCTCCCTTTTCCACACCTATTGAGGTGTAGGCCATGCCTAGTGAAACCCGATCTACCGATAGACCCAATTTGCACTACTGAAATGTGACCCATGCCCTCAGCTATCAGTGCCCTCTCCAGCCCCATGGTGAAGCGTCTCACAGCCACATCAAGATGAGGCCGATCATGACGCTGAAACAGTTGCACGAAATACACATTAGTGCCACCAGTTTGAATATCTATCTTTACCAGGTCACCACCTACATCATTCTCCCCGTCCCTATCAAGACTATTCCCTGCCCCACCCACTATCACTACCTGATCCTCCTCCGTAAAATTCCTACATAAGTGTCCTATGCTGTGAGTCACCTGAGTCAACCCTGCACTAGGCTTCACAATGCTGGTGACCTGGTACTCACTCCCCAACACTTCCTGCAACTGCTGGCCCGCACCTCTACTGTGCGAACCACCTATCATTTTTCAGTGTATGGGGTGAAGCAACGCTGTATTAAATGTTATCCAGCATAGGGATGGTGGTTATCGATGAAACAGCAAGTTTTCGTTTATATCCATTTTTCCACGCCACTTCAACATGACTGTTTGTTAGTTACATGTTCCACAGATCATTTAAATGATTCTTTTATTGAAATGACGTGGAACAAGTGAGTTAATTAATGAACACATCATCATTTTATTCCCACTCATGCAACTTCACTTAAAAACAAGGTTTTTTTTTCTATACGCTGACTACCAGTTCTAAGGATAAATTCGTCAATGGAATAGGAGTTGTCCAGGAAAAATTATTTTTGATCAGATTTAAAACTTGTTACGCCCCCTGTCAGACATATTATGTTACTGGACAAATGATCAAAAATTGTTATTGCTGCATACTGTACTCCTGACTCAGCTTTAGCAGTGGGTAATAAAAGTCGGTTTCTGAAATAATCAATTCTAGGTTTTTTATTCCTATTATTTCCTGTAAAAAACGTAGAAAGCGAACGAAGACTGAAAAAATTGACTCTCTCAGCTTGAAGATACGTAAAATCGAAATATCAAAGTAAATAGGCGAATAAAAGAAAACTTAGTCCGTCCACCTTTTGCTGCTTTTGTCGAAATGTGGGAAGTGGTTGAAAGCTAAAAAAAAATCATGAGTATTCTCCCACTGATTCTAATTCTTTTTGAAACTCTGCTCAAAAGTCATGTTGTAATCGGGGATCATACCACTATTTGGGCATTACGAATGGTCTGTGCTAAAGGGTGAAAACTGAGGTTGAAGAACTCCGTTTTTCGTGTTACTTTGTCCATTTTCAAGGGCTACAGGCAGATAAAGGCACAGTATGTGGACACAGACAGCAGATCAGCTAGTTTCTATTTTTACTGTTTACTATCAATGAATTGTTGTTAAATTTTTGATTTATTAGTGTTATCATAGTTTACTTCCTCTTTTATTATTTCATAGAAATGGCAGACAAATCCCTAATCTTTTAAAGCAAGTGAAGCATTGTACTTCACTGCTACGTCACTTCGTAAAAACATTTCCAGACTATGGTTAGTGTCATGTTGCATTACAACGGATGTCCAGCGACGACAGCGAGAAACTACCGTACGTGTACACTGTACGTGCACGTACACCATAACACATGACACACGGCGACAAGGATATGATTCCCTCAGCAACGTTGTACCAATTCTTACGCCATATGTTTGTTGCTCGTTTCTGTCGGTATTGTCATTAAAATAGCAGTGATCGCTTTTTTTCATTTTCTAAAATAAATCTATATTTCAAACCAATGCAAATTTTATGAGTAATAATTACTCTTTTTTTTAAAGAAAAATGTATTTAAAAACGAAAAATTTTAGCACTGCTGCTGTTGGTTAATTTATATTTCTGTTTTTCAGTTGGTTATTAGTAAATAGCGACAAATACCGGTTATTCAGAACTAAAACATCGGTATCGGTTTTAACCGATCAGTTTTTCCCATCCCTAATCCAGCAGCAGATTTTGATCTCAAAGCAGTGCAAAGATATGCACGTTAGAAAGATTGTCTTCATTTCGATTATTGTTTTCTTTTTACTTCGGCCAACGGCCTTACCGCAGTGGTAACATCGGTTCCCGTCAGATCAACGAAGTTAAGCACTGTCGGGCCGGGCTAGCACTTGGATGGGTGACCATCCGATCGGCCGAGCGCTGTTGGTAAGCGGGATGCACTCAGCCCTTGTGAGGCAAACTGACGAGTAACTGAGAAGTAGCGGCTCCGGTCTAGGAAACTGACACAGCCGGGAGAGCGGTGTGCTGACCACATGCCCCTCCATATCCGCATCCAGTGACGCCTATGGGCTCAGGATGACACGGCGGCCGGTCGGTACCGTTGGACCTTCATGGCCTGTTCGGGACGAGTTTGGTTTTAGTTTAGTTTTTGCTTCACAGTAGAATAAGTTTTCTACTTTAATAAGATATTTTAAACATAGCTGCACAACAGCAACGGTTTCACGTAACAGCCGACCAGTTGCAATAGATAAAGAAATTCTTTACCTACGTTTCGACAAACATAAATTTGTCTTCTTCAGAAGGTAGCAATTTTACATTAGTAAGAACTAATGTACCATCGCCGTTTTTACAATTGTCGGCATAGATCTATGTGTTACTAATGTAAAATTGCTACCTTCTGAAGAAGACAAATTTATGTTTGTCGAAACGTAGGTAAAGAATTTCTTTATCTATTGCAACTGGTCGGCTGTTTATAATTTTATTACTTTAATAAGACTCATGTTTTCGTTCCTTGCTCCCTTCAGGTGAAGCACGCATGTTCGCAGTTATCCAGGTACTGGAAAACTTTTATTGAGCTGTTTTCTTTCATCGACTAAGGGAATGGAAGAAATGAATTAGCAGGGAAACTTGAAGTCTATATCTCGTTGACACTGAAGGCACTAACAAAGGAGCTCTAGCTCTGTTTGAGAAAGATGGGGCATGGAATCGTCGCCTTCTTGCTGAAAGCGTGCCAACACCCTTCTTGCGTCATAAAAAAAGGAGAGAGAGAGAGAAGAGCCTAAACCAGGACTGTTTGAACCCCGATCTGTCTAATATGAACACAAGTATCTTAATAGCGCGCCACCTCGCTCGCTTTTGCATTTACAGGTACAGTCTTGGGCAGGGTTTGATGCCCGCATTATTGCAGAAGACATGTAGCATTTCTACAGGAACAGCAGAAAAATTTATTAACAACCGTTAAAATGTTTTTAAAGTTCCCATGCAAGAACAGCTCGGGGACGATTGCAGCTCAGTTATCAGCTTTGTGTCTTTGACGAGGGATCTCACAGTCACTGATAATCGTTTCCACATTTCGTTAACTAAATCTTTCCGATTCTCTTCGGTCGTAGTTCCTTTTCTTCCAATTCACGTATTGCACTTAACGCTAAACATTCGTGTAACGTTAACTTCGAAAAGTGAGTGGAGAGATATTGTAAAACTAACGTTAGCATTTCCGTGTCGTTTCTGTATCGCGTTCAACAGATTTGCACAAATTTATATAATTCTTTGATTTAATTCTTATCCGGCGTCCGTCATTCTCATTTACTGTCCATTTCGCGGTGTTCTTTTTAATGACAATTTCTGAAGGCTCAATTCATTAAACATGAGTATATTATCCCAGACAGAAGTTACATACATAAAATGCCATATCCTAACCGATATCCGAAGTGATTTAAGAAAAATCACAAAAAAACTTAAGTCTGGCTGGGGTTAAAGCCAGATATTTCTGTGCCCTAACATTGCCTCCATTGCCTCTTGTCACTCTCTTCCGTTGGCTCATTTGAAAAATTTTTCGCATCAACAGAAATGGAGGTCACAGTTCACTATCCTGATAATAGAGACTGGGACGCTTAATCACTCCTCTGCTCTGCAATTAATTTAAACTTTTTCTACCGGATAATGTTTTAAGGAAATGTCTGCACAACTTCTGCATCAAAAGATATCTGCAGTAAGTGTAACGATGCCAAAAGTAATGACTACTAATTCATATATTGCAACTACCAATAATGCTCACATGGAAATATGCTGATGTGTTTTTCAGTCGTCCCTAAAAGGTGGACAGTTGGACAACATTCTGCCATCATTTCCATCCGTCTGTTACATTGAGAAGCAAGATTTAAATAAACAAATTAAAGTTGTAAGATTTCTAATTAATATCTGGTATTAAATGAAAGTGAAGTGAGCTTTATATTTTCATTGGATGTGTCATATTTCATACTTGTACGTTAAACATTTTTGGAACGGTAAGTCTTCGATAGTCGACGTGTTACGCCACAGAGGTTCTGATTACAAGCACTGAGATCTTTTATTGTCAGTAGTACTGCTGTTGCGGCGGCATTCTAAGAGAACCTTTCGAGAGAATCGTGTGTTTGCTATACTACAGAGCGGATGGAAATAACTTGCAGAGCACAGAGAGAAAATTACAGAGGTTGATGAATTCTGAAATATTATTTGGTAAAGAGTAATTTCGAAAGTAAAGAAGTCAAGGTACAGTTGTTGCTGCTTTGCTTATTTGTGCGTAACTGTCTATTTGAACAACGGAAGGTTTTAGTGGATTCTGTCTTGGGTTAGTTCGTTTCATTGTTCAGTTGAGAATAAGTAGTTATCAGTTCAGATGGCTTGCACTCAGAAGTTATAGATTTTACAGCTTCCTTACCATTTTCAGTATTTAATCACTTGGCAGAGTAAAATTTATATTAAAAGATAAATTGTGTAAAGATAATTGTAATAATCAGACAACGAGTTTGTTTTTACAGTAGTTTTTAACGGTCAGTTTTCTGACAGAGTGGAACACAGTTGCTTAAAGGTGAAACATTATCTACTTAGAATAGTTCCATTCGCTTATACTGAATTGTTCAAGGTTTGCATTTGTTGTGCTGCATATTTTATGTTCTAAAAACATTTAACAGCCTATATCGTATAAATATTTCTTTATTTAAGACAATCGATTTCGACATACTTTTCTGTCATCTTCAGATCTATAAATATAGTTTTGTTATGAAACGTGTTCATTTTACGTTGGACCTCATATCATGTTACGCTATATATATATATATATATATATATATATATATATATATATATATATATATATATCCACAGATGCTTGTTACTTCACAAAAACACAATACACTGTAGCACATCTAGACTGGAGTAGTACTTTATTACTGAACTGTTGTTGCAGCTCTATTAAACCCCAGAGCCTCTGCAGCATATCGTATCTCGTTACCTTATCACAGTAATACGATAATAGCGAATTTGAATTATTGGTGCTTTCACTTATCTGAATCGTTGTAAGTCCAGCTCATATATTGATCATTAACAACTAGAGCCTTCAAGGCACAATATAACATTTATCTCATAACTGGAAGTTCCGGCATCAAATACAAGTCCAGCGTCATGTTCTGTGATTTTCCTACAAAAATAACTGCAGCCAATTTACCGATCACGCCGTCGACTGACGTTTGAAGCTTAAAGAAAGAAAAAAGCCTTAAATTCTGTTAATTCGTCCTTCCGCATAGCGTATTAAGTACCTGAAATGTTGGGCTACGAAAGGACAATAAAAAAATGAAATGAAGATGTACTCAAGAGAATTTTGGTGGACAGACGTCTTTGGAAAACTTTTACCATACAAAGTGACGGTTAGTGCAACATCTTGTTTGTTGTCCAGAACGAGCAAATTTGGCCCTGGAAAGATCTTTGGAGGGGATGAAGGAGCTGTGGCAAAGCAAACTTAAAATGTGTAACACGTATTATCGAAGAATACGAGTAGCAAATATGAAGGGGAGGAGATTAGCATGAGGTAGGAAGAGTCGGAGGGAGGAATCGCACCATTAAAAACGATGAATCACGTGAAAAGAGAAATATCGTAATAAATTAATATCTAGCAGTTCTTACCAATCTTGAATTCGAGCCCACTTCATGGTCTTGCGCATTAACGGCGCCGTTTCACTGTTAAAATAACACCTCTTTGCATAAGGAGTAGTAAAGAGTACGTTGTCGGACACGGAAACACAGCGTAATGTACCGGGAATCCACTCTATTAGTTCTAAGCTCTGAACTACAGCGGCGGTACATTACCTACAGAAATGATGGATGATAATTTACGTATCTTACCCAGCAACAACAAAAATGAGTTGTTGAGATATCTTCAGGACTGCAGCAACAACAAAAATGAGTTGTTGAGATATCTTCAGGACTGCAATAACTTCATTATTTTTATTTAGCTTCTCTGGATGGGATAAGTCATTCAGTTGAGACAATTGACCGTTATTATGCGAGCTATGCAATAAAACTTGTACTGCAAACTGTGGTCTACTTTGTTCACAATATTTCAATACATCACAAACTTAGTTTAACTTGCGGTATAAAAGTAGCTCAGAAAGTTTGTGACCGTTATGCGAGTAACTGAGCATGTCCTTATCATCGCTGTAGGTCGTTAATAACGAGAATCCCCTCTTTGTTAAAAAGTTTCTGTTAACGGATTAACCGACTGCCAATTATAAAAACGATAGCGACTAAAATACGCGGCAGTCGCAAATCAAAAGCAATTACCCAGGAGAACGACGACAAAGCCGCGTTATGTGTGCCACGCTCGTGACAGACGATTAACGTTAGCTACACTCGTGAAGTGAAAACTTGCCTCAGGCCTCCCGTTACGTAAGCGATTCTGATTTTGGGCGAGCTACTCGCAGCGCTCCATGACTCCTAATTTCATAGGACTATTATTGCGAAAATGCCGAATATGCATTCACAACTAAGTGACAAAGTCTTTCAAAGGGCGACTGAGTTCCACACACGAGCCTTACCAATAGTGTTGCGTATAAAACATGGTAACGATGTATCGAAACTTTTTATCGACGGCTTTTAAACGCTACAGAACTTTCCCTAACGATAACATGCCGCTTTAGTGTCGGTCAGTTAAGCTACTGAACGTGTGTGAGGCACTGAATCGTACAATCAAGTAACAAGGACTTCGATCATTCCGCTACAGAAACAGGTTCGACGATTACGAAACTACCATCTTTGAACAAATGGTTGCCAAGGATACCACCAATGACGATAAAATCATAAAAATACAGTGAAGGTCAATTTAGTCTTCCTGCAAATATTGCGACAACAGTGTCGTAATAGGAAAAACACCTTGAGCATATTAGCTTTTCAGCTATGGCAGTGTAGCATGAGTAGTTCAGAAACAAGGCATCCCGTATTCTCCCAGTACAGCACTCGTAGTCCGCCAACAAGATATCCAAAATTCTTACACTTAAAAGGCTGTTCACCATATATGGTGATTTCAATCGCGGTTTTTTCACAGAGAATGAATACTTTATCGGCACATTGCAAAAAATGTCCACATGAAACCAGAATATTCATCTTCCACAAAATTTCCGTATTTTTAGGATTTCGTGCTCACTCTGCAAAAACAGAGCCCTTATAAGGGTTGTCCGTCTGTCTGTCCGACTGTTAAGAAACCTTTTTCTCAGAAACGAGTAGACGTATCAAATTCAAATTTATGTCACATGTTAATGCCTACGGTCCCTTGACGGTGTAAAAAATTGATGGTCTTAAGTCAGCGCAATCAAAAGATACGGTCATTTATGTCTCATATTTTAATACTCGTAAATTGAGTCATCAAAAACTATACAGGGTGATTCAAAAAGAATACCACAACTTTCGGAATTTAAAACTCTGCAACGACAAAAGGCAGAGCTAAGCACTATCTGTCGGCGAATTAAGGGAGCTATAAAGTTTCATTTAGTTGTACATTTGTTCGCTTGAGGTGCTGTTGACTAGGCGTCAGCGTCAGTTGATGCTAAGATGGCGACCGCTCAACAGAAAGCTTTTTGTGTTGTTGAGTACGGCAGAAGTGAATCGACGACAGTTGTTCAGCGTGCATTTCGAACGAAGTATGGTGTTAAACCTCCTGATAGGTGGTGTATTAAACGTTGGTATAAACAGTTTACAGAGAATGGGTGTTTGTGCAAAGGGAAAAGTTCTGGACGGCCGAGAACGAGTGATGAAAATGTAGCACGCATCCAGCAAGCATTTGTTCGCAGCCCAGGAAAATCGACTCGCAGAGCTAGCAGAGAGCTGAAAATTCCACAATCAACTGTATGGAGAGTCCTACGAAAAAGGTTAGTTATGAAACCTTATCGTCTGAAATTGGTACCTGAACGTCAACTACCCGTGGCGATGGATCGGCCGCCAGGCAGCCCGTGACAGAGCACTTCATCACTGGCCTCCAAGAAGCCCTGATCTTACCCCCTGCGATTTTTTCTTATGGGGGTATGTTAAGGATATGGTGTTTCGGCCACCTCTCCCAGCCACCATTGATGATTTGAAACGAGAAATAACAGCAGCTATCCAAACTGTTACGCCTGATATGCTACAGAGAGTGTGGAACGAGTTGGAGTATCAGGTTGATATTGCTCGAGTGTCTGGAGGGGGCCATATTGAACATCTCTGAACTTGTTTTTGAGTAAAAAAAAACCTTTTTAAATACTCTTTGTAATGATGTATAACAGAAGGTTATATTATGTTTCTTTCATTAAATACACATTTTTAAAGTTGTGGTATTCTTTTTGAATCACCCTGTATTATACTACCCGTTGATCTGGAATCATAAAATTCGGCGAGGAACAAGATTTCACTGTACAAATTAATCAAAAAAATCTGAAACTTGTGAAATATTAATTATATCTCATTGAAATTATCTTTTGCCATTTGGACATACATTGGATATGTCATCCCTCTAAAGGATAATAGACGAATTATACTGCACGCAAAGATAAAATAATGTTGTAATCATATTTTAGTAAGTAAATTAAAAAATGTTTTAGTAAATCTTCTCTCTCTACATATATCAACTGACATCTTATTGTACTCGTATGTCCGGGCTAGACTGAGAAACTACAACAGAGATTTTGATACTCTTGGAATACCCGGGACCAATATCTCACAAGTATCGATATCGTTGAGATTCTCGATTCCCAGGATGGATGAACCGTATATATACATGCCGATTTTGTACAGAATCCTCAGCGAAAACCTCTCTGGTCCCAACCTCTTCATCTCAGAATAGCACTTACACTCAGCATCCTCAGTTATTTGTCAGACATATTCCAGTTTCTGTCTTCCCTTCAGTTTTTACCCTCTACACCTCCCTCCTCGTTTACCTCAAGTACGATGAAAGTTATTCCTTGACGTCTTAACACATTTTCTGTAAACCCATCTCTTCTTCTTGTCAATGTTTTCCACATATTCCTCTCCACGCCGATTCTCCACATTTGTTATTTTATCAGTCCACTTACTTTGCACCATTCTTTTCTAGCACCAACGCCCAAACACTTTGTCTTCTTTTCTTGTTTTCCAGTTTAATTACTGAGCATAAAACAAGGCATGTTCTTTTTAACAAAGCACCGATTTTAGTATTAAACAAACACAACTGCATTTTAATACTAGTTTATTATTACATGAAAGTCTATACTTTGATCTACTTTTAAACAGCTATTAAGTTGTTTGTCGTAACGAACAGCCACCTTCTAGATTCCATTCCCACAAAAATCGGCCGCCTGAATTGCGAGTCACTGCTGAACTGCCGTTTTGACTTCATCGTTGTTGTGGCACTGACAGAAAAAGTGAATAAACTTATGAAAATCGATTAGATAAGGAGTATTAGATTATTTTCTTTAATTGTCGTATCAGCTATCTGCAAATATCTGTGATGATGGGACAGTCTCCCATTTGATACTTCATTGGTTCAAATGGCTCTGAGCACTATGGGACTTAACTGCTGAGGTCATCAGTCCTCTAGAACTTAGAACTACTTAAACCTAACTAACCTAAGGACATCACACACATCCATACCCGAGGCAGGATTCGAACCTGCGACCGTAGCGGTCTCGCGGTTCCAGACTGTAGCGCCTAGAACCGCACGGCCACTCCGGCCGGCCTGATACTTCATTACGGACGTTACTATGCTCATCTTTAAATGTTGTACCCATCTTTCTAACTATGCCATCGCTCTTAGTATTTTCTCCATAAATGACAGTATTTTCAATTTCGATTGGTTTCACATCTTGTGCACACAATAAACAAATTGCTGCCCTTATTTCAATCGTTTTTGTTTTTAATGTTGGTATTCCGCTTGCTATGGCTTTATTTACCGACTTTCATTTTTATTTGTGGTTCACTGTTGCTATTTGAGTTGACATATTGTCATTTTATCATCTGGAGATAGTAAGCGGAGGTGTGGGCGCCAGAAAATGGAGTGCCCAACGGAGAAATCGGTACATTTGCAACATGTTCTTCTGTTTCAGTTCAATAGACGGGTGACAGCACCGGAGGCAGCCAGAAACATTTGCACCGTGTAAGGGGATAGTGCCATTGGACACAGTACGGGAAGAAACAGGAGGATCGTTTTGATATGAGTGACTCTTCACGTTCAAGAAGATCTTAGGGGTTTGATGAAGATGGTTTAAACGCATTTATCCACAATGATGCACGTCAGTGTACTCTAGAACTGTGATCATTCCACAATCGTGCGACATTTGAGTGCAATGGGGAAGGTTCAAAAACAGGGTGTACAGGTAACGCACCGTCTAAGCCAAAATCACGAAAATCAGCTGGTGGCCATATGTGCATCTCTGCATGTTCATTATCAATTGGCTCATGAAGCAACACTCACCATTCCTATCCTGCATTGTGAGTGGCGACGAGAAATTATGTCTTTATGCTAACATAACGAAAAGAAGTGAACGGTTAGCCCAAACAAAGCAGGAACTCACCGCACAAAGACGCGCGTGTATCTACAAATGATAATGTGATGCATCTGGTGGAATAGCGACGGTGTGGTGTACTACGAATTGCTTCCCGAGGTGTAACCGTCACTGCTGACATTTACTGTCAACAACTGAGACGTCTTGCAGACACTATTCAAAAACAAAGATCAGAAAGACTGAGTGAAGTGACGCTACTCCACGATAACGCCCCGCCGCAGTCTGCTGGACTGACTGAAAGCACTATACAGGGGCTGGTTTGGTGGGCGCTGATGACCACGCTGTTTAGCGCCCGTAAACCTCAAACACACACACGCACACACAGCTGGTTTGGGAATGTCATTCCGCGTTCACCTGATCCACTTGAACATTACTTTGCGCCATCAGATTTTTCCTATTTCGTTCTCTGTCGAACAACCTTGAAGGAACTTCTCTTCTGGATGAAAATGCGCTCTGAAAATGGGTCGACGAGTCCTGTGCCTCCAAACGACGTGATTTCTGCAGTCGCGGACTCGGAATTTTTGGCAGCCTTTGTAAATTATGAAGGATAATTTATTACTGTGTCTGTTATTTTTATTAAACTTATGGGAAAACGCACGAACTTATGCACCAACTCAATAACTATAAATTAAAATAAAAGGGAAAACGCACGTTTCGTGTTAATTGCAGCGGAAAATTATTGATACAATAGTTTTCACTAGTGACGATGCTTAAAAGTATGTTCGTAACAAAATCAATCATTTATTTTCGATTATTTACTGTCTGTCACAGGAAAATGCAGGTAGAGATTCCTGAAGTGCTGTTGACATCTTGAACTCGTCTGAGCTCGTTTTAAGTGCACGACTTTCTAGTCAAAATTGGTGTATATCTCTTGTCACGCTCGTTCAAGCTCGAAAGTTGCCAGATCTTCGACCTGCATGGAACTACATGAAAAACGGCAGTATTGTGTGCACTTGGGGGTGCCCTGGCAACATTCCAACACATGCCGCACTTATATGAATACCGCGCAACGGCTGTCTCCCTCTGTCTCTCTTTTTGTCTCGCGCGCGTGCATGTGTGTATGTGTGTGTGTGTGTGTGTGTGTGTGTGTGTGTGTGTGTCCGCGAGACGTAATCAGAGCGTTTGATTGCTTCACTTGGGAACAGAAAAAGCACATGGTTTCTCATACTATAGGAGCAGGCACTCCAGCTTGGTTACGGATAATGTCTCTTTATTGCTAAACAAGCATTCTCCGGAGACCTACAATAGCTCGTGAGTAACGGTGTTAGGACTACGACAGTTCGATGTAGAGCATATCACGCATATGTAATCGATTTCAGTTCGGGGATAGATCCAGCAGCTCGAGACACATGGTTTCTTTATTGCAAAAACACCTCAGCAATGGTGCGTGAAAAGGCACTGTCACTCATTACGTGGAACCCAGGTCCTCAAGCACCATGTTTTCAATTATCACCTCAAAGAAAATAAAGTTGCATAATTAATTTTTTGTTTGTTTGCACCTACATGTCTGCAGTCCTAGTTCATACCGAACTCCTCGCACGCCAGTAGAGCAGCCACAACATAATTGTGTCGGCTGTCGATAATGTGGATTATCGTGCGAACTGAATTTGAAACGATTAAACAACCATGCTGAGTTAGCGGAATTCGATAGCAACAATGCACCATCAAATGACACATTGTTCAGGTGTCACAGATGGGTCCAGAATGCCCAAACAATTGACTGACGAAGAACGAAGGGAAAGGCCATCTCTCTGCGAAAAACAAGAATCACAAGAGAAGTCAAGGCCCTGCAGCTTGACGACCGCCGTATCACAATAGCTGTGACACTGGAAGAACTGAAAATTAGGTATGGATCAGTTTTCAACGTCTCGCACGGCATTTTAAAGCAATGTAAACGTGAAATTCCTATCCTTAGTGAAGGTGAAGAATTATACAATTTGTGAGTCGAATTAAGTCTAATGGGTACTGAGAGTAGACCGAAGAAAGACGAAAGCAATGAGAACTAGCAAAAATTAGAATAGCGAGAAACTTAACATGAAAAAGGTGATCACGCAGTTAAGGATCTCTGCTACCTTGCACGCAAAATAACCCATTAGGGCGAATCCACTAACCTAGCTCTGGCAAAAAGGGCACCTCAGGACAAGAGCAGTAGTCCTTAATTTGAGGAACAAATTTCTGAGAGTATACGTTTCGACCACAGCGTTGTATGGTAGTGAACCAAAGACTGTGGAAAAACCGGAAGAGAAGAGAACCGAAGAATCTGAGATATGATGCTACAGAAGAATTTTCTGGACTGATAAGGTAAGGGATGAGGAGGTTCTTCGCAGAATCGGCGCTGAAAGTAGCATACGGAAAACACTGACGAGAAGAAAACACTGGATAACAGTACATGTGTTAAGACATCAGGGAATACGTTCCATCGCACTAGAGGGTTAAAGAAAAAAAGCAGTATTGTTCGACTGCTAACATTCATCCAAGAAGTCCACCGAACCGAGCCAAAAGCAGAAATGTTGCAGCTATGTCAGGCCAACCATCCAGTCACTGTCGAGTCCTGGGTACTTGCTATCATCCTGAGACAAAGGTGCAAAGCATGCAGTGGAAATGTGTGCATCCACTACGCCAAAAGAAGACGACCCAACAACGTCGGGCAAGATGATGATGAGTCTTTTCTGCGACACCACTGAAACCCCCAGACGTTTTACGGGAGAACGTCAAGAAGAAGTGGCAGGGTCTGTCCAAGGTGGTGTTTTTGATCCGCGTCAACGCCTCGGTCAATTCTGCACGGAACACAGGCGTACAAGTTGCGTCTCTGAACTACCAGTTTTGCTTCAACCTTCCCCTTATTCTATTGACAACGCACTCAGTGACATCCTCCTCTTTCTGCGGATGAAGAAACCATTACAAGGAACGTATTTTCAGAATGAGGACGAAGTGATTTTCGTGGTGGTACATTTTGTGAGCAATCAAAATGCTGATTTTTAGGACCGTGTTCTCCTCCAAGTCATCCACCCTTGAGAAAACTTATTTATTGAAACGTAAATGTGAAGAGATGGAGTAACACCATCACAAACGTTCTTGATCGCAGTTTGATTTTGTTCGACGTGATAATTCAAACTTCACTTGGTTCAAATGGCTCTGAACACTATGGGACTTAACATCTGAGGTCATCAGCCCCTAGAACTTAGAACTACTTAAACCTAATTAACCTAAGGACATCACACACAGCCATGTCCGAGGCAGGATTCGAACCTGCGACTGTAGCGGTCTCGCGGTTCAAGGCTGTAGTGCCTAGAGCCGCTCGGCCACTCTGGCCGGCCCAAACTTCACTTCTACGTCTCTTATACCTCAGTTGTACCAGTGCCCATAGGTCGTCGTCAGGCACGTAAGACAGAATGATGGTCCTGGGACCGAGTTTGCTGCACGAAGTCGACCTTTCCCATACGGCTGCTGAATATTTCCTCCTTGGACTCCTCTTCTTCGTAACGTTTACGTACCGAGATTCTGTCGCGTATCGCGAAGACGCTTTAACGTACATGTGTGGCTTTTATATGATACTGAGCAGTCAAACTAGTCCTAATAAATGAAAAGCACCAATTTGCTTTTGTTCTAGAGCAAAAGCAAACTGGTGCTTTTCATTTATTATAGTGTTGCTCTACCAAGAACCGACGGAAGATTCTGTTAACAAAGTAGTCCTCTTTTTAACAGTTCCGTGTTGGTGACAGAAACTGCATCATAGCGCTGCCATCAATTTCTCTTCATTATAGCAATGTATTCTCCTGAGACATTTTCAAAGTCGTGAATTGTGATGTTTTGTCAGCGTAAATGACACAGAATAAGCAGGATAAAGCTCCTAACTTTTCATGTCGAAAATCGTTTGAATCGTTGAAGATATCTGTAATCACTTTTGACCTAGAAAAATAGTAAGCAACGCGTTTTTGCAGCTTTACTGATCACATAGATATAGGTACCAACTTATAACAAAATTGGCACTACCGTATTTTTGCACCGCAATAGCGGATCTGTGTGAGATCAAAGTCAATAATATAACTTTTTCCTAGGTCTGACAATACATTATAGGGAAAAAAATACATTGAATATCTACGGATCTTTGTGCTGTTGTCGCTGTCGTTTGAATGGTGCACCACCCAAAAGTTTACTCCACTCCCTAATCTCCATCGAGATTGGCGTAAACATCGATTGTCGCTTGCCGTGGCGGCCCTGCTTTCCTTGGTGAGCAGCACGGTCTTCCGAGAACAGCACAAAATTTCTCATAATCAATGCACTTTTACTCCGTCATTTGTAGTCAGACTTAAAAAACAGATTTACATCACTGAATTTTGTCTCACACAGATCTGACCTTCTAGAGCAATTCACAGTTCTGTATTCATAAAAATGTTGATTTCTATGTCCCTGTGATCACTTAAGCTACTAAAAATTTTTGTTGTCTTTGATGAGCCCCTGGTAAAAACGATATTACATTTAGGTTCAACTAGTTAAAAGTTATGTTATTTAATGTGAATTCATAAGGAGCGATCAAAAAGCTCCCGCATTAGGCCGTTGCTGAAGCCTATATGGAACGTAGTGCGATACCGACATGTAAGCAAGGCATCAGCGTGGCGTTTGTGCCTTTCCAGCATGCCCGCAGCAAATTCGGAAATGTGAAAAATAGATACGTTGTTACCAAATGCGTCCAAACAGGAAAAAATTGCTGTTATTCTTTTCTTGGCTGCTGAAAGAAAAAGCACCGATAGACATCCATCGGACAATGAAGCACGCCTATAGGGCAGTATGTCATACGAAAGCCACCGTTGTAGAACAGTGCGCGAAGTTCCGTGCTGCTGGCGGTTCGACACAAGATGCCTATCGATCTGGGAGGCCAACTTCACTCGTTACACGTAAGTGGGAGACACTCGAACACCCTCCCTGTAGTCCTGATCTCTCCCCGGTTATTAATACGCCCTCGGTCCCTCAAAAAAAAAAAAAAAATGCGGGTATCTTCAACCTGGTGCATTCGTGAGAAAATTGCCACAAGCACACGAGGGTTTTGCCTGTGAGTCTGCACTATACGGTCTTCGAATGGAAACTTTGTGATGGTCTCTTATAAAAAAAATATAAAGAAACACTGAAAGGTATCACCTGCTTCAAGATTAATTCTAGGTCTATAATCGTCCAGCTCTTATTTAAGTCTGGTGTTCAGGTTATAAAATATCTGTTCAATACTGTTTTGTAACAAATAGAGTTAACTGTATAGTCGCATTCCTTTTAGATCGGGTAACAATAAATTTAATTTTGCTTATTGAATTATGAAAATTCGTTTGGTAGAGTGAGTATTAATTTTACTATTGACAAACGACATTACCACGCGGTACAAATACAATAAAAATATTATTTTCAAAGATGGATGAATTAATCACGGGAAGTTTCATTTTGCTATATCCTTGTTCACAGTAATAAGAGTCAAATAAAACTGTTATATATGGCAGAGAGTATTGGAGAGACGTTATCCTCCGCGAAGTACACTCTGTGTCGATAGTCTGTGGCTGACCTCCAAGCCGGCCGACAGCCTGTCGTGGAGCAGTTCAAGCACACTTCGTGCACACACTCGCAGTGGGCTGAGGTTGGAGGACAAAATTGAGGTGCTGGACACAGATCAGTTGACAACTGACACAAAATGTGATAGGAGAAGTACTTAAGCCGCATTTGTTGTTGTTGTTGTTCTTCTTCTTCTTCATCTTATTCTTGCTCTTGTTCTTGTGCATCCGTCTACACAAAGTCTGCATGGTTATTAACAGATTTGGTGTGTTTAATTTACAGAATAGCCGGATGCCCCTTCCTCTCGCCACCCTCTTGCCCCCTGGGACGGAATATGTGCACCCCAACAAGCTGCGGGCAGTGTTACTCGTGTTAAAGTGAGCGAAAGTTTCCAAATGGTTGCGAATCGTGTAACTGAGACGGGACTTGGGTAACAGCCCGGTATTCACCTAGTAGGACGCGAGAAACCGCCGAAAAACCACATCCAGGCTAACCGGCACACCGACTCTCGTCGTTGATCCTCCAGGCGGATTTGATCCGAGGCAGGCTCATCTACATATTCCAGAAGCTGCGCTTTAACATGCACAGCTATCGGGGTGGGAACCTAAACTGCGTTTGTTGCTTGTTAATAAGACAATCAAATGTTTAATTTTCACTTGAAGAAGCTGATTTACATTGTTTTGTCTTTTAATGATAACAAGCTTTACAAACTTGAAACTATTTTTTGTATCGGGACTCTAACCGAGAACCTTCCGTGTCGCAGGCAATCCTCTGAGCTATCCAGGCACAAGTCGAGACCCACACCCACAACTGCAGTTCTATTAGCAGCTCTCGCCTTTTTTCCAAACTTCACTGAAAGTCTCCTGCATACCTTGTTGGACTAGCACTTCGAGAAACAAAGGATATTCCGGGAAAAATGGCTAATCCGCAATCTGGAGGTTGTTTCTACAATGATTTTTTTACTCTGCAGCGCGAAATACATGGCGAATAGAATACCGTGTGCCACACCATTCTGGAAACAACCGCCAGGATTGTTTTTTTCGCAACATCATTTCCAGCAGTATTAGAACAGAAAGATATGAAGGATAGTTTTCGCAACGCATGGAAAGAAGAACAGAAGTACTGACAAAACTGAACCTAAGGCAGTCAGTCGTACCTGGATAGCTGTTTCTGGGGTCGTGTACCGTTGTGGAGTGAAACATTTATTTATTTTTATCATAGCTACCAAGGTAACCGAAGCAGAAAAAGTGTGCGTTTTTTGTAACTTACGTAAAAACAGCCACAGATCATACCTAGTTATACTGTAGTTTAAGTAAACTATTTTTCTAATTGTAACGTTCACGGGGCTTTCTTCGCGTTCCTGTTGTTTTGAGCATAGTACTGAATGTAGGCTATCGCCCGGAAGAAGGCTTCCTGCAGAAGTTAACGAAGAACCAGGAGCAACAGCGATTTCAGCAGACGCTTCTGCGGCAGTTGTACAACGGAACGTCTACCGATGCTGGGAATTATCTCACTCTTCGGCAACAACAGAGTTCTACAGTGTCTATAGCCCACATACATTCACGGAAAATATCCCCATCAGTTAAAGGGAAGGGCGTAAGGGGAAGATTCCGGACCGTACAGTTCTGACTTTGTCGCTGTGCAAGTAGAATAAAGAAAACTGACTTTGTCGCTGTGCAAGTAGAATAAAGAAAATATGGCCAGAAGAATGACTTCTGTGGCAAGGTTGTGTCGAAAAATGGCATTGTCACCTGATTTGTTGGATGTGTTAGAAATATGAAAAGAGAGGCTAATTCAGTGCATGAAATGTAGGACTTAGACACATCAAGACTATGTTGGAGTGGAGCCAAAGGAAGAAAAGTACAGTTGGAAGTACCTAGTTAGAATTCGTTAATACTGAATTTCAAAGCCACCTTCTCTTTGAATCAAGGTGTAGTGTGGAAAGGATGCATCTAGATCGTATTATAGTAGGTCCAGTAAAGAAAAAATCGTATTATGTTGAATGTATTTAGCCGGCCGGAGTGGCCGAGCGGTTAAAGGCGCTACAGTCTGGAACCGCACGACCGCTACGGTCGTAGGTTCGAATCCTGCCTCGGGCATGGATGTGTGTGATGTCCTTAGGTTAGTTAGGTTTAAGTAGTTCTAAGTTCTAGGGGACTTATGACCACAGTAGTTGAGTCCCATAGTGCTCAGAGCCATTTGAACCATTTTGAATGTATTTACGGTTTTTTCCATCGAATTTCTACGTTTTTTTCATTTTCCAATGCTGTTGTTCCTTCTACGTTTTCAGTTTAATTAGTGTATTGCATTGAAACAAATACTGCAACCAGTCACAAGTTTTTTTTTTTAATGATTTTATTGAAACATTACTAGTTTCGTGATTACATAGTTTTACACTTATATATGCTCTGTAAATCCATAGCGCACATGTAACTGTAAAACTATGTAGTCACAAGAACTTTGTTATATTTTATGAGGCAATTGTAAAAACTGTTAGAAACTAAAGAATAACAAAAACTTTATATTTTAGGACGCAAATGAAAAACTTGCAAAGAAGTCATCGCTGTCATCTGACAATGGGCTCAGGCCCAAAACTAGTAATGCCACATCAAAATCATTTCAAAAATACTAGTTACTGGTTCCAGTATTACCTACAATGTAATTTACAAAACTAGCTGCGGTGTTCTCTAACCAAAATGGATAAAATAAGCAGTTAATGTATGTTTGTTTTGACTCACAATAAACGTGTTTGAACGAAAACATATTTTCCTAATTTCTCGCTCCTCAAATTCTTTGCTATGCACCCAACATTCTCAGCTGGTCCAGTACAGGCGGTCACAAGCCACATGTCTCTGCTAGACAATAACCTTTTGTCAGGTTGACACTAGACGCAGAGGATTCAAATAAACCGGTTTGAACTGTAGCTGGTATGTTTCAGCTCTGTTTTCCTGGTAGATTAAAACTGTGTGCCGGATAGGGACTCGAACCCGTAACCTCACCTTTCGCGGGCAATGTTCTTAACGACTGACTCATGAGTCACGATCCACCCTCACAGCTTCGCTTCTGACAGTACCTCTCTCCCACCTTCCTGACTACCAGACGTTCTGCATATTTTGCGGGACTAGGAATCCGGGATCGAATCTCGGGCCGGCTAACCGATTTAATCTCCCAGGAAGTTTTAAAACAGCCCACACACCACGAGGAGCGAACTTTACACTCTGAAATTCATCAGTGGTATAATCTTTATCGGTCTTATGATGACTATACTAGACGGTAAACCACAGCACCGACTGAAAACAATCTAAAAGGGCTTTTCACGTTGTCTCGCAAATAGTTCATGTAGTTTCCCCACGCTGCCCCCCGAAGCTTATTAGTGAATATGTATGAATGGCTTTAACATATTTCTTCTACAATAAATTTTTCTCCGCAGTGTGTCCGCGAAGCTTCGAGAGACGCGTTCCTTCCATCTTCGCGGATACGCTGCAGAGTGACGCGGCAAGGAACACAACAGTTTATTGCACTGACACGCCGCGAGGACCCTCTTTGTCTGTTATGTCATGACGTAAATTTTATCTATAACAACCTAGCCAAGTTCTTGAACTAACGAAGATTGTTAATCCTTTTTTTTTTCTTCGAGAAACAGACACTGGGAATTGCCAACAAAAAACCTAATGGTTCCCGTACGTGGAGGATACGTTTGTTTTGTGGAAGCGTGGTAGAGAGAAACTAGGTCGTTTTCACAAGCATCTCAAGGGATTGCTCAGACGATTTAGTTTAACATGGAGGACGAGGAAGGCGGAAGATTAAATTTTCTTGGTGTGCTAGTTTCCAAGAAAGGAGATGGTAGCTTAGGCCACACGGCTTATCAAACGCACTCACACCATTACCTATGCTAATATTCGAACCACCACCCACAACAAACACATTGGCGGATAGAGCAAGGAACATCAGCGAACCAAAGCTGCCTGACATGGAATTGGAACGTATCACCAATGCATTCCTCAGGAGTGCTTATTGATGCGCTAAGGTAAAGATGGCATTAAGACAGTCGCGCAAAAATCATAGAGACGTCAAGCGCCTGTGAAATAGATAGTTTTCCTGCCTTTCATTAAGGACGTTACTGACTGCATAGGAAAAATCTTGGGAAAACGCTATATTGATTTAATCTACAAAACCACTCGGAAGATAAGGGATCGCCTAAAATTGGCCAAGGATGCACATAAACTGTTGGGAAAAACAGATATTTATAGGATTCCGTATAGTTGTGGGGAGATGTACAGCAGTACTACAAAAATAAACGGTAAAAAAAACGACTAAAAGAGCGCAAGGACAATTGTAGAAGGGGGAAGATTGACAGATAAGATGTTGCGGAACATGCTTTGCAATCAGGAGACCTCCACATTCATTTTGATAGGACCCAAGTATTGGCATCCACAGGTGGATTCCATGAAAGGCTATACAGAGAGGCCACAGAGACTGTAAAACAACCCAGGAGTTTCAAAAGGAACGGAGAGGACGTGAAATTTGAATGACATTTGCAGCCCGGTGATGAAGAATACGTGTACCAGTCTTCCACCAGTCTTCTATAGCAAAAACAGGCGACGGCAATCGACAACAGCCAATTACGCTCGGGTATTCAAAGCATGTGACGTCACCCCACTGTGCGGGAGCACTCGTAAACGGAATTTTGCTGCAGTCAGTAGCGAGCCACGATGTGAAAGAAGCTATGATCCCCCTTGAAAACGTCCTCCTCCTATGGGGACGAAACGTTGGGTTTAAATGTGAAATCCATTCGACTACGGCGTAATAGCCCGAAACATCTTATTAACTGTGACGTTTCCGACATCGAAAGCTTACATCTGATAATTACATTTTACAGTGTTCTGCTTATGTTTTGCCACGTATCTTACGCTGTCCTGTTTGCATTTGCAGCTCGGGTGTTGTGTGACACTCACGCGATTGCGTGCTTCATAAAAAAAAAGACGTAAGTGCGGCAGACGAAACTTCCTGCTTGTACTAGCAGCAGCTGCTGCAGCAGCAGCCGCGGCGCAGACTAAAGGCGTCCTTGGAGTCCCAAGGTGGTTCACGGACCTGCGGCCGCCCAAGCTCCAGCAAGGCGCCGTCACAGCCACCGCAATTCCAGGGGACCCTCTACCCCAGCGGTCGTCAGACTTTTCTGCTCAAGAGCCAGTACGGACGTTGTGCGGCGGTACCTCAGGCCGCATAGATAACGATCTCATTATTAACTGGTAGTCAATATAAATTAGTATGTTGTGAGTCCTCAATACATTAGCTATAGTAAAGGCACAGAAAATTGGCAACGGAGCCTCCCCCACCCCCCTCTGCCCTGATGTGTTTCTTAAGTCAGCATCATTCGGAATTCGTGTCGTCTGTTCTCTCTTGCAAATTGCTGCCACCCTCAGCAAACCCAGAGTTGTGGTACTGTAATTGCCTGACAAGGTGATCTTTTGTTGTCTGAGTGAGGGGATGAATCATTCTTTACTGACAGCAATTTCACTTACATTTAAATGCATTATAGTCGAACGAAGTAAGTTTGTACCACTTTTTTCCATTTTTGTCCAATACTGGACGCAAAGCAGCAGTTACACACCACAACAGACATTGTAACATCTGTAATATGTAAGTCTGCAGGCTTTCGTGGCCGTTGTCACTGAAGTTAAAATCTTCTGGGTTCTAGCAGTGTTCTAGCAGTAGTGGACACCAAAAGATGCTGAGGAAGATCCTAGCAGAGGGGTCGAAACGTCGAACATTTTAGAAGAAACATGACGCGGCCCAGAAGATTTTAACTTCATTGTGACATTGTGTCTTGAAAGGAGGGTATAAGATGAACATCAACAAAAGCAAAACGAGGATAATGGAATGTAATCGAATTAAATCAGGTGATCCTGAGGGAATTAGTTTAGGAAATGAGACGCTTAAAGTAGTAAAGGAGTTTTGCTATTTTGGGAGCAAAATAACTGATGATGGTCGAAGCAGAGAGGATATAAAATGTAGACTGGCAATGGCAAGGAAAGCGTTTCTGAAGAAGAAAAATTTGTTAACATCGAGTATAGATTTATGTGTCAGGAAGTCGTTTCTGAAAGTATTTGTATGGAGTGTAGCCATGTATGGAAGTGAAACGTGGACGATAAATAGTTTAGACAAGAAGAGAATAGAAGCTTTCGAAATGTGGTGCTACAGAAGAATGCTGAAGATTAGATGGGTAGGTCACATAACTAATGAGGAGGTACTGAATAGAATTGGGGAGAAGAGGAGCTTGTGGCTCAACTTGACTAGAAGAAGGGATCGGTTGGTAGGACATGTTCTGAGACATCAAGGGATCACCAATTTAGTACTGGAGGGCAGCGTGGAGGGTAAAAATCGTAGAGGGAGACCAAGAGGTGAATACACTAAGCAGATTCAGAAGGATGTAGGCAGCAGTAGGTACTGGGAGATGAAGAAGTCTGTACAGGATAGAGTAGCTTGGAGAGCTGCATCAAACCAGTCTCAGGACTGAAGACAACAACAACGTGACATCTTACACTTGGACTTACTGAATGCTAGGGAAGTGAAAATGTACACTAATTATGCCATTTTGGAGTAAAATTTCAATTTTTATACTGGAATAAAGTTACACGTCATTCAGGTTAATTTCAAATCAGTCTTAAAATTTAATTTTTCCTATACGTAATGCCAAGGCCAAATTTAGATCTACAAAAAAAAAAAAAAAATCAGGCGCTAATAAGGAGCAAAACAGAAGTTTTAATTCAATATTGCAGGTTTACTCTGAAATAACAAGACATGTCTACCGACCTGGGACTGTTCAATTTCAATCACTACTGTCACAACCTCTCGTCAGTCAATGCAATTACAGTTAATGACAAGCCCAAGAGACTGCTGAAAGTTGAAAAGACACTTAAAATACGAACTAGAAGTAACAAATTTGCACTTCTAGTACACAATAGTGTCGAATGTCATTTTTCTTTTAATCACTGTGTTGTATTACAACGGACGTAATTAATTTAATTTTCCTTGCCACAATCAAGTACCGCGTTTGAAGATGACCATCTCTATAATACACATTCAGCAATAGACGTTACTTCCATGTCAAAATTTATATCACAGCACCTGATCGGTGTGGGGGACTGATGACCTTCGCTGTTTAGTCCCCCTTAAACATCCCAACAACCACCACCACCTGATCGGTGCGGGCCGCGCACGCCCGTGAGTTGATAGTACCGGAAGACAAACAGCAGAACATTACTTCTCTCACATCCCCTAGGTTTGCAATGGCCGCGCTACCCGTCCCTCCGCCTCTGAAGTAAGCGGTCAACTGTACTTATCTCACGGCCGAATTGTACCGGAAGACAAACAGCAGAACATTACTTCTCTCACATCCCCTAGGTTTGCAATGGCCGCGCTACCCGTCCCTCCGCCTCTGAAGTAAGCGGTCAACTGTACTTATCTCACGGCCGAATTGTACCGGAAGACAAACAGCAGAACATTACTTCTCTCACATCCCCTAGGTTTGCAATGGCCGCGCTACCCGTCCCTCCGCCTCTGAAGTAAGTGGTCAACTGTACTTATCTCACGGCCGAATTGTACCGGAAGACAAACAGCAGAACACTACTTCTCTCACATCCCCTAGGTTTGCAATGGCCGCGCTACCCGTCCCTCCGCCTCTGAAGTAAGCGGTCAACTGTACTTATCTCACGGCCGAATTGTACCGGAAGACAAACAGCAGAACATTACTTCTCTCACATCCCCTAGGTTTGCAATGGCCGCGCTACCCGTCCCTCCGCCTCTGAAGTAAGCGGTCAACTGTACTTATCTCACGGCCGAATTGTACCGGAAGACAAACAGCAGAACACTACTTCTCTCACATCCCCTAGGTTTGCAATGGCCGCGCTACCCGTCCCTCCGCCTCTGAAGTAAGCGGTCAACTGTACTTATCTCACGGCCGAATTCACCAAAGTCAATTAAAAATTATGCAGTCGTAAAATATTACTGCCTTAGTAACTATATTTCTTTCTTACTGAGCAGGAAAGCTACACTCTTTAAGGAGCTCTTAATGTTACATGACTTTATGGGATCGACTGTTATCAGCTAGATCAGTGGTTCCCAACATTTCTTAGACCATTACCCCTGACTAATCAGACATTAGCTAGTACCGCCGCCATAACTCCCTCCCCTCCTGCCGTCTAATATCACTTCCCTCCCCCACCACATTATCACAAACTTTAGTACCTAACTAAACAGTAGAGCGAAAGGCTTTCCTTGGAAGAAATGTCCCATGCGTTTAGCTCCAACTACTATTCCGCGTTCAAAGACTGTTAATTCCGCTCATGCGGCCATAATCACCTCGGAGACCTATTCACACGAGTCTCTTGAGTAAAAATTACAGCTCCGGCAGTGCACTGCCCTTTTATATCTTGTGTATGTTATACTAGTGCTATCTGTATATGTGTATATCGCTATCCCATGACTACTTGTCAGTTTTGTGTATGTCCTGAGAAGACCCGTGAATACGAGTCACAGCATTGTGATTGAAATGGAAATGCAAACAGGTAGCTGTCAGTGAGGCTAACCACCATAAAAGGAACAGCTTCATATACCTAACATAACAGAAGCAAAAAAATTAACAATCTCTTATAATTCAAGAACTTAGCTGGTGGCTTGCTTTAGATAAAATTTACGTGATGACATAATAGACAATGAGGATTTTCGCGGATTGTAGGTGCAATAAACCATTATCGTGTTTCTTACTGCGTCAGTTTGCAGTCTTTCCGAAAAAGATGGAAGGAGAGAACGGGCCCTCCAGAACGTCGCGGACACTCTGCAGAGAAAAATATATTGTAGAAGAAAATATGTTAAAGTCACTCATAAGTATTTACTAACAAGCGCTGGGAGAAATGTAGAGAATCTATAAGGGTTGAAAGAAAAGTGTTGCCTCCACCTTCGTTAATTGGCTTTGGATGGGAATATTTTTATAAATCAAACGCAGAAATAATTCTTAGAATTTGATCTTTAATCAGCAATATTCACTTTTCCACATAATCACCATCCAACTGGATACGTTTCTGCCAACGATGAACAAGTTTTCTGAAGCCGTCACGGAAGAAGTCGACACTCTGTTTCCGCAACCACAGTCTCACAGTTCTCTCAACGTCTTCATCAGAAGAATAATGATGTCCCCGCAGATGGTCATTCATTATCGGGAGCAGATGGAAGTCAGACGGTGCTAAATCGACTGTATGGAGGATGGCGTACGGTGGTGAGATTCCGTCTCTGAAGTTCTGTTGTGGTGGCACGTGGAATGTGTGGTTGGGCATTGTCAAACTGTAAGAAAAATTTCCCTTTTCCTTTCGGGCCCTTGTTAGCCGTCGTTTCAGAGTTCGCAGCGTTGTGATGTAACGCTCTGAATTTATTGTTGTTCCACGATCAAGGAAATCAACATGGATAACACCCCATGTTATCAACATGGATAACATGGCGTGACTCCTCCTGCTGCCAAGAATTTAATGACTGCACGTTGCGTAAATCGCGTCCCAGAACACTGTGGCCATGATTCTTTCCAGCTGAGGGCTGCGTCTTGAATTTCTTTTTCTGGGGCGAGTCTTTGTGTCGCTATTCCATAGACTGACGTTTCGTCTCCGGGTCGTAATGGTGTACCCACGTTTCGTCTCCTGTCAAAACTGAATGGAGAAATGCGTCACCTTCATTCTCGTAACGCTGGAGGAGTTCTTGGCAGAAATCAAGTCTGTGCGCTTTCATTTCAGGAGTCAGCATTCGGGGTACCCATCGTGCACAGATCTTCCGATAGTCAAGCAAAGTAATAATTTCAAACGCCGACTGTGCTTGCAATTTCTCTCTGACTGACACGACGATTGTCTTGAATCAATCTATCAACATTTTGCTTGTGAAACTCGGTGGTTGTTGTCACAGGACATCCCACTCTGTTTGTCACGCAGGTCAGATGTTCCCGCCTCAACATCTTTAAACTTACTTGCCCAACTTAGCAAAGTACTCATAATAACACAATCACCATGAACTGCTTTCATTCTCTGATGAATTTCCTTTGGGGTGACACCTTCTGCTGTCAAGAATTCAATGACTGCAGGTTGCTTAAATCACATTAGCATGCCGTCTGCGCAGGGTTCCATACTTTACACTGTAACAACACAATTGTTCAGTGTTAAGGCTTTCCGCCAACTGGAGCTGTAGAGAAGAGGCTACGGAAGAAACCAGTACCTGCCGCATACCAATGCTGCTAGCTGTTGAAGAGTTACGAAGGTGGAGGCATTAATTCTGTCAAACCTGGTATATAATCGATTTGAAAGACAATGTGCATAGACCTCTTAGAGTGTTTCCAGTCGAAGCTGTGGTTTACCGTCTAGTAAAGTGATCAGAAGTTCAATAAAAATTACGAAATAATTTAGACAAGATGTGCATGGTGCGAAAAGTGGCAACTGACTCTGAACAATAAAAAGTGTGCTCCTCCACATGAGCACTTAAAATAATCCGGTAAATTTTGGTTACACGATGAATGATGCAAATTTAAAGATGGAGATTCAGTCAGATGCTTAGGGATGACAATTACAACTTAAGCTGGAACCATCACGTAGATAATTTTGGGGAGAAGGCGAACCAAACACTGCATTTTATTTGCAGAACACATAGAAGATGCAATAGAACTACAAAAGCGACTGCTTATACTACGCTTGTCAGTCCTCTTCTGAGTACTACTGTGCGGTATGTGATCCGCAGCAGGTGGGACCGACGGAGAAAATCGAAAAAGTTCAAGAAGGGCAGCTCGTTTTGTATTATCGTGGAATAGAATAGAGTGTCGTGGATATGAAACGCGATCTGGAGTGGCAGTCTTTAAGACAAAGGCGTTTTTCGTTGCAGCGGGATCTTTTCACAAAATTTTAATCACTCACAATCTCTTCCGAAAGTGAAATACAAATTTTTTTGACTCCCACCTATAGATACATAAGGACAAATGACAATCGTAGTAAAATAAGAGAAATCAGAGCTCGGTCGGAAAGATTTAGATGTTCATTTATCCCACATGCCGTTCAAGGGTGGAACGGTCGAGAAAGTGTCTGCGAAAACTCTGCCAAGCACTTCGATATAAACTGCAGAGTATCAATGTAGATGTAGATACATGAAGGTTGTAAAATCCGACTCTCATCAAGCGTCCATTACTTTTTTTCTATTTGATTTTTTTTTTTTCACTGTGAGGAATCTTTCAACAAAGAAATATTCATCAATGTTCCTGTGTAAAAACAGAACATAGGATATCGGTACTCTTCCTAAACATAATGTCTGTTGTTAAAAGTACTTTGGCTTCCACTACGTCCGGAGGAAGAGTACTGCAACACAATCGAAAGGTAGGACATTTCAGAATTTTAGAGTTTTATCTCCGTCCTGAGAAATTTTACTGCAATATGGCCGAAACATAAGGTATTTTTATTGTTTTAGAGCTTTATCTTTAGAGCTGCAAAAACACGGCTAAAACGTTGAAAACGTTAGTATTTTTGCATTTTATCTACGCCTTGAGGATGGGTCCTGCAAATCGTCCGAAAGGTCGGAAAATTTTAATATTTTAAAATTTATCTACACACCGAGGAAGACCGCAGCAACACGGCTGAAATTTCGGGTATTTTACTGTGTTGACACAGCTACACGGCTGAAACGTAGATATTATAAAATTTCATGATTTTGAGAATTTTGTAGGGTGACATGATAGTACACTCAGAAGGCTTTTAATGATATTGACAACGCCATTTGATTTTACTTTGTTGCTTTCTATTATCCTATATCGCTTATGCCTCCCTTATGGTACACGGAAAGCGGCTAGTCTTTTGTTTTTGAGTTCAATAAATAACATTGCGCTAGAAGTCTCCAATATTAGAAGAAACTGTTTACTATCTGCTAGAATTAAGCTACAGTCGCACTATTCCGTCGGTTTCACCGTTCCGTGGCGTGACGAAAGCGAACTACGAAAGAAACGTATGAGAGCGCTGAAAGAGCTAATGCTCATGAAGGTAGTGCTGTTAATTGCTTTGTGCTTGGCGTGTCCTTCCGTGCGGAGCGCAGAAGAGACGTTTCTGCCTCATCAGCTGATCGCTGCGGCCGACCTTGTACTCTGCTCGCAGCCAGCCTTGGCCGCAGATCTACAAGAGCGCACACACCGACATCGGGAACCTGTTGATCAGCTGCGGCTGTCACACTCCTGTGTGCTACCGTGCGCACAGCTCCCAGCATTCGCGCGCCTCAAAGGGTTAGAATGCGATGACCCACAAAGCGCCTAAACTAAACGTGTGGCATAGCTTTAGGCGCAATACAGACGTAGTGTATGGCGTGATAGAAAAGGAACTGTTTTCCGTGACGTATTAGGATGGAACTGTTTTGCGACTTGGAACTGAGTCGTTATGATGCGACAGGTTTCATCAAAATCAATCCACGAAGTGGCAGTGGACGAACCGTTTGCTACAGACATGGTTTTGCGCTCTGTCAAAAGACGAGAGCGAGAATTGACTCAAAGGAAACCACAGTTAGTTACACGTTCCATAAATCATTTGACCGTTTTCTTTATCGAAATGTTGTGGCAAGAATAAGTTTACAGGATCTGTATGCAAGATTAGTTTAACATTAATGAACATATTATTTTTCAGTACTACTCGTGCAACTACACTTGAAACTTAGGTTTTTTCAGGCTACCAGTTTTTAAGCAAAAATTCCCCTACGAAGCAGAAGTATGTGTCCAGAAGAAATGATTTTAGGTCACATTTAAATCTTACTTTGTTACCTGTCAGCCAATTTGTGTTCTTCGACAAATGAAAAATTTTTGTTGATGCGTATTGAACTCTTTTCTAAGCCACGGAGTTTTATTAATAGTTAAGAAAGGTAATTTTTCTTCTAGTGGTGTAAGCATGGGCATCACTGTTCTTTTCAAATCGTGATATATGCATAAGATTGTGAAGGACCATTGGAAGGCCTAACTTCTTCACAAGATGACAGCGGGTGAACACCATTTATTGTTTTATTGCTCTCTTTTGTGTAATCAATGCTTTCTTTTTATCTTTTTAGTTTATGAGAAATTATAGATTGCACACGCACCTGCGTTCGTTCCTTCAGTTGATCTACATATTTTTGTATGCCACTTTTCGTGAAGCTGTGCAGTTCTTTTAGCTTTCGGTGGAGCGCAAGAACGTGCCTGTAGTGAATTACTCGTCGGGCATTGCAATTCAGTTACTTTTTTTTTTTTTACTTAAACCTGTCATACCGTAACGATACATTATGAGGTCGAAGAACAGCATATCACTAATATGGCATGAGAAACGTGAGCAGCCCTGACTTGTTTTTTCCAAACCATAAATGCATCTAAGCAGAGTTTTTCTGTTGGCTTCTATCAAAATTAATGTATAATTAAACGCTGGGAATTGATAGACAGAATATAGTGACCATCAAATGATGAAAGAAGAGAGAATATACCTCTGGTGGAGGACTATTCCTCCTTATTAGCGTTTGAAATTAGATCGATTGTCCTAGCAGAAAATTACGCTGATGGATGAATTATCAAATTTCTGAAGCTACATGAGACGTAGAACTGTCATCTGCTCCACAGGATAAACAGCACTCGTGTTCCTAAGCTCTGGTAACAGGTTCACTTCAGGTATTTCGTAAGTAGATAAAGCGAATAAAATACGTACATTTACTGCGTCTAAGAAATTCTGCTTGCAGATCCTGTTCTTTTTTTAAAAAATGTGGTTGAAGAACTAAAGGACACATGACAGTACCGGTGACTAATCACTTTAACGCAGTGAGTCGTCTAGATAAGAAAACGAATCAAAAACTGGAAAACGGATGTTTTAAAGCTCAGTTAGTTTCATGGTTACTGATCGAAGTCAGCTTAGGTTACGAGGTGTCTCTCTGTCGATCCAAATCGATATGTCGTTTAGCGAGGTTCAAATAAATGTCTTTGCCTGCATTCTTTTTCTCTCTGGTGAACATAATGCTGCGTTGATTGTGTAGGAGGAGAGAACCCAGATTCCACCTTTTGTATATACTGCACTACTAACTGCACCATTCCAATGCGACTCACTCACAACTCGAATCTTCAAATGCTCACTGAATCCACCAGCTTTTCTCGAAAAAATGCCTACTTCGTATATCACTGGCAGAGTAATTCAATGATTCAGGTTCGAATCCTTGTCCTGCTGACAATGTTAACTTGCGACTTGTAATGAGATATCATGTAGTAAGAGCTCCAGATTCCCTAATTGTCCTGTTCCCCGAAAACAACCATCCAAACAACTTTCCAGAAAAAATAAGGTTTCAATACGAGGCGCTGTTAAAAAAAAGTAATTTTTTTATTTTTGGATAAGATTTTCGGTAAAAAGTGGTGCTTACACCCGACAAGCTTGACGGGGAACATGAATGAGTTTTGTTATCACGTCTCCAAAAAGAGTCAGATTCAGCAGGAAGTAGTGACTGTTGCTGCTTCGTCATTAAAATACCGGATAGTATATCAACCATCAGTTGTAGATTCCGGGCACTAAAATGCAGAGAAAATTTGTATAAATATACGATTTGAGCATTGGCAAGTGGCCGTAACATCACTCTCAGGCTGTCTGGTAATAGTTTTCATTGGATACAGAAATAATAAAATAAAAATGTTGTTTTCTTTGTTTTCAACATCGTCAGAGAACTGACGATAGCAGACATGTACTATCTATGGTTTTCGCAGAATTTTGCCACGTTTCCACTCGCTGCTTCAGTACTTTGTGCACTACGCTGTGTCATGCACTACCAAAGAAAAGAACAGAATAATAAATATTTTCTGAAGATTCTGTCTTAAACAAAATGGTTGCAGTTTCCACAATGTCAGAATTCTCACAAACGTATCAGCAGTTATGGCAGTTCCACTGCTTACGAAATACAATAATGGATGATGAACTGTATTGAAATATCAGTTGCACTCCAGAAGACGGACACCAACGTGAACTTCAAATATGTTCCGTTAGGTAAAATAAAAATATGGTGCTGCAACTTCACCGAAACATGTGTGGATGAAGAAAGAAGTGGATGAAGAAAGAAAAACAACCAATTATGCTTTACTCAAAGAAGAATTCTCACAATATATTTATTGTCCTTGCAAACATGATTACTGGTAGTTTACATTCCTAAGGAAAAAGGACCCCAAAATAAATACTAGAATATTGCGAAAATGGTCGGCATGGTAACTGAAATTCGCTGATGTTTCAAAACGAAATTCCAACTCAGTGCGTTGAACCGGTGGCCATTTCGCTTTAGCGAACTCAGCTTATCAGACCAGCAAGCCTGACGGCAATCGAAATAACACTCTTACCTGTTAAGTAAATGCTCTAAACTCTTTCTAATCCGGTCGTCAGTAATCAGGCCTCTCAGTAATCCGGTCCACATCCAGCCTCTAGTCGCTCAAGCGGAAATGACGCATACAATTGTGAATTCTCGTATGCGACGATGTTTTTAGTTAATTATAATGTTAAGCTGTGCTATACATATTTGAAATTGTGGCTCTCTTTACGATTCAGTATCACGGCTTCTAAAAGGAAACACGTTATACTGGACCTCAAGCAGAAACTCGAAATTAGGCATAAGTTCAACTGAGGTTCTTCGCAGAAATTGGTAGGTGCTGAGTACAATGTTGGACGAGCTACTATTTATGACCAATTTTAATAGACGAAGAGATAATCAAGAGCGTGCAGGAAAGTTATAACGAAAGTGATGAAGAAGAGGTCATTGGAGGAGAGAAAATGAAGGTATCTCACGCTGCTGGTACTGAAGCTACAGACATCTTCCTGGAGTACATTATGCAACAATTAGAAACATGACGTACCGTTGCAATGAGTGTAAAGCCGTTGTGCGATAAAGCACGCTGTTGCCGCTTATCATCATTGCGACAATTAAAAATTTGGGACGTGTTTTACAGTGATTGTTGATACTATTTATGTACAAACTCAAAGACTAAGTCTTCTATGAAAATTAATGTATGTATGGAATTAACCATCGAGCATACGCGCTGTTTTTCGGAACGCGAGAGGGCACCCGGCGTACTTTGTACACATGTAAAGAACAGCTGTCCTTACGTTACCAAGGTAAACATGTATGTGCAAAATGAGAGTTTAATCTTAGTTTCATTCAACGACAATAGAATAAATGTACATTATATGAACTAAATGACTGTTTAATAACAAAATAAAATGTCTGTTCCCGCGTGCAAGTATGACCCCACAGTAATGAACCAGTCTAAGCATTAAACAGTGCATTTGCGTCAGATCACAGACATTCGCTTATACGATTATTAATTATCTCGTAGACAATTGCCTATTTATAGGATTCTGCTGCTAGCTCGTAATCTGCGTCATTTTCCTGCATGGGTCGTGGAACAGTTTATCACTGTGTTAGCTGGAGCGATAATGATGAATAGGTATGGGCTCAGAATCGTAAAACTACAATGGAGCGGAACAAGAAGATGTTATTTGTGATTGGCGCACTTTATACGTAGGCTCGCCCGCTCGAGAGTTAAAGTATATCCTTATGCGTTTACACTAAATTTAAGACACTCTCAATAATCCTGCTCTTTTGTTACTATGTCACCCATATGTGCAAGTAATGGCCGGATTAGCAACAGTCAAGTGTACTTTTTTTTCACAGCGATGATTTAGTAAAACAAGGCCCTCGCGAAACTGTCACATAAACTGAATTTGTGGTGACATTGGTACACCTTACGCCAGCAACCAGTACTCGTACTGCTACGCTACATGACGAGCGCGGCGCGGCGCCGGGTCGCACCTGTTCTGGCGGCTGTTGCGGTAGTACTGGAACTCGCTGTTGTAGCCGCGCGAGCCGGTCACCAGGTGGTCCCAGACGGCGGGGTCCAGCGTGTCGAACTCGTCGCGCCAGACGAGTATCTCCCGCGCGGCCGCCGCCGCCGCCGCCGCCGCCGCAGCCACCGCCGCCGCCAGCAGGAGCCGCCACATGTCTGAGCGCGAGCGCGGGCTGCCAGCACGCCGCACCCCGCCCCCACCTATATACCGCCGCCAGCCGCCCGCCGACCGCCTCACCAGCGCCACAGCTGCTGACGCCTCCCGGAAACAATGCCGCACCGCCGTCACCGCGCAACCCCCACAAACGGAAGGGAACATCCAGGACGCGCCAGCCGACAGCCGCTACGTTTACACTGAGTTGACACAAGTCGTGGGACACGTATACAGATGGCGGTAGTATCGCGTGCACAAGATGTGTAAGGGCAGAGTATTGTCAGTGCTTTCATGTGCTCTCGGGTCATTGCGTGAAAAAGTTTCCGACCTGATTATGGCCCCACGACGGGAATTAAAATACTTTGGATGCGGAATGTCTAGCTGGCACCAGACGCATGGACCATTCCACTTCGTAAATCGTTAAAGACTTCAATATTTCGAGATCCACAGTGTCAAGACAATGCCAGGTTGGTTCAAATGGCTCTGAGCACTATGGGACTTAACATCTGAGGTCATCAGTCCCCTAGAACTTAGAACTACTTAAACCTAACTAACCTAAGGACATCATACACATCCGTGCCCGAGGCAGGATTCGAACCTGCGGCCGTAACAGTCTCGCGGTTCCGGACTGAAGCGCCTAGAACCGCTCACTGTGCCAGGAATACCAAATTTCAGGAATTACCTCTCACCACGTACAACGCTGTGACCGACGCCCTTCAATTAACGACCGAGGGCAGCTGTGTTTGCGTACACTTGTCATTGCTAACAAACAACGCTACTGCGTGAAATAGCCGCAGAAATCAATGTCTGATGTGCGACGAACGTATCTGTTAGCACAGTCCGGTGAAATTTGGCATTAATGGGTAATGCAAGCAGATGACCGACCCGAGTGCCTTTGCTTCTTTTCTTTTCTTTTTTTTTTTTTAAAAAAAGAAAAGAAATCTTATGGGACTTAACTGCTAAGGTCATCAGTCCCTAAGCTTACACACTACTTAACGTAAATTATCCTAAGGACAAACGCACACACCCATGCCCGAGGGAGGACTCGAACCTCCGCCAGGACCAGCCGCAGTGCCTTTGCTAACAGTACTATATCGCCTGTGATGCCTCTCCTTCGCACGTAACAATATCGATTGGACCAAAGACGACTGGAAAACCGTGGCCTGGGAAGATGAGTGACGATTTCAGTTGGTAAGAGCTGACGGTAGGGTTCGACTGTGGCGCACTCCCCACGAAGTTATGGATCCAAGTAGCTATCAAGGCACAGTTGAAGCTGGTGCTGACTCCATAATGGTGTGGGCTGTCTTTATATGGAATGGACTGAGCCCTCTGGTCTGTTCGGCTACTTGCAGACAATTTTCAGCCATTCATGGAGTTAATGTTTCCAAACAACGACGAAATTTTTAAGGATGACCGTGCACCATGTCATGATTGATTTGAAGAACATTCTGGACTTTTCCAGAGAATGATCTCACCACCCAGATCACCCGACATCAATCCCATCGAACGCTTATGGGACATAGTCGAGAGATCAGTTGGTGCACAAAATCCTGCACCGGCAACACCTCCACAATTACGGGTGCCGGCCGAAGTGGCCGTGCGGTTAAAGGCGCTGCAGTCTGGAACCGCAAGACCGCTACGGTCGCAGGTTCGAATCCTGCCTCGGGCATGGATGTTTGTGATGTCCTTAGGTTAGTTAGGTTTAACTAGTTCTAAGTTCTAGGGGACTAATGACCTCAGCAGTTGAGTCCCATAGTGCTCAGAGCCAATTACGGGTGGCTATAGAGGCAGTGTAGCTCAGTATTTCTACGGGAGTTCCAACTTGTTGAGTCCACGCCACGTCGAGGTGCTGCAAATGGAGGCCTGACACGGTATTAGGAGGTATCCCCCTGACTTTTATCATCTCATTGTACGTTCACATGCTACGCAACTTACGGAAAGCGAAAATCGTTTTGTTCTTACTGCGTGGGACAGTGCAATACTGATCAGGTGCCACTATTTTAATGGGCTCTAACTGTTTGGGAACTAATTACATTCTAAGACAAAAAAACAACGCACCATAAAGGAATCATCCGAACAGGGTTGAAACCGATAGGTTGAAGGGCTCTCCCCATAATGCTCTAAACTTTTTCAGTGGGTCGGAGATCCGGCGACCGTCCTGGCCAAAATACGGTTTGGCATGCACGAAGACAAGCACTAGAAACTCTTGCCGTTTGCGGATGGGCATTATCATGCTGAACTGTAAGCGCAAGATGGATTACCTTGATGGGCAACAAGACGGGGCGTAGAATTTAGTCACCGTACCGGTGTGCTGCAAGGGTGCCGCGGATGACCACCAAAAGGGTCCTAGTATGAAAACAAATGGCACTCCAGACATTCACTCCTGGTTGCCAGGTTGTATGGTGGGCGACATTCGGGTTGATATCCCAAGGCTGTCCGGGGCGTCTCCAAACACGTCTTCGGCTTGAAATCTCATTGACTGTAATAGAATTGTCTGCAGTAATGATCCCTGCTTCGAAATGACCCCGATGACCAGTGAAAACGTGTCTGGAGGACAGGAAATCACGAATCGGGTCGTAGAATTGTGACTGTATTCGCAGGCACACAGTTTAATTAGAAGCCGCTTGTTAGCAACAGTATCAAAAGTCTTCCGGAAATCTATGGATGTGGAAACAACTTGAGGTGCCCTGTCGATAGCACTCGTTACTTCGCAACACCGAGCGTATCTACACTACTGGCCATTAAAATTGCTACACCACGAAGATGATGTGCTACAGAAGCGAAATTTAATCGACAAGAAGAAGATGCTCTGATATGCAAATGATTAGCTTTTCAGAGCATTCACACAAGGCTGGCGCCGGTCGCGACACCTTACAACGTGCTGACATGAGGAAAGTTTCCAACCGATTTCTCATACATAAACAGCAGTTGTTGTTATGCCTCGTGTAAGGAGGAGAAATACGTACCATCACGTTTCCGACTTTGATAAAGGTCGGATTCTAGCCTATCGCGATTGCGGTTTATCGTATCGCGACATTGCTGCTCGCGTTGGTCGAGATCCAATGACTGTTAGCACAATATGGAATCGGTGGGTTTAGGAGGGTAATACAGAACGCCGTACTGGGTCCCACGGCCTCGTATCACTAGCAGTCGAGATGACAGGCATCTCATCCGCATGGCTGTAACTGATCGTGCAGCCACGTCTCGATCAACAGATGGGGACCTTTGCAAGACAACAACCATCTGACGTTTGCAGCAGCATGGACTATAAGCTCGGAGACCATGGCTGCGTTTACCCTTGACGCTGCATCACAGACAGGAGCGCCTGCGATGGTGTACTCAACGACGAACCTGGATGCACGAATGGCAAAACGTCATTTTTTCGGATGAATCCAGGTTCTGTTTACAGCATCATGATGGTCGCATCCGTTTTTGGCGACATCGCGGTGAACGCACATTGGAAGCGTGTATTTTTCACCGCCATACTAGCGTATCACCCGGCGTGATGGTATGGGGTGCCACTGGTAACACGTCTCGGTCACCTCTTATTCGCATTGACGGCACTTTGAACAGTGGCCGTTACATTTCAGATGTGTTACGACCCGTGGCTCTACCCTTCATTCGATCCCTGCGAAACCCTACATTTCAGCAGGATAATGCACGACCGCATGTTGCAGGTCCTGTACGGGCCTTTCTGGACACAGAAAATGTTCGACTGCTGCCCTGGCCAGCACATTCTCCAGTTCTCTCGCCAACTGAAAACGTCTGGTCAACGGTGGCCGAGCAACTGGCTCGTCACAATACGCCAACGAAGACGTGTCTGGGGACGCCCCAGACAGCAGTGGGATACCAACCCAATATCGCCCGCCATAAGGCCAGGCAAGCAGGAGTGACGGTCTTGAGTGCCATTTCTTTTCATGCCACGACGCCTTTGGTGGTCATCCGTGGCGCCCTTACAGCAGAAGGGTTTGTCGATTACCTTCTACGCCCCGTTTTGTTGCCTTTCGTGGCAAGCCATCTTGGGCTTATAGTTCAGAAAGATAAAGTCCGCCTGCAAAGGGGAGGAGTGTCTACTGCTTCTCTTCGAGTTTGACATACCACACCTTGGCCATCACTGTCGCCGGATCTCTCTCCTATTTGAGAAAGTTAAGAGCATTATGGGTCAGGACCCTTTAGCTATCTCGGGATTTTGACGTTCTAATGCACCAACTGAATATAATTTGGAGCGATATCCGTCAGGAGAACCTTCAACAACTCTATCAATCAATGCAAAGGTGAATAACTACTTGCTTAAGCGGCAGAAATGGACTTTCCCCTGAATAACAATCCACTTTTTCTGAAATTGTAATTATTTGTTTGTGTGTACATGTATATCACATCTACCGATTCCCGTCCCATTCGGATAATTTCTTCATGGTGTGTCTGTCTTAGTCTTCGAGTGTCACAAATGGTAATGTTCTTCACAGCTAGCCTCTTATTGTCCGTCCTCCTTGTTCCCTCCTCAGTAGTGCTATCGATTATACGCGCCTGTCCAAATTTGTGCTTTGAACACAAGTTGAGCGAGGGCCCATATTTGTATCCTGCCTTTTCATGGTGTAACACTCAAAAGTTCTAATTGTACACCAACCTGGTCTCTTTACTGATGTCAGAGTGCGGAAAGAATGTTAGTAATTATAAGTCGTCTATACCTTACTCATCACTAACGTCATGTCAGCTAAAATTAACCTTTTTAATAGTAATGGAGGCATAGGAATTAAAGATATGCCTCCCAGAGTGCCGTTTTTATGTATTAGGTCTGAATTGATTTTACTAGTAAGATCAGATATTGGTTTTCCGAGCCTTCGTTGTTTCAGTGTCTAAATAAAGGTAAACGTACTTTCGTAGCATTTGTAGATTTAGAGACAGCTTTCCACAATATTGATTCGAATACAGTCCGTAAAATTTAGTCTTGAGAGTCGAAGGACGTGAGAAGGAAGCAGTGTTTTAGAAGAGAGTTAGACAAGGTTGTAGTCTACCCGCACCGCCATTCACTCTGCACATTGAGAAAGCAACAAAGGAAATCAAACAGAAATTTGGAAATGATGTTAAAGTCCAGGGAGAAGAAATAGAAGTCTTAAGTTTGTAAAGCGGCGAAAAACTTGGAAGAGCAGTTTAACGGAGTGAATAGGTTCTAATAAGGATAGCGAAATGTAGTCGAATTAAATCAGGCGTTGCTGAGACGACTGGAATAGGAAGTGAGACATAAACTATTTGGGCAGCAAAAAACTGATGCATAATAGGAGAGGATTTGAACTGCAGACTGGCAATAGCAAGAAACACATTTCTGAAAAAGAGAAATTTCTTAATACTGAAAATAAATTAAAATTTTATATTTTCTGCTGGTATCTGACTGGAGTGTAGCCTTGTACAGAAGTGAAACGTGGACTATAAACAGCTGTTGCGAGAAGAACAGAATAGAAGCATTTGAATACAGAAGAAGGCTGAAGGTTAGAAGAGTATACAAAATAATTAATACACAGATACTGAATCGAACTGAAGAAAAATAAAAATCTAAGGCACAACTTGACCAGAAGAAGAGATTGGTTCATACGACACCTCCTGAGACTTCAAGGAATGGTCAGTTTGATAAGTGAAGGAAGTATGTGTTGGGAAAAGGAGGATGAGAGGATATGAACTGCAGACTGGCAATAGCAAGAAACACATTTCTGAAAAAGAGAAATTTCTTAATACTGAACATAAATTCTAATTTTATAATTTTTTTTCTGATGGTATCTGAATGGAGCCTTATATAGAAGTGAAACGTGGACGATAAACAACTGTTGTGAGAAGAACATAATAGAAGCATTTGAATACAGAAGAAGGCTGAAGATTAGATGAGTACACAAAATAATTAATACACAGATACTGAATCGAACTGAAGAAAAACAAAAATCTAAGGCGCAACTTGACCAGAAGAAGTGATTGGTTCATACGACACCTCCCGAGACTTCAAGGAATGGTCAGTTTGATACGGGAAGGAAGTGTGTGTTGGGAAAAGGAGGATGAAAATTGTAGGCGGAGACCAAGGTTTCAGTGCTGTTAGCGGCTTCTGACGGATGTAGGTTGCGGTAGCTATGAAAAGATTAAGAGGCTTGCGGGGGACTGTTGTCTCAAACCGACTTCGGACTGGAGATCATAATAACAGAATGATATCTGTCAATCAGCTGCTCCAATATCGGGACGATTAAAACTACAGTTACCGGAAGTGACGTAATGATAGTGTGGCGTGTGACGTCATCGATGCGCAGACATAAAATGGACAATATTTAGTTTTCTTCTACAAACTTTTATTAACGTAGCTTGTGGTGGGACGTTGATTTATAGCGTAGCCCTAGTTCTGGTTAGCACGGAAGGTTGTATGTTCGTGAAGCCAGTGAATGTAATGTCATAAAAGTAACTACAATTCTTGTAATTTCGTATATTGGGTTTCGATAAGAGGGTTCTGTCCACCATGTCGATGGCGTCATGGATCAAAGCAGTCGAGTGTAATTGGTAGGTCCAAAATTTCCCCGTATTCTCAGTTATCAGGAAACCAATGCTTCTTTTAATTGCTTTTAATGAAGAGAGAATATTATTTTCTTGTGGATGTCAGTGAAGTTTTGGGGAGAGGTAGATTGTTAATGCAAATATCTTAAAAATTTCAATCACGCCAATTAATACGTGCGAAAGAATTTTATTACATTCTCCCAGATCATGCGTTTTGTAGAAAAACAGAGAAGTAATTGCTGCTGTAGTATTGGTGCAGTCCAGCATTTAAACACCCGCTATGGGTAAAAAACTTCTGATACAACTGACAGTCACTCGTATTCATATACACAGAATCAGCGAACGTTTTGACACCAGCTATTGGTTGTGTGGGAGAGCCCTTACTACTACAAGAGAGGTTGGATGTCGTAGTGCAAGCGTCGCCTGTTGCGTTTTTACAAATACAATGAAAAAGAAACATTTCTTTGGTATAAATCGTTTTATTGCTCATCGGTGTGTTCACATTTAAAATTTATACATTTTTGCGTTGGCATGAAAAAATTCTAGAAAATATTTTTCCTGTGTGTTAGATACTTCAACAATATGGTTCGAGAACGATACAACAGCTCATTGAAGTATTGTAAATCGCTGTCTACATAGAATCAGCCGTTTGACGTGCTGAGCGTCAGCTGGCATTGTCGTGATGAAGAATGATGTCACGTTTTTGGCCATTTTTCTCAATTTCATCGATGACTTGTGGCAAACAAATTGTTAATGTTCGCGATATTTCTACAGTAATTGAAGCAACAATTAATCTTTTCTTGGAAGAGCTCCGCGAACGAAAGACTTTTCTTGGTTTCGGTTCATCTTGGAACATCTAAACAACTGGTTGGTGCATAGTTTTCGCTCTGAAAGAATATCTCGCAATTTCGTCTCCTGGTACGATGTTGTATACGGATATTGCATTTCCTCAGTCAAATTTTCTAAACATTTACTCACCACAATTCATACGAGCCTCTATGTGAGTTTCGGTCAAATTGCGAGGAATCGATCAGAAATAGGTGTCTTTTTCAACTAAATTTTCATGTAACGGTAAATTTAATGCAGTCTGCCATGTGCCTGCGCAGGCCTCTCAGTAAGTCATACAAAAATCCTCTTCGATCAAGTTGGTGCAACATCGATTTTTCTTGCACAACACCAGATTTTGGTCGACCTTCTCGAATATAAGCCCGTAGGCTTCCATGATTAGTGTTAGTTCGAGTCAGATCCCTTTGGGTATCATGCCGCGTCATTGTAAAATACTAAAACAACAAAAATGCCGAAGTTTCGATCGACTTTGCAGTGGTGCTCTTCAGAGTGACTAACTGCAATCGGTCGAAACGTCCTCATTTTTGTTGTTTTAGTGTTTTATAATGATGTGGTCCAATACTAAAATTATTTTATTCAGACCTTTTAGATATTCATCGCTTACTGTAGCACGAGCATGACGAAATGCTGCAAACGATTTCTAAACAGCTTTTTCCTGTGGAGATGAGCGATTACCAAAAGATGTTGTTGATTTAGGTCTTGCCGAAACCTGTAAAAAATAAACCAACGGAAAAATTCACGTGAAACTACCTTTTCTTCAGAAGACTGGCTTTTGACTGTCCATTGTAAACAGAATATTTGGCCAATTTCTGAGCAGCCGCTGTTTCAACTGTAAAAAGGACTGTCCTAGTGCAAGTACGACGTGCGCAGTGAAGGTTCCGTACGAACTTAATTACGCATGTAGATAGTTCATCCAGCCCGGAAATCGAGAATCTCGACGATGGTTCACAGTTATCGATATAGTGTGATTACACATTAACAGTTTTCGGATTTTTTTTTCCTTTACTTGTACTGTGATCTCTTGCTTCTCGTCAAGTTTCATGATTCTAGGTCGATAGGTACTATCCTACAGGTTTTGATGAGTGTTTGTGTGTATCAAAATGTATGACATAAATGGCCCTATCTTTTCGCTGCACTTACTTAGAAGCTTAAAGTTTTTATGCCGGTAAGGCACTGTAGACCTTAGTATGTGATACAAAGCTCAACTTGATACGTCTTTCGGTTCCTGAGAAAAATGGATCTTAACAGACAGGCAGAGAGACACGCTGACGACAATTGAATAAAAAGTTTTTCTTCTGATATAATTAGAAATTCGCAATTTTCGGATTCTTTTCCTTTACTTGTACTGTGAACTCTTTCTTGCTTCCAGATTTCATGAATCTCCTTCAACAGGAAGTACCGTATAAATTCTGATGTGTGAGTTTGCGAGTACCAAAATGTGTGACATAATTGGCCGTATCTTTTGAGTGCATTGGCTTCACACCGTGAAGGAACCGTAAACAGTAGATGATATAAATTTCAACTTAATACCTCTACCTGTCCCTGAGAAAAAGGGGTCTTGAACTTCGGACAGACAGACAGACAGTCAGTCAGACGTACAAAAAAGTAATCTTACAAGAGTTCCGTTCCCACCGATTGACATACGGTAACCTAAAAACGACAAATTTTCAAAGAATGGCAGCCTCAGGTCTGAAGCTTGAAAGGCGAGCCACATATACAAATTAGAAGCACCTCTTCATTTAAGTAAGGTAAATGGTATAACTTCCTGGTCAGTCCATCATTCCACGCAAAATCACATTGTCCACCAACCAACACTTCAAACAACAAGTAGCAACATTACAGTCAAATCACTACTCAAATACTGTAGTGTTTACACTATGCGAAGACCGATTGTTTAAGTAGACAGCCAGACTCGGTATCGCAGTGTTTACATCACCAACCAGAAGAGGCGTTGGGAAATCGATTTACGGAAATCTGGATTCAGTAGTCCACGTAAATGTTGTGCGCATCAGTTGCTAAACACAAACAGTTGTTCAGACGACTAATTCCAGGTACTTACAGGGGTCTGACGAGGAAACTACTCGGTCAGTTGTAATGTACCGGACCTCGGCCACCGGCTAGTGCTGGTCGCTTCTGTGAGCGACAGCGCATGGTTGCCAGCTTCCGGAGGACGGGGGCCGTTCAACAGCCTAGAGATAAGAGATCTTTGCTTAATACGGCTAAAGCAAAGGTGGACAAACGGCGGCCGGCGGCCCGGATCCGGCCTGCGATTGGTTTCAATTTGGCCCGCGGATAGAATTCGCAAAGTTATTGTTAATTGTTTCCGCGCGGCCGCTACGGTCGCAGGTTCGAATCCTGCCTCGGGCATGGATGTGTGTGAAGTTCTTAGGTTAGTTAGGTTTAAGTAGTTCTAAGTTGTATGGGACTGATGACCTCAGATGTTAAGTCCCATAGTGCTCAGAGCCATTTGAACCATTTTGTTAATTGTTTGTCGACTGGGACTGCTAACCTCATTATCAAATTTTGTTTTTCTATTCTTTCTCGTATTAACGTTAGTAAATAATTCCTTCCATAATGAACGTATTAGAACACTGCAACTGTTGAAACTGAAGGTAATTTATAATGAATTAGTTGCAACTAGTTGCTTTCACAGCCATTAATTTTTCCACAATAATCTTTTAAGACGCCTGGCATATCCATCTTCAGATTATATGTAAATTGAAGCAGAAGGGGGAGAAAGGAAAAGGATTAATGATCTCAGCTGCATAGGAACATGACGCGGAATCAGAGGTGACGAGTGAAAAATGTGTGACGGAACAGAATTCGAACCCGAGATCTCACGCTTACTAGGCAATTGCGTTGACCAGTGCGCCACCCGGGACACAGTATTTATCGCAACCGCACGGACAATATCGGTAGCCCTCGCGGCTGACCCACATTCCCACCGAGTGCCACCCATTCGCAGTCCCTGTCCATTTCCTCCACGCTCGCTACTCTCAGATTCCCGCCGGAGCTCGGACGTACTTGTGCAAACTTGTGTCTCCATTGCTCATCTAGGAGAAACAATTATGTGAATGCGTGGTATCTGTCCGATGATGATGATGATGATGATGGTTGGTTTGTGATGCGCTCAACTAAGCGGTCGTCAGCGCCCATACAAATACCCAATCTGTACAGAGTCCAATCTAGCCACTTTCACGAATGATGATGGAATGATGAGAACAACACAAACACCCAGTCCCCGGGCCGGTAAAAATCCCCATTCCGGCCGGGACCCCGAGATCCAGCCGTAGCAATTCTAGCCACTAGACCACAAGCTACTGACATGTCAGTCCGAAAGAACAGACACCACGCATTCATATAACCATCGTGAGATACTTATATTTGTTTACGTGTCATGAAAATAGCTTCTTTACTCATGGCGGTGCAGAAGTTTCCAGCGAAGCTTTTAAAGACAACTATTGTATGACGTGGTAAGTAAAAATAAGACGCTCATGACGCGTAAATAAATATAAACCTCTGAAGATCGAGTGAACATAAAATGAAAGAACTGTCAAAACTACGGTCGCAGGTTGATGTGTGCAATGTCCTTAGGTTAGTTAGATTTAAGTACACTCCTGGAAATGGAAAAAAGAACACATTGACACCGGTGTGTCAGACCCACCATACTTGCTCCGGACACTGCGAGAGGGCTGTACAAGCAATGATCACACGCACGGCACAGCGGACACACCAGGAACCGCGGCGTTGGCCGTCGAATGGCGCTAGCTGCGCAGCATTTGTGCACCGCCGCCGTCAGTGTCAGCCAGTTTGCCGTGGCATACGGAGCTCCATCGCAGTCTTTAACACTGGTAGCATGCCGCGACAGCGTGGACGTGAACCGTATGTGCAGTTGACGGACTTTGAGCGAGGGCGTATAGTGGGCATGCGGGAGGCCGGGTGGACGTACCGCCGAATTGCTCAACACGAGGGGCGTGAGGTCTCCACAGTACATCGATGTTGTCGCCAGTCGTCGGCGGAAGGTGCACGTGCCCGTCGACCTGGGACCGGACCGCAGCGACGCACGGATGCACGCCAAGACCGTAGGATCCTACGCAGTGCCGTAGGGGACCGCACCGCCACTTCCCAGCAAATTAGGGACACTGTTGCTCCTGGGGTATCGGCGAGGACCATTCGCAACCGTCTCCATGAAGCTGGGCTACGGTCCCGCACACCGTTAGGCCGTCTTCCGCTCACGCCCCAACATCGTGCAGCCCGCCTCCAGTGGTGTCGCGACAGGCGTGAATGGAGGGACGAATGGAGACGTGTCGTCTTCAGCGATGGGAGTCGCTTCTGCCTTGGTGCCAATGATGGTCGTATGCGTGTTTGGCGCCGTGCAGGTGAGCGCCACAATCAGGACTGCATACGACCGAGGCACACAGGGCCAACACCCGGCATCATGGTGTGGGGAGCGATCTCCTACACTGGCCGTACACCACTGGTGATCGTCGAGGGGACACTGAATAGTGCACGGTACATCCAAACCGTCATCGAACCCATCGTTCTACCATTCCTAGACCGGCAAGGGAACTTGCTGTTCCAACAGGACAATGCACGTCCGCATGTATCCCGTGCCACCCAACGTGCTCTAGAAGGTGTAAGTCAACTACCCTGGCCAGCAAGATCTCCGGATCTGTCCCCCATTGAGCATGTTTGGGACTGGATGAAGCGTCGTCTCACGCGGTCTGCACGTCCAGCACGAACGCTGGTCCAACTGAGGCGCCAGGTGGAAATGGCATGGCAAGCCGTTCCACAGGACTACATCCAGCATCTCTACGATCGTCTCCATGGGAGAATAGCAGCCTGCATTGCTGCGAAAGGTGGATATACACTGTACTAGTGCCGACATTGTGCATGCTCTGTTGCCTGTGTCTATGTGCCTGTGGTTCTGTCAGTGTGATCATGTGATGTATCTGACCCCAGGAATGTGTCAATAAAGTTTCCCCTTCCTGGGACAATGAATTCACGGTGTTCTTATTTCAATTTCCAGGAAGATCGAGTGAACATAAAGTGAAAGAACTGTCAAAACCACGGTCGCAGGTTCGAATCCTGCCTCGGACATTGATGTATGCGATGTCGTTAGGTTAGTTAGATTTAAGTAGTTCTAAGGGACTGTTGACCTCAGAAGTTAAGTCCCATAGTACTCAGAGCCATTTGAGCTGTCAAAAACGCGTCTTTTGAGGCATAATTTGTATCGTTGCGTGTCGCGAAAAGGGTGCCATTCATATCGGTGAGTTAAGCCACAAATATTAATGTCACGATCGATATAGTTTCTACCTTATAGGCTAAGAACGTTGCTGTCGCGTCACGTGACAAAGTGGCCCTCGAGCTTAAGCATGTGAATTAGGCCCGCGGGCCACCAGAGGTTATCCATGCCTGGGATGAAGTGTGATTGGCCTGGCGCGACTAGGCGTTTGTCAAAGGCTAACGTTTTCCATATGATGGAGGATGTTTCCTAATTCCGTTTGGGTAACATGCTCCTGAAAGTGGCAGGGAGCAGCACTTTACAGCAATATTATGAGCGTTAAAAGGATATGGTCAATCGAAACGCCCACGTTCTACTCTGGGAACTGATTGGCTGAAACATCTGCAAGTTAAAATAGTTTCGTTGAGCAGTTTGGAACTCGCGAGACAAAGGAGTCGGCCGGCAGCACCTCTGGGTGCAGGAGGCAAATTTTTAACCCTCTGCTGCAGAGTTGATGACTTTGGGTATGTATTTCTGAAGTAGATAGTCAGATATCAATAAAGTAGTTGTCGGAAGTTTAGAAAGTGTTCAGAAGTGCGCTCCGGTGAGCGTATGTGCGTACCACCGGCTTAATCAATAGCTCGTTTTCGAGGCAACTGTTGTTGTTTAGGGAGCACACAGGGACTCTGTGGTAAGAGGCCGCCTAGCAACTGTGGAGCAACTAGACAGTTGCGAGTGTTGGCTGAAAGTAGTCAGACAGGCACAGGACATTGATTAGTGATGAAAAAGAAGTGACTATTTTAATCCTGGTCGTAGGTCAAAGGGATGCTGGCGATCCTTATTTGGCTTGATAGAATGTATGTAGCGGCTTATGTAAGATATTCAGATCCGCCAACAAATATTTCGGAGGAAGTCTATGGATCGATAGGTCGCTTGATTTGCCTCGCGCACCGCACGGCGATGGAAGTTAGTAGACACTTGCGCGCGTTGTCCGCATCTCGTGGTCGTGCGGTAGCGTTCTCGTTTCCCACGCCCGGGTTCCCGGGTTCGATTCCCGGCGGGGTCAGGGATTTTCTCTGCCTCGTGACGGCTGGGTGTTGTGTGCTGTCCTTAGGTTAGTTAAGTTTAAGTAGTTCTAAGTTCTAGGGGACTTATGACCACAGCAGTTGAGTCCCATAGTGCTCAGAGCCATTTGAACCATTTTTTGAACACTTGCGCGCCCGCGAGTGTGCCTTCAATAGACGCTGCAGAAATCCAGAGGGCAGGACGTGTAGGAACGTTCTATATTAGCAGAGTTCACTTACTGTAGAAGAAACGGGATGGCTGAAGTGAAACTAGTCCGAAAAGTACTTCCTGTATTCCGGAAATATAACTCCCTTGTAGACCAACTGAATTGCTTGACGCTTTTTTCAGCATAAATGCAGCAGCAGAACACAGTTCAAATGCGTCCTCGGCACACGCTTGTGAAGTGTTTGGTACGGAGAGGTTAGAGGATAAAGGCACTAACTGTCCTAACCTCCAAGATGGCCCGATCTCTCTTTTTGTGAATGTTATCTGCAGGGCAGTTAGGTGGCCCAAGTGTGCTCAAACAGCCCACACGCACTGGGAAAGGCACAGCAGAACATGGGAATCACTGTTGTTGCCACCCCTAGTACAGAGCTGCTACGTATGAGTCATATGAATGACGTTGCAAAGTGATATGAAATGGAACGAGCGTGTGAGGATTTGGTAGAGAAGGCGAATGATCGACTTCGGTTTACTGGGAGAATTTTAGGAAAGTGTGGTTAATCTGCAAAGGAGACTGTATACAGGACATTAGCGCCACCTACTGTTGAGCACTGCTCGAGTGTTTGAGATTTGCACCAGGTCGGGTTAAAAGAGGGCAATGAAGCACATCAGAGGCGAGCTGCTAGAAGATTTGTTACGGTAGGTTCGAACAACACGCAAGTAATACGCCGTTACGGAGATGCTTCGGGAGCTTTAATGGGGACCCCTGGAAGCGAAGACGACAGTCTTTTCGAGGAAAACTAGATGTAGATGTAATATAATAAATTGCGCACAGCGCTTGAACGACTTCAGCGGCGAACACACAAATTAAATGTGTGCTGTTTAGTAACTGAAATTTGAAGTAATACTCTACGTATGTATTTTAATGATTACGACGAATATCAGGAAGAGGTGGATTTGAAAGGCAGCATCCATCATTAGAACACTTCTCCCTATTTATTTAGCAATAGTCAGATGATCATCCTAGTCATCAACTCCCACCTGAGTGGTATTCTTAAATACCATTTATGGGTGAAAGGTGCAACTCCTGATGTCCAGAACTGTAAGACATAGAAGGAAGGTCAGTGTCAAAATGAACGAAGAAAAATGGCTATATCTTTGAAGGTCACTATTTTCTATGACTCATGTCCATTGTCTCTCCAAAACGCACGTCTTAACGCAAACAAATGTGGCAGGATGTGGATAAACTTTTTATTGTTAGTTCCCTGAACTACTGCATCACAAGTTCGTTCCTGTCCGCACATAAATCTCTTTTCTTAGTTGCCCACTTCAGTAACGAACTTTCGTTTCACAGAATACAGCACTCCAATGAGTTACAAATTTGTCCTGAGGTAAGATAGAGCATCCTGAAAATCGCCTATTACGGCCTTTCTATTGACACGCTATAGGGCAATCTCTGTATACGAGTATAAAAGCGAATGTGACTGAGTGACTGACTGCCCGACTCACCATCGCCCAGCCCAAACCGCTAAGGATAGAAAATTGAAATTTGGGGAAGGTGTGCATCTTATACTGTAGGCTTCGTTTAGTAAGGTATTTTTAGAAATTCCAACTATAAGAGTTTAAAACAGGGGATGAAGGATTTTTTTAAAAAAAATGTCGCTATTAAAGGGAATTTTGAAGCTAGGCATATGAAAATTGGTATTTGGTTTCTCGGTCAGAAATAAAGAAATACGTGTTTCAGTATTGTTGGAAATTTAACTCTATGGGGGTCAAACAGACAGTACAGCTTTTTTTGAAAATATATGATTATAAAAAACTACTAAAGCTACATCTATGAACATATTGGTATTTTATTTCTCGGTTACAAATTTAAAAAATTACGTGTTTCAGTGTTTTGGAGATTGAACCGCTAAGGGGGTGACATTTTTTTATGAAAATATTTTATTAAGAAAGCATTTTAAGGCTAAATGTATGAAAACTTAAATTTAGCTTCTCAGTTAGAAATAAAAAAAATACGTGTTCACTGTTTTTGGAAATTCAACGGGTGATGGAAGTTTTTATGGAAATACAGTACTTAATTGTGCAATCATTTTTGAAGCCAAATCTATGAAAGTTTGTACTTTGCTTCTCTGTTATAAATAAAACATACGCATGTCACTGTTTTTGGAAATTCAGCCCCTAAGGAGGCGAAGCGTTTTACGAAAATATTTTATTGCGAAAGCGCTTTTAAAACTAAATCTTGGGTTAGGCTTCCCGGCTTGAAATGAAAAATACGTGTTTCACTGTTCTTAGAAATTCAACCCCTAAGAGGCTGAAATGGGGTCAGACTAATACACTGACTCATCGGCCCAACCCAAACAGCTAAGAAAAAAACCTGAAGTTTGAAAGGTTTGGATGGTATACTGTAGGCAGCGTTTAAGAAGAGATTTTCCGAAATTCCACTCCTAAAGGGGTGAAATAGAAGATGAAAGGCTTTTGGAAAGTATCTCGCTATTTAGGGAATTTTCAAGCTAGAACTACAAAAATTGGTATTTGGTTTCTGAGTCACAAAATAAAAAATACATGTTTCAGCATTTTTGGAAATTCAATCACTAAGGGGGCAAAATAGTGACTGAAATTGTTTTTAAAATAAATAATTACCAAAGAACTACTAATGGATTTTAAGGCTACATCTGTGGCAACTGGTATTTGGCTACTCGGTTTGAAATTTGAAAGAAAAAAAAATAGGCACGTTTCAGTGTTTCTGGAAATTCAACCTAGTAGGCGTGTGCAAGAGGGGACGAAAATTTTTAAGATAATATTTCGTTAGACCTACATTAAAAAAATAACGCTAAATTTGTGAAAATTGGTATTTCACTTCTTGGTTAGATATAAATAAATATTTGTTAGGAGATGATAGTTGCTATGGAAATATCTCCACAAGAACGCAAAAGGCATGATTAACAAAAACTTTGGACTTCAGCTACCAGAATCGCATTTTAGTCAGTAGTATATTTGGAAAAGACCATGGTTATATGACCTTAATTAGCGTGAAAAACTTGGAAGGTATTGCTGACAGTGAACAACATAAAAATTCTATTAATTAAAAACAAATAAAATCTCTGCAGGCCGTACGGTCTACGCGAGCGAAGCAGTGGTCGCTAAGCTAGTCATTTACTGAGCTTAACGAAGGCGATGTTGGCCTGATATATTCGACGATGCCCTTTGGCTACACTGACTAAAGGGTACTTCTAAGAAGTTCCAAATTAAGATAACCTAAAGATGCCTAAATAAGGCGAAACGCATAGTTGAAAAAATAAAAAAATAAAATTGCAACCAAGACTGTTTTTAACCAATATAGTCATCGTAGTTGCATGGTTCGGACACAGCCAATACGATCACTAGCGGCGAAATAGTATTTGCTGCATGGTCAGCATAAGATATGAGATGCTCTGGAAAATGTCCTTCCTGCCGTTTTAGGACACTTTTCTGCTGTCTTAAACTCTCCCACGGCCTACACGAAGCATTAAAATTCTTGTTAAAGACTGGAAACGAGGTCACAAGGAAGCCAGTCAAAATAAAAGGAATAGCTGAAGAACGCAGAAAGAACGCCGACAAGGGTTCTCGGAATCTTGCAACGACCTGCTAAAGGAGCACATCTGGTGCAGAAGACCGGATCTCGGGAAGAGTCACTACACCAGTACCATTAAGCAGCTCGACGTTTTCAGTGCGAGCAGTGAAACTAATTTCATGTAGCGAAAACCATACAGTAACTAACAGTTCACTGTTAACGAATAACTGGTACTTGATTGCATATTAATGACTCTTATAAATGTCTGATAGTATTGGTTTACCCTATTTCCAGTTAAATTTTAATAGTGCTATTTCTGGTGCTAAGGTTCAGTCACACCATCTGCTTTCCAGAGGTTGTGCAGGTAGTTAGCTTGCATTCAAGGAGGTAAGCCGTAACCAGTTGGAATCCGCACCTCGGATTTACTGCTGAAGTTCTGGTAACGGTGTGGTTCTTAGGCGAATTTCCCATCCTCATATGAGTGCACTGTTTCCCATTTCCAGCTCAGAAATAAAAACATACAAAATACGGCAACACACAGAACAGTGTTTCCTCGAAATGCGTACAGATGACGTACTTAATAGTAAGGGAGCGAGGCGGCGCAGTGGTTAAGATTTTGACGGATCATCTGTAGCTTCCGTCGTGTTTAACTTTTTTATTCATGAGTACGGGGTCAAATTACCATTACTTTTGTATGACATTACTGCTGAGGGATCAACGGGCTACCGGTACGGGGGAATTTCATGTTTGATCAAGCTACGCTGCGCTTGATCCGATCGGTGGACATACAGTAGCCGTCCATTACCAGCGATTTCCTCGACACAGATACGACAATGGGACAGCTGCCAAAGAGCGCACACCTATGCTCGCTGAAGAACTAAATATCATATAATACCGCTACATCTCATCCTTGTATGAAGTCTTGTATTGTATAACGAATAAATGTCTGTACCGAGATAAAACTGCTTAATTCGTTTACTTGACTGGAATTATTATTGATTAAAGATGCCAGGGACCAACGACTCGGTATTGTATGAAATCGGAATCACACACTGAGGTGACAAAGGTCATCAGGTACCTCCTTTCGCCCGACGTAGTTCAGCAGCTCGACGTAGCTTGGGCTAAACAAGAAGTGTTGAGCTACGCTGCGTCTACAGCCGTCCATAGTTGCGAAAGTGATGCTCGTGCAGGATATTTTGCATGAACAGACGTCTCGATTATTTCCCATAAATGTTCAATGGGATCCATGTCGGACGATCTGGATGGCTAAATCATTCGCTCGAAATGTCCAGACTGTTCTTCAAATGAATCACGAACAGCTGTGGCCCGACGACATGGCGCGTTGTGATCCATAAAAAATCCGTCGTTGTTTGAGAACATCAACTCCATGAATGACGGAAAATTGTCTCCAGTGGCCGAACAGACCAGACGACCCAGTCCATTCCATATAAACACAGCCCACATCATTATTGAACCGCCACCAGCTTCAACAGTGCCTTGATAACAACTTGGGTCCAGAGCTTCGTGCGGTCTGCGCCACACTCGAACCCCACCACCAGCTCTTACCAACTGAAATCGGGACTCATCTTCCCAGGCCGTGGATTTCCAGTCGTCAAGGGTCCAACCGATATGGTCACGAATCCAGGAGAGACGCTTCAGGCGATGTCCTGCTGTTAGCAAAGGCAGTCGCGTCGGTCGTTCGCTGCCATAGCCCATTAACACCAAATTTCACCGCACTGTCGTAACGGATACGTTCGTCATACGTCCCACAATGGTTTCTGCTGTTATTTCGTGCAGAGTTGCTTCTCTGTTGGCACTGACAACTCTACTCAAACGGTACTGCTGTAGGTCGTTAAGTGACAGCCTCTGCGACTGCGTCGTCCGCAGTGAGAGGTAATGCCTGAAATTTGGTATTTTCGACACACTCTTAACACCGTGGGTCTCGGAATCCTGAATTCCCTAACAATTTCCGAAATGAACTGTCCAATGCGTCTAGCTCCAACTACCATTCCGCACTGAAAGCATGTTAATTCCCGTCGGATACCTTCTCACATGAATCACCTGTGTACAAATGAGAGCTAGGGCAACGTACAGCCCTTTTATACGTTGTGGACGCGATACTACCGCTATCTGTGTATGTGCATATCGCTATCCCATAACTCAGTGTATACTAGTACGTGTTTGAGTTACTTGTGATTAGTTGTGTGAGCGTTACTGACGCGCATTTATCAATGAGTTACCTAGATTGAATTTACAGCGGTTTTATTTTTATTTGTGTGTAAGAATATTTACGTGAAGGTGACAGACTATTTATTCCTTGGGAAATATGTAAGTTCCGTGAGGCATGTTATTTAGGCAATCGCGGTAGTCGCCATTTCTCTCAATCACGACATTACGAAGTCAGGTAACTCAAACAATTCAGGGCTTATTAGCTATCAGTGAATTGGTTCTCAGGGGTACGATTTAGGCTCTTTTGTGTGGTATGTGACCAGAGTCGATGAGAGGAACTTAGCGCATCCAGGTACCTGTACGCCGTTGGTGGGTTCTACATTAATCACCTGAATAATATAGGGCCACAAGTCAGAAAATTGGCCAAAAGATACAGGGCTGTTGTGGAGGAATGGAGTTTAGAAAGCCGTCAGGATCTGTAGATTCATGTTTGCTGGGTTTCCGAAAAACTTCATGAAAATATTAGGATTTTCTTTAGAAAAAGATACGGCGGGTTGCCTCCTCTACTCCAGTCTAACTGAGCAAGTTCGCTGGCTCTAACGAGCTGACGAAGTTTTAACTGCTTTTTCTTCTCAGATCCCGCTGGTGCTGGTGTGTCACCAAGCGGAGACGGTAGTAGAAACACTGGTTTAGATCCTTCAGTGTGAGACAACGCCAGGCAAAAGTGATAAATAGGCGAAGAGACTCGTTATTGTTTGATTTCCTGATTGCTGAGCAATCAGTGGATACAGCTACATTTGTTTAATATACTGAAGAGCCAAAGAAACCGGTACACCTGCCTAATATCGTCTAGGGCCTCCGCGAGCACGCAGAAGTGCCGCAATACGATATGGCATGGACTCGACTATGTCTGAAGTAGTGCTGGGGGGAACTGACACCATGAATCCTACAGGGCTGTCCATAAGTCCGCAAGAATACGAGGGGGTGGAGATCTCTTCTGAACAGTACATTGCAAGACATCCCAGTTATTAACAATAAAGTTCACGTCTGTGGAGTTTGGTTGCCTGTGAATGTGTTTAAACTCAGAACCGTGTTCCTGGAGCCACTGTGTAGCAATACTAGACGTTTAGGGTGTCGCATTGTCCTGCTGGAATTATCCAAGTCAGTTGGAATGCACAATGGACATGAATGGATGCAAGTGATCAGACAGGATGCTTATGTATGTGTCACATGTCAGAGTCGTATCTAGACGTATCAGGGATCCTATATCACTCCAACTGCAAGCGCCTCACACCATTACAGAGCCGCCACCAGCTTGAACAGTCCCCTCCTGAAATGAAGGTTCAATGGATTCGTGAGATTATCTCCATGCCCATACACGTCCAACCACTTGATACATTTTGAAACGAGACTGGTCCGACCGGGCAACATGTTTCCAGTCATGAACAGTCCATTGTCAGTATTGACGGGCCCAGGCGAGGCATAAAGCTTTGCGTCGCGCAGTCGTGAAAGGATCCGAAAGCCCATATCGATGATGTTTCGTTGAATGGTTCGCACGCTGACAGTTGTTGATGGCCCAGCATTGAGATCTGCAACAATTTGCTGAAGGGTTGCACTTCTGTCACGTTGAACGATTCTCTTTAGTCGTCGTTAGTCCCATTCTTGCAGGATCTTCCGGCCGCAGCGATATCGGAGGTTTGATGTTTTACAAGAGTCCTGACATTCACAGTACACTCGTGAAATGGTCATACGGGAAAATTCCCATTTCATCGCTACCTCGGAGATGCTGTGTCCCTTCGCTCGTGCGCCGACTATAACACTACGTTCAAACTCACTTAAATATTGATAACCTTCCATTATAACAGCAGTAACCGATCTAACAACTGCGGCAGCCGCTTGTTGTCTTATACAGGCGTTGCTGGCCGTAGCACCTTGTTCTGCCTGTTTATGTATGTCTATATTTGAATATTCATGCCTATATCAGTCTCCTTGGCGCTTCAGTGTATATAGGAGTACGCGTACGGAACGATTTAATACGAACGACTCCATAAAACTAATAACGGAAAACGAAGACGTCAGACTAGAGATTTATTGGAAGTGACCTTAAGAACTGTAGTCTCCCCCTCCCCCCCCCCCACCCCCCGATACACACACACAAAATCCTCGTTAGGTCGATACCTGAGTACTGCTCCTCAGTCTGCGATCCTTGCCAGGCAGGACTGACAGAAGAGACATGAAATATACAAAGAAGAGCAAGCCGGTTCCTCGTAGGTAAGCGCGAAAGAGGTACGAAGTTCCTCAGTTGACACCAGTGGCAGAAGCGTTGTGCATTACAGTGTAGTTTACTGTTAAATGCTTACATTCTACAAGAGACACTAAACATTTTCTTCCTCCTTCATCAATCTCGCGAAAAGTGTTTGAAGGTAAAATTATAGATACTCGAGCTCACACGGAGACTTACCAACAGTGTCTCATCCAGCGTACGATTCGCAAATGGATTAGAAAAGGAAGCAAGTGACTGTGGTACACCAAATACCATGTGATGTACGTAGATGTAATATCATTCTCTTACGATTGCGTTTCTGCATCACTTAGCAAGTAAATAGTAGTCACGGCTGCAACAACTGTTAAGATTCGCCTGAATCACTTCTTACGAATGGCAGAGCGGCTGCACAAAACGAAAAGCTGCAGACTCCTTCCTCGGAAATTCTCCAACTGGGTCACGTGTCTCTCTAACGAACTCTACACTGACGGGTCACTAAACTACAACCTTCCTTTCGGTAACAGCTGTTGTTTGGACAAAGCAAGCCTGAAAAATATCAGTAACTCGGGAGATGGTCAAAGGAAAACTGTTTCACAATCTCAAAAAAAAAAAAAAAAAAAAAAAAGTACAACGGCTCCCGGATTAGATGACGCAACCTCGTAGTCAACCAGAACCGACAGCTGTGATGCGAATGACGCAAGGCGTTTGTTAACGGAGGCGGGGTGATCCGAAGCAGAAGCGGAAGAAGCACTGCAGAGCGCCGCATACTTTCCCAACTAGTTGCGCACGCGCGTGCCAGGCCCACAAAAGATTGTTTATGTTTCGAGGATTAAGCGCTTATGCAAAAATAAGCTAGCACGCCTGCGTCATTTTCTCGTGCGCTCAACAGGCTCGCCGCCTGTAGAACAATGTAGACGTAATAACAAACTAACCATTTGATTAGACTGTAAAAAGTGCGTTACAGACATTATATTACGTTATGTCCTGGCTGAAAAGTAAGCTACGCATATCCTTCATTTGTACAGTGCGGAATTTGCACGGTCACCTAAAATTTACCGACCTGAGACTTCCTCAAATAACACGTACCGTGCTCGTAAAACACGTGTCCCGCAACAGTTATGGTAACCACAGCCTTTCAGTACCCAGGGTCAGGACAAAGCAATATCGGTCCAGTTACTTCGGCGCAGTCCGCAGCGCGTGGTCGTGCGGTAGCGTTCTCGCTTCCCACGCCCGGGTTCCCGGGTTCGATTCCTGGCGGGGTCGGGGATTTTCTCTGCCTCGTGATGACTGGCTGTTGTGTGCTGTCTTTAGGTTAGTTAGGTTTAAGTAGTTCTAAGTTCTAGGGGACTGATGACCATAGATGTTAAGTCCCATAGTGCTCAGAGCCATTTGAACCATTTTGAACTTCGGCGCTGACACACAATTTACAAAATTTTCCGATGGATCTACTTGGTATAAATTACTGTGAACACGTCATTGCTAATAACTCTAACAAAGCTGCTTCAATAACAATATCTGTCAATTACAGCTGAACAAATAGTTTATGAAATTATGTGCCAGCCCGGGTGGCCGAGCGGTTCTAGGCGCTACAATCTGGAACCGCGCGACCTCTACGGTCGCAGGTTCGAATCCTGCCTCGGGCATGGATGTGTGTGATGTCCTTAGGTTAGTTAGGTTTAAGTAGTTCTAAGTTCTAGGGGACTGATGACCTCAGAATTTAAGTCCCATAGTGCTCAGAGTCATTTGAACCATTATGAAATTATTTCTGTTTGTTGATGAAGTCTCCCATCACTTCTTGGTAGAACAATTTCATTTTGAGGATAAAAAGCAAACAAATGTAATATTTTTATTCGCTGTATCGTAGGAGAGAGGCTGGTGTGAGTAAATTATAATGTAAAAAGTGGTCATAGTACAAGACAAACATCTGACTAGAAACATTAGACAGGCTCTAACTGCTAATACGTAATACACGTATACAAAACACTATTATTGTTGTATTTTGCACTAGCAAGACATAGCTTGTTATATTTCATGCAGGATGCTAGCGACTTAATGACAGCGAAGTATGTAAGAGTATTTAATCACAGTATACATAATGAATAGGGCCTTAACAGTGCAGAACCAATACACACAACATTAAATTACGCAGATGATCCAAAATGTTATGATTATCTGTTAAACAGATCACTGGTCCACCTTTGAAATGAAATAAAACAGCAGTTCTGTGTGGCATGGATTCAAGCCGTTGGTAGGTTACCGGAGGTACGTGGCACCAAATGTCTACTCACTTCTCGTAAATTACGACTCGGTGTGTCGGGCGGCGGATAAATATTCAATTAAATATTCGATTAACTTGTTATGAAAAGACAGATAAATTGTTTGTTCATGCTTCAGACCTACCTCCGCCGTGTACAAGAGACTGAAATCTATTTTTGCGGTCAGCCAGAAAGCGATAGAGAACGTACTGACCATAATTTCCAGTCTGCAAGTCCTCATTACCCTTTGTGCTCACTGAAAGTAAATGTTTCTACTTGCTATTTACTCAGCGGGCTCAGGAACTATGGATATAAAAAAAGGTTTTGAGTTTTTAACCGTTTGATATATTCTGTAAAAGTTCACACACACAATATATATAATAACATCCCCCAATGATAATAATATCCCTATCGGAAACAGCACTAGATAATAGTTCAGACGCCACCTCTACGAGAAGTTGAAAGTAAAATAGTCAATCGCCCTGATTTTTAATCACCAGAAGTTAATTACGCGCCTTAAAAGTGGAAAATAATCTTACCACTTGCCATATCTCTGTGCGAGGTGTCTCTCCCCACTGCCTCTTTGGCTGTATTTATATTGCATAGGGGCGCAGCAGACAGCCAAACAGAACATCTGCTATCAACCGCTCTAGGCACAGGTAACAGCATCTAAATAGTCCCTTGATCGGACACGTATTATTTAATAGCTCTGTCGTTTTATGATTTAAAATATTATTAATTTTTATATAAATAAAGTTAAGTTTGTTTTAGTTACTGAGAAAATTTTAGCACAATTGCTTTTAAACTTTCCTGGCTAGAATTTTAAGAGCGGAACCGACAGTGGAACATGACCTGTGTCGAGTGCTGTAATTAGAACTTTCTATCATCATCATCATCATCATCATCATTTAAGACTGATTATGCCTTTCAGCGTTCAGTCTGGAGCATAGCCCCCCTTATACAGTTCCTCCATGATCCCCTACTCAGTGCTAACATTGGTGCCTCTTCTGATGTTAAACCTATTACTTTAAAATCATTCTTAACCGAATCCAGGTACCTTCTCCTCGGTCTGCCCCGACTCCTCCTACCCTCTACTGCTGAATCCATGAGTCTCTTGGGTAACCTTGCTTCTCCCAAGCGTGTAACATGACCCCACCATCTAAGCCTGTTCGCCCTGACTGCTACATCTATAGAGTTCATTCCCAGTTTTTCTTTGATTTCCTCCTTGTGGACACCCTCCTGCCATTGTTCCCATCTACTAGTACCTGCAATCATCCTAGCTACTTTCATATCCGTAACCTCAACCTTGTTGATAAGGTAACCTGAATCCACCCAGCTTTCGCTCCCATACAACAAAGTTGGTCGAAAGATTGAACGGTGCACAGATAACTTATTCTTGGTACTGACTTCCTTCTTGCAGAAGAGATTAGATCGTAGCTGAGCGCTCACTGCATTAGCTTTGCTACACCTCGCTTCCAGTTCTTTCATTATGTTGCCATCCTGTGACAATATGCATCCTAAGTACTTGAAACCGTCCACCTGTTCTAACTTTGTTCCTCCTATTTGGCACTCAATCCGTTTATATTTCTTTCCCACTGACATTACGTTCGTTTTGGAGATGCTAATCTTCATACCATAGTCCTTACATTTCTGATCTAGCTCTGAAATATTACTTTGCAAACTTTCAATCGAATCTGCCATCACAACTAAGTCATCCGCATATGCAAGACTGCTTATTTTGTGTTCACATATCTTAATATCACCCAGCCAGTCTATTGTTTTCAACATATGGTCCATAAATAATATGAACAACAGTGGAGACAGGTTGCAGCCTTGTCTTATCCCTGAAACTACTCTGAACCATGAACTCAATTTACCGTCAACTCTAACTGCTGCCTGACTATCCATGTAAAGACCTTTAATTTCTTGCAAAAGTTTGCCTCCTATTCCATAATCTTGTAGAACAGACAATAACTTCCTACTAGGAACCCGGTCATATGCCTTTTCTAGATCTATAAAGCACAGATACAATTCCCTGTTCCACTCATAACACTTCTCCGTTATTTGCCGTAAGCTAAAGATCTGGTCCTGCCAACCTCCAAGAGGCCTAAACCCACACTGATTTTCATCCAATTGGTCCTCCACTAATACTCGCACTTTCCTTTCAACAATACCTGAGAAGATTTTACCCACAACGCTGATTAAAGAGATACCTCTGTAGTTGTTACAATCTTTTCTGTTTCCATGTTTAAAGATTGGTGTGATTACTGCTTTTGTCCAGTCTGATGGGACCTGTCCCGACTCCCACGCCATTTCAATTATCCTGTGTAGCCATTTAAGACCTGACATTCCACTGTATTTGATGAGTTCCGACTTAATTTCATCCACCCCAGCCGCTTTATTGCACTGCAATCTATTGACCATTTTTTCCACTTCCTCAAATGTGATCCTATTTCCATCATCATTCCTATCCCATTCTACCTCGAAATCTGAAACATTACTGATCGCATTTTCACCTACATTGAGCAACTCTTCAAAATATTCCCTCCATCTGTCCAAGGCATCCACAGGATTCACCAGCAGTTTTCCTGACCTGTCCAAAATACTTGTCATTTCCTTCTTACCTCCCTTTCGGAGACTGCTAATTACACTCCAGAATGGTTTTCCAGCAGCTTGACCCATAGTCTCCAACCTGTTTCCAAAGTCTTCCCACGATTTCTTCTTGGATGCTACAAGTATCTGTTTGGCTTTGTTTCTTTCTTCAACATAACTTTCTCTGTCTACCTGGGTTCTGGTATGTAGCCATTTTTGATACGCCTTCTTTTTCCTTTTACAGGCTGCCTTGACTGTATCATTCCACCAAGCTGTTTGCTTCATCCTACTTTTACACACCACTGTTCCAAGACATTCTTTAGCCACTTCTAGTACTGTGTCCCTGTACTTGTCCATTCCTTTTCCAATGACTGTAATTGACTACATTCAACTAACTGGTACCTTTCTGAGATCGCTGTTATGTACTTGTGCCTGATTTCCTTATCCTGAAGTTTCTCCACTCTTATTCTCCTACATATGGACCTAACCTCCTGCACTTTCGGCCTCACAATCCCAATTTCACTTCAGATTAAATAATGATCAGTGTCATCAACGAATCCCCTGAATACATGTGTGTCCCTCACAGCCTTCCTGAATTCCTGATCTGTTATTATATAGTCAATGACAGATCTGGTTCCCCTGCCTTCCCAAGTACACCGGTGAATGTTCTTATGTTTAGAAAAGGAGTTTGTGATTACTAAGCCCATACTGGCACAGAAATCCAAGAGTTGTTTCCCGTTCCTGTTGGCCTCCATATCCTCTCCAAATTTACCCATAACCTTTTCATACCCTTCTGTTCGATTTCCAATCCTGGCGTTAAAATCACCCATGAGCAGAACACTGTCCTTGTCCTTTACTCTAACAACTACATCACTGAGTGCCTCATAAAAACTATCCATCTTATCTTGATCTGTCCCTTCACAATGCGAATATACTGACACAATCCTAATTTTCTTGCTAGACACTGTCAAATCTATCCACGTCGTTCGTTTACATACCTTATTGCAACTACGCTGGGTTCCATTTCTTTCCTGATGTAAAGCCCTACACCCCATTGTGCTATTCCTGCTTTGACTCCTCACAGGTAGACCTTGTATTCTCCCACTTCCTCTTCTTTCTCACCCCTTACCCGAATGTCACTAACAGCTAAAACGTCCACCCCCCATCTTACTTGCAGCCTCTGCCAGCTCTACCTTCTTCCCAGAGTAGCCCCCATTGATATTAATAGCTCCCCATCTCATTACCATTTGTTTGCCAAGTCGTATCTTAGGAGTCCCTGGTTTGTCAGTTAGAGGTGGGACTCCGTCACCTCCAAAGGTCCGAGGCATTTTGCTCTGATTGTTGCCAGCATCATATTTAAAGTACCAGGGAAGCAGGTTGCTAGCCTTACTTGCCCCGAGTCCCATTGGGTTTTACCCCTAACAGCTGAGGGACTAACCGGTGGATTTAGTAGTCTTTGCCGTATGAGCACAAAGGTGACCACGACTCAGAATATGTCCGAGATGCCCAGCCTTATTCCAAAGTAACTGATATCCCGACTGTCGGGACCACTTACTTGGCCACTCATACGTTGCCCGTGGTTCATGAACTAGGACATGACTACAGGAACCCACACCATGAACTTTCTATTACAAATACAAATTATACTTAATCTATTAGGATAAGGACGTTTACGTTCCACATTTGGTTTTTGGTAATACCTTGAAAAATAGTAGAGGTGGCTTATTGGTGTCACATACTTAACGCTTCTTCATGAAACATACATAGGAATTTTCAGCTTTCTGAGTCTAATAGTTATCGCCTTCATTTTTTCACACCAAAGCCAGTTTTGACGAAATTATTGCACTGATAAGTGTGAGACTTGTAGCTTTTGACTGTGACATACATTTACGTGCTCTGAACAGTTTTTAGCTTTATAGCCTTATTATTCAGTGACACTTATTTTTTCTTAAGATCGTACATTTTGTCTAACACATTCACTTGATAAGTCGTAGACCTTAAAATGTTAACGTTAATATACTGAAGCATACACCGACGAAGTCTAGAAAAGTTATTTTAGTTTTTAATTTCAATCTTAGATTATGGTACATTACTTTGTATGCTAAGTACAGGCGCGTTATGATGACGTGGCACTGGTGGTGGTGAACTGGGGTAAGCCCCGGCACACTCGCTCGCCTCTGTAACTCTTAACAATGATACAGCCGGCCGTTGTGGCTGAGCGTTTCTAGGCGCTGTAGTCCAGAACCGCGCGACTGCTACGGTCACAGGTTCGAATCCTGCCTCGGGCATGGATGTGTGTGATGTCTTTAGGTTAGTTGGGTTTAAGTAGTTCTAAGTTCTAGGGGACTGATGACCTCAGATGTTAAGTCCCATTGTGCTCAGAGCCATTTGAGCCATTTTGGAACAATGATACAGCTATTTCGCCTCAGGCAGTTTGTGGCTGCGGAGTTGGCGCCAGATAGCATTCCAGTTGTGTTCTATGAGGTTCGGATCAGGCGAAATTAATGGCCGAGATTCCAAGCACCTGTGTCCTGGGTGCGTAGTATGTTTCGGGCAACCTCGATGACGGTGTCCTCGGACGCTATCATCGACTTCGTGTAGCAAGGAATGCGGTTCATTTGACCAGCCCACACGTATCCATTGATCCACTGTTAATTCCCTAAGATCCTGTGCCCACTGCAGTCGTAATTGATGATGTCGTTGATTCAACATCTAAATGTCGTTGCTGTGGAGTATCACGCTCAGCAAAGTGTGCTAGACTGTGTGCTCTGAAACACTCGTGGGTGCACCGGTGCCGTGTTCTGTCGTCAGAACGGTCACAGATCGCCGTCTATCCTGTTTCTCAGAGTGGGCAAGCCGTCGACCTCCACGTTCTGTGATAAACGTCCAGCACCTCGTCACCTGTTCGTGCCTTCACCGTCCTTCAGCCACTTTCCTTGGACGCTCACGAGAGTAGCAAGCGAACAAAAGAGCAGCTTCGGTTTCCAAGATAGTTCGTTTCCAGACGCTCGGTCATGACCATCTTGCCTATGTCAAACTCGCTTATGTCACTGGATTTACTCACTTGTGGTCACTAAAATGATTCCACATTCGTCTCTGCTCCACTTACATATTTTTTGTCGCGAAGCCATCATAGAACTATCTCTAATCAGAACGGAGATTATTCGGCAACACTGTGAAAAACAGATGTTTCGAGAATACATTATCCCACTATCAAGTTCTCAAAATTAATATGCCTTGATTTTGATTGTAGACAACATTCCATTAGAACTACTGACGGCCTTGGCAGAGCCAGTCCTGACAAAACTCTACCATCTGGTGAGCAAGATGTATGAGACAGGCGAAATACCCTCAGACTTCAAGAAGAATCAGTTTAATAAGTCACGGCTGCAAAATATTAACGCGAATTCTTTACAGACGAATAGAAAAACTGGAAGAAGCCGACCTCGGGGAGGATGAGATTGGATTTCGTAGAAATGTTGCAACACGTGAGCCAATACTGACCTTACGACTTATCTTGGAAGAAAGATTAAGGAAAGGCATACCTACGTTTCTAGCATTTGTAGACTTGGTGAAAGCTTTTGACAATGTTGACTGGAATACTCTCTTTCAAATTCTAAAGGTGGCAGGGGTAAAATACAGGGAGCGAAAGGCTATTTACAATTTGTACAGAAACCAGATGGCAGTTATAAGAGTCGAGGGACATGAAAGGGAAGCAGTGGTTGGGAAGGGAGTGAGACAGGGTTGTAGCCTCTCCCCGATGTTATGCAATCTGTTTATTTAGCAAGCAGTAAAGGAAACGAAAGAAAAGTTCGGAGTAGGTATTAAAATGCATGGAGAAGAAATAAAAACTTTGAGGTTCGCCGATGACATTGTAATTCTGTCAGAGACAGCAAAGGACTTGGAAGAGCAGTTGAACGGAATGGACAGTGTCTTGAAAGGAGGGTATAAGATGAACATCAATAAAAGCAAAACGAGGATAATGGAATGTAGTCGAATTAAGTCGGGCGAGGCTGAGGGAATTAGATTAGGATATGAGACACTTAAAGTAGTAAAGGAGTTTTGCTAACTGGGGAGCAAAATAACTGATGATGGTCAAAGTAGAGAGAATATAAAATGTAGACTGGCAATGGCAAGGAAAGCGTTTCTGAAGAAGAGAAATTTGTTAACATCGAGTATAGATGTAAGTGTCAGGTAGTCGTTTCTGAAAGTATTTGTATGGAGTGTAGCCATATATGGAAGTGAAACATGGACGATAAATAGTTTGGACAAGAAGAGAATAGAAGCTTTCGAAATGTGGTGCTACAGAAGAATGCTGAAGATTCGATGGGTAGATCACATAACTAATGGGAAGGTATTGAATAGAATTGGGGAGAAGAGGAGTTTGTGGCACAACTTGACAAGAAGAAGGGACCGGTTGGTAGGACATGTTCTGAGGCATCAGGGGATC